>NC_083439.1:31488719-32092697 GCF_020745735.1 Hemiscyllium ocellatum | reverse complement strand
GCCTGACCTGCTGTGCTTTTCCAATACCACACTCTCGACTCCATTCGTACACCAATTTGGTTAACGCTTAAACTGCCCTTTGGGTAATTAGGGATGGGGAATAAATGCTGGCTGAGCCACCGATGCAATGTCCCATGAAAAGAAAGATCTGCGTTCCCAGTGAGACTTACAAGTTTTGCCTGGTGCACACCATTAATGTATATAAAAATGAGCATGGCTCCTAATTTTCAACAGTGAAGAACAGAGTGTACAGCCATCCACAAGTATTCTGACCCTCACCAATTTTGTATTCATGCTGCACAAATCCTTTAACCCCATGGGCTTTAAATTTGTTAACAAGTTAATGCCCATTGAGCGGTTAATGTCTTTTGAAAGTTCATGCGTGCAACATTAACTGTGCCCTCATTAATCAAGGCCGTTATATTCATCAAAGAACTCAATCAAGCTAATCCAACACCATTTATCTTGAACAAATCTGTGCAGATTGTTTTTATTTATATTGGCTGATACTTTTCCAAATGAGGACCTGCAGCCCTCTGGGCACAGTATTGAGTTCAATAAGTTTCGGGCTTGAGCTCTCCCACATCATTACCCCAACCTCCACATACCAGGCCTGGTTATCACGTGGTCTACTATTACACACAGCCCATTGTTAGCCAGTAACGGTCTCCTTTAATAGCTATTTATCCTCGTAGCCAGTTCGTTATCCACTCCTTTGTCTGCTCTCTCTTCGGGCTCTTTCCCCACCTATAATTTACTCCTTACTCCATACCCCCATCCTATCTTCTGCATATAAATCAATATTTTCCAAGTTATCATCAGTTCTGAGAAAGAGTCACTGGACCCAAAATGTTTACACTCCACAGGTACTGTCAGACCTACTGAACTTTTCTAGCAATTTCTGCTTTTGTTTCTGATTTACAGCATCTGCAGTTCTTTTGGGCTTTTTTTAAGATTAAATTCCCGATAGTATGGAAACAGGCCTTTCAGTACAACCTGACCCCCTGAAGAGTAACCACCCAGACCCATTCCCCAACCCTATATTTGTACAGCATGCAAACAGACCCTTCAGTCCAACCAGTCCATGCCGACCAGATATTGCAAGCAATATTCCAACAGTGGCCTAACCAATGTCCTGTACAGCTGCAACATGACCTCCCAACTCCTGTACTCAATACTCTGACCAATAAAAGGAAAGCATACCAAACACCTTCTTCACTATCCTATCTACCTGCGACTCCACTTTCAAGGAGCTATGAATTTGCACTCCAAGGTCTCTTTGTTCAGCAACACTCCCTTACAATTAAGTGTATAAGTCTTGCTAAGATTTGCTTTCCCAAAATGCAGCACCTCGCATTTATCTGAATTAAACTCCATGGGTTAAAGCCTACACATTTAAAAGTCTTGTGTAAGAGATTAACAGCAACATTGAAATGCTTGGACTGGGGGCCAGGTACTGAAACGGCCTGATAACTGATTGGTAGACAGGAAACAAAAAGCAGAAAGAAACAGGTCATTTTCCAAGAGGCAGGCAGTGATTAGTAGGGTTCTATAGAGATCACTGCTTGAATCTCAGCTGTTGATTAACATTTATTAATGATTTAGATGAGGAAACTACATGTCATATCTTTAGGTTTGCAGGTGACACAAGTTAGGTGGGAGGATGAGATTTGTGGAAGATGCAGAGAAGTTTCACTGTAATTTGAGCAAGTTGAGTGAGTGGCAATTGTGTAAAATGTGGATAAATGTGAGGTTATTCACTTTGGTAGCAAAGGAAGGTAGGCAGATTGAGCCTGCAAGTGTAGCAGGCAGGGATGAATGCAAATAGTATGTTGGCCTTCATAGCAAAAGGATTCACGTACAGGAGCAGGGACATCTTGCCCCAGTTGTATAGGACATTGGTTAAACCTGGAGTATTGTACGCAGTTCTGGTCTCCTTATCAGATGAAGGAAGTCCTGGTTACACAAGGAGTGCAAAGAAGATTTACCAGCCTGATGTGTGGGGAGAGACTGGATTGGTTAGAATGATATTAACTGAAGCTGAGAAAGACGAGAAACAATCTTAGAGAAAGCAATAAAATTCTAACAGGATTAGCCAGGATAGATGCAGGAAGGACGTTCTCATTGAGCAAGGAGTCCAGGCAAAGGGTAAAGGTAAAATGAAGAGAAATTTCTTCACTAAGAGAGTGGTGAGCATATGGAATTTTCTGCCACAGGAAACTGTTGAGGCCAAACCATTGAATGTTTTCAAATAGGACTTATATTTAGTTCTTAGACCTAATGGGATCAAAAGTTATGAGAAAAAGCAGGAACAGGGTACTGAGTTGGGTGATCAGCCATGATCATATTGAATGGTAGAGCAAGCCTGAAGGGCTGAATGGCCTAATCCTGATCCCATATTCTGTGTTTCCATCACTTTGTCAATAGGGGCCTAACTGTCCGATTGAATTAGAGTTGCTTTTTGAGGCAGAACACACCTGTCAACATTATAAGTTACCACTAAGTAAAGTTCTTAGATCATTCTTTCAGCCAACCCCCAGTACTACAACTGCTTTTTAATTCTGAATGCCTTGAGATATTAAAGATAAATTACATCCTGAAGTATTTTTTTGGAGTTGTGAAGCATTTCAGTAGTTTCACTGAGATGTTTTGTGACAGATAACAGATGATAGGCTGAAAAACAAAGTTACACCTACTTACTATTTTGGAACCATTTCCTGTTTGATTTATGTTACTTTAAGTAAAAAAAAATAACAAAATTGTTTTACTCCATTTCATTTTTAAGTAAGAAATTGTCTTGGTCTGGTGACTGGGTCAATTGAGTACTTCATGTTCTATAGTGAAGCAGCCTCCGAGTGCCTGTGGAGATGAGTGTTCTCCATGCCGAGCTGCCTGACTGTAATTTGTGAGTGAGTGCTTAAAAGTGAACAAGAACCTGCTCATCTGTTACGTGGTAGAAAAACGTGTTGGTACAAGTTCTAGTCAAACCACTTCCTGTGCTATTGTATGAAAAGTAACAACTGCAACACACAAGGGGCTGATTCTCAGAGCAACTCCAGTAGCTGTAATGGTCACTTACCTTTAGGTGTCATTTACAATTTGCATGGTATTAGATTAGATTAGATTTACAGTGTGGAAACAGGCCCTTCAGCCCAACAAGTCCACACCGACCTGCCGAAGCGCAACCCACCCACACCCCTACATATTACCCCTTACCTAACACTACGGGCAATTTAGCTTGGCCAATTCACCTGACCCGCACATCTTTGGACTGTGGGAGGAAACCGGAGCACCCGGAGGAAACCCACGCAGACACGGGGAGAACGTGCAAACTCCACACAGTCAGTCGCCTGAGTCGGGAATTGAACCCGGGTCTACAGGCGCTGTGAGGCAGCAGTGCTAACCACTGTGCCACCGTGCCGCCCGTAAAGGGGATGGAATAGCTTGATTCAGCCTCTGATCTTTCTTTCACACAGAGAAACATTTTGTGTCAATTCATTTGCTTTTTCTTAAGTCCCTTTCTTTCATTCACCATTCTGTTATCCGTCAATGTTTAAGACTCAGAATTCAACCTTCCAAACATTCGCAAATTACCATATTACAAAAGGCAGCCACACAAACCACAATTTGAAACGTATGTTTAAGTGTCGAAACGTGAAGTTACAAGATGGATAGACATATGGATGAAAATGGAATTGGATAGAAAAATGGACAAAAATGGAATAGTGTCAGTTAGATGAGCTTCAGATTGGTTTCTCAGGTCAGCGCAAGATTGAGGGCTGAAGGGCCTGTACTGTGCTGTAATATTCTATGTTCTGTGGAAGCAGGCCGTTCAATTTTTATAGTCTTGGTCGGCATTTATCCTCCACGGAAACAAACAGCTTTTGTTATGGACCAGACTAAACCCCCTGAAAATATGTTAAGAAGGTAGCCTAGACCTTAACTTTTTTTTCTTGTTTAAAGGTAAATGTAATATGCTGTGTTGCAGATACAATTTGATTGGTCAAGCTTTTTGACATTAAGCGAAATATAATTTAAACATGATAGTTAAAATGCAAACTAAAGAAAGGAGAACTTAAAATAAATTAACTCTATTGGAAATTGGAAACAATAGATACAGCACCAATTACTAATTTCTGTTCCAAAATAGTAACATCCTAGAAACACATCCCTTGGCAAAATGACAAATTCAGAAAAATAAATTTGTCTCACATACAAACCAGCATGCTTGGAAGAGAAACGCCAGCTTTTGGCTGTAATTGAGAGTGGGAAAATGGCTTCTACTTTGTCAGGACTTCAGCAGCATCTGTCTAAAGCTAAATGTAAGAAACTAGAAATCTAGGAGTTCGATGTTGTGACCATTTTGGAGACATGGATAGAGCAGGGTCAGGAATGGATGCTGCAGGTTCCAGGGTTTAGATCTTTCATAAAGAGGGGGAAGTGTGGCCTTGTTAGTCAAGGACAGTATAACAGTGAGTGAAAGCACTTCTGACAAGGACTTGTCTACTGAGGTAGTATGGGCTGAGAAACAGGAGAGGAGAGGTCACACTGCTGGGAGTTTTTTTTATAGACCTCCATGGAGTTCCAGGGACGTGGAGGAGAGGATCGGCAAAACGATTCTGGGTAGGAGTGAAAGGAACAGGGTGGTAATTATGGGGGACTTTAAGTACCCCAATATTGTAAATGCTATAACTAGTACGTCAGATGTATCAGTTTTTGTCCAATGTGTGCAGGAGTGTTTCCTGACACAGTATGTCGAAAGGCCGACAAGAGGGGAGGCCACACTGGATTTGGTGCTTGGTAATAAACCAGCCCAGGTGTTTGATTTAGTTGTAGGTGAGCACTTTGGAGAGTGTGATCATAATTCAGTTATATTTAGTTTAGTGATGGAAAGGGATAGGTACATGTCACATGGCAAGAGTTATCGATGGGGCAAGGGCAATTATTAATGTGATTAAACAAGACTTAGGATGCATAGAATGGGGTAGCAAAATACAGGGGATGGGGACAATCGAAATGTGGAGCTGATTTAAGGAACAGATATTGTGTGTCCTTAATAGGTATGTCCCTGTCAGGGAGGGAGAACATGATAAGGTAAGGGAATCGTGGTTTACTACAAAATTGCATCTCTTGTTAAGCAGAAGAAGGAGGCTTATGTGGCGATGAGACAAGATGTTCAGAGGGGTGATGGAGAGTTACAGATTAGTGAAGAAGGTATTAAAGAGAGAGTTAAGAAGAGCAAAGAGAGCACATGAGCAGTCTTTAGCAGGTAGAATAAAGGAGAACCTTAAAGCTTTCTATAGGTATGTGAGGAATAAAAGGATGACTAGGGTAGGAATAGGGCTTTTACCTAGTCAAAGACAGAAGTGGGAAGTTGTGTGTGGACCCTGTGGAGATCGGAGTGGTGCTAAACGAATATTTCTCATCGGTTTTCACTCAGGATAAAGATAATGTTGTAGAGGAGAAGCATGAGACACGAGATATTAGACTAGGAAGAATTGAGGTAGTAAGGAAGAGATGTTATCAATTCTAGAAGGAGTGACATTAGACAACTTCCCAGGGCCAAATGGGATTTATCCGAGGATTCTCTGGGCAGCTCAGGAAGACGTGTTGGAGCCTTTGGCTTTGATCTTTGAGTCATCATTGTCTACAGGCTTAGTACCAGAGAATTGAAGGATTGCAAATGTTGTGCCCTTGTTCAAGAAGGGCAGTAGAAATGACCCAGGTAATTATAGACCAGTGAGCTTTATGTCTGATGAAATTTTGGAAAATATTATAAGATATAGGATTTATAATCATCAAGCCAGCAACAATTTGATTTCAAATAGTCAACGTAGTTTCGTCAAGGGCAGGTCATGTCTCACAAACCTCACTGGGTTTTTTGAGAAGGTGACCAAGCATGTATATGAGGGTAAGGCAGTGGATGTGGTGTACATGGATTTCAGTAAAGCCTTTGATAAGGTTCCAAATGGTAGGCTGTTGGAGAAAATGTAGAGGCATGGGATTGAGGGTGATTTAGCATTTTGAATTAGAAATTAGTTTTCTGTAAGAAGACAGCGAGTGGTGGTTGATGACGTCCAGTTACTAGTGGTGTGCCAAAAGGATCCATTTTGGGACCACTGTGTTTGTCATTTTAATAAATAACTTGGACGCAGGCATAGGTGATGGGTTAGTAAGTTTGCAGATGACACTAAAGTTGGTGGAGCAGTGGACAGTGTGGAAGAATGTTGCAAGTTGCAGGGGGAAGTGAATAAACTGCAGAATTGGGCTAAGCCGTGGAAAATGGAGTTCAATGCAGCTAAATGTGAGGTGACTCACTTTGGTAAGAATAACAGAAAGGCAGAATACTGGATCAACAGGAAGATTTTTGGTAGTGCAGATGTGCAGAGGGATCTTGGAATCCATGTACATAGATCCCTGCAAGTTGCCACCCAGGTTGATAGTGCTGTTAAGAAGGCATATGGTGTGTTAGGTTTTATTGGTAGAGGGATTGAGTTTCGGAGCCGTAATGTCAAGCTGCAATTATACAAAATGCTAGTGTGGCTGCACTTGAAATACTGTGTACAGTTCTGGTCACCCCATTACAGGAAGGATGTGGAAGTATTGGAAAAGTTGCAGAGAAGATTTACCAGGATGTTGCCTGGTCTGGAGAGAAGGTCTTCTGAGGAAAGGCTGAGAGACTTGGGTCTGTTTTCATTGGAAAGAAGAAGGCTAAGAGGGGATTTGATAGAGACATACAAGGTGATTAGATAGGGTTGACAGTAAAAGTATTTTTCTTAGGATGATGATGCCAACTTGTACAAGGGGGCATAGTTACAAGTTGAGGGGTGATAGAGTTAAGACAGATGTCAGAGGCAGGTACTTTGCTCAGAGAGTGGTAAGGGCATGGAATGCCGTGTCTGCCAATGTAGTTAACTCATTAGGGAGATTTAAACAATATTTGGATAAGCACATGGATGATGATGGGATAGTGTAGGGGGATAAGCTAAGAATAGTTCGCAGGTAGGCGCAACATCAAGGGCCAAAGGGCTTGTTCTGTGCTGTATTGTGCTATGTCTGTGAGAGCTGGCCACAGCTATTCAGGCTGCTTCTATTGTTCCAACTTTAAAAATAAAACCCAAGGCCTCCCAAGCTGTTTACTGTCATGATTTTGGTTTCTCTGTCTTACAACCTCTCTTCAAGAAAAAGGACAAAGTAACATTTTAAAGCCACAACATCGTCGTACTCTAATAACATCGATCCAGCTCAGCTACAAAGTTAACTTCATAATGAGGTAATTGGTAAGAACTGTCACACGTTTCCTTCATTCAAAAAATTGATTATTTCCCTTGCAAGGAAGAATTGAATCTGGCTTGAAAAAGCAGATTCTTAATTTAAAAATTATTCTGTTCACTTGAAGGTAACTAATAATTTGCTGATGTTAGAACAAGTCTGGAAGAATTCTGTAGCAAGGGAACATTCCAGATCATCAGTTTCAAAACTTGAACACATCATATGTGAAACAGATCCAATGGCATTGGATGAAGAGGAGTTGCAATTTGTCTCTAGAAACCCACAGAACTGATATGAAAGCGTGACCATCCAATGTTGTTGTCCTCTCTAAAGTCCCCCCTCAGTCTCCTACGTTGTGAAGAAAAAAGTGCCAGTTTGTCCAACCTCTCCCGATAGCTCAGACCATTGAGTCCTGGCAACATCCTTGTAAATATTTTCTGCACTTTTTCCAGTTTAATAACATTTTTCCTCTAGCAAGGTGAACACAATACTCTAGGTGCGGCCTCACCGACATCCTGTATAACTGCAACGTAACTTCCCAACTTCTATACTCAATGCCATGACCGATGAAGGCCAGTGTGCCAAAAGCCTTCTTCACTGTCCTGTCTACCTGTGACTCCGCTTTCAGAGAGCTGTGAACCTGAACTCCAAGATCCCTGTGCTCCACTACATTCCTTAAGGCTCCACCATTCACCATGAAATTCCTACTTTGATTTGACTTTCCAAAATGCAAGACCTCATACACATCTATATTAAAATCCATTTGCCATTTCTTGCCCCACTTCCCCAGCTGATCAAAGGTAGAGTCATAGAGATGTACAGCACAGAAACAGACCCTTAAGTCCAACCCATCCGTGCCGACCAGATATCCCAACCCAATGTAGTCCCACCTGCCAACACTTGACCCATATCCCTCCAAACCCTTCTTATTCATATACCCATCCAAATGCCTTTTAAATTTTGCAATTGTACTAGCCTCCGCCATTTCCTCTGGCAGCTTATTCCATACACATACCACTCTCTGCGTGAAAATGTTGCCTCTTAGGTCTCTTTTATATCTTATTCCTTTCACCCTGAACCTATGCCCTCTAGTTCTGGACTCCCCCACCTCAGGGAAAAGACTTTGTCTATTTATCCTATCCATGCTCCTAATGATTTTATAAACCGCTATAAGGTTATCCCTCAGCCTCCAATGCTCCAGGGAAAACAGCCCTAGCCTATTCAACCTCTCCCTATAGCTCAAATCTTTCAACCCTTGCAACATCCTTGTGAATCTTTTCTGAACCCTTTCAAGTTTCACAACATCCTTCGATAGGAAGGAGACCAGAATTGCACGCAATATTCCAACAGTGGCCTTACCAACGTCGTGTACAGCCACAACATGACCTCCAAACCCCTGTACTCAAAACTCTGACCAAGAAAGGATAGCATACCAAATGCCTTCTTCACTATCCTATCTACCTGCGACTCCACTCTCAAGGACCTATGAACCTGCACTCCAAGGTCTCTTTATTCTGCAACACTCCCTAGGACTTTACCATTAAGTGTATAATTCTGGATTAGTGGTGCTGGCAGAGCACAGCAGTTCAGGCAACATCCAAGGAGCAGCGAAATCGACATTTTGGGCAAAAGCCCTTCATCAGGAATAAAGGCAGAGAGCCTGAAGCGTGGAGAGATAAGCTAGACGAGGGTGGGGGTGGGGAAAAAGTAGCATAGAATACAATAGGTGAGTAGGGGAGGGGATGAAGGTGATAGGTCAGAGAGGAGAGGGTGGAGTGGATAGGTGGAAAAGGAGATAGGCAGGTAGGACAAGTCTGGACAAGTCATGGGGACAGTACTGAGCTGGAAGTTTGGAACTAGGGTGAGGTGGTGGGAAGGGGAAATGAGGAAACTGTTGAAGTCCACATTGATGCCCAGATTTTTGGTTTGATGGTTGGTAGGGCTGTTTGTTCTAGTCTTTGCATTACCGCTTCTGCTATGAATCGTGATGGCGGAAATCCCATGGGTGTGCCATTGGTTTGTTTGTGGACTATGTTGTTGAAAGTGAAGTGGGTGGTGAAGCACAGGTCCACTAGCTTCATGATGTTTTCGTTGGTAATGTGATTGATGGTGGTTGGGGTGTGTGTGATGGTCTCTTCTAAAAGTATGGTAAGTGTTTCCTTTGCCAGGTCGATGTTGATGGAGGTGAACAGTGTTGTTACGTCAAATGAGATCTTTGCTACGTCTTCCTCTATTTTGGTGTTTTTGATGATTTTTAGGAACTCCTGGAATTCCTAGGAATTCCCTTGTAGCCCTACACACGGATGAAAAAAAATACCATTTCGACTGGGACAACATATCTATCCTGGGACAGGCTAAGCAAAGACATGCCAGAGAATTCCTAGAGGCCTGGCACTCCAACCACAACGCCATAAACAAACGAATAGATCTAGATGCCATCTATCAACCCCTCAGTAAACGAACAGGAAATGACATCACCACAAACCCCAGGAACCCCATCCAGGAGAAAGATATAAATAGAAATCAGCAGACAACAGCTTCGTTTCACTTGGAGATCGCCACTGATGATGTTACCGAGCCAGGTAATGAAACGTCTGGATATCAAACCTACAGCTCAGCGAGCAAACCTACACCCTAAACCTCAACCTGAGCTACAAACCTTCACAAACCTTGCACCACATCCTCCTCCCTGCCCTCATTACCCTGGTCTCCCTGCTATAGGAAGGATGTTGTGAAACTTGAAAGGGTTCATAAAAGATTTACAAAGATGTTGCTGGTGTTGGAGGGTTTGAGCTGTAGAGAGAGTCTAAATGAACTGGGGCTATTTTTCTTGGATTGTTGGAGGCTGAGGAGAGACCTTATAGAGGTTTATAAAATCGTCAGGGGCATGGATAGGTGAATAGACAAGGTCTTTTCCCCAGGGTAGGTGAGTCCAAGACTAGAGGGAATAGATTCAGGGTGAGAGGGGAAAGATTTAAAAAGAACCTACGGGGCAACTTTTCCGCACTGAGGGTGGAGCATGTATGGAATGAGCTGCCAGAGGAAGTGATGGAGGCTGGTACAACTATTACATTGAAAAAACATCTGGTTGGGTACATGCATAGCAAGAAATTAGAAGGGTTTGGGCCAAATGCTGGCAAATGGGACTAGATTAACGCAGGATATCTGGTCAGCATGGACGGGTTGGACCAAAGGGTCTGTTTCCATGCTGTACAAATCTATGACTCTATGACATAATGCTAACTTTCATTATCCATTCCGAATTGTCCTTGAGAAAGTAGTGGTGAGCCACCACCTTGAACCTCTGCATTCCATGTGGACAATGGACATCTGTTCAGTTTAGATTAGATTAGATTCCATACAGTGTGGAAACAGGCCCTTCGGCCCAACAAATCCACACCGACTCTCTGAAGAGAAACCCACCCAGACCCATTTCCCTCTGACTAATGCACCTAACACTATGGGCAATTTAGCATGGCCAATCCACCTGACCTGCACATCTGTTGGTTATTGGGTTCCAGGATTTTGACCCAGCAGTAGGGCAAAGATAGCAGCATTGCTCTGAGTGAGGATAATATGTGATTTGTATGGGAACTTGCTGTTTATGGTGTTCCCAAGCATCTAGACCATCAGACCATAAGACATAGGAGCAGAAATTAGGCCATTCAACTCATCAAATCTGCTCTAGCATTCAATCATGGCTGATAAGTTTCTCAATCCCATTTTTCCATTTTCTCCCCGTAACCCTTGATCCCCTTACACTGAAGAACCTATCTATCTCAGTCTTAAATGTACTCAATGAACTGGACTCCATAGCCTTCTGTGGCAATGAATTCCATAGTCTCACCACTCTCTGGCTGAATAAGTTTCTCCTTATCTCCATTCTAAAAGATTTTCCCTTTACTCGAAACCTATACCCTTCGGTCCTAATCTCTCCTACCAATGGAAACATCTTCCCAACATCTATTCTGTCCACGCCATTCAATATTCTGAATGTTTCAATTAGATTTCCCTCATTCATCGAGTATAAACTCAGTGTCCTCAAACGTTGCTCATATGTTAAGTTTTCCATTCCTGGGACCATTCTCATGAACCTCCTCTGAACATGCTTTGAGGCCAGCACATCCTCCCTGAGATATGGGGCCCAAAACTGCACACAATACTCCAAATGTGGCCTGACCAGAGCCTTATAGAACCTCAGAGGTATATCTCTGCTTTTATATGCATCCCTGCTTTTGTATTCAACCCTCTCAAAATAAAAGCCATCATTGCATTTGCCTTCCTAATTATTGACGCAACCTGCATGTTTACCTTGAGAGAATCCTGGCTAGAACTCACAAGACTTTTTGTACTTCAGACATCTGAATTTTCTCCCCATTTAGGAGGAGAAAAATCCCTCTAATCTTCCTACCAAAGTGTATGACCTCATACTTTCCCACATTGTGCTCCATCTGCCATTTCTTTGCCCAATCTGTCCTAACCTGTCCAAATCATTGGGCAGCCTCCCCGACTCCTCAATGCTACCTATCCCTCTACCTATGCTTGTATCGTCTTCAAACTTAGCCAGAATGCCCTCAGTTCCTTCATCGAGATCATTAATGTATAAAGTGAAAAGTTGTGGTCCCAACACTGAGCCTTGCGGAACACCACTTGTCACCAGCTGTCATCTAAGAGGACCTTTTCATCCCTATTCTCTGCTTTTTCCAGACAGCCAAGCTTTGACCCATGCTAGCACTTTGCGTCTAACACCATGAGCCCCTTATCTTACTCAGTAGCCTCCTGTGAGATGCCTTGTCAAAGGCCTTCTTGAAGTCTAGGTCGATAACATCCATTGGCTCTCCTTGGTCTAACTTGCTCATTACTTCAAAGAAATCAAGCAGATATGTCAGGCATGACATCCCCTTGATTAAACCATACTGACTTTGCCCTATTTTACCACACACTTCCAAGTAATCAGAAATGTCATCCTTCAAACAATGGATTTCGGGATCTTTCCCACGACCTCAAAGGTAGAAGACAGAGGGTGGTGGTGGAGGGTTATTTTTCAGACTGGAGGCCTGTGACCAGTGGAGAGCCAGAAGGATTGGTGCTGGGTCCACTATTTTTCATCATTTATATAAATGATTTAGATGTGAGCATAAGAGGTATAGTTATTAAGTTTGGTGATGACACCAAAATTGGAGGTATAGAGGACAGCTAAGAAGGTTACCTCAGATTACAATGGGATCTTGATCAGTTGGGCCAATGGGCTGAGAAGTGGCAGAGGAGTTTAATTAGATAAATGTGAGGTGCTGCATTTTGAGAAAGCAAATCTTAGCAGAACTGATACGCTTAATTGTAAGGTCCTAGGGAGTGTTGCTGAGCCAAAAGATCTTGGAGTGCAGGTTTATAGCTCCTTGAAAGTGGAGTCGCAGGTAGATAGGATAGTGAAGAAGGCTTTTGGTATGCTTTCCTTTATTGGTCAGAGTATTGAGTACAGGAGTTTGGAGGTCATGTTGTGACTGTACAGGACATTGGTTAGGCTACTGTTGGAATATTGCATGCAATTCTGGTCTCCTTCCTATCGGAAAAGTGTTGTGAAACTTGGAATGCCTCAGAAAGGATTTACAAGGATGTTGCCAGGGTTGGAGGATTTGAGGTACAGGGAGAGGTTGAATAGGTTGGGGCTGTTTTCCCTGGAGCGTCGGAGGCTGAGGGGTGACTTTATAGAGGTTTATAAAATCATGAGGGGCATGGATAGGATAAATAGACAAAGTCTTTTCCCTGGGATGGGGGAGTCCAGAACTAGAGGGCAAAGGTTTAGGGTGAGAAGGGAAAGATATAAAAGATACCTAAGGGGCAACTTTGTCAGAGTGGTACGTGTATGGAATAAGCAGCCAGAGGAAGTGGTGTAGGATGGTACAATTGCAACATTTAAAAGGCATCTGGATGGGTATATGAATAGGAAAGATTTGGAGGGATATGGGATAGGTGCTGGCAGGTGGGACTGGATTGGGTTGGGATATCTGGTCAGTATGGACGAGTTAGACCGTAGGGTCTGTTTCCGTGCTGCACATCTCTATGACTCTATGACTCTATGACTGAGGTTAGACTAATCAATCTGTAATTTTCTGTCTTTTGCCTTACTTCTTTTTTTAAACAGGGATGTCAAGTTAGTGAGTTTCCAGTCCTCTGGGACCCTCCCTGATTCTAGTGATTCCTGAAAGATCACCACCAATGCTATCTCTTCAGCTATCTCCTTTAGAATGCTGGGGTGTAGTCCATCTGGTCCAAGTGATTTATCCACCTGCAGGCCATTGGGTTTTTAGATTAGATTACTTACAGTGTGGAAATTGACCCTTCGGCCCAACAAGTCCACACCGACCCTCCAAAGAGCAACCCACCCAGACCGATTTCCCTACATTTACCCCTTCACCTAACACTGCGGGCAATTTAGCGTGGCCATTTCACCTACCCTGCACTTCTTTGGACTATGGGGGGAAACTGGAGCACCTGGAGGAAACCCACACAGACACGGGGAAAATGTGCAAACTCCACACAGACAGTTTCCCGAGGCAGGAATTGAACCCGGGTCTCTGGCGCTGTGAGGCAGCAGTGCTAACCCATGCCGCCCATCTTCTAGCGCCTTCTCCTTGGTGATAACCATTGTACTCAGCTCTGCCTCCTCACTCTTTGAATTTTTGGGCAATTACTTGTGTGTTCCACTATGAAGTCAAGGGTGTGGTGCTGGAAAAGCACAGCAGGTCAGGCAGCATCCAAGGACCATGAAGATTGATGTTTTGGGCAAAAGCTCTTCATCAGTAATACTCTGACGTTAAGTAATTATTCAGTTCCTCAGCCATTTCCTTGTTCCCCGCTACTATCTCTCCAGCATTATTTTTCAGCAGCTCAATGACCACTTTTGTCTCTCTTTTGCCCTTTATATACCTAAAAAAAACCCCTTACAGTCTTCCTTTATATTACTGGCTAGAATACCCTCATATTTAATCTTCTCCCTCCTTATTTCATTTTTTGTTGGTCTTTGTCAACTTCCCAATCCTCTGGTTTCTTACTGCCCTTTACCACATTATATGCTTTTTTCTTTTGCTTTTATGCTATCTCTGACTTCCCTAGTCAGCCATAGTTGCCACATCCTCCTGTGCCATGCTTCTTTTTCCTCATGCTGAATCTTTGCTGTGTCTCCTGAATTACTCCCAGAAACTCCTGCCATTGCTGTTGCATTGTCTTTCCTGTTAGGCTCCTCTCCCAGTCAATTCTACCCAGCTCCCCCTTATGCCTCTGTAGTTGCCTTTAATCAAATGGGAATACTGTCACCTCTGATCCTATCGCCTCTGTCTCAAATTGCAGCTCAAGTTCAATCGTATTATGATCACTATTTCCTAAGCGCTTCTTCACCTTAAACTCCATTATCAAGTCTGCCTCATAGCACAACACTAAATCCAGTATTGTTTGTTCTCTAGTTCATTTACTGCCCTTGTTTACCTGAGAGGAGAGCCCGGGGACTTGGGAGCTCCTGCCACAGGAATCTTTGGTGAATTCAGCAAGACATCTTTTAGATGTTACACATCATTGCCCTTCTGCCCCTTTTGTGGAGGCTGTGCATGTTTATGGGAATGGATTGGTTTCAATTAAACGGGTTGCTTTGTCCTGGATACATTGTGTTTCTTACATAATGTTGGAGTTTGCACTTCAGCAAAACTGGCAAGTACTCTGAGAATCTGATTTTGAATGCCATCCAAATGGATGGAGGAATTTCAATGTTTAAACAAATTTGGAATTAAAAATCTACTGATGATGCTATTGTTGATTATTGTTTAAATAAATCCCATCTGATTCACCAATTGCCTTTGGAGAAGGAAAGCTGGTGTGTTTATCCTGTCTGGCCATGTGCAAGTCCAGACCCAAGATATGTACTGGAATCTAAACTGCCCTTTGACATGGCCTAGCAAACCATTCAGTGATATCAAACTGCTAAAAAAAAAAGACTCAATAGAAATATTGACAGGGCTAAATGATCCAAAATCAGATCTAAGTTCTGTAGTCCTGACACGTCCAATCATGAATGGTGATGGACAATTAGCTTACTGGAGGAGAAAGCGCCACAAATATCCCCTTTCACAATGATGGGGAAGCCCAACATGTCAATGCAAAAACTAAGGCTGAAGCATTTGCAAGTATCTCCCTCCAGAGGTCTGCAGCATCTCAAATGCTCATCTTTAGCCAATTCAAATCACTCTGCCTGAAATGGCTGGATTAACTGGAAACTGTGAAGGCTATGGGCTCTGACAACATTCTGGCAATACCACTAAAGACTTTGTTTCAGAATGTGCCACACTCCTAACTGCTGTTGGAGTACAGTTACAACACTTTCATCTACCCAACTATATTAAAAAATGTCTCGTTCACAACAAGCAGGACGAATCTAGCCTGGCCTATTACAGCCATGTTAATCTATCAATCTAATAGAAAACAAAAAACTGCGGATGCTAGATATCTGGCATAAAATGCAAACAGAAAGTGCTGGAGAAACTCAGCAGGTCTTGTATCTCTGGAGAGAAAACAGCATTAACATTTCAAGTCCAGTGACTGGACTCAAAACAGTTTTATCTACGTAGATGCTGTAGGACCTACTGAATTTTTCTAGCAATTTCTGTTTCAGTTGATTAATCTACTTTTGATCATGAGTAAGGTGGTGGAAGGGGCCATCAATAATGTTATCAGTGGCATTTGCTTTGCAATAACCTGCTCACTGATAATCAGTATGGCTTTCCTCAGGGTCACACAACTCCTCACTTCAGTATTGCCTTGGTTCAAACATGGACAAATGAGCTGAAAGACAGTGGTGAGGAGATAGTGACTGCACTGTAAATCACAGCAGATTTGACTGAGTATGGCAACAAGAGCCCAAGCAAAACTAACATTTTAACAATGGGAATCAGATAGACAATTCTCTGCTTGTTGTTTAGCACAAAAGAATATTGTTGTGGTTGTTCAAGGTTAGTCATCTTAGTCCCAGACTATTACTGCAGGAATTATTTGGGACAGTGTCCTGGGCTCAACCATCTTCAGCTGCTTCATCAAAGACCTTCACTCCATGATATGGTCAGACGTGGGGATGATCACTGACAGTTGCATAATGTTCAGCACCATTTATGATGCTCCAATACTGAAGGAGTCTACTTTCAAAACATACAACACAATCTGGACAATGTCCAGGCCTTTGCTGACAAAGGGAAGGTAACATTCACATCGCACAAGGGCCAGGAAATGATCATTTCCAGCAAGAGAGAATCTAACTTTTGCCCCTTGACAGTCAATGATATTACCATACCCCACTATCAACAGCCTGCGGTATCATTGACCAGAATCTAAGCTGGACTAACCACATTAATTCTGTGGCTACAAGAGCAATTCAGAAGCTAGAAATTCTGCACCTCCTAACTCCCAAAGCCTTCTACCATCTACAAACACAAGTCAGGAGTATTTAAGCCAGAGATAGGTTTTTGTTTAGTAAGGATCAAGGATTTTGGAAAGAAGTCAGGAGAACAGTGTTGAGAAACATATCAGCCATGATCAAATAGCAAGTGGACTCAGGCCGAATAGCCTATCCCTGCTCCTTTGTCTTACAGCCTTATGGTCTTACGGAGTGTGATGGAATACAGTGAGAGTAGAATTGAGAAATGCTAAAGGACAAAATCATTACTGAAGTAGGATATAGACCACCAACCTGGAGTGGTGATGTTGAGAATGGCATTAAACAGGAAATTGGAGATTCATGCAGTAAAGGAATATGTGTTATTATGAGTGACTCTAATTTGCACAAAGATTAAGTGAATCAAATTAATCACAACATCGTAGAAGAGCAGTTTTCTGGACCAATATGTTAAAGAACCAAATAGAGAACAAGCCATCTTAGACTGGGTATTATGTCGTAAGAAATGAATGTCGTTGTGAGAAACCTCTTGAGGAAGAGTGACCATAACATGGTAGAGTTCCTCATCAAAATGGAGAGTCAGTAATTAATTCTGAGATGAGGATCCTGAATCATAATAAGGGAAACTACAGAGGCTTCAGGCATGAGTTGGCTATGATAGATTGGGGAATATAATAGAAAGAAATGACATTGGATAGGCAATGGCAAACATTCAAAGGGTGGCACGATGGCTCAGTGGTTAGCACTGCTGCCTCACAGCACCAGGGTCCCAAGCTTGATTCCAGTCTTGAGCAACTGTCTGTGTGGAGTTTGCACATTCTCTCCATGTCTGCAGGGGTTTCCTCCGGGTGCTCCGGTTTCCTCCCACAGTCCAAAGATGTGCAGGTTAGGTGAATTGACCATGTTAAATTGCCCATAGTGTTAGGTGCATTAGGCAGAGGGAAATGGGTCTGGGTGGGTTACTCTTCAGAGGGTCGGTGTGGACTGGTTAGGCCGAAGGGCCTGATTCCACAATGTAGGGAATCTAATCTAATCATGAATAGGTGAGCTCCAAAAAAATTTTATTCCTGTCTGGTACAAGAGCACGAAGAGAACAATGGCCAAAGTATGGCTTATAGGAGAAGTTAGAAATAGTATTAGATGCAAAAAAGAGGCATACAAATTGGCAAGAAAAAATAATTGACCTGAGCATTGAGAACAGTTTAGACATCAGCAAAGGAGAACCAAGGGATTGATTAAATAGGGAAAAATAGAGGATGAGAATAACCTTGTGGGAAGCAAAAGAAGTGACTGTAAACTTTTCTTTAAGTATGTAAAGAGAAAAAGATTGGTGAACATGAATGGAGATCCCTTACATTAAAATTGGGGAAATTTCTAATGGGGAACAAAGAAATGCCTGATGAACTATGGTCTTCACAAAGGCTGATACAAATAATATCCGAAAATAATGGTGTACTAATGGTTTAGTGAGAGGGAGGCACTGAAGCAAATGTTTATTAGTAGAGTCATCGAGTCCTACAGCACACAGACAAGCCCTTTGGCCCAAACTGATCCATGCCGACCAAAATGTCCGTCCTTGCTAACCCCATTTCCTAGTACTTGGACCATGTCATTTCTAAACCTTTCCTAACTATATATTTGTCCAAATGCCTTTTAAATGTTGTTAATGTACCCACCTCAACCACTTCCACTGGCAGCTTATTCCATATGCCCACCCTTTGTGATAAAAAGGTACCCCTCAGGCTCCCTTTTATTCATTCCCCTCTAACCTTAAGCTGATGCCCTCTCATCCTCGATTCCCCAACCGTGAGAAAAAGACTCAGTGCATTCACCCTATCCATGTCTCCCATGATCTTCTACATTTCTATAAAATACCCTCTCAGTCTTCTACACTCTCAGGAAAAAAGTGCCAGCTAGTCCAACCTCTCCCAATAACTCAGACCATGAGTCCTAGCAACATCTTTGTAAATTTCTTATGCACTTTTTTCCAGTTTAATAACATCCTTCCTATAGCAAAGTGACCAAAACTGAACATAATGCTCCAAGGGATGCCTCACCAACATCCAGTTTAACTGAAACATAACTTCCCAACTACTATACTCAATGCCCTGACCGACGAAAGCCAGTATTCAAAAATCCTTCATTGCCCTGTCTACCTGTGACTCCATTTTTCTGAGAACCATGCACCTGAACTCCAAGGTCCCTCTAATCCACCACACCTCTTAAGGCCCTACCATTCACCAAGAAACTCCTACCATGGTTTGATTTTCCAAAATGCAAGACCTCACACTTATCTATATTAAACTTCATTTGCCATTTCTTGTCCCACTTCCCCATTTGATGGGATTGAAGGCCATTAAACCTCCAGGGCCTGATAATTTACAATCCAAAATACTACAGATGGGGGCGGAGCTTGTTAACCCATTTAAAAGGGGAGGTAGAAAAAAAACAGAGAATTATAAAACAGTGAGTCTGATATCAGTAGTGGGGAAGGTGTTTAAGAGTATTATCAAGGAACTTATAGCGCAGCATGTAGAAAACTGTGGAATTAAACACAGTCAGCATGGATTTACAATAAGGAAATATGCTTCACAAATCGACTGGAGTTCTTTGAGAGTGTAACTATGAACATTAATCGGGGAGCTAGTGGATATGATTTATTTGGACTTTCAGAAAGCTTTTGACAAAGTCCCACATAAGACATTAATGTATAAAATGAGAGTATGTGTTGTGGGTGGGTGATAGAAAATTGTTTGGCAGAAAGGAAACAAGGAGTGGGAATAAGTGGATTGGTTTCAGAATGGCAAGCAGTGACTAGTGGAGTGCCGCAGGGCTCAGTAATGGAACCCCAGCCATTCACAATGAATATTCATTATTTAGAAGAAGTAACTAAATGTAATAGCTTAAAATGTGCAGATGACACAGAGCTGGGGGTGGATGGGTGAGCTGTGAGGAGGATGCAGAGATGTTGTGGTATGATTTGGATAGTCTGAACGAGTGGGCAAGTGCATGGCAGATGCAGTATAATGTGGATAAATGTAAGGTTATTCACTTTAATAGTGAAAATACGAACTACGAAAGCAACCACCCCAACACACACAAAAGAAGTTGCACCAAGACACTGTTCAAAAGGGCCACAACACACTGCAGTACACCAGAACTGCAAAAAGAGGAAGAAGAACACCTATACAATGTATTTGCCAAAAACGGATATCCCCGCAATTTCATCAACAGATGCCTGAGGGAAAGACAACGGAACGAGACATGCCGCAACCCAAAGGACTAGCTACACTACTATACATCAAGAGCATTTCCGAACTGACAGCCAGACTACTGCGACCACTAGGACTCATAACAGCACACAAACCAACAGCCACTCTCAGACACAACTCACTGGAACGAAGGACCCGATACCCAGCATGAGCAAAACCAATGTAGTGTACAAAATCCCACGCAAGGACTGCACAAACCACTACATAGGACAAACAGGAAGACAGCTAACGATTCGCATCCATGAACACCAACTAGCCACAAAACGACATGACCAGCCATCCTTAGTAGCCACACACGCAGATGACAAGCAACATGAATTCAACTGGGACAACGCTACTATTATAGGACAAGCCAAACAGATAACAGCCAGGGAATTCCTAGAGGCATGGCACTCATCTACAGATTCAATCAATAAGCACATTGACTTGGACCCAATACATCGGCCACTGCAGCGGACAGCTGGTACTGACAACCGGAGGCAGCAGATTCAAACCACTACAAATGCCGTAGGAAAGATCACAGAAGCACTTCACAGGAGACTCCCAAGCACTGAGGATGTCACCTAGACAGGGGACGAAACGTCTGCAACCCAAATTCCCAGCTTGGCGAACAGAACTACAACAGTGAAAATAGGAAGGCAGATTATTGGCTGTAAATTGAGAGACAGGAAGACATAGGTGTATGTTGGCCTTTATAGTGAGAGGATTCAGGTACGGGAACAAGGGTGTCTTGCTGTAATTATACAGGGTGTTGGTGAGGCCATATCTGGAATATTGTGTGCAGTTTAGGACGTTCTTGCTCTAGAGGGAGTGCAGTGAAGGTTTACCAGGTTGACTCCAGAGATGGCAGGACTGATGGACGAGGAGAGATTGACTTGGTTAGGACTGTATTCATTGGAGTTAAAATAAGGGATCTCATAGAAACCTTTAACATTCTAACAGGACTAGACATGTTAGATGCAGGCTGGAAGTTCCCAATGGTGGGGAATTCCAGAAACAGGAGTTATACTTTAAAGATAAGGGATAAATGTTTTAAAAGTGAGATGAAGAGAAGTTTCTACCACAGAAAGTGGTTGAGGTCAAGACATCATGTGTTTTCAAGAAGAAGGTAGATATAATACTTGTAGATAATGTTACTGTATGGGGGATTTGGGGGGGAGTGGGATTAGGGTATTGAGCTCAATGATCAGCCATAATCAGAATGAATGGTGGAGCAGGCCCGAGGATTCAAATGGCCTACTCCTGCTCTTATTTTTTATGTGTCTCCACTTGCAGTTCCAACATCTCTCAAGAAGCTTGACACCATCCAAGACAAAACAGCTCACTTAATTAGCATGCAACCCAAAAACATTCATTGCCTGCATCATCAACGCTCAATTGTAGAAGCATGTACCAACTTTAAGATGCATTGCAAAAAATCACTAAAGCTCCTTAAACACCACCTTCCAAACCTACAAGCGTTTTCATCTGAATGGACAATGCATGGGAACACCACCACCTGCAAGTTCCTCTCCAAGCCTCTCACCATCCCAACTTCAAAATATATCACTGTTCCTTCAGTGTTACTGAGTAAAAAAAACCTTTTCCTTCACTGAAGTGATTTCTAACATTTAACTCTTTGTGTTAGAGGTAAATTAGATTAAACATATTTCCTTGATGAATTCTGTCTCTGAGTTCAAGCTAGTCCATTTCATCAATGCTTAAGGCGTTGGCTTTTTAAGATAAAAGTAAATAAGAATGTTAGCGTCCTCCAAATAGCCTGCTTAATTTTAACAAGCCTTATCTATGCTACAGATGTCCCAAATATTTCGCTTCAGAAAAGACACTTCCCCATTTAACGAAATGTGCAAGAAATTCAAGTTTGCTTCTGTTGTCACAGAAAAAGCTTAAGTGAGATGTTTTATTAATTTTACAATTTTATTATCAGAAAATAACAAGCAATATATTTTAAGTGGATACATATACTGCCGTACTCAAACCTATCAAAATCTGTAATAGGAATTGTAATAGAAACCAGTTTGCAAGAGAAACATTTATCCCTTATCTTTAAGGTATAACTCCTGTTTTTGGACTTCTCCACCACTGGGAACTTCCTGCCTGCATCTAACATCTGATTTTTCAAGATTATCTAAGGATATCAAGGAATATTTTATAATAGCAAAGAATAAAGCAATTAACAGTACTTAGAAATAGAACGTCCATCAATATTTAAAGTGGAGGGTTTCCCTCAAGCCCCGAGTGGGAGAGGTATTATCTCCGGTGGGAGAAGTATTATATGAAGGCCCCAAATTCTTCTTATATTTCAGCACGTGCCTTTGTTTATATTATTCTGATTCCTCCTGCTTTACAAATGTGGGTATCAACCCTCTGTGCAATTTATATGTGGAACTGCATCATTCCTTATTGAGTAAAGGCTCCTTTATGTTGTCAATTTTTACACTCCTTTGCTTTCTCCCTTAGTTTTTCAATCTTATAAGAATCCTTCAGTTAATTTTTATTAGCAACGATATATAATTTATTAATTTATGAGTGTTGTCTCATCTTGCTTTTTAATAGTATTCATGCAATAAAGATCTTTGTCATTGTTGGCTGGTTTGGCTTGTTTCTGCTGAGATTAACACTTTACTTTCATGCCCAGCTGTGATCCTGCGATGACTTCCCAGGCCTCCTTTTTGGTGAGTAAACTATTGCTTATGCTTTCTTTATTATTTGTGCTGAACACTAATTTAATTAATAACATCTGTGTGTTGTCTCCATATTCACTTTTTGACATATCTTTTGCTGCTGGCTGTGAGAGAGCTTTTCATATTTAATTCCTACATGTTCCTTTATTTTAAAATGTTTTACAATCTATACATGTCCTACCTAATCCATTACATTTAGTGCTCTATCAAAACAGATAACTCTAACCAGATATTGCTAAATAGCAGCATTGTATGTGTACTGATATCAAATGGACTGCGATGTTTCGAGAAGGGAGCTCACCACTAGGGCAACTTGGATGGAGAATAAATGCTCACCCAGCCAATGAAACATCTCCTGAATAAAACAAAATGAACACACAAAATGAATGTAGGGACGTGTCAGCGAACATCTTACTTCTGGCATTTTTTTACTTGTTCATGGGATGTGGGCATCACTGGCAGGGCTGACATTTATTGCCCATCCCTAATTGTCCAGAAGGCAGTTAAGAGTCAACCAATTGCCATGCCAGATAGGATAGCAGATTGCCTTTCTGAAGGGACATTAGTGAACCAATGTGTGTTTTTACAACACTCGACAATAGTTACACGGTCACCATGAGGCCAGGGCTTTACTCCAGATTTTATTATTGAATTCAGATTTCACCATCTGTCATGGTGGGATTGAAACCCATACCTCCCAAACTTTGGCCTGGGTGCTGGCGTGCTACTCCAGTGACATTGCCACCAGTTCTTCTGTATGAAGGGGTTAAGGTTTTTGATGAAGAAACTGAGGACATTTGGACCAATGTTGGTGCATCCATACTGACCAACCTGTCCTCTCATGGTGCTGAAAACAGCCGTTGTGGTCTTCCAATGAAAAACAGGGATATGTCATTTATCTGTACCCACAGTGAATCCCAAGGCAAAGTGTAATCCTGAAAATAAGATTAATGTACAGAATAATGAGAATGTGAATCATGAGCTGAAGCAATATATTCCATCAGTTATTTGAATGCTGAAGGATTTGTAATTGCTGCCTTTAAACTGCTAGTGCCACCTGCTGGCTTATGAAATTTTCTCCTTTTTTCCAGCAATTCTGATGCACAACGCCATCAAATTCTAATCGCCACATATTATTAACTATTCACTACATTTTACTTTATTTTACATATGTATTTATGCAAGTGCATTGCTTTTTCAGTCATAGTCTCAACTGAGGTCATTCTAATGATGTGCAAATTATCTCTTAGTTCCTGTAACATTTATGTGAATTTAAGGAAGCAGTGAAGATTAACATTTGGAAGAAAGTGAACCATATGATTTTGAATCATTCACTGAGTCAGTAGTAAAGTATCAAAAGAATATCTAAAAATATTTTTGTGGCTGATTAAAGATTTGTCATCTTTAAATTACAAAACATGATATTTTTAATCTTTTTTGCCATGAATTTCCAACTAAGTAGCATTTTGACATGATTAAAGGCCTTATTTTAATCTTGGAAGGTCTTTCTGTTCACTTTACTGGCACAAGTAAGGATTCCTCACTTGCAGGTGCTGCTTCAAGAGGGAATGAGTCATCAGTAAGCCAACAATTATAATTTCCTGTTTTTGAATCACAAATTATCTCCCATGGGGATGGAAAGGAGATGACCTGCCATCTCTGGTTAACTGAAGAAGTTAAGGAAAGCATCAAACTTAAGGAAAAAACATTTAATTACACAAAGGTGGGTGGTACGTCAGATGTTTGGTCAGAATATAAAGAATGGCAAAAAATTACTAAGAAGTTAATCATGGGGAAGAAATTAGAGTAATAACTATAAACAATGAGTCATAGTCATAGAGATGTACAGCATGGAAACAGACCCTTCGGTCCAATCTTTCCATGCTGACCAGATATCCTAATTTAATCTAGTTTAATTTGCCAGCACTTGGCCCATATCCCTCTAAATCCCTCCTATTCATATACCCATCCAGATGCCTTTTAAATGTTGTAATTGTACAAGCCTCCACTACTTCCTCTGGTAGCTTATTCCATACACACACCACCCTCTGCGTGAAAAAGTTGCCCCTTAAGTCCCTCTTAAATCTTTCCCCTCTCATCTTAAACCTATCCCTCTGGTTTTGGACTCCACTACCATGTGGAAAAAGGCCTTGGCTATTCACTGTATCTATTCCCATCAAGATTTTATAAACTTCAATAAGGTCACCCCTCAGCCTCCAGTGCTCCAGGGAAGATAGCCCCAGCCTATTTAGCCTCTCCCTATAGCTCAAATCCTCCAACCCTGGCAATATCCTTGCAAATCTTTTATGAACTTTCTCAGGTTTCATAACATCCTTCCTATAGCAGGGAGACCAGAATTGCACACAATATTCCAAAGGTGGCCTAACCAATGTCCTGTACACCTGCAACATGTTACTCTCAGTGCACTGAACAATAAAGCCAAGCATACCAAATGCCTTCTTCACTATCCTCTCTACCTGTGACTCTAATTTCAAGGACTCTACCTGCACTCCACGATTTCTTAGTTCAACAACACTCCCCAGAACTTAACCATTCCTTGTATAAGTCCTGCTCTGATTTGCCTTTCCAAATGTAGCACCTCAGATTTATCTAAGTTAAACCCCCTCTGCCACTCCTTGGCCCATTGGTCCATCTGATCAAGATCCCATTGTATTCTGAGGTGACCTTCTTCACAGTCCACTACACTTCCAGTTTTGGCATCATCTGCAAATTTGCTAACCATCCCATCTATGTTCCCACCCAAATTATTTATATAAATGAGAAAAAAGAAGTGGATCCATCACCGATCCCTTGTGGCACACTGCTGGTCACAGGCCTCCAGTCTGAAAAGCAACCCTCAACCATCATTCTATGTCTCCTACCTTTGAGCCAGTACTGTAGGAGATAGAAGAAAGAGAGGAAATTGGTGAAATTATAATTAAAAGGTGGATAGCTTTGGCAAATAGAATTAAGGAGAATCCGAAGAGTTTTTATAAATACATTACGGATAAAAGGGTAAATAGGAGAGAATTAGGCCCTCTCAAAGATCAGCAAGGCGGCCATTGTGTGGAGCCGCAGAAAATGGGGGAAATACTAAATGAGTATTTTGCATCAGTATTTACTGTGGAAAAGGATATGTAAGATATAGCCTGTAGGGAAATAGATGGTGACATCTTACAAAATGTCCAGATTACAGAGGAGGAAGTGCTGGATGTCTTGAAATGCATAAAAGTAGATAAAACCCCAGGAACTGATCAGGTGTACCCTAGAACTCTGAGGGAAGCTAGAGAAGTGATTGCTGGGCCTCTTGCTGAAATATTTGTATCATCGATAGTCACACGTGAGGTGCCAGAAGACTGGAGGTTGGCTAACATGGTGCCACTATTTAAGAAAGGTGGTAAGGACAAGCCAGGGAACTATAGACCAGTGAGCCTGACATCAGTAGTGGGCAAGTTGTTGGAAGGAATCCTGAGGGACAAGATGTACATGAATTTGGAAAGGCAAGGACTGATTAGGGATAGTCAACATGGCTTTGTGTGTGGGAAATCATTTCTCACAAACTTGATTGAGTTTTTTGAGGAAATAACAAAGAGGATTGATGCGGGCAGAGTGGTAGATGTGATCTATATGGACTTCAGTAAGGCATTCAACAAGGTTCCCCATGGGAGACTGGTGAGCAAGGTTAGATCTCATGGAATACAGGGAGAACTAGCCATTTGGATACAGAACTGGCTCAAAGGTAGAAGACAGTCGGTATTGGTGGAGGGTTGATTTTTAAACTGGAGGCCTGTGACCAGTGGAGTGTCACAAGGATTGGTGCTGGGTCCTCTACTTTTAGTCATTTACGTAAATGATTTGGATGTGAGCATAAGAGGTACAGTTAGTAACTTTGCAGATGACACCAAAATTGGAGGTGTAGTGGACAGCAAAGAGAATTACCTCAGATTACAACAGGATCTCGATCCAATGCGCCAATGGGCTGAGAAGTGGCAGATGGAGTTTAATTCAGATAAATGCAAGGTGCTGCATTTTGGGAAAGCAAATCTTTCCTTTATTGGTCAGAGTATTGAGTACAGGAGTTGGGAGGTCATGATACGGCTGTACTGGAAATTGGTTAGGCCACTGTTGGAAAATTGCATGCAATTCAGGTCTCCTTCCTATCAGAAAGATGTTGTGAAACTTAAAAAGGTTCAGAAAAGATATACAAGGATGTTGCCAGGATTGGAAGATGAGCTATAGGGGGAGGCTGAACAGGCTGGGGCATTTTCCCTGGAGTGTCGGAGGCTGAGGGGTGACCTTATAGAGGTTTACAAAATTATGAGGGGCATGGATAGGGTAAATAGGCAAAGTCTTTTCCCTGGGGTTGGCAAGTCCAGAACGAGAGGACATAGGTTTAGGATGAGAGGGGAAAGATATAAAAGGGACCTTAGGTGCAACTGTTTCACACAGAGGGGGTACGTGTATGGAACGAGCTGCCAGAGGAAGTGGTGGAGGCTGGTACAATTGCAACATTTAAGAGGCATTTGGATGGGTATATGAATAGAAAGGGTTTGGGGGGATATGGGCTGGCTGCTGGCAAGTGCGACTAGATTGGATTGGGATATCTGGTCAGCATGGACGGGTTTGACCGAAGGGTCTGTTTCCATGCTGTACATCTCTATGACTCTATGACTCTCTGGCTCTACCGAGCAAACTGATGAAGCTTCAGGCTGGGTCTTAAACGAGGTAACTAATGAGCTAGAAGAAGTATTGGTGTCCTTGTAAAACTGCTATAATCTAGAAAGATTCCATCAGACTGGGAAATAGCAAATATAATCCATAACCTAAACATTATTGAAGAAGGGAGGGATGGAGAAAGCATGAAGCAGTTGGCCATTTAGCTGGATGTCACAGAATCGCAGTTATTATGGTTACAAAAGAGACATTCAGCCCATCAACTGTTTCAAGGAAAAGCAGTGGCCTACATGTGTTTTTCAACATCGCAAAAGTCCCCTGTCTGGTTATTACCAAGTTGTTATCTGTGAGAGCTTGCTGAGCACAATAGCATACATAGATTTCAACAAAGTGTAAAAAGTGAGGTCTGCAGATGCTGGAGATCAGAGCTGAAAGTGTGTTGCTGGTTAAAGCACAGAAGGTCAGGCAGCATTCAAGGAACAGGAAATTCGACGTTTCGGGCCAGAGCCCTTCATCAGGAATGAATGGGGAGGAAGAGAGCTTCTTCAAGGAAGGCATCCTTGCAAGAGGATTCGCAGTCGGTTAAAATCTTCAAGTAAAAAGTGAGGTCTGCAGATGCTGGAGATCAGAGCTGAAAGTGTGTTGCTGGTTAAAGCACAGCAGGTCAGGCAGCATTCAAGGAACAGGAAATTCGACGTTTCGGGCCAGAGCCCTTCATCAGGAATTCATTCCTGATGAAGGGCTCTGGCCTGAAACGTCGAATTTCCTGTTCCTTGGATGCTGCCTGACCTGCTGTGCTTTAACCAGCAACACACTTTCAGCATAGATTTCAACAAAGACCACATTCAAAAGTAAATCATCGACTGTGCAGTGATTTGTGATAACAAGCAATCATGGAAATCATCATAAAATCACTACTTTTAAAAAACTGCAAGGAATTTACAACACCCACTACAAACCAAGTCAGGTGAGAAATCTGAAATAATTTACAGTTTTGGAATGGAATAAGTATGTTTATCATTTTATAATCTGCTTTAAAGCTTCTGCACTTCATTTCTACTAGTTACGAGAACCAGTCTGAAAGCTGACTTCTCCCAATGACTATCTCCTTATAAAGCTGTTTGGTAATTCGGTCACTTATACAAACTGTTTCATGTGCCTGTCAAATATGTAAATGACATGAATGATATTAATCCCTATTAGCGATGCATCCAATTTTGACTGAGGTCCTCCCAGTTTCACGTGAACTTTGGTGGAAGATTGACTGAAATGCAGAAGACATTTTAGACACTTACATTGTTTTTCCAGGGATCTACCCTGAAGTTGTGGCAGAATATTGGGAGAACTGCCATGGTTCAAGCAAGCAATAATTACTACAGAGATCCATTGATAGTCTTTGAAGATGAAATTTGGTCAGTCCACAAAAGCAAAGTGATTTTATCCCCCAGATTTTGGACAGTATTAGTTACTGTTCCATGTGGAAGGTTTATAATGAAGAAATGTACTCTTGGAATTAATGTCAAATTAATTAATTGGATTGAAATTTCAAGAGCATAGAGAGAAGAATGTGATGAAGAGTGAAAGACGCTTACCAGTGGTTATGGTATTTACTTACCATCTCCAGTCACCTCTAGAGAAGGAGGTGCTGATCTGTCCACTTGAACCACTGCAAGCTATAGGTAACCTTATTGTTAGCAAGGGAGTTCCAGGATTTTGATCCAGCGACAATGGGGATATAATTCAAAGTCAGGATGATGTCTAGTTTGGTGGAGAACCTGCAGGTGCGGTAGGTAATCTATCTGTTCCAACTATTGTAAGTTACATTTCAAGATACAAATTAGAAGCAGGAATAGGTCTCCATCACTCCCTGAGCATGCTAAGCCGTTCAATAAGACCATGGCTGATCTTGTTGATGTTGTAGAGAGACTGATTTTGCCGTTACTGTTGTAGGAACCTTGGTGAGTTCCGACAGTGCTTCTGCTACACTGCTGCCAATATTGAGAGAATGAATGTTCATGGTCGTGGATGGGGTGCCAATTAGGCAGGCTGCTTTGTTCTGGATGGTGGTGAATTGTTCAGTGTTGTTGGAGCTGCATTGAACCAGTCATATGGAGAGTATTCTATCACACAGTGGGGAATGGTGCTAATTTCTTTTTGAGTTATCTGGAAACATATGGAGAAGAGCACAGACGTAACAATCACTGGTAATAGTGTAAAATATTGATAGCATTCAAAAATCTTCAGAGTATTAAAATGGATGTGTCAGTGAATGACAGGTGTACATTTTTTTACAGACAAATGTGAGATGTTTCATAAAAGGAATAAGAAATCTTAAATAGGTGCACGATTTTTATTGATATTGGAAAATAAAGGAGAGGAATTTGAGACCTGCTTGCTAGTTAGTCACCAGTTGAACTGAAATTATTATCAATAAGGCTCATTACCAGATCTTTCTCTAGGATTTTTGATTAGTGATTTTAGTGAAGACCAAATGCGAAATTGTATGTAATATTTCTATTATAAGGCTATAAGATAAAGGAGCAGAATTAGGACACTCAGCCCATCAAGTCTGCTCCACCATTCATTCTCGGCTGATCAGTTTCTCAACCCCGTTCTCCTGGCTTCTCCCTTTAACCTTGATCCCCTTACTAGCCAAGAAAGAATATCACAATTAATTTTAGGTTCCTTCTCTTCAGAACACATTGACAAGTTGGAAAAATTAAAATTTTCAAAAGTGTGACTCTAAGACTTTAACATTTAAAATGAGAAATCTATTCAAGGTAAAATTAAATTTGGAAAGTATATATTTTAAAAGAATGGTGTCACATTAGTGAGCTGAGGACTTTTAGTATATACAATAGCATCTCTTCAAAACTATACATAGATTAAATATTCTGAAGAAGAAGCACACTGGACTCGAAATGTTAACTCTGTCTCTCTGTCACAGATGTTGTTGCCAGACCGGTCGAGAAGGATTCAAATTAAGTATACCTGTAGAGGGAGACAAACCCTGCTTAAAATGTGAAACATCGCCAGTAAAATGCATAGCTATCTGATAATGTCACAAAAGTAACGCAAATATTTTTGCCATGAAACTAGGATTTTCACTGAAATGTTTGGTATGAAAACGTTTTCATTTGATCAACTTTTAATCCTTGAGCCAAATGCACTCACATGTGAAAGTTAAAAGAATAATTTTAATCCTTATTGAGGAACAAATAAAACAAAGTAAAACACAAGGGAGACAGAAGTAAGGACATAGTTCATGAAGGATAGTGGTTCAGCAGACCAAAGGTATAGTGCATTCTTTATTTGATTCTACAAGCTGGAGAAATGGCTACACTCAGGGCTTGTTATTTTTTCAATTCCTTTGCTCTCTTGTGTATTACCATCTTTACTTTGCCATAACATTTTTTAAATATGTAAACTTGGACAGGAATTACAGAAATCTGTTTTGTGTTTGCAAATATCTATCCATATAGATGAAATTATATGGTCTACAGTGAATAGATTGTCCAATGTGCCAGACATTATAAATCTTCAACAATACAACATGAAGTGTACAGCTTCCCCAGTGTCAGATAATGCACATAGATTATCCATTATGTTATATGGTGTGGAATTTCTTCACTGTAATCTACAGCATCTTGAGTAGCACTATGGTTTGTACAACAATGACCCTTGTGGAAGCACTTATCGTATTGTTCCTCTCCTTGCTATTGGTCTGTGAATTTCTGATATTTGTTACCAGTCTTGGCTGCCTGACTCACAGAATCCAATAGAAATGAATAAATACGTGATCCATCACCTCCTCGATGTGAGTGAATGTCTGTGAGATTCTGCGGAGGTCTCCTGTGACTCCCTGAAATGATCCACTAGCAGAAACATAATGGCTGCTGCCACCTTCAAGGCAACTGCATTAGGGTTTCTCCAAGTCCAATAGCTGACAGGTGTGAGAGACAGTTCCCTGGGACATTTGGAGGTCTGACTGACACTGGCAGTCTGTCACATGCAGATAGCTGTCGGCATGATTTTGGGCCAAAGCTTGCAGTCCAGGTCAGGCCACTCAAGCACACTGTTGTACCTCTGCAGGCCAGTCTACAGTGGCTACTGGCTATTGCTGCTGCTGTTCTTGCTGTTACAGCTAGAGCAGTAAACCATTTTGTTTCTTCTGAGAAGCAAGATGACCAGAAGAATGGCGAGGTGATCTCTTGTATCCCTGTGTAGATTTCAGGAGATCTGCTGAGTTGACAACGTCATTGAATATTCCTGTTTCTCTGCTTTGATTTATTGCTGTCACATGTGGCTATGTACAGTGGAAAGTTTTGCTTTGCGAGCAGTGCAGGCAGATCATAACATACAAGGAGATACAGATCATAGGGTGATTGAATAGAGTGAGGCATACAAAGTTAACGGCTGCACAAAAGGTGTACAAAAGTAAGATCAACATTAGATTTTGAATTTGATAGGTCTTCAGTCTTAGTCAGTTCCTGACCACTCAGCTCCAGATTTCATGACAGCCTTGGTTCAAACATGGACAAAAGAGCTGAATTCCACAGGTAAGGTGAGAGTGACAGCCTTTGATACCAAAGCCACACTTGACTGAGTATGGCATCAAGGAGCCCTAGCCAAACTGGAATCAATGGGTATCAGGGGGCAAATGCTCCGCTGGTTACAATCATACCCGACACAAAGGAAGATGGTTGTAGTTGTGAAGGGTCAGCAAGACTCTCTGCAAGATTCCCTCAGGATAATATCCTAGGCCCAACAATCGATAGCTGCTTTGCCAATGTCATAAGATCAGAAGTGGGAATGCTCGCCGCTGGTTGCACAGTGTTCAGCACCATTTGCGACTCCTCAGATACTGAAGCAGTCTGTGCTCAAATGCAACAAGATCTGGACAACATCCAGGCTTGGGCCAACAAGTGGCAAGTAACATTCATGCCACACAAATGCCAGACAATGACCATCACCAATAAGAGACAGTCTAACCACTGCCACTTGACATTCAATGATATTATCATCACTGAATCCCCCACTGACAACATCCTTGGGGTTACCATTGACCAGAAACTCAACTGGACTCACCACATAAACTCAGTGGCTACAAGAGCAGGTCAGAGACTAGGGATACTGCTGCAAGTAACTTACCTCCTGACACCCCAAAGTCTATTCACCATTTACAAGGAACAAGTCAGGAGTGTGATAGAATATTGCCCACTCCCCTTGACGGGTGCTGCTCCAACAACATTCAAGAAGCTTGACACCATCCAGGACAAAGCAACCGCTTGATTGGCACCACATCTACAAAGATTCAATCCCTCCACCACCGGCGCTTAGTAGCAGCAGTGTGTACTGTCTACAAGGTGCACTGCAGAAATTCACCAAAGATCCTTATACAGCAACCACGACCACTTCCATCTAGAAGGACAAGGGCAGAAGGTATTTGGGAACACCACCAACTGCAAGTTCCCATCCAAGCCACTCACCAACCTGACTTGGAAGTATATCACTGTTCCTTCACAGTTATTGGGTCAAAATCCTGGTATCCCTCCCTACCCACACTGTGGATCAACCTACAGCATGTGGACTGTAGCGATTCAAAAAGGCAGCTCACCACCACCTTCACCAGGGCACAATGCTGGCCAGCCAGAGATGCCCAAGTCCCACAAGGTTTATAAAATCATGAGGGGTATTGGCAAGTGCCTTTAGCTTAGGATTTTCAGACCAAGGGGTGTATTTTAAAGTTAAGAGGAGAAAGTTCAAAAAAGACATGAGGGACAAATGTTTTACATAGAGGGTGGTTCGCATGTGGAATGAACATCCTGAGGAAGTGGTGGATGCAGGGCACAGTTAGAGCATTTCCAAAGGGTCTGTTTCCGTGCTGTATAACTCTATGACTCTATGACTCTAAATTAATAAAAAAATCCCAAGAGACCATCGGGGGAAGAAGTACTGGGAATTCATTACTTCGCGGAATGTGATTACGTTGATAACGTTTTTTTACTCAACTTGCTGGGACACTCCTATAGGTGAGCACCACCTGTAGCGTGACTTGAATCTGGATCAGAGATTGGGACACTACCATGGTGCCACAAAGCCCCATTAATACTGATCAAATGCTCATGTTGCAGTAATTGAGACATTATACCTGATTGTCTACCATCTGCACGTCCTCATTAACATAGGGCCACTTCAGTTGGACAAAGATGTGACTACATCCTCAAATTAAAAACTCTCTTTTGATAGGATGGTAAGCAATCAGTTTGGTGCATTTTCAGCATTTTTATTCACATAGGGTCATCCAAGAAACATTTGGTCCAATTGGGCTGTTTGACTATCAAAACTCCTCTGCTCTCCATCACCACCACCGTGATCAACAATCTACCTCTTGTTCTGTTTAATTTCACTGCTTCACTCTCCCTGTTGCCCCTGGACCCCGACCTCTCCTCCTCAATGCAGTAACAATCATTGTCAGCAATGAGATCCTCAACTTTCACCCAGAGTCCTTTGACATTTGAGATTCCTCTTAGTAAGGCCTTGGCTGAGCCTATCACATTCCTTGTTTGAAGTCAACTATACCCTAAGGTTCCTTAAAAGTGTTCCCAACAAGACTGTCCACGTTCTGCTCATGACCTTCAAAAGCTGCAACATACAACTACCCCTCATCCCTAAATCTACTCTCTCTGCTGCATGAGTCCTAAGGATCAAGCTCTAAACATGAATTGGCCACAGTATTGACCACGCCATGGGCAGATACTTCACCATCCCAGACTGACTGCAGACCGATAACAGCTAGACACACAAGAACCCAGCCTCCAAACTGACTGGAACACGTATCACCTCACCTGAATCCAAACCGATTAAAGCTCAATCGTACCCTCACCCAATCTCGGACTGATGGGGACATACTCACCTGGATTGACTCTTGCATGTTCTTACTGGATTTGCTTTGTTTCACCTTTACTGTTTTTGCAGCTTCATGTGCTTCAGCCATATGCAGCCCTTTGCAAGTTAGTTTAAATCCTGCTTTTCAGCCATAAGCAACTTCCGACTTGTGATATGTGCTGAAGCCTGTTCATGAGCCACACACTGCTGTGTGCCAGTTCAGCTTGGAGATGCTCCACAGAGACAGCACGCCTGAGTCCATTTGGATGCACCCACTCTTCATGACATGACAGTGTGGGTGATTCTAAACATCAGTTAAAGCCATATCTTTATAAGGACAAACAAAGAGATTACCCTGAGGTAGATGAAGAAGTGCAGCTCACCAGCTACATGCCTGCTGTTAGCTTTCTACAGCATAGATTTTCTCAATTGGATGGAAGTTAATTGGGACGGTAATGTTAATTTCAGTGAGTTGTGGTAGTGATTGGGTACAAATACATGCAGATAGGCCAAATGCTAAGTGTTGGCAACATACTCTGATGTGATATGCCACCAAGCTCCTACAACATAAGGGAGATGCAGGTAATGTAATACTGAAGAATTCAATGAACATTTACTCCAATTCCTGATATCTACATATGTTCATAATAACCTCAAGCTCTTGTGTATCTGGGCTCTGACTAAGGAATCCAGATTTATTGCCGTACACCTCCTGAGCATGTCAGGCTACAGAGGATATTGAGCAATATGATGGAGACTAAGAGCATGTGGTCCAGGGAACATGTCCCTTAAGGTTGTATCACACATCTGCAGTGAACTCCGCAAACATGGTAGCTCAGTGGTTAGCACTGCTGCCTCACCGCGCCAGGGACCCAGGTTCGATTCCAGCCTTGGGTGACTGTCAGTGTGGAGTTTGCACATTCTCCCCGTGTCTGTGTGGGTTTCCTCTGGGTGCTCCAGTTTCCTCCCACACTCCAAAGATGTGCAGTTTAGGTGAATAGGCCATACATAATTGCCCATAATGCTAGGTGCATTAGTCAGAGGGAAATTGGTCTGGGTGGGTTACTCTTTGGAGGGTCGGTGTGGACTTGTTGGGCCAATTTTCTGTCACAAAGTTGAAGGCCATCCATTCCACTACCTTTTTATTCTCTGCCTCTTCTCTCCCTTCCCCACATTTAACATCTCATACTCCTCGCCCCACCACCTGCTTAGGTCTGAGCTATCTCATGTCTCTGTATTTCTATTTCACCTCCCATCATGTTACCTCTGGACTCACTTTGTGCATGAGGACAACATTGACCGCAACACCACACAACCCTGCCATAGCAACCTCTGCAGGACGTGTCAGAGCATCGAAATGGATACTACTGTCATACGTAGAAATACCATCCATCACATATAAGGTGGGTACTCATGTGACTTGACCAATGTTGTCTATCTTATATGATGCAGGCAAGAATGCCTCAAGGTAAGGCACATTGGCGAGACCATGCAGACATTATGCCAACGGATCAATGGACATCGCACAGCGATCAACACAGAGGAGGTTTCTCTGCCAGTGGGGGAACACGTTGGTGGTCCAGGATATTCAGCCTCTGACTTTTGGGTGAGTGTCCTCCAAGGTGGACTTTGAGATATACAACAATGCAAAATCGCTGAGCAGAGGCTGAACCTACGTACCCATGAGGACAGCCTCAACCATGATCTTGGGTTCGTGTCACACTATTGATAACCCACAACACTATATATTCCTACACACAGACTCATACACACACTCTTGCACATTTACACACACCCTCTCCTTTACACAAACAAGCACATATACACACTTGCACCCACACTCACACTCCGTCAAATGTGCATCACACATGCATACTCGCGCTCTCTTAAATGCACACACGCTCTCTCAAATGTGCATGCACACATACTCTCTCAAATGCATGCACACACATGTGCGTACACGCGCATACTCTCTCAAATGCATACAGACGCATGCACAGGAATTATTTCATTCAAGATTCTTTTCTGTGAAAAAAATTTAAAGACCTGACTTCACCTTAAAACATAGATTCAAAGTGGGACACCACACGTAAAATACTTTGTCAAACCTGAGATGTCACCTCCTGTACATTGATAAAACCTCTAATTATCGAGGGACAAAGATTTGAAAGGAATCTGGATTTTGCATTTTAATCAGCAGAGTATCTCCTAACTGATTAGAGGATTCAACAAGGGCAACTAGTTTTAAAGTTGGGAACGTATTGCGTATAAATACTGTGTATTATACCTCTCTATCATACTACACCTGAAGATGGAACTGAGCTCTGAAAGCTTGCAATTTCAAGTAAACCTGTTGGATGATAACCTGTGATCATTTGATTTTTGACCTTGTCAATTCCAACTTCGGTATCTCCATATCATGTTTATGAGGATCATCTCATCCCCCTTCAACATTATTTCCATCAAATTGCTGATCACCCAGTCGCCATTCCTGGGCCCCACATTAGATGATGCTCATGGCTCCCTCTCCACTTCTACCATCACCTCTCTCTTCAAAACATACAATGCACCCAAATGTGGGGTCTAAAAGTTGGAATATTGTGTTTGTTAGATAGACAATATTCCAGGAATGAAGTCGATTCCACATGAGTAATAATCTGTACCTCATCAATATTTAGATATTGAAAAGAATCTAAAAGCCATATGAATGAAAAACTATCAGTCATAGTATAACTTCATTACATGAATTAGGGAGCTAGTTTCTAATATTTAAGCAGTGTGCTCCATTTGTATTACAGCAGTTATCAGAATCACTGTGTTATTCCTAATGCACTTAGAAAGACAAAGCCACTAAATTGTTGGTAAAACAATTATTACATTAAACTGTCAATACAGTTCATATTTAGTAGAAGGATGAAAATTTTTATTTTATTACAAACACTTTTAAATGATCAAAACGCATAATCTACATTAAAGTATAAATGTACAAGGACTGGAGCACTAAATATACACCATAAACTGTTGTTTCAATCAATTATTGAGAAAATTAGAAATTTATTTTTGTACTTTTAATTCTCCTAAAATAATCTTTACAGCAATGATAGTTCATGGGTGGATTCTGTTGTAAATCTAAAAAGTGTATTGGGTATTCATTTAGCATTCAGTCCTCACTCTCAAAGCTCTTGTTTTCACAGATAGGTTTAATTGATGCAGAATTATGTAAAGGTGAAAACGATGATTAAGTATTACAGTACTTGCTATTAGGAAAGATTAATATGTTAGTGTAATTGCTCAAGGTAATAAAGGTGCCAGTAAGTTTGTACATAGATAGAAGCACTAATGCCATGTTAATGGCCTAACTCTGAGTATCATTGAGCAATCAGACATTCTGTTGTAATAGCAGAATGAGCTTTGTATTTTAAAGAGGTGACTTATAGTTCATATTCTAGATTATTTCACTCTGCTAATAGACACTGATTATAATGCAGCTTTTATACTTTCTTTTAAGGGAGAATTTAATTAGTTGACACCAGGAAATAATTTATTATAAATTAATATTGATACTAATATGGAATTAAGATGGTTTGAAAAAATTCATTTCAAATATATGTCAGTAAATAATGATATTTTAATTAATAAAGTCATGTACATTTTCAGTGATATGAATAATGAATATATTATTAAAGTTATGTTTGTTGAAGCAGACTTTTATATATATATAAATATGCTTTAATATTGTAATGCAAATTTACCTTATATCATGAGAATTTTCTTGTTAAAGAGAGACATGAAATCGAAGATTTATTTCTTACACTCCTCAGGACTGAAAATCAAGATGTGTAAGATGACTAGCATCAATGTTGTAAGGAATGGAATCTGCTCAGCCTGAAATAACTCCAGGCAAAGACCTATTTCATGATTTCCTGTTTACTAACGTTTGTGCCATAGGTGTCAGTTCAGAGCTGGACATGCAATGCAATGGGGGCATGTGACGACCTTAGCTTTTGGAGCAGCACAGAGAAAACCGAAAGAATGGAAGAGCCTGTAGAGCAAAGGCCTGTTTTGAGCCCAAGGTATGAGAATCTGCCAGCAGTGGATTAGTACAGTAATCTCAACAACACACTCTCTTGAGAGGCATCCATCGTGATGACAAGACACGTGAAAGAATTGCCGAAACAGATTTAGACTTGGGCAGACTTTGAACATCAGCTTAGGAATGAAAATGAGGAGGTCTGCCAATGAAACTAGAAGTCTGTTAAGCAACAGACCTGTCTAATCTGCTTGACACATGTGGAGCATGTATTGTGTTCCAGTTTGTAGAGATTTTCTAATGTTTTTACGCACCTCTGGAGCAGATGGGACTTGAACTCAGTCTTCCTGGCTCAGAGGTAGGGACACTACCATGCACCACAAGCGCTCTCTGTGGGCCAAGGTTATAATAAGAAGCTTAATCATTATTTAACCTTAGCAACCTTCAGAAGCTCTGACAGCCAGGTAGCAGGGCAAAAGCTCCAGGTATTGAGGTGCTCACCTGAACTGACGCACTGAGCACCCACACCAAGCTGAGATGGTAATAGCTGAATTGGTGGTCGGGGAGCTGGATACTTGAGCTTACTGAAGTGGGTCTTCCATACAGATCTTGAGTCTGAGGTGAGGTCTCCTGAAGGTTAAAGCTCTGCAAAGCCACTCCCTGAAGACTTAATTTTGATATCACCTTTGAGCCCTTGGAATGGCTCACCAAGGATCTCCGCACCTGTTGCAGCCAAATTATTTTGAAAAGTGAAAATTCCTTCAAAAGCAAACAGATATCAGAGGCAGAGTGAAAGCACAAGGAGAGAAAATCCCAATCCAGGTACTCATTCACAACTCTGTTTTATCAGCATCCTGTCCTATCTGTCATAGAAAATTCCGGATACAGATCAATTGCAGTGGTCACGCTATACATCCACCGGGATCCCTGAGATGATGAAAATGGTGACATTAATTTTGAAGAATGAACAAGAAAGTGCACTCAAATCCCACTTGAATTTCAGGGCTGAGAGAAGGGCATTTTCCATGTGAGACATTAGGTTCGATATTCCTAGGAATGGTGATCTGACACCAATTACACTCTACTCCTTCCTTTAAACGAAAGGAGAGAACTTGACATTTTTGACAGGAGATTCTAACTGGGACTCTCTCACAACCGTGGAGCTGTACTTCTATTCTGATAGCTGTCTTGTAGAGCAGAAACTGTTGGTGAAAAGCATTCCCTCCCCTCCCTCCCTTTGAGAGCCGTCAGCCATTTTATTCTGAAGCATAAAGGTCCAGAATCTCAAGACAGCCATTTTGTCAGTTGGTGTCAAATTATAAGTACATAAGATACGGTGCCAGGAGAGGAAGGTGTCAGGTAAGTAGAGGGAATTAGGATGCCAGCCTGGTAAGGTGCCAGGCAAGTAGGGTGACATCTGAATAGGGGTTAGGGTGTCAGGTGGGTAGGGTCCAGAGTGAAGGAAGGAGAGTTGGGTCTGCAGAAGAGGAAGGTGGGTTGTGTCTGTGGACAGGGGTGGTAAGGCCAGATCCTGGGGGGAGGGTGTGAATGGTGTTGGGTCTCAAGCAGGGAATTGGGTATTAGGTGCAGTTGCAGGGGAAGAGTTTAGTCTAACTACAATGCAGTAACAACTGTGTAATCACCGGAAAATCCACTATCCATTATTTTAAACTAAGGTTCCACTCTCCCACTCAGTTTGCAGTGTACTATCCCATGGCATCGGTGGCCCAGAGGTTAGCATTGCTGCCTCAAGCTCCAGGAAGCTGGGTTCGATATGTGCACGTTCGGTGGATTGGCCATATTAAATGATCTGTAATGTCCAAGATTATGTTGGTTAGGTGGATAAACCATGGGAAATGTGGGGTTATGGTGATCAATGTCTCTCTCCAGGCAGTCACTTAATTTACATCCACAACTCTAAGATCACCTCGGGTAAGTAGTGATTTATTAGCTTGGATAGAGGATTGGCTCACCAACAGAAAGCAGAGAATTGGGATAAAATAGTCTTTTTCTCATTGGCAAAATATAACCAGTAGGTTCCATCGGGCTGCAACTACTTACAATCTAAATTAATGGGTTTAATGTGAAGATAGAAAGTGCTACAGACAAATTTGCAGATGACACTGTAATGGGTGGAAAGGCAAGTTGCAATACATTTACAAATGGATATGGATAAGTTAGGTGAATGGGTCAAGATTGGACAGGTGAAGTTTAACATGGATATGCGAGATGTTATCCATTTTGGTCTGAGGAATGAAAAGGCTACTTATTTTGTAAATGGAGAAGAACTTCAGAGTGTTTTAATGCAGAAGGATCTGGGTGTCCTTGTGCATGAATTACAGAACACTGATACAGAGGAACCTTGATTATCCAAACATCAATTATCCAAATTTTGGATTACCTGAACAACATCACAAGGTTCCGATGCTTGGCTTAACTGCGTTAGCCGAACATTCAATTATCTGAACAAAATACTCCCTGCCCGTGTCGTTTGGATAATCGTGATCCCTCTGTACATAGGTACAGCGGATAATAGATCATAGTACAATACAGCACAGAACAGGCCCTTCGACCTTCGATGTTGCACCAACCTGAGGAACCAATCTGAAGCCTATCTATCCTACACTATTCCATTTTCATTCATTTGTTTATCCAATGACCATTTAAGTGCCCTTAAAGTCTACTACTGTTGCAGGCTCCTATTACTCTCTGAATAAAGAAACTATCTCTGACATCTGTCCTATAATCTATCATCCCTCAATCTAAAGCTATATCCACTCATACTAGCCATCACCATCCAAGCTAAAATGCTTTCCCTGTCCACTCTATCTAATTCTCTGATTATCTTATATGTCTCAATTAAGTTGCCTCTCAACCTTTTCTCTAATGAAAACAACCTCAAGTCTCTCAGCCTTTCTTCATAAGACCTTCCCTCCATCCCAGACAACATCCTAGTAAATTTCCCCTGAACCCTTTCTAAAGCTTCTACATCCTTCCGATAATGTGGTGACCAGAACTGTACGCAATACCCCAAGGGTAGCCGCACCAGAGTTTTGTACAGTTGCAGCATGACCTCATGGCTCCGAAACTCAATTCCTCTACCAATAAAAGCCAACACACTGTTGGCTTCTTAACAACCCTATCAACCTGGGTGGCAACTTCCAGGGATCTATGTACATGGACGCTGAGATATTTCTGCTCATCTACACTACCAAGAATCTTTCCATTAACCGAACACTCTACATCTCTGTTACTCCTTCCAAAGTATATCATCTCACACCTTTCTGTATTAGACTCCATTTGCCATGTCACAGCCCAATCTGCAGCTTATCTATGTCCCTCTGTAACCTGCAACATCCTTCGGCGCTATCCACAACTCTACTGACCTTAGTGCCACCCACAAATTTACCAACCCATCCTTCTACTCCCTAAAACAGATCCTTGTGGTACACCACTTGAAATTGAACTCCAGGATGAATATTTCCCATCAACCAGCACCCTCTGTCTTCTTTCAGTTAGCCAATTTCTGATCCAAATCTCTAAATCACCCTCATTCCCAGGCCTCAATATTTGTGCAATAGTCTACTATGGGAAACCTTATCAAACACCTTACTGAAATCCATATACACCACATCAACTGCTTTACCCTCATCCACCTGTTTGATCACCATCTCAAAGAACTCAATAAGGTTTGTGAGGCATGACCTACCTTTCACAAAATCGTGTTGACTATCCCTAATCAACTTATTCCTCTTGAGAAGATTATAAATCCTATCTCATATAACCTTTTCCAACACTTTACCCACGACCAAAATAAGGCTCACTGGTCTGTAATTACCAGGATCGTCTCTACTCCCCTTCTTGAACAAGAGTACAATATTTGCTATCCTCCAATCTTCTGGCACTCTGCCTGTAGACAAAGAGGACATAAAGTTCAAAGCCAAAGGCTCTGCAATCTCCTCCCTGGCTTCCCAGAGAATCCTAGGATAAATAACATCTGGCCCAGGGGACTTATCTATTTTCACATTCTCCAGAATTGCTAACATCTCCTCCTTGTGAACCTCAATCTCATCTAGTTCAGTAGCCTGTATAATAAGGAAGGCAAATGGAATTTTGGCATTCATTGCTACAGGAATAGAGTATAAAAGTAGGGAAATATTGCTGCAACTGTACAAGGCATTACTGAGACTGCACCTGGAGTATTGAATGCAATTTTATTCCTGTTGCTTGAAATTGCATTGATGTTACATTCAGAGTAGGTTCACTCAATTGATTCCAGAGATTAGGGATTTTATCCTAAGAAGACAGACTAAGCAGATTAGGCCTATACACTCTGGAAAACTGAAAGGAGAATTAATTGAGTAGATATGGAGAGAATGTTTCCTCATGTGGGAGAATTTAGAACGAGAGATCAAAGTTTTAGGATACAAGGTGGTAGAATTTAAAACAACAAAGATGGGGAGAAATTATTTTTCTCAAAGGCTCATGAATCTGTGGAATTCTCTACCATTGAGTAAATTTAAGGAAGAGATAGAATTTTAATTCATAATGCATTAAAAGCTTATGGAGACCAGCCAGGAAAGTGGAGTTGAGGCCAGGGTGAGATCAGCCATGATCACATTAGTTAGTGGAGCAGGCTTGCAGGCTGGATGACCTACTCCTGCTCTGAGTTATAGAGAGTCATCATCACACTGTCATAGAGTTATACAGCACAGAAACAAATCTTTTGGTCCAACTTGTCCATGCCAACCAGTTTTCCCAAACTGAACCAATCCATTTGTCTGTGTTTGGCTCATATCCCTCTGAATTTTTCCTATTCATGTATCTGTCCAAATGTCTTTTAAATATTGTAACTGTATCTGCATCTACCACCTCTTCTGGCAGTTCATGCCACATACAAACAATTCTCTGTATGCAAACATTGCCCCTCAGGACCCATTTAAATCTTTCCCCTCTCACCTTAAATCTGTGCCCTGTAGTTCTGGACTCCCCTAACATGGGGAAAAGACATTTACTATTCACCTTATCTATAACCCTCATGATTTTATAAACCTCTGTAAGGTCACTCCTTGACCTTTTTACCCTTCATTGAGAAAAGTCCCAGCCTCTCCAGCTTCTTCTTATAATTCAAATCTTCAGTCTCGGTAATATTTTTGTAATTCTTTTTTGCGCCCTTTCCTATTGAATAATGTCCTTCCTATAACAGGGCAACCAGATTTATACTCAGTACGTCAAATGTGGCCTTATCAATGTCTTACCAATCAGATATTGTGACACACTTCATTGGGAAAACACTTTGGTATGTGCTGCTGTATTGAAAGATACTATACAAATGTGAGCTTCACTTTCTTAACCCTGCATGCAGCCTGTTGGCTTTGCTTCAGAAATGTTACCTGCTTATGCTCCTAACTCAGTTCATTCCCCCCAAATGCATTGTGGTCAGTTCCTGCACCTCAATGATTCCTGAACTCCCCTTGCCAACTTTCAGCTCTCCCGTAAGAAATTCAGTGCAAATCCTCCCTTATGTACTATGTCGTTCTCTGAAATTCATTTCAAGATCATAATGCTCATTTCCAACACTTCTCAGAACACATTCCTAGCCTTATGGACTAGCTTTTTTTTCTCTTGTCCTAGCTTGTTGCAAATTTCTTATCATTTTTTCAATATCAAACTCTAATCCATTTATTCTTGCCTCTACAGCTATCTATAGAGGGAATTGAAGGATATGTGGGTTAGTTTGACCTTAGAGTAGGATAAAAGGTCAGCACAACATCAAGGGCCGAAGGGCCTGTACTGTGCTATACTGTTCTATATTCTATCCTTTCTGAAGCCTCCTGAACATATTTTCCTTTTACAATGTCACGAGTCTGCTCCTGGAACTCTCTCAGTTCCAATTCTGTTGCTTCCAAGCTGTAGTATGCTCGAAGGGTTTTACACAATCAGCTCTGTATAAGTGTTTTTGAAATGGATCATCCGCAGGGACCACGAAATGTGTCAATTGAATTTTGTTGACCATCTGTTAATGTCTGACACAACATTATTGGAATCTAACTACATATCTTTCCATTATATGTTCACTGTCCAAGAATGTCGCAACAGCTACTTTCACCATGTGTCTGAAGCTAGCTTGACATTACTTCTGACAGCAACGAGCCATGTGATCTCTATGCAGATCGCAAGTCTATGTAATATGTGAACATCACTCATTGGGTGAAAAATTTGTCTTGGATATTCGCACATACATTTTTCCTGAGAGAGGTGGTACATGTTACACTTTTAAGTTACCATTGCAGAGTTTGAGCATCAGAAGGTGACAAGATGCGGCTGGATCAGTTTTCAAGCTGGGTAAGAATTCAATCCACTCTAAAAATAGATCATAATAAATGGAAGCAAGTAATTACCAGAATATTAAAAAAAAACTTTTGAAGAAAACACATTTATTTAACTCAAGACTTTCCCCTCAGATTAAAATTACACGCATCATACACAATGCATCAACTATCTCACTTGCTACATCTAGTGTGAAAGACATATGCTGTTGGTATTTGTTAGCGCACAGCTCCAACACTTCACTCTTTGGTGATTTTCATCATAGAATCCCTACAGTGTGGAAGCAGGCCATTCAGCCCATTGAATCTACGCCCTCCAAAGAGCATTCCATCCTAATGCTACCCTACCTTACCATCTTTTTACCACAGCCAAGTCAACTAGCCTGCTTGGGCTGTGGGCAATTTAGCATGGCCAATCCACCTAACCTGCACATCTTTGGCCTGTGGGAGGAAACCAGAGCACCCGGGTGAAACCGGGGAGAATGTTCAAACTCCGCACAGACAGTTGCCCACAGGTGGAATTGAACCTGTGTCTCTGGCACCCTGATGCAGCAGTGCTAACCACTGAGCCACCATGCTGCCCCAGGGCATTGTGATTTCCCTGAGTTCTTCTCTTGCTTCCACTTCCTGATCTATAGCTTTTTTTAAATGTTCCTGGCCTCTTCTATTGTGAAGACTGATGAAAAAATACATATACAATTCATTAACCATCTCTCCTAGTTTTCCACGATTGATTCTCCAGATTCACTTTCTACAGGATCGGTGCTCTCTTTGCACACTCTTCTTTTTAAAAATAGTTCCAAAAACGCTTACTTTCCAGAAAGCAGTTGAGGCCAAAATGTTGAATATTTTCAAGAAGGAGTTAGATATAGTTCTGAGGGTTAAAGGGATCGGGGGTATGGGATGATAGTGGGAACAGGGCATTGAGTTGGATGTTCGGCCGTGATCGTATTGAGGATCGCTGGTGAGGGCCAGTGGCATTAATCTTCGTAAGTAGTTTGAGTCACATTGATTGGGTTTGATGGCTTCACTCTCTGGTGATTGTCATCATAGAATCCCTACAGTGTGGAAGCAGGCCATTCGGCCCATTGAATCTACACTGACCCTCCAAAGAGCATTCCATCCTGACGCCTCCCCCCTCCCCGCCACCTTTTTACCACAGCTAAGTCAACTAGCCTGCTTGGGCTATGGGCAATTTGGAATGGCCAATCCACCTAACCTGCTCATCTTTGGCCTGTGGGAGGAAACCGGAGCACCTGAAGGAAACCCACACAGACACAGGGAGAAGGTACAAACTCCACACAGACAGTTGCCCACAGATGGCTTCCTGGTGTCATCGCTTTGGGAAGACAATCTTCTTTCCTTCACTCCATTCAGCAACACTTGCAACACGGCTTTCCTAAAGCAAGGGTGAACTTTTGTTTCTTTGGTTTAAGGTTCAACGGTGATGAATCAAAGATTATTGGGAATAGATGAGAATGTGGAATGAGAAACATAAATACATTCAGCCCTGATCATAATGAATGGCAAAGCAGGCATAGGGATCCAAGTGGTCTACTTCTGCACCTAATTCATAATCCATTTGTTGTGCATGTTAAGGCTGAATGGAACCTCCTTGCTCACAACACGAGAAGTGGTCAGTAAGCTGGCATTGAAATATGTCACCAGAATCAATAACTCCTGAAGGTGGGATCTTCCCACACGCTGGCCCCACGTGATTTGCTAAGTCACTCATGCATCATTTCACTTGCTTAGGTACTGAGGGGACAAACATGTAATCACATGAGATAACTGCTCCGTCCCGCCGTTCACCCCAATCCTGGGCATGGTGGAAGTGACAACCTTTAACATGCTCACCATCAAACTTGATCTCCAAAAAGCAAAATCCCATGTTAGAAGTCTGATTGTCTGACACCATGGACCCGATAATGTAGCAGAATTTCCTAGCCACTTCCAGGGTAATCAAGAGTGGTAGATATGTGACACCCTGTCCCATAAACATAGGTTTCTTGATGCTTATAATCAAGGCAAACAAGTGTTTGGCATGGCAAAGACATTTCATGTGTCTTTGTAGCTGAATTTCTATCCGAATGATTAATGCTGCATCATCAGCTTGAATGAGTTCTCAAATCAAGATGCCTGAGCTTGTGTCTTTGCTTTCAGTCAAGGCAGACTGTTGAGCTTGTTGTCAGGTGTTGTATGCAGGTAAACTCCTTCTATATCAGCAAGGTAGTCAATGATCATGAGCATGGTGAAGAAAATATGAGGGAAAGTCAGGGTCATAGAATCCCTCCAGTATGGAGGCAGGCTATTTGACACATTGAGACCACACTGATGAGCGTCCACCCAGGCCCACCCTATCTCTGTAACCCTGCATTTGCCTTGGCTAATCCATCTAGCCTGCACATTCCTGGATACTACAGACACTTTCGCATGGCCAATCCACAAAACCTATATATCTATGGACTGTGGGAGGAAATCCATGCAGACAAGTGGAGAATCTGCAAACTCCACACAGACAGTCACCCGAGGGTGGAATTGAACGCAGGTCCCTAGTGCAGTGAGACTGCAGTGCTAACTGCTGACTGAGCCTAAATGGATGTGCAACACTCAGAAGCTGTCAGAAATGACATTATCTAACTTTATGGTATAGTGGATCTTGACATGAAAGAACAGATAAGATGCAGGGGTATTGCTGGACAATCTATTTTTTCCAAGTAGTTTTAGAGTCCTGCCCTAGATGATGGTGTTGAATGCTTTGGTGAGGACTATCAATAACAAGATAAAGAGCTACATCTTATTCTTGTTTTTCTCTTACAGCTAGCATGTGGAAAAGATCATATTCACCATGGATCTGCCAGAATAGAAACTGCTTCTGGATTGAGCTAAAAATAGCTGGAGCCTTTTAAGCTTGTGCCCAGCAAAGACCATTATTAAGATGCAGAAGACTGAGATGTCCCTGTAATTGTTGCAATCTTCTCTGTCGCTTTTGGTTTATCTGTAATGTAATGATTTTTCTGTCACACATCTACTTTCACAGTTTACAATTGCCCTGAATATAAGACATTGAAATCATATTAGTCATGCCTTGAAATAAGGAGACCTTGGAGTGCAGGTTCACAGCTCCTTGATAATGGACTCGCAGGTAGATAGGATAGTGAAGAAGGCGTTTGGTATGCTTTCCTTTATTGGTCAGAGTATTGAGTACAGGAGTTGGGAGGTCATGTTGCGTCATGTACAGGACATTGGTTAAGCTACTGTTGAATATTGTATACAATTCTTGTCTCCTTCCAATCGAAAATATGCTGTGAAACTTGGAAGGCCTCAGAAACAATTTACAAGGATGTTGCCAGGGTTGGAGGATTTGAGCTATAGGGAGAGGCTGAACAGGCTGGGGTTGTTTTCCCTGGAGCGTCGGAAGCTGAGGGGTGACCATCTAGAGGTTTACAAAATTATGAGGGGCATGGATAGGGTAAATAGACAAAATCTCTTCCCTGGGGTTGGGGAGTCCAGAACTAGAGGGCATAGGTTTAGGGTGAGAGGGGAAAGATATAAAAGAGACCTAAGGGACAAGTGTTTCATGCAGAGGGTGGTACGTGTATGGAATAAGCTGCTTGAGGAAGTGGTGGAAACTACTACAATTGCAACATTTAAAAGGCATTTGGATGGGTATATGAATAGGAAGGGTTTGGAGGGATATGGGCCAGGTATTGCCTGGTGGGAGTAGATTGGGTTGGAATATCTGGTTGGCATGGACAAGTTGGACCGAAGGGTCTGTTTCCATTCTGTACATTTCTATGACTCTGAATAAAAGTTCATATAAAATAAGCATGAAAAGTGTGGAGAGAAATCAAAAACATATTTGAATAATAGCAAAATACTGTGGATTATGGAAATCTGAAACAGAAACAGAGAATGTTGAAGAATGCTGAAGAAGGGCTTATGCCCGAAACATCGATTCTCCTGCTTCTTTGATGCTGCCTGACCTGCTGCGCTTTTCCAGCAACACATTTTTAAGCTCTGATCTCCAGCATCTGCAGTCCTCACTTTCTCCAACGTTGGAGAAACTCAACAGCTCTGAAGCAACTTTGGAGATAGAAACAGAGTTAATGTCTTGAATCCGGTATATCTCTTCTCTGAAACACGGAACGGGGTTTGGAAGAGTAATACTGGACTTGAAATGTTAACTGTTTTTCACCCTACTGATGCTGCCAGTCCTACTGAGTTTCTTCATTGCTTTTTGTTTCTATTTCAAAAACATACTTGTAAGGGCTTCATACTTGTACAGTAGACATGTTGGGAACAAATTTCTTTGGTTCTTGTCTCCAAATATTGCTATAATTATAGCAAGGTTTGTGACAGGATAGCTTGGAGAAGGCCCAGAGCTTTGGAGTTTTATTCTTAACCTGGATTGAGGTTTGTTCTTGGCCTGAATTCAGCCTCTATCTGCCTCTCATAAACACTCTGACAAGGGGCTGCAGGCCTGGGACCCCCTCTGTTTGGAATTCCTGCCTCCTTCATCCAGTGTAATGCTGTGGAAGACCAAGTATCTCTATGAGTTAAAGCATACCAGAAGGTAAAGTCAATGGTGGGTGAGGGAAGCAGGCTATCTCTCTGAGAAAGTGGGAGCAGTTTACTTTAAAATTTAGGATTGTACCCTACATACAAAGTGCCTGAATCATAGAATCCCTGTAGAGGTCATTCAGCCCATCGAGACTGCATGAACCCTCTAAAGAGCATCTCGCCCAGACCCACTCTATTCCTGTAACCCTGCACTTCCCATGGCTAATCCACCTAGCCTTCACATCCCTGGGTATAAGGGGCAATTTTCCATGGTCAATCCACCTAACCTACATACCTTTGGACTGTGGGAGGAAACTGGAGCACCCAGAGGAAATCAACACAGACACAGGGAGAATACGCAAACTCCACACAGACATGCATTCACGTGAGGGTGGAATTGAACCAGGGTCCCTGGTGTTGTGAGACAGCAGTGCTAACCACTGTGCCATCCTCAGGTAACTGAAGAAGGTAACTGGTTAGGGTCTGTTGGGTCGCAATCCCCTTCTCTGTGGATGTTAGCTGCCACAACTTCTAGGAACATGGGGAATGTGGTAAAGGCATCCATTAATATTGTGCAGCTGAGCAATCTTCCTACCAATGCCACTAACTCAATCAGTGTCAATGCTGGAGGTCACTGCTGCCTATTATTCTGATGTTACCAGCTGCATTTAAAACCCATGTCTTTTTAGGGCTACTGAACTCAACATATCACCAAAATATGCCAAAACTGAAGCAAAATGGTCACTTTATAAGAATTTTTACAATATACAGGAAAATTCAGGTATCACCAAGTGTTTGATATGGAAGGAGAGCAATGTTTTCTTTCCCCAATGACCTGAACCCTATATTCTTGCTAAAGTACTGATTTTGCAGAACTTTCTGTCTCTATTTTATTGATACCTGTTCTTACTTCTGCTGCCATCATTTTAGATCACAGTAAAAGCCAATTACCGCTTGTATTCACTTTGCTCAATATAACCATTATATTTCCATGTCTTTACAGTAAACTGCAATAAGCCTTTAACTTTCAAACTGTCCTCTGTTTATCCCATCCTGTTGTTTCAACACAATTTGTTTCTAATGTCGTGGATGATGCGATTTCCTAATTGAGCACTAAACTTGTACAAGGAAATGGATTACAACATTCCAACAACTATTTTATGCAACCTCTATTTGTATTTTAACTTGTCTTTTTCAATATGTGAGTCAAATCAAAATGCAGTTTAGTAGCAGTGACTTATGAAAATTAAATTTCTGACAGAGGATTACCTAGCTCATTAGCTGTGCATACCAGAACGCTGAACAAATCTTTCTTTTTGTCGTTGTTTTCAAGGTACATCTGAACCCACAAGGGTGTAGATTTCTGTTGAATTTGCTGCATCTGGTCTGTGTGTTCAGCACTTCCAACTTCAATGATATATAAGCTTTTCCTCTCATTGACAGCATGATGAATACTAAACAAGGGCCACATGTTTGGTTCTGTGTACCATAGCCAAGATTCTGCACTTACTGGGTAAAATGAACCTCATCGTGCACCTTCAACAGTGGCAATTGTGCCAGAAAAACTGACTGTGGGGGCCCAATTTAAAAAGGTAAGAATCCTAACATTTGGGGCTTGAAGTAATTTTGCCGCTAGTTATTTTGCCAAAACATGATCTCAATGCGGTTGAAGGTATGGTTGGCATTAAAACGGACTGCACTTCAAACATTGCAAGTCTCTTAAAAATTTAGAAGTAGAGATCCTATGTATAGATGTTATCAAAGATGGAATTAAAGTAGTGATTCAATTTTTACACATATGCAGTATGTGGAAAAAAACAGCACTAATATAAGATTATGAAATTATCGATCAATCCTATTCCTAATGGGTGGCATGGTGGCACAGTGGTTAGCACTGCTGTCTCGCAGTGCCAAAGACCCGGCTTCAATTCCCACCTCAGGTAACTGTCTGTGTGGGTTTCCTCCCACTGACCAAAGATGTGCAGGTCAGGTGAATTGGCCATGCTAAATTGCCCGTAGTGTTAAGTGTAGGGGAATGGGCTGCTCTTTGGAGGGTCAGTGTGGATTTGTTGGGCCGAAGGGCCTGTTTCCACACTGTAAGTAATCTAATCTAATCTGGATTGATAATGATGGCTTGCAGTTTAGAATCTGTTTTAGATTGGAATTTTTCTGCAAGATGTGTTCTTTGTTGAAATGATGGGCATGATTTTGACTGTCACTGTCGGAAAGAAGCCAGAATGGTTCAAATTACATTGCAATCACTTTTCCCCCTTGGATCCCATCCGGGGGCCAATGTGCTATTTTTATTGGGGGTCTGAGTGGGGAAATAACTGATAGTTTTTCAGGCAGAGCAGACCAAGGTGGAGAAGAGTCATTGGGCCAGAAGACGTCCAGTTTGCGATGCATTAGTACTTCTATTTTGTTTTTATTATTTCAAAATATAGTTAATTCATAAAACAATTATATAGACACAAACACAGTTCAGTTCTGTACAGTAACATATCAAGGCAACAAACAAACATTGGAATTTGACTTTATGCAAACAGACGCATTTCTTGTTTGAACCAAACCATATTTGCATGCTTTTGAGGCACCTGGAGGTCCAGTAACTGAACAGACCCCCATTTATGTTCAACAGGAAGACCTCAGACAGTGGTCTTTCCCCAGCTGCCCCAAGCTTTAGAGCGTCACTCAGCACGTAGTCCTGGACCTTGGAATATACCAGTCTGCAACACTCTATTTCATTGTAGTGGTTCTGTTCGCCGAGCTGGAAGTTTTTGTTGCAAACGTTTCGTCCCCTGGCTAGGAGACATAATCAGTGCTCTGGAGCCTCCTGCGAAGCGCTTCTTTGATGTATCTTCCGGTATTTATAGTGGTCTGTCCTTGCCACTTCCGGGTGTCAGTTTCAGCTGTCCGCTGTAGTGGTTGGTATATTGGGTCCAGGTCGATGTGTTTGTTGATGGAGTTTGTGGATGAATGCCATGCCTCTAGGAATTCCCTGGCTGTTCTCTGTCTGGCTTGCCCTATGATAGTAGTGTTCTCCCAGTCGAATTCATGTTGCTTGTTGTCTGAGTGTGTGGCTACTAGGGATAGCTGGTCGTGTCGTTTCGTGGCTAGTTGGTGTTCATGTATGCGGATTGTTAGTTGTCTTCCTATTTGTCCTATATAGTGTTTTGTGCAGTCCTTGCATGGTATTTTGTAAACTACATTAGTTTTGCTCATGTTGGGTATTGGCTCCTTTGTTCTAGTAAGTTGTTGTCTGAGCGTGGCTGTTGGTTTGTGTGCCGTTATGAGTCCTAAGGGTCGCAGTAGTCTGGCTGTCAGTTCTGAAACACTCCTGATGTATGGAAGTGTGGCTAGTCCTTTGGGTTGTGGCATGTCCTCGTTCCGTGATCTATCTCTTAGGCATCTGTTGATAAAGTTGCGCGGGTATCCGTTTTTGGCGAATATCTTGTATAGGTGTTCCTCTTCCTCTTTTTGCAGTTCTGGTGTACTGCAGTGTGTTGTAGCTCTTTTGAATAGTGTCCTGATGCAGCTTCGTTTGTGTGTGTTGGGGTGGTTACTTTCATAGTTTAGGACTTGGTCTGTGTGTGTTGTTTTCCTGTGTACCCTTGTGGTGAATTCTCCGTTTGGTGTTCAGAACTATGATTAAACAAAGTAAGCACTCTTACCTTTAACTATTCCTTATGCTAGAATCACAGCTATTTCCACTATTCTCCACAAAAGGTCTCTTATCTTGGAACAGATCTGTCTGCACCACTGCATGCTGCCCTCAAAGTGGCTGCAGGGTTGAGAGACTGTCATATCTCATTTTCGAATGTGCCTTTGTACAGGAAGTCTGGAGAAAGATGCAGTGATTTTTATCAGGGTTCATCTTGAGCAGCTCCGTGATGCAGGACACTAGGCTGTATGGGTTGTTCCCTATTCTAGTAACAAATATCAACAGTGCCTGAAAGACCATCAACCTGGTAAACAATGCACTTTGGTCTTTTATCTTAGAGTCACAGAGTCACAGAGATGTACAACATGAAACCAGACCCTTCGGTCCAACCCGTCCATGCCGACCAGATATCCCAACCCAATCTAGTCCCACCTACCAGCACCCGGCCCATATCCCTCCAAACCCTTCCTATTCATAAATCCATCCAAATGCCTCTTAAATGTTACAATTGTACCAGCCTCCACCATATCCTCTGGCAGCTCATTCCATACACGTACCAACCTCTGCGTGAAAAAGTTGCCCCTTAGGTCTCTTTTATATCTTTCCCCTCTCACCCTAAATACCCTCTAGTTCAGGACTCTCCACCCCAGGGAAAAGACTTTGCCTATTTACCCTATCCATGTCCCTCATAATTTTGTAAACCTCTATAAGGTCACCCCTCAGTCTCCGACGCTTTTGTTGATCTTCCAGAGCAACGAATTGACCCTGACTGCATATTGCAGACTGATACATTCCAAGGTCCAGGACAAGGTGCTGAGGGACGCACTGAAGCTTGGGCCAGGTGCCGCTGTCTGAGGTCTTTCTGCTGAAGTTAAACTGGGGTCTGTTCAGTTATCGAACCAGCCCAGTGCTTCAAATGGCTGTAAATGTAATCTTGCACAAATAAGAAATGTCTTTGCTTTGTTTGTTGGATAGAATGAAACTCCAAGGTTTGTTTGTTTCTTCATATGCTAATGTATAGAACTAAGCTGCTTTGGTGACTACATATGTATATAAAGATATTTAATGAATGAATATATTTTTGAAATGAAAAAGGATCTTTAGCATGCATTCAGTGCTTGCAGGAACAACTCAGCAGTGCACCAAGATAGTGCAGATTATTGACTTTGGTTTCTCTTCCATGTTCCATTTACCAATCTCACGTCTCTTGATTCCACCAGTCCAGAATAGACCTCTTTATGATTTCTGCGCATTGGCTTAAAACTTCAACAAACACTCTTGGTTTCATAGGCCACTGGCTATCATTTCAAACCAATTAATTCCAGAACTCCAACTGCAGCAAGGTTTATTGTTTTTTTCCACTGAGGATGACTGTGGTCTACTAACTTCAGCTTCCAGCCAAACACATTCTTTGGGAATTTTTCAACCGTCTCATACTAAATACAAGCTCCCAATGCACACCATCTCATCAACGACAGATCTTGCACTTACTCTATTTCTAGTGTTAATCTGAAATGATCTCTCAACTTCTGAGGAGCTGCAAACTCCATAAAACCCAGCATGAAGAGCTGAATTTTTTTTCCTTTTGTAAGTTTACCATAACTGAAAATGTGTTGCTGGAAAAGCGCAGCAGGTCAAGCAGCATCCAAGGAGCAGGAGAGTCGACGTTTCGGGCATGATCCCTTCTTCAGGAATTTCCAGCAACACATTTTCAGCTCTGATTTTCCAGCAACACATTTTCAGCTCTGATGGATGCTGCCTGACCTGCTGCGCTTTTCCAGCAACACATTTTCAGCTCTGACTGGATGCTGCCTGACCTGCTGCGCTTTTCCAGCAACACATTTTCAGCTCTGATCTCTAGCATCTGCAGTCCTCACTTTCTCCTAAGTTTACCATAATTCTATCAGTTTTAAAATAGTGATGGAAAAGGATAGACCAGATCTAAAAGGTAAGTTCTAAATTGGAGAAAGGCCAATTTTGATAGTATTAAGAACTTTCAAAAGCTGATTGGAGGCAGATGTTTGCAGGTAACGGGACGGCTGGAAAATGGGAAGCCTTCAGAAATGAGATAACAAGTGTCCAGGGAAAGTATATTCTTGTTAGGGTGAAAGGGAAGGCTAGTAGGTATAGGGAATGCTGGATGACTAAAGAAATTGAGTGTTTGGTTAAGAAAAAAAAGGTACATATGTCAGGTATAGACAGGATAGATCGAGTGAATCCTTAATCGAGTATAAAGGCAGTAGGAGTATACTTAAGAAAGAAATCAGGAGGGCAAAAAGGTGATATGAAATAGCTTGGCAAATAGAATTAAAAGAATTCAAAGAGTTTTTACAAATACATTAAAGACAAAAGGGTAACTAGGGAGAGAGTAGAGTCCCTCAAAGATCAGCAAGGCAGCTTTTGCGAGGAGCCGCAGGAGATGGGGGAGATACTGAATGAGTATTTTGCATCAGTATTTACTGTGGAAAAGGATATGGAAGATACAGACTGTAGGGAAATAGACGGTGACATCTTGAAAAAATCTCCATGTTACAGAGGAGAGAGTGCTGGATGTCTTGAAATGCATAAAAGTGGATAAATTCCCAGTACCTGATCAGGTGTACTCTAGAACTCTGTGGAAAGCTAGGGACGTGATTGCTTGACATCTTACTGAGATATTTGTATCATTGATAGTCAAAGGTGAGGTGCCAGAAGACTGGAGGTTGGCTAACGTGGTGCCACTGTTTAAGAAAGGTGGTAAGGACAAGCCAGGGAACTATAGACCAGTGAGCCTGATGTCGGTGGTGGGCAAGTTGTTGGAGGGAATCTGGAGGGACAGGATGTACATGTATTTGGAAAGGTAAGGACTGATTAGGGATAGTCAACATGGCTTTGTGCGTGGGAAATCATGTCTCACAAACTTGATTGAATGTTTTGAAGAAGTAACAAAGAGGATTGATGAGGGCAGAACAGCAGATGTGATCTATATGGACTTCAGTGAGGCGTTCGACAAGGTTCCCCATGGGAGATTGGTTATCAAAGTTAGACCTCATGGAATGCAGGGAGAACTAGCCATTTGGATACAGAACTGGCTCAAAGGTAGAAGACAGACGGTGGTGATGGAGGATTGTTTTTCAGACTGGACGCTTGTGACCAGTGGAGTGCCACAAGGATCGATGCTGGGTCCTCTACTTTTTGTCATTTACATAAATGATTTGGATGCGAGCATGAGAGGTACAGTTAGTAAGTTTGCAGATGACACCAAAATTGGAGGTGCAGTGGGCAGTAAAGAGGGTTATCTCAGGTTACAACAGGATCTTGACCAGATGGGCAAATGGGCTGAGAAGTGGCAGATGGAGTTTAATTTAGATAAATGTGAGGTGCTGCATTTTGGGAAAGCAAATCTTAGCAGGACTTATACACTTAATGGTAAGGTTCTAGGGAGGGTTGTTGAACAAAGAGACCTTGGAGTGCAGGTTCATAGCTACTTGAAATTGGAGCCACAGGTAGATAGGATAGTGAAGAAGGTGTTTGGTATGCTTTCCTTTATTGGTCAGAGTATTGAGTACAGGAGTTGGGAGGTCATGATGCGGCTGTACAGGACATTGGTTAGGCCACTGTTGGAATCATTCTTGCAATTCTGGTCTCCTTCCTATCGGAAATATATTGTGAAACTTGAAAAGTTTCAGAAAAGATCTACAAGGAAGTTGCCAGGGTTGGAGGATTTAGCTATAGGGAGAGGCTGAACAGGCTGGGGCTGTTTTCCCTGGAGCATCGGAGGCTGAGGGGTGACCTTGTAGAGGTTTATAAAATCATGAGGGGCATGGATAAGGTAAATAGAAAACATCTTTTCCCTATGGTGGGAGAGTCCAGAACAAGAGGGCATAGATTTAGGGTGAGAGGGGAAAGATATAAAAGAGACCTAAGGGGCAACTTTATCATGCAGAGGGTGGTACGTGTATGGAATGAGCTGCCAGAGGAAATGGTGGAGGCTGGTACAATTACAGCATTTAAAAGGCATTTGGATGGGTATATGAATAGGAAGGATTTGGAGGGATATGGGCCGGGTGCTGGCAGGTGGGACTAGATTACATTGGTATATCTGGTCGGCATGCACAAGTTGGACTGAAGGGTCTGTTTCCATGCTATACATCTCTATGACTATGACTCTAATTCAAACCTGGAAGTAACTGAATTTCATGTCCTCTGGTTTGTACTGGATTGGGACAAAGTTTCTTGTGCAATCCTTCACTTTCATCTCATTAGTAAAGCGACTGAGCCACTTGTTGGGGTATCACAAGGTAGGAGAGGCACAAATGTTTCTCACTGCCAGGATTTTGTTGCTCACCCACCTCTAGTACCATAATTAAAGCCCAACTGCAGACCACTTCAGGCACTGCCAGCCAGGATCTGTGGTGTATAACCCTGAAGCAAAGGAAAAGTAAGCCAGCTCCTTGCTTTCAGGACAGGGATCTAGTGGACACAGTGACGGTGAGGAGGGCAGCTTGTTTCCTGCTGACCACCTAGCTGAATGGATCTCAGGAGGATGTAGGAACCTGTAAGTTTTCCAATATTTAAAAATCACAGATATCTTGCACAGACCTTCAAATTTCGGCATCAATGGTCAAATGTAATATGAAGTCCTTTCTGTTCACAAATGCTGCAGATTGTTTTTTAAGGAACTCCCAAAGTAGGTCAGTTGTTAGTGTCTACACCTAGCGGGAGTCAGCAATGGGGGCTAATCCCTGTACCCTTGCTGCCTGACTCTCATAATTATAGGGGAAGCAACTGAAATGGTGTGCTTTGGAGAGAATATTCCAGATGCATTTACGAGTCAAGGATTTGGAGATTCCACGCAGTTCCCGATTGCTTCTTGAAAAACTGCTGGCATAAAAATTCCAGAAAGCTGTGATCATGATGGCCATCAGGATGGAAAGTCACCTACTCCTTCTGAGTATGAAGTTTAATGATGGTGGAACAGGACCGCTTCCCAATTATTACTCCTGCTTTGTTGACCACTATATTCTACCTGAATTGAAAGAGATGAACTAAAATAGATGGTCACATCTCCGAGGCAATGTGATCCAAACACATGTTTCCAGATGGAAATGCAAGTTAGCTCCCTTTTAAGTGCCATAGCTATCCTGAATTATGGAATATCATCAAGCATCATCTCTCTCTATTTCTTTAGCTAAGTAAGACCATGCAGTATTTATGACCTTATCTTTCTAACTGTTAATCTCTTTGGTCAATACGGTCCTAAACATTTGAATGCAATATCTAAAAACTCCAAGCTTGTTTGAATTGCATTTACTTCAGATCTGCTCACTTTTAATCAAGTTCTTACCCAGATGCCCCTATTTTCTATAGTTTGAACTTTAACTCCTAAAACTAGAAATCATATTTGAAATACATGAACCATGGACTAGAAATCTGCAACACATGTTGAAAATATCTATGCAAGATCCATAATACTTGGTGAAAGATACAATTATCTTTATTTCCAAATGCTCTGGCAAAATGACACATCCATAAATGTTTAAGAGGCTATGGACAATGTGAAAAAAGTATGTTTATTGAGTTAGGCTTTCACATCTTGTGAATGTGTCTTTTAAAAGCTGTGGTAGTGAGCACCTGGATAGATTCGATGAATTTCATTGAAAAATGAGATGGATGCTCTGGGAATCTGTCTGAAATGCAGCCAAACAGCCTCTTTGAGGTTTTTTTTGTTCCTAATAAGATTTGGATTGTTTATTTCTAATTAATGTGCAACAGGGCATTAATTGATGGTGTCATATTTGAATTCCAGACAACGTGTATTTGATTTCTTATTATCATTCCTTCCAGTGGTAACAGAAAAGAAAATTCAGAACATTCCCCGGTGGTTTATGCGGTAATGCACCACTGGCTTGATACTGAACCATACAGAAACATTCCGCATTCAATCTAAAGTCTGAGAGATGGCAGGAAGCAGACAATGACAATGTGCCATTTAACTGTACCAGTGCTGTGGCATCACTAGGAATTCACAAACACACACAAAAAAAAATTAAAAGTTTATTGCAGTAGAATATGCAAAATATAGGATGCATATTATTGTCTAGAATAAAAATACTAAATATTTCCCATTTTAATGAAATATTAGTGCACATTGTTTCTGACTGATACAATGCAAATTTCAAAGGACAAGTTAAGGTGATGCCGCATTTATGTTCAAGTAGACATTAAAAAACTGAGGCGAGTCAGTGATGAGTACTGAGTTCTCCTGCTGTCTGGGCCAACATCCATCCATCAAACAATCACTACTCAGTTATCTTATTCATTAATTCTGATGCTTTTGTTGTCCATGTATCAATATATTCATATTCTAAAAGCAAAATACTGGTGGTAAAATGTTTGGAATGATCCAGGATGTAAAAGTTGCTTTAGAAATGAAGTAATGTGTTTTTCTTACTTTAGTAGCGGGAAATAACATTCTGAATGGCTGTCTTGATTGTGAAGATAGTGAGAGGCATTACACTCCAAAGGTACATTGGCTGGCTTCCACAATAAATATGAAATTGTCTTGGAGGATCATGTTGATAACTTCAATCATGAATCCTATGCAGAAGATCATTGTTATGGCAGTTTCGATGATTCTTTGTAATACCTTTGCTCAGAGTAATAGGACTGATTTTGACCAGGCCAACATGCCCAGCATTGAGGCTCTGACTCTCCTTGATCAGCTAAGATGGGCTGGGAACATAGACCGCATAATGGACACGAGACTCCCCAAGCAGGTACTGTACTCCCAGCTCTGAAACCGCAGGTAGACAGTGGAAGTGCTTCAGTAACACCTCAGGGCCTCACTGGTGAAGAGCGGCATTCCCACAGACACTAGGGAATCATTGGCCCAAGACTATCCAAAGTGGAGGAGGAGCGTCCAGGAAGGTATTGAGGAGGTGGGGGCAACAGGGAAAGGAGCATGTTGATACACCAGCACTCCACCCACCCCCTTCTCATGGCCACCAGCTGCTCCAAGTGTAACAGAGCTTGTGGAAGCTGCATTGGTCTATACAGTCACCTACCGACTCACCCCGAGAGTGGGAGAGAATCATCCTCATCTACGAGGCACTGCCAATAATGATAATAATGATGACGTTGGCTGATTTAGCATTATTTTCAGTCATTATTGTCAAAGGATGCATTCTGAACTTGGATTTCATGAGCACCCGTTAGGGATCCTTGCTCACCGGAAAAACTATACATTACCTTCTGTAAGATTCCCCCAAAATTTTATGATTTCAGACAACTTTCAAAAGGCTCAATGCATTTTGACTTATGAAGGATTTTTAAGATCACTTTGTCAACCTAATCGAAATGCATATTTTAGATGTTTCAAATATGTGTTCAATTACGATATTTACACAGCTTTTTGCACTGCTATAGATATTAGATTGTGGTCTGATTGGGAGTTCCTCTCTACCTATTGTAACAGAGAAGATCAGATAATGGTGTGGTTGATGCATTTGAGAGTTATGATAATTAGTGCATTAAAAAGCATCTGTCCAGCCTTGGAATGGAAAGCATCTTCACTAAAATAGGCAAATATGTTCATGCCGGTGAGTGCTCCCTACCTATATGCAATTTATTCTACTCAGAACCATGGAAAAAGCAGCTATGTATGTACTTGTTGAATGTTTGCCTACACAACCTAATCTTGAAAGATATTATGCATATTAAAACCATTACTTACATTGCACCCGTAAGGATCAAACGTAGGCATTGTGAACCACGATGTGATAGGATCTATAATCTAGAGGGATGTAACAACAGCACAGCTACTCTAACCTTCAGTTACAAGTAAGGCTGTAAAAAAAAATCAAAGTGAAAATTTTAAAAAAGTCATCCCACACTATCAGTAAGGAATAAAAGCAAATTACTGCGGATGCTGGAATCTGAAACCAAAAGAAAAGATGCTGGATAATCTCAGCAGGTCTGGCAGCATCTGTAAGGAGAGAAAAGAGCTGACGTTTCAAGTCTAACTGGCCCTTTGTCAAAGCTGCTTTGACAAAGAGTCAATAAGACTCGAAATGTCAGCTCTTTTCTCTCTTTACAGATGCTGCCAGACCTGCTGAGATTTTCCAGCATTTTCTCTTTTGGTTTCAATAAGAAATAGTTTGTTCTTTAATAAATGCCTATTTTATGTCAACATGCAAATTCTCCACCTTGTCCTTTTGTTGCCTTTAGCCCATTCGTACATCTATTTACAACAGAGCAGCATGGTGGTTCTGTGATTAGCGTTGTTGCCTCACAGTGCTAGGGACCTGGGCTCAATTCCCACCTTGGACAACTGTCTGTGTGGGGTTTGCACATTTTCCCCGCGTGTGTGCTGGTTTCCTTCTAGAGTCCAAAGATATGCAGGTTCAGTGAATTGGCAATGCTAAATTGCCCATGGTGTTAGGTGTGTTAACCAGGGGTAAATGTAGGATAGGGGAGTGGGTCTGGGTGGGTTACCCTTTGGAAGGTCACTGTGGAGTTGTTGGGCCAAATGGCCTGTTTCCACACTGTAGGGAATCTAATTTAAAATTACCATTCCATTCATGAGGCCTCAGTGCTCCTCATTAACATGAAGATAAGAGCTATTGCATGCAAAGAGTATTTTATTTAGAATTTGTAACACTTTTGTTACATGATCATTGATACAGCATGATTTTATTTCTCACTAATCCTCCCCTTTAATACATCAACTCGTATTCTAATCAATGCAGTGTAGTGTAGTCAACTCTCGATAATATGTTGTATTAGAATAATCATTCCACGAAGCATGGTAACTGGATGGATGCCTTTGAAAAGATATGAAAACACTGTCACCCAATTTTTCTTTGTGATTTGCTTTTATTAAGAACCTGTTTTGTTGACGTGAAAATGTATTGTTCTTACTTGAACTAACTCTGTGTTCTGTGGCTATTACAAATAGTTATCAGGATGCAAAATGTTTGAAGTAATACATTCTCTTTGCAATGAATAATATTAGCTTCGAACTCAACCTTTTACTGCTTATTTTAATTTCTGCACCAGATATGTCTCACAAATGTCCATTTTCTACTTTTTACTGCTTGCTTCCTTGAATGAATGGTTTTTCTAAATTCTATTAAGATCATGAGCTGGTAGATTAGAAACCTGTTTAATTCCCGACTAATGCACTTGCTTCCTTCTTTGATAGCAAGTATGATCTCAGCCAATAAAAAGCTTTGAGATATGCTACCAAGTCTGAATAACATTTACCTTCCCAAACTAAATTCATGTCATGCTTTGGATATATTAAGTATTAATTCAACTTAACTATTCTGTTCGTGAGTGAAATATTTCACTTCCTTGAACCTTCAGATATTTGTTCACATTATTCTAGCCATTATTTTGTGTATGCGTGACAAATGGATTAATTAATTGAAAATATATCGTGCGGGGTTTTATACATTGGAAGCAGAAATAATTGAGTCATCTAATCTTTCAGAAGCTTAGCATCTGAATATTATTGAGGTGTTAAAATATCGGGCCTATATAAATTGCAAGAAAATGAGGTTTCAGCTCATCCTGCTCAGCAAGTCAATGTTATAGCAAATTCTTTACCTTTGGACCAGGAGGACTGCATTCAGCTCCCACGTGCTGCAGAGGTGTGTAAGAACATCTCTGAACACATTGATTAGAAATTATTTGCAGCAATTTATTAACTCTGAGTCCCAGTTTCAAGCCCCACCTACTCCAAAAGTAAACAGTAACAGGTTGAGAATAGGTTGATTAGAAAGTATCTGTAACAAGCTCTATTAGGGCAGCAGGGTTACTTTGCAGTGTATAAACATTTGTATGAAGCCGGTTTGCAATCAGCGATGGTGCTAAACGACATGGAATCAAAATTCTGACGTTGCTTTGGCACCAAAGATTTGTTATTCTGGGATTGACTGAAAAAAAATTGGGGAGTTGGTCAGACATATTGATTCATCCGGACCCGATGAAAGAACCATGGCTTCAGGTTGAACAGAGGCAAGGAAATCTCCTGCTGATTACAATAGACAATAGACAATAGGTGCAGGAGTAGGCCATTCTGCCCTTTGAGCCTGCACCACCATTCGATATGATCATGGCTGATCATCCTTAATCAGTATCCTCTTCCTGCCTTATCTCCATAATCCTTAATTCCACTATCCTTGAGAGTTTTATCCAACTCTTTCTTAAATGAATCCAGAGGCTGGGCATCCACTGCCCTCTGGGGCAGAGCATTCCACACAGCCACCACTCTCTCAGTGATGAGGTTTCTCCTCATCTCTGTCCTAAATGGTCTACCCCGTATTTTTAAGCTGCGTCCTCTGGTTCGGCACTCACCCATCAGTGGAAAAATGTTTCCTGCCTCAGAGTGTCCAATCCTTTAATAATCTTATATGTCTCAATCAGATCCCCTCTCAGTCTTCTAAACTCAAGGGTATACAAGCCCAGTCGCTCCAGTATTTCAGCATAAGGTAGTCCCGCCATTCCAGGAATTGACCACGTGAACCTACGCTGCACTCCCTCAATAGCCAGAATGTCTTTCCTCAAATTTAGAGACCAGAACTGCACACAATACTCCAGGTGTGTTCTCACCAGGGCCCTGTACAGCTGCAGAAGAACCTCTTTGCTTCTATACTCAATCTCTCTTGTTATGAAGGCCAGCATACTATTAGCCTTCTTCACTACCTGCTGTACCATCATGCTTACCTTCATTGTTTGGTATACAAGAACACCCAGAGCTCTTTGTAGTGCCCCTTTACCTAAATTGATTCCATTTAGGTAGTAATCTGCCTTCCTGTTCTTGCCACCAAAGTGGATAACCATACATTTATCCACATTAGTCTGCATCTGCCATGCATCTGACCACTCACTTACCTGTCCAGATCACCCTGTAATCTCCTAACATTCTCCTCACATTTCACCCTGCCACCCACTGTATCATCAGCAAATTTGCTAATGTTATTAGTAATACCATCTTCTATATCATTAATATATATTGTAAAAAGCTGTGGTCCCAGCATTAATCCCTGCGGTACCCCACTGGTCACTGTCTGCCATTCCGAAATGGAGCCGTTTATCACTACTCTTTGTTTCCTGTCATCCAACCAACTTTCAATCCAAGTTACTGTTTTGCCCCCAATACCATGCACCCTAATTTGCACACAAACCTCCTATGTGGGACTTTATCAAAAGCTTTCTGAAAATCCAGGTACACGACATCTACTGTATCTCCCTCGTCCATCTTCAGAGTTACATCCTCAAAAAATTCCAGAAGGTTAGTCAAGCATGATTTCCCCTTCATAAATCCATGCTGACACTGACCTATCCTGTTACTACTATCCAGATGTGTTGTAATTTCATCCTTTATAATAGACTCCAGCATCTTTCCCACCACCGAGGTCAGACTAACTGGTCTATAATTTCCTGCTTTCTCATGCCCACCTTTCTTAAAAAGTTGCACAACATTAGCCACCCTCCAATCCGCAGGAACTGATCCTGAATCTATCGAACTCTGGAAAATAATCACCAATGCATCCACAATTTCTCGAGCCACCTCCTTCAGTACACTGGGATGTAGACCATCAGGCCCCGGGGACTTATCAACCTTCAGACCTAACAGTCTTTCCAACACCAATTCCTGGCAAATATAAATTCCCTTAAGTTCAGGTCCTTCAGCCACTGTTACCTCAGGGAGATTGCTTGTGTCTTCCCCAGTGAACACAGATCTGAAGTACCAATTCAATTCTTCTGCCATTTCTTTGTTCTCCATAATATATTCCCTTGTTTCTGTCTTCAAGGGCACAATTTTAGACTTAACCATTTTTTTGCCTTTCACATCCCTAAAAAAGATTTTACTCTCCTACTTTATATTTTTGGCCAGTTTACCTTCGTACCTCATTTTTTCTCTGCGTATTTCCTTCTAAGTAATCCTCTGTTGTTCTTTAAAAGCTTCCTGGTCCTCCGTTTTCCCACTTATCTTTGCTATGTTAAACTTTTTCTTTTTTAACTTTATGTGTTTCTTAACTTTCCTCGTCAGCCATGGCCACCTATGCCTCCTCCTAGGATCTTTCTTCCTTTTTGGAATGAACTGATCCTGCATCTTCTGCATTATACACAGAAATATCTGCCATTGTTCCTCCACTGTCATCCCTGCTAAGGTATTGAACTTTGGCCAGCTCCTCCCTCATAACTCCATAGTTCCCTTTATTCAACAGAAATATTGTCACTTCCGATTGTACCCTCTCCCTCTCAAATTGCAGATTGAAGCTTATTGTATTATGGTCATTACTCCTTCACTTCGAAGTCCCTGATCAATTCTGGTTTGTTGCACAATACTAGCTCCAGAATTGCCTTCTCCCTGGTAGGCTCCAGCACCAGCTGTTCTAAGAATCCATCTTGGAGGCACTCCACAAAGTCTCTTTCTTGAGGTCCAATACCATCCTGATTCTCCCAGTCTACCTGCATGCTGAAATCCCCCATAACAACTGTAGTAACATCTTTGCAACAGACCAATTTCAGCTCCTGATTCAACTTACATCTGACATCCAGACTACTGTTTGGGGCCCTGTAGATAACTTCCATGAGGGTCTTTTTACCTTTAGAATTTCTCAGCTCTATCCATACTGACTCTACGTCCCCTGATTCTAGGTCCCCCCACGCAAAGGACTGAATATCATCCCTTACCAACATGGCCACCCCACCCCCTCTGCCCCATCAGTCTGTCCTTACGATAGCACGTATAGCCTTGAATATTCATTTCCCAGACCCTGTCCACTTGAAGCCATGTACCATCCTCCCTTGTCTGATGAATCAGTATGCCTCCATGTTGAACAACACTTGGAGGAAACACTGAGGGTGGCATGGGCACAGAATGTACTCTGGGTGGGGGATTTCAATGTCCACCACCAACAGTGGCTCAGCAGCAGTACTACTGATCAAACTGGTTGGGTTCGAAAGGACATAGCTGCTAGACTGGGTCTGAAGCAGGTGTTGAGGGAAAAACATACTTGGCCTCTTTCTTACAAATCTGCCACTGCAATGCATCTGTCTGTGACAGTATTAGTAAGAGTAACCACTGCACAGTCCTAGTGGAGACAAAGTCCCATCTTCACATTGAGAATACCCTCCATCGTGTTTTGTGGCACTATCACCATGCTAAATGGGACAGACTTCAAGCAGATCTAGCAATTCAATTCTGGGCATCCACAAGGTGCTATGGGCTATCAACAACAGCAGAATTGCAGCACAATCTGCAATTTCATATCCCCCACTCAACCATTGCCATCGAGCCAAGGGATCAACCCTGGTTCAATGGAGAGCACAGGAGGGCATGCCAGGAGCAGCTTCAGGCATACCTAAGAACGAAGTGTCAACCTAGTAAAGCCAACGAAACAGCACTACTTACAAACAGTGCTGTGCCAAATAGCATAAGCAGCAAGTAATACATAGATCTAAGTGATCCCACAACCAATGGATCAGATCTAAACTCTTCAGTCCTGCTACATCCAGTTCTGAATCTTCACAAATATCCCCATCCTCAATGATAAAAAATCCAAAATATCTGTGCAAAAGATAAGTCTGAATCATTTGCAGCCAGCTTGGCTTCCTCTGGTGGCCCCCAGCATTACAGATACCAATCTTCAGCCAATTCGATTCACTCCACATAATATCAAAAGATGACTGGAAACATTGGATATCGCAAGTGCTATGAGCCCTGACAATATTTCAGCAATAGAATGAAAGAATTGTGCTCCAGAACTTGCCAATCCCTTAGACAAGCTGTTCCTGCACAGTTATTACACTGGCATCTAGTGACAATGTGAAAAATGGTCCAGATTTGTTCTATACACAAAGTGCAGGACAAATCAAACTCAGCCACTTACCACCCATCAGTCTACTCTGGATCATCAATGGAGTGATGGGAGGTGTCATCAACAATGCTAACAAGCAGCACCTGCTCAACAATAACCTGCTCAGTGTCACTGTTTGGGTTCTGCCAGGGCCACTCAGCTCCTAACTTTATTACAAACACAGTTTAAACATGGACAAAAGAGCTGAGTTCCAGAGGTGAGGGGAAAGTGACAGCCCTTGTCATCAAGGCCACATTTGAATGAGTGAGGCATCAAAGGCCTCCAGTAAAACTAGAATCAATGGGTATCGGGGGGTGGGGGTGGGGTGGCAAGCACTCAGTTGGTTGGAGTCATACCTGGCACATAGAAAGATGATCGTGATTATTGGAAGTCTATTATCTCGGCTCCAGGACATTTCTATTGGAATTCCTCAGGATAGTGTCCTAGGCCCCAACATCTTCAGCTGCTTCATCAATGACCTTCCCTCCATCATAAGGTCAGAAGTGAGAATATTCGCTGATGATTGCACAAATACTCAGTATTGTTTGCTCTTCCTCGAATACTGAAGCATTCCATATTCAAATCCAACAAAATCTGGACAATATCCAGGCTTGAGCTGAAAGGTGACATGTAACAATTGCAATTCACAAATGCCAGGCAATGCCAACTCCAACAAGGAACACCACCCCTTGACATTCAATTGAGTTACTGTCACTGAATTCTTCCACCATCAATATTCTTGGGGGCTACCATTGACCAGAAACTCAACTAGACTCGCCACATAAACACAGTAGCTACAAGAGCAGATCAGAGGTTCAGCCACTGCAGTGAGTAAACCACCTCCTGACTCCCCGAAGTCTGTCCACCATTAACAAGGCACAAGTCAAGAGTTAATTAGAATACAGGTCATTAGGCCCAACAAGTCCACACTGACCCTCCTAAGAGCATCCCACCCAGACCCATTCCTCTACCCTATTACTCTACATTTCTCCTGACTAATGCACCTAACCTTCACATCCCTGAACACTCTGGGCAATTTAGCTTGGCCAGTTCACCTAACCTGCACATATATAGACTGTGGGAGGAAACCAGTGCACCCAGAGGAAACCCATACAAACACGAGGAGAATGTGCAAACACCACACAGGCAGTCGCCCAAGGGTGGAATTAAACCCAGGTTCCTGGTGCTGTGAAGCAGCAGTGCTAACCACTGAGCCACTGTGCCACTCCCAAAGTGTGATGGAATACTCTCCACTTGCCCTGGATGGGTCTGCTCCAACTATACTCCAGAAGTTTGACACCATCCAGGACAAAACAGCCCACTTGCTTGACACTATATCCACAAGTATCCACTCCCTCTACCATCCATGGCCAGTAGCAGCAGCATGTGCTATCTAAAAGATGCACTGTAGAAATTCATCAACGTTTCTCAGACAGCACCTTCCAAACCTATGACAACTTCCATCTAGAAGGACAAGGGTAACAGATACATGGGAACCCCACTATCTGCAAGTTCCCCTCCAAGCCACTCACCATCCTGACTCAGAAATATCATTGTTCCTACACTGTCGCTGGGTCAAACTTCTGGAAATCCTTCCATAAGAGCATCGTGGGTGAACCCACAGCAGGTGGACTACAGTGGTTCAAAGAGAGAGCTCACCACCACCTTCTAAAAGATAACTAAGGATGGACAATAAATGTTGCCCAGTCAGCGATGCCATGTCACAAGTATAATTAAATATTTTTTTAAAAACAGTGATGTGGGCTTTTGCCTGCACTGGGTATTTAACTTAATGAGGCAATCCTTCTGTTACTCCAATTGTATAAATACAACATGTGCCCAGTGTGGCTTTGAAAGATCTAGGTGCCTGTTGTTACACCTTCTGGTACATTACATATATTCCAGTCCCAGCTACTTCAGTGTATGTCAGCTAATACAGTTACAAAAGCAGCGCACTTCCATTAGCATGTCATGCTCCATGTGGTCTTGGTTCAGACTGAGACTGAGACCTTTATGCTCTCTGGTCACATGATATAGTGATGGTATCAGGACCACGTCTTCTAAAGGTTTATTCCAAACTGGTCATAGGACATAACACAATGCATACCACAGTTAGATATTTTTAAAAAGACAGATTCTGGCTGCTGGTGGGCTGTGCATACATGAACATAGAAAAATATTGAGGGTTGAAACCTGTTGTCCTTGAGATTCTGAATTTACACCTGTTGCAAAGCTGTCATAACTTATCTGAATGAAGGGCTTATGCCCGAAACGTCGAATTTCCTATTCCTTGGATGCTGCCTGACCTGCTGTGCTTTAACCAGCAACGCATTTTCAACTGTGATCTCCAGCATCTGCAGACCTCATTTTTTAACCTGGATGCCATTGACTTCCTAGGCTTTGAATGTCCACAAGGTTTTACTGAACTCTGTTTCCTCCAAAATGCATGTCATGAAATGGTTTCCAAAATTTCAAAACTGAGATTGAGATTTTTGTTTGGCAAAGTTAAAGGTTTCTGAAACTAGGTACCATGATGGAATTAAGATACAGACTAGCCATGGTGTCATTAATTTTATAACTGAATTAGATGGAATAAGCTTGAGGGGATGATTAGCCTCCTCCTGTTCAGATGTTCTCATGTTCCTAGTCAGCTTTGATTAGAATAACCCTGTCACAGAGAGGTTGGTAAAGATGACAATCCTTGAACTGTCTTTTAGCAGTTTTTGTTTGGGAAATCTCTTATTTTCTGACCTTATGGTGGGATTTGCTTTAGGAATGTCCATATGATGGAGGCAGAACAGAAGCAAGAAGATGAGAAAACAAGGAAAGATGTAAGCGTAGGTTATAGCAAAGGAGAAAACTAACTTGGTGGTGACCTTCTCCCAGAAAGGTAGAACCTGTTCCTCTCCTCAGAAGATTTCAAAAGAACTCTCCAGAAAGGGGCAATGGCTGAGTAAGGAGCTATAGATAGAATATGGTCTCAGTACAAACTGGTCAGCAAATATTCACTGCAGCTTATTGGAGAGCCTGCTTCTGTGTTCCAAAACCTCTGGGACTTGAGGCAGCTGGGTATAAAAGTCATGTTAGCTGAGGGAGTTCATGTGCATAGCAATAAACATGAGGCATACAGTAATGAAGAAGGTTTCAGAAAACTGACATGTTCTGGGAGTTAAAAGCTGAGAGTGGCTTGGAACTAAACCCTTTCCTGCCCCTTAACTAAATCCTTGAGTTCAAGAAGAAGATGCAGAAACTGCAAAGTGAATTCTACTAACTTATGGTCACTGGCCCTTAGCGGTTCCTTCACATTAAGTTCCTCTAATCAAGTCTGCCTCCAGAATTGCCTGTTCCCTTGTGGACTCAACAACAAACTGTTCCCAAAAAGATCTTGTAGACATTCCATAGATTCCTTTTCTTGGGATCCACTACCAACCTAGTCTACTGGTGAATTGAAGTCCCCCATGATTATTATAACAGTGCTTTTCTTACATGCCTTTTCTATCTCCTGATTTATTTTCTTCTCTGGATCCAGATGATTGCTGGGAGGGTTGTATACAGTTACTATCAGGATGATTTCTCCTTTGTGATTTCTCTTTGATAGTCCGTAGAATTTGATGAAAAGTCTCTGGGTATTTAATTAGAATTTCACTGAGGCACCCATTTTCTAATCGAAAAATGTTGAACCTTTCCCAACCAATTTCTCCCCATCAATCTTGGGCCAGGGCCTTTTCCTCCAATCAGTGGTAACTGAATCAGCTGTTTCTCATGAAAGACCTGAATCAACATTGTACACTTAATCTGCAAAGTCTCCCCAGTTATAGGTTTTCAAATTGCTTTGTAAAACCAATTACATCTCGGAAGGTCATAATATCCTTAACTAAATCCGTCAACTCTTACATGATTTTAGTAGCTGGTGCCTCAGGGAAAATTAGGTTCCTAATTTCCAAAAAAGCTGTGGCTCCACAAGCTATCAGGAGAATTACTCATTGCTCTTTAACTGTCCCAATGTCAATTGCCCAGAAAAAATAATGCATTCTTTCCACATACTGGGCCCAGTCTTCAATAGCAGGATTGAACGAGTCAAGCTTCCCAAATAACGGTATGAAGTCTGAAATGCATATTCCAACTCAAAGAAGACTGCTGCAAACAAATATTTCAGGAGCATGCATTTCTCTCATTGCCACTGGAATAATTTCAGAGGCTGGTATCCTGTCATCAAGTCACCATTTAGTTACACATGGAGAGTCGTTGACACTGATCCAGCTCCCTCAGTGCTAGCTCTCAGAGTGAACAGCACCTCTTATGCTCCAGCTTATATATGTGGAGGGACCAGGTTAACAGTCCCAATCAGGGAACTCGTATTCTATGAGGTCCACCTGGCTGACCTCATTGCAATCACTACACTCTGCTTGACTCTTGAATCCTGTTGGAAGAGGCCACGGCAAGGATGTCACCAGCTCACTAAATGTGGAGGGAGCCACTGTTGCAACAATTAAATTAAAACCTGTCCACTGCTCTTTTACAAACAGAACAAGACTGGCTACACTTCAAAAAGCAACGTAATGCCTATGTATCACTTCCTGACTTCTTGTAGGTATGAGAGCAAGGTACTTGATCTACAAGGATTAAAGCAATGACATTTGGTACATTTGCGCCAGAGGATATAAAGGCATGACAACAACACAACTGGACATCCCACATTTTTCAGTGTATGAACTGGCTATGCTTTTAGAGAAGGTCACAATCAAAACTTGAAATGGTCCAAATTTGGGCCGTCATAAAGCCTGAATTATTTGTAGCTGTTGAATTGGTTTTGATAAACCCAAAGGCTGATTATATTGTGTGCCATTTTTTTCACTTTCTAGTTTTTCTTAGCTTGGTCAGAATGCTCAGCAGAAAAGCAGAGTTAAACAGTTAACTCAATAACACATGTTCAGCAGAAGGTAAAACTAGGAATAAAAGTTGACAAATAGAGCATTAAAACAGATGTAAATATATTTTATGTCTATACATGAATCCACATGAAAAAGTGCAAAATGCTGCTTTGGACTTTTAAAAATAATAAATGGTGTTTTGAGTTTAAATATTTTAATAATATGTTTTTTTACTCTGCTGTGATTCATACCTATACTTTTATGATTAGGGTCGATGCATCAATCATACGCATAACAGCACTGCTTTTTTTTGTAGTCATTCATTTCATTTAATGTTGACTGCTACTTTCTACGTCCTCTTGCTGTCGGCTTTTTCATTGCTCTGTTGTGCCCACTGGTGTCCTGGGGACATCAAATAACAAATATGTTCATTTAGACCAAGATGGCAGAAGTGACAGGGTGGGAACTGTTCCGGCTCCTTGCCCCTCCGCTCCCTCTCACAGGACCCAGGATATCCTTCCTGTAATTTTATTTTTCTTCATTTGACTTTTGAATTGAATTCATCTTTTCTTCTTCCTGCAGCTGTGGTGGTGGAGAGAGGTTGTGGGGACCTATTGAGTGACGGATCTGGTCCATTCCTCATGGTGATGATGGTTGTGGCTTGAGCAACTGGTCCAGCGTCGATGGATTGGGGTCGGTTCTTTTCCTGATGTTTCGGCGGCATCCAAAACCACGGTGGAGTGAATGATCCCTCGGCAATTCATTTGGACGATCCTTTTATCCTTGGAAGTTGGAAAGTGCTCCAGTCCTCGAAAGTTGGACAGAGTCCCAGTTGTGGTGGGGGGGACTGGAATATTGGTGGTGATGAGGCAAAGGCAGTGCTCTGGATCCAGTCAGCGGCAGCGGGGGTCTGCTTCTGCGTGCCCTCTCCTTGGTGTGAAGGCCTCAGGGAATGGTTCGGTGGCTGCAGAGAAAGTCGGCGCCCTGTAGCGCACTTGGGAAATCTGGAATCTGTGTACAGAATAAAAAAAAACAGTAATTTATCCTAAATTTACGTGAATTAATTCTTTACATAATTTATATATATATAAAATGGCTTGTGGTGACTGATTCACCATTGCTTGGGTTTCCTCCGGGTGCTCTGGTTTCATCCCACAGTCCAAAGATGTGCAGGTCAGGTGGATTGGCTGTGCTAAATTTCCCACAGTGTCCAGGCGTGCGTAGGCTAGGTGGATTAGCCATAGGTAAATGGAGGGTAAAAGAATAAGTGGTGGTTTTGGGTGGGATGTTCTTCAGAGGATCAGGGTGGACCAGACGGATCGAATGGCCCGCTTCCATACTGTGGGGACCCTATATTATTACCACTACGATATTCCTGTCAAAATTTCACCGTTTTCAACATTTTTAACAACTCTGCAGTTGAAGGTGGCTAATCTAGTCTCCCAGTTGTTTCAAGTCCTTTATTCCATTTCACTCTTCCTTTACTACTTTGATCGTCTCGAGAAAGAAATGAGTTGCATTTGTAGATGCTTTTTATAGCCCGAGGGTGCCTCAAAGTGGGTGACAGCCCACTGAGTTCCTTTTGAATTTAGTGACTGTTGTTTTGAAGGCAAGTGTAGCATCTAAATAGCATGCAGCAAGATCGCATAGATAGCAAAGACATAAATGGCAATATAATCAGTTTCTCTGACATTTGTTGAAGGATAAATATCGGTTACGAAGACAGGAGAACTCCCAACTTTTCTTTGATCAGGCCAGAGGAGAGAATTTGCGTCCACAGGAGCAGGAGAAATGGACATCAGTTTAAAGACTGACACTAAAGATGTGACAATGTCACATTTGCTCATGATTGATTGTACCTCAGTATCAGACTAGGTTATGTGCTCAGGTTGTAGGGTGGACTTGAACTCATGGTCCTATGCAGAGGCAAGTGCTATCAACTGGGCCAAGCTGAAGCTTTGATCATCTACATCAACAATTGCTGGTTTCTGAAGTTAAATTGATGTTGTATCCTTTAACAACACCTCTGCTGGTCGTCATGTTACACAACTGGACATCATTGCAATCCAGCCCCCTTAGTGATGCTCCTGAAAAATTTGTTTGCAGCAGTCTTCTTTGAGTTGGAATATGCATTTCAGACTTCATACCGTGACCCAGAGCCACTGTCCAGTAGCAACCTAGTGGTCATTGTTCTGCAAGTGCGCAGATGAGAGAACAGCAGCAAAGTTGCAGCTCGCAGGAGGCTGCCCATGAAACAGTCTACACGTAACCACTCCCTTTCTTTGACGTGCAACAGTACTTCATGTCAATCAGGGGCAGATATCCGCAGTGTGAAGGAAGGAAGCTTGATTCCTCTCGGATCAGTTGGGTCTTTTGCTACCAGTGGTTGTGAAAGTCACCACTGTCCTCACCATGTACCTGTTCAGGTCTAGAGACAGCTTACAGTACAGTACAGTCAGAATGATCGTGCTGTGGTACATTCTGTAACATTTTGCAGAGCAGCAAGGTTTGAATCTTTAAGGAGAAGAATGTGATGATCTTTGATCTACCTTAGACAAAGTGGGTAGGAAGGAGGACAAGGAAGACGAGGAGGCTTTTATTTTCATTCACGTGATGAGGGTATCGCTGGCTAGGCCTAAATTTATTGCCTATCCCGGTTTAGAGTCAACCACATTTCTGTGGGTCTGGAGGCATGTTTAGGCCAGACCAGGTAAGGGTGGCAGCTTCCTTCCTTAAAGAATATAAGTGAACCAGATGGGTTTGTTCTGACAATCCACAATAGATTCATGGTCATCATTAGCCTCTTAATACTAGATTTTTTTAAAAAATGAATGCAAATTCTACCATGGCAGGATTTGAACCCAACTTCCCACATTGCTATTTGGGTCTCTGGATTAACACTACAGCAATAATACCACTAGGCCATTGCCTCCATGTGAACAACAAAGGTGAAGGGGGCAGTGCACTGTCAACTGTTCCTAAGCTTGCCCAGCAGGTTTAGAATTATCGCGAGAGAACAGCAATAGGCCCATGTCACATGTATGTGAAGTAGCCCACTTGTCCCATTCTCCCTGTGATGTCACTGGCACAAAGCAATTCTGAAAGCCATCAACCAGTCTCACACTGTTCCCCATCAATCCACGTCTTCCCATTCATCACCAAAGCTGCTTAAAGATAACTTGCTACCTTGTACCTAAAAGCCAAAAATGATAGGAAATCGCATTTATGTAACATACTAAAGAAAGTAAACTCAATTTTATTTTTACCCAGGCACCCATCTGCATATCTTTGTGCAGCTTTAAACTCCACTCTTCCTCTTCCTGTTGGTCCTTTGTGATGCAATGTTTGTGGTTTCGGTAGGCGTGGAGGAGAGTGGTTTCAGGCCCCTTCCTCTGACTGCTCAGGTGCTCTTGACTAAAGACCTTTGGGTTTCAGAGTCCATGAGGATTCCAACATAGACTGCTCCATCTGTATCTGGACTGGGGCACACTCAGGAATAAGAGACAAGAGGACACATGGCGAATTGATTGGTGAGAAGTTGATGAGCTTGGAGTGGAGCCCCCACTTTGTGTCTCCTCTTGCTATTAGCCCTCTCATGGTCCAATTGTACTTCATTGCTATCATTCAGCTGGCAAACATTTTGCACCTGCTTAGACCATAATGAAAGTATTGTTCATCTTATTTACAGCACTAAACATTTTGGCAACTAAAGTCTGCATGGTCAATCAGGTGGGACGAGTTTAGTTTGGGGTTATGCTTGGCATGGACTGTTTGGACTGAAGGGTCTGTTTCCATGTTATATGACTCTATGACCAACAAAATATCCAGAACTCAGTTAATAGCTGCATTTAATGTTCTATGAAGTCCATGTAAGAGTACTTTATGGTGGCACAGTGGCTCAGTGGCTAGCACTGTTACCTCAAAGTGCCAGGGTTCCAGGTTTGATTCCAGCCTTGGGTGACTATCTATGTGGAGTTTGTACATTCTCCCTGTGTCTGTTTGGGTTTCCTCCCACAGTCCAAAGATGTGCAAGTTAGGTGAATTGGCCATGCTAAATTGCCCATAGTGTTCAGGGAAATGTAAGAGAGGTGCATTAGTCAGGAGAATGGGTTTGGATGGGTTACTCTTCAGGAGAGATAGTGTAGACTTGTTGGGCCAAATGGCCTGTTTCCACACTGTAGGGATTCTGCCCTGACCTGTAATGATTATCATGTAACAAGCTATCTTGATAGAGCAGCATTCCTTCTGTACTGCGTTAAAGTGTCAACAAAACTGATTCTTGAATCTTATGAGAACTTTAGACATAGATGTGGAATTTGTTGGAGCTTAGGGGTTGCACTGCTGTACAGCCAAAGAGCTTAGAGATGCAAACCTAAGACCTTGCAATGTCTCAGTTACATCTTGGATATATTTCAAAACATAATACTATAAATTTCACTCCGTAATGCCTGAGCACTAACCTGTCGAGTGTGCGACAGGTAATAAGCGTGTGCACAGCTGCAGCTGGAAGTGTATTGCACAACATATTGGTCGAAGATGTTTTGCTGATGACAGGAGAAGCATACTGGCAACATTGGAAGTAAAGAACACTGTATGTAAATTAAGGTGCTGCTCATCATGTCAACACACACACACACACACACACACACACACACACACACACACACACACACACACACACACACACACACACACACACACACACACACACACCAGATGATGGGATTTGAATTCAATAAAGAATCTGGAACTACAGGCCTGTTGATGACTATTAAATCACCATCCTTCAGGAAAGGAAATTTGTCATCCTTACCTGGTCTGGCCAACATGTGACTCCAGACCCACAACATTATGGTTGACTCTTAACTGCCCTTTGGGCAATTAGGGATGGGCGATAAATGCTGGCTTAGCCAGAGACACCCATAGCCTGGAAGTGAATTTAAAAATGTATTTATTACCTGCTGCTTGTTTTTCCTGTTCCATTCTCTGTCCAGGTTCCTCCTTTTCTGGAGATCCAAACCAAATCCTTCAGTTCCCTCTGTACCCAGTTCCCGACTGCTCTCCTGTTTTCCATGCGAAGATTAAAGACAGAAGTAGACAATTCAGCCCCCCCAAGCCTGTATCACCAGGCAGCAATGGGTTCATGGTTGACCTGCTTAGACTCTATATCCTTTTAGACTCTACAGTCAGAATCTATTACATTCCTTCCTTATTATCTGCTGATTAACTACATGTGGATCCTGATGTCAGTCCCAGACCCCATCTGATTTTCTCTCATTGACTTGACAGAGTCAAAGCATGCCAAGTGAGGTTTCAGTCCTTCTCTCCACATGGATTGATTAGTGGCAGTGTTTTGCCAACAGAGGTGTTCTGCAATGCAGATAGATATTTGTGCGCCATCTTGTTTTTACAGTGTCCTTGCATTGTTGGACTGACCACCCTAGTGTTCTTCATGGAAGATATACTTGTGGCTTCTATACCCATCCATGAAGGGGATGTGGCCTTTTCATCTAAGCTGAAGCCTGAGCACGAATCCTTGTTCAACAATGTGAGCCACTACATCACCATTATGCTGCTCTTTAGTCATTAATACTGAAACAATCTCTAAACTAGAGTAGCATTTGACATCAATTCCATGACCTATAGTTTTAGTTGGCATTCTCTAATGAGGAACTTTATTAAATGCCTTCCAGTAATCCATAGAAACAACATCTGTCTATGTTCCCCATTTATTATTTTACCACTTTTTCAAAAAGGAATCAAACCATATTTCTTAATATGATATTGTCCAAATGCTTGCTGATAACCTCAATGCCTCCCTTGTTTTCTGCTTTAATGCCTCTTTTCAAAATATCCAGCCTCACATTCTGCACTTGTCCATGCATCAATCCAAATCTAAATCTCTTTTTGGTTACCAAGAATGTTTGGTGCATCATTACAGTTAAGTTCCAGTCTCTGAACTCCCCCAATTTCTCTCCTACAATTCCAACCTGCGCTGTCCATGAAGAGAATTGGGGAAGAATTTATATCACTCTTCAATACATTGTACAATCTCAAATTGTTCCAAAGCATCTTACAGCTGAAGAGTTGCACTCGAAATAATTGCTATTAGCTGGGAAACAGCAGCTGATAACCCAGCAAGGCCTCTCAAGCAATAATATGAGGAGCATCAGATTACCTGAATTCTCTTGGTGAGGTTCATTGAGGGATAACAGTTACTGGACCCCAGGACGACTCTCATACTCTTTCTTTCAAATAATCCCTTGGATATTTTCCATTCACCCAAGAGGCCAGGTGAATCATTGGTTTAACATCTCACCCAAAAGGTGGCACCTCAGTGGAGTATTCCCTCAGTACTGCATTGCCCGCATCAGACTTTGATTTTATGCTCAGATTCCTAGGTTGGCACTTCAACACAATCTGGATCAATGGTGCTGGAAGAGCACAGCAGTTCAGGCAGCATCCAAAGAGCAGCGAAATCGACGTTTCGGGCAAAAGCCCTTCATCAGGAATAAAGGCAGTGACTGATCCAGAATCTGGTTTCCAGCATCTGCAGTCATTGTTTTTACCTACTTCAACACAATCTGATAACTCAGAGGTGAACGTGTTACCAAATGCACCATAACATGAAACTGTCCTGCACAATATCATCATTCTCAATCCTTATAGAATAATAGTTAGTCACACACAGACAGAGGGGTTGTATAGCCCATTGTACATGTGCTGAGTTTCTTGGAGTGCAATTTGACCAATCTCACTCCTCCACCTTTTCTCTATAGTTCTGTTGCAAATTTTATCTCTTCAAGTAATTATCCAATTTGCTTTTGAAAATCTCGATTAAATTTGTCTCCATCACACTCTCCGCTCCTAACCATGTGCTACAAAAGAAGTGAATCCTTTATGATTGTTTAACTATGTTTTTACTAGTTCTCAATCCTTCCACCAACAGGGTTATAAACAAAGCTTTTTTTTCAACCATGGCAATTACTATGATGAATTTTTCTTTCATGACATAGTCTACTCCCTGTCTGAATATTTCCTAGTTTTAACGCTCCTATGTGTTCCACATACATTCAGCACTAATCCAGATTAATTTCTCCATTCACACCTGATAAAGTCCTCCATAATCTCTCAGTATTACATCCTTGGCCTTCTCCAATTTCCCATTTATATCCAATATTCTAAGTAATATTATCCATGAGGTCACCTGTTTGCATAAGTAACCCATCTCTCCCTTTCCCTTTGAGATTGACATCAGAATACTTCTTCATGACTGAATTGTAGATGAGCCCAAGAGTTCCCCATGTGAATGATGGGAAGGCAAACTACTTTGCTTGAATTCCCGTGTTAAAAAAAACCTATATTACATTGTAAGAATCAGGAGTAAGGGGAGATACAATATTCTCTGAGGAGGTCTTTCTTACAGTGCATTCTTGACTTTATAATGTTCTCTAACATTTATTTTTCCATTAAACTGGTATTTTTATTTCTATATCACTTGTTGGATTTCCAATAACACTTTTGTGTCAGCATAATGTATTTTGCATCTGTCTGTTAACTACTTACCCTTGTGTGTTTATGAATATATAAAATGTTAATGTAGCTCAACTTAGTATTATTGAGTGATCAATGACTAATCGCACCTGTTGGAGTTCCAATAATAGTGAAAGGGATTTGCTTATTACAGTTCTTAAGGGGGGACCTACCATCTCAGTTAAATAAAGAAGACAGGAAATGCATCAAACAGAAGGACTTAGAAGATTAAACAGTGCAAATATCTCTGGCAGGTCAGATGATTAGTCAGTATATAACAGGAGAATATGACTAAAAGGTTAATCAGGAAGAAAAAATTTGACAATGAAAGCAGGTTAGCTATAAACGTAAATAATAACTGGTTTCCACAAGTATGTATAAAAGGAAAGAGTAAATGAAGTGATTTCCAAAGATGAGTAACTCAATGCAACGCTCCACAAATGGTGATCTGATGGCTCAGTGGTTAGCACCGCTGCCGCAAAGCGCCAGGGACACAGGCTCGATTCCACACGTACATTCTCTCCGTGTCTGTGTGGATTTCCTCTGGGTTCTCCAGTTTCATCCCATAATCTAATGATGTGCAGGATAGGTGGATTAGCCATGGGAAATGCAGGCCTACTGGAATAGAGTGTGTTTGGGTGGGATACTCTTCGGAGGGTTGGTGTAGACTTGGTGAGCTAAATGGTCTGCTCCCACACTATAAGAATTCTATGAAATGCTGCCAAACCTGCTTAGTTTCTCCAGCACTTTCTGATTTTTTTATGTATGAGATCTCCGGCCTCCACAGTGCTTTGTGTTTTTGTTCTTAAATATAGTGAATGTTGGTCCTCTAGAAAGTGTGAATGGGGAGTTTAGACTAGGTAATTTGGAAATAGTTATGCAATTAACAAATTTTTTGCTCTGCTTTCGCTGCAGAATGTACAAAATTCATTCCAATACTAGGTGTAAGTTAGGAGGTAGAGGAGGAACTCAGGAGAGAGGAACTAGGGGAAATTGTATTCACCAGGGAAATGTTACTAAGCAAATCTTACTGAGTCCTTTGAGGATGTTACTAGACAAGTTGTTGAGGGTTGAGCAGTGGATGTGGTGTATATGGACTTCAGCAAGGCATTTGATAAGGTTCCCCATGGTAGGCTCATTCAGAAGGTCAGGAGGAATGGGATACAGGGAAATTTAGCTGTCTGGATACAGAATTGGCTGGTCGACAGACGACAGCGAGTGATAGTGGAAGGAAAGTATTCTGCCTGGAAGTCAGTGGTGAGTGGTGTTCCACAGGGCTCTGTTCTTGGGCCTTTACTCTTTGTAATTTTTATTAATGGCTTGGATGAGGAGTTTGAAGGATGGGTTAGCAAGTTTGCAGACGACACAAAGGTTGGAGGTATCATTGACAGTATAGAGGGCTGTTGTAGGCTGCAGCATGACATTGACAGGATGCAGAGATGGGGTGGGAGGTGGCAGATGGAGTTCAACCTGGATAAATGTGAAGTGATGCATTTTGGAAGGTCGAACTTGAAAGTTGAGTACAGGATTAAGGATAGGATTCTTGGCAGTGTGGAGGAACAGCGGGATCTTGGTGTGCAGGTACATAGATCTCTTAAAATTACCACCCAGGTGGACAGGGTTGTTAAGAAAGCATATGGTGTTTTGACTTTCATTAACAGGGGGATTGAGTTTAAGAGCCATGAGATCTTGTTGCAGCTCTATAAAACTTTGGTTAGACCGCACTTGGAATACTGTGTCCAGTTCTGGTCACCCTATTATAGGAAAGATGTGGATGCTTTGGAGAGGGTTCAGAGGAGGTTTACCAGGATGCTGCCAGGAATGAAGGGCTTATCTTACAAAGAGAGGTTGACTCGGACTTTTTACATTGGAAAAAAGAAGGAAGAGAGGGGACCTAATTGAGGTGTACAAGATAATGAGAGGCATAGATAGAGTTGATAGCCAGAGACTTTTTCCCAGGGCAGAAATTGTTAACATGAGGGGTCATAATTTTAAACTGTTTGGCGGAAAGTATAGAGGAGATATCAGAAGCGGATCTTTACGCAGAGAGCTGTGAGAGCATGGAATGCGTTGCCAGCAGCAGTTGTGGAAACGAGGTCATTGGGGATATTTAAGAGACTGCTGGACATGCATATGGTCACAGAAATTTGAGGGTTTGTACATTAGATTTACCTTACATGACGATCAATGGTCGGCACAACATCGTGGGCTAAAGGGCCTGTTCTGTGCTGTACTGCTCTATGTTCTATGTTCTATGTTCAAATGGATGGAGCTGTGGGCTAGCGAGTTTCTGTCTGCAGGTGGACTTCAATCTAAAGTCTTAAAAGAGGTGGCTAACAAAGTAGAAGATGGCTTGAGTTTAACTTTTCAAAATTTCCATAGTCTCAGAAAAGGTTACTTCAGACTGGAAAGAAGCAAATACAATCTGTTTATTTCAACAAAGGATGGAAACAGAAAACACAAAATTATAGGTCTGTTACCTTGACCCTTATTGTGGGGGAGGTGTAAAAATGAAACGTTATTACTACACACTCAGAAAACTCAAAGTAATTGAGAAGAATCAGCATGATGTCATGAAGGGGAATTCACATTTAATCAATATTAAAAATCACACAACACCAGGATATAGTCCAACAGGCTTAATTGGAATCACTAGTTTTCGGTGCACTGCCCCTTCATCAGGTGGTTGTCACACCTGGTGTTGTGTGATTTTTAACTTTGTACACCCCAGTCCAACACCAGCAACTCTAAATCAAGACTTTAATCAATATATTAGACTTCTTTGAAGGAGGAACATGTACCCTGGATAAAAGAGAGACATTGAAGGTCAATATGGAAAATAAAAGGTGTAGAGATAATGTATTAGCTTGGAGTGTTGCTTGGCTGCTGGCATGAAGTGGAGAATGCATACCTGCTCTTTATTTCATTGGCAGGGTGTGATGAGTGGAGAACCGCAGGGCACTGTGTTATAGCTTCAACTCTTTACAATTTATATCAATGCCTTAGATAAAGGCTTGGCAACTAAATTTGCAAAGATAGATAGAAAAGTATGATGTGACAAAATCATTAGGATCTTGCAGAGAGGTATAGATAAATTGAATGTGGGCAAACTTCTGGCATTTGCAGTATAAATGGTAAAATGTGAAGGTGATCATTGCGGCACGATAAATGAAAAGAACAGTGTATTACTTAAATGAAGAATGACTATGGATATCAAAGGAGTAGAAGTATTAGTTGTACTGGTAAATAAATCACAAAGTGCAGAATGCAAGTACAGCATGTAATCAAACAGGCCAATGGGAGAAAAATTTAATACGAGAATGATTCAATGTAGGAAGCTCCCTTGTGTGTCTCACTCTAAGCACCCTACTATCTGCATGTTCTAGTTTGCTATGACCTGTACTGCTTGAAAAACAAAGCTTTTCACTGTACTTAGGCACATGAGACCACAGTAATTCAAATCAAACCAAATCAAGTGCATGCATAATGCTTCAGTCGTATTAGTGAGACACATTTTGAATACATTACTGTGTGCAGTGATGATCTCCTTATTGAAGGAAGGATGGAAGTGCACTGGAGATTGTTCAGAGGAGAGTTATGGGATTAATACCTGGGATGGGGGGGGGAGGGTTGGCTTATCAGGGCACACTGGGCTTACGTCCACTGGAGTTTGGAAAGGTGAGGGGTGACTTGTATAAGATGTATACTGGTCTTAATGAGGTGGGTGCAGAGAGGAGGTTTCTTTTTGTGGGTATATCTGGACTGGGAGCCGCTATTCTAATATTTATGGTGGAAATGAGGAGAAATGTTTCCTCTCAGTGGGGTGTTACCTCTGGATTTCTTTGCAGCAGAAGGAATGCCATTGTAAGTTTTGAAGGATGAGGTAGAAAGGTTCTTGTTAGACAGTGGAATCATAAATTATGGGCAAATGGGAAATTCAAAACACAAATAACTTAGCCATGATCTTACAGAATGGCAGAAGAGATTTCAGGCACTAAATGGTTTACTTGTGCTTTTATATTGTATATTCATTCACTTTCAAATCCATGAAAATATTAAGGTCAGACTACTAATCTGCAAAATATTGAATAAATCACTGATAAGACATTAGTTCCTTGATGTTTTTAAACATGTTTTCAACAATTGTACAACTGAAAGCTGTAAAGCTGATACATTTGAAAGTTGTATGATTTCGTTTCATTTTTCATTGATTATAAACAGTAAGAAGATTGCCACTATGAGTGTGCTGTGATTAACTGCTAATGTTTTGTGGCCAAAAGTGCTGCTAAGAGGAATGTCAAGCCAGGGACCTGCAATTTTAAACAATCCACAGCATTCATTCAATGTTTCATCTCTTTCAGGAATGAATGAGTTTGAAACTGAAAAAGGTGTGCAGGACTGATGGGTGATGATGATTTGCCCACCAGTTTTTTAACAGTTAGCTCAGACATAGTGAATTTGGGGTAAAGCAATGATTAAATCTGAGCATTCCCGTAAAATGTGATGATGAAGCATACACTTTAGGACACAACAGTGTGAGTGTTGACTGTTGGCCAATCTATAATGTGAATGGTTAAATCAAAGAAGATAAATGATAGGAAATGTATCCTAAAATCATTCAAAAGTTCATCCACTGCACATGATTTCAACAACACTGAACTTGTGAACGTATACTTGATCTGCCTTTGGCTTCTTCAAGTTTGACGAGAAGAGTACCATTTTGTTGCAAAGCCCTGAATGCTCAGACTGGTTTCGGATCACTCCCTTGTGCACTTATCAATGTGCAAATGGCAGTGCCTGAGCGACTGATTACATTGGCAAACTCATGTAGAGGGGATTAGGTCACAGCTCTGAGCCAGATCATGTGAATTTCAGGTCAACCAGTGACTAATAGCCTCTCCCGCAGAGGTAAGCATCTCTCTGCTGGGATTATAGGCACTGCTGCCAGTAAATTGAACAGCCACAGATGTAAAATCACTCAACCATTAAAAGCCTGTCGAACATGACACTTGCTGAGGCATGAACAGGATCAATAAACATAAATCTAAGTTATTCTGCTGAACTTAAAATTGGCAGAACAGATGTAAACTGATTGCAAGTGTATACAGTCTATGCTAGACTGGTTATGACCATTCTTCATTGGTTCTGTTTGGTACAACGAACTTCTTAAGGCATAATAATCTAATCAATGTAATATGCACATGGGCTTCAATTTGTCAAATGTATTCATTCAAATTTGCTTTCTAAGGAACGGATTAATTAAATTTATAGATTTGCGATCATTTTGTATTAGTGCACACATAGACCTTGATCAGAAAAAATCAATCTGCAGTGGAAAGATTCTTGAAGACAAACACAAAGATTTTCGAAGATTTTCCTGCTGTCCAATTGTAACAGGTCCTTTAAAAGTTGTACTGTCATGTTAGAACATAGAACAGTACAGCCCAGGAATGGGCCATTCAGCCCACGATGTTGTGCTGACCATAACACCAAACTAAATTAATCCCTTCTGCCTGCCCTTGATCCACATCCCTCCATTCCTCGTGTATTCATTTGCTTATCTAAAAGTCCCGTAAATGCCCCCATTCTCTTCACCACCATCACCACCCTCGGCAGCGCGTTCCAGACTCTTTTCACTCTCTGTGTAAAAACTTGCCCCTCACGTATCCTTTGAACTTTCCCCCTCTCACCATGCCCTTTAGTTTTAGACATTTCAATTCTGGGAAAAAGATTCTGACCATCAACCCAATCTCTGCATCTCATTATTTTATAGACTTCTAACAAGTCTCCCCAAGCCTCCGTCGCTGCAGAGAAAACAACCCCAGTTTGTCCAGCCTCTCCTTATTGCTCATACCCTCTAATCCGGACAGCAGCCTGCTAAACCTCTTCTGCATCCTCTCTAAAGCCTCCACATTCTTCTTTAAGGTGGCCACCAGAGTTGAACACAGTATTCTAAGTATGGCCTAGCCAAAGTCATACAAAATTGCAACATGTCATCCTGACTCTAATACTCAATGCCTGACTAATAAGGGCAAGCATGCCATACACCTTCTTTATCACCCTATCAACATGCGTGGTCACTTTCAGGATGCTATGGTCTTGAACGCCAAGATCCCTCTGTATATGCTGTTCAGGATCCTGCCATTAACTGTATATATTTCCTTAACATTTGATCTCCCGAAGCGCAGCATCTTACACTTACCTGGATTAAACTCCATCTGCCATTTCTCTGTCCATGTCTGCAACTGTATGTCCCACTGTACCCTTTGATAACCTTCTACACTAACCACAACTTCACTGATCTTTGTGTTGTCTGCAAACTTACTAACCCCCAACTACATTTTCATCCAAGTCATTTATATATACAAACAGCAGAGATCCCAATACAGATTCTTGCAGAGCATCACCAGTCACAGACCTCCAGTCTGAAAAACAACCTTCCACCACTACCCTCTGCCTTCTATGGGTAAGCCAATTCTGAATCCACGTGGCCAAGTCACCATGGATCCCAGACATCTTAATCTTCTGGATGAGCCTACCATATGGGATCTTGTTGAAAGCCTTACTAAAATCCATGTTAGCAATGTCCACTGCTCTACCCTCATTGATCATTTTTGTCACTTCCTTGCACAAAGCCAGGCTGACTGTCCCTAATTAGGTCATGCTTTTCCAAAGGCCCATAAATCCTATTCCTAAGAATTCTCTTCAATAGTTTCCAACCACTGATGTGAGATCTATCGGTCTGTTTCCTGGATTGTCTCTAGTCTTCTTCAATAGAAGAACAACATTAGCTACTCGCCAGTTCACTGGTTTGTTCTTAAATGGCTAACTCACCAAACTGGTTAAATCTAACTTCTTTTTTTGACCAGTGACTTCCTTCAAGCAAGAGACTTAGACATAGCAGAATTTGTTAAGTGCATCCAAGAGGGATTTGTCAAAAGTATGTGAATAGTCCAACTAAATGAGGGGCCAAACTGGGCATTGTACTGGCTAATGTGCCTGGCCACATGACTGGCCTTTCAATTGGAGAGCATTTGGAAACCATGATCATAACTCCTTAGATTTTAGAATAGCTATGAACAAGGATAAGTCAGGACCTTGTCAGAAGGTACTGAATAGGGGGAGGGAAAATTAATTCAGTATTAGGCAGGAGCTAAGGAGTGTTAATTGGAAGGAGCTGGTATCAAGCATGTGGGAATTGTTTAAACACCTGTTGATGAGAGTTCAGGACTGGCATGCTACATTAGGGAGGAAGGACAAGGATAAAAAATGAGGTCTGCAGATGCTGGAGATCACAGCTGAAAATGTGTTGCTGGTTAAAGCACAGCAGGTTAGGCAGCATCTCAGGAATAGGGAATTCGATGTTTCGAGCATGGACCCTTCATCAGGAATGAGAGAGAGTAGCCAAGCAGGCTAAGATAAAAGGTAGGGAGGAGGGACTTAGGGGAGGGGCGATAGAGGTGGGATAGGTGGAAGGAGGTCAAGGTGAGGGTGATAGGCCGGAGTGGGGTGGGGGCGGAGAGGTCAGTAAGGAGATTGCAGGTTAGGAGGGCGGTGCTGAGTTGAGGGAACCGACTGAGACAAGGTGGGGGGAGGGGAAATGAGGAAACTGGAGAAATCTGAATTCATACCTTGTGGTTGGAGGGTTCCCAGGCGGAAGATGAGGCGTTCCTCCTCCAGCCGTCGTGTTGTTATGTTCTGCCGGTGGAGGAGTCCAAGGACCTGCATGTCCTCGGTGGAGTGGGAGGGAGAGTTAAAGTGTTGAGCCACGGGGTGGTTGGGTTGGTTGGTCCGGGCGGCCCAGAGGTGTTCTCTGAAGCGTTCCGCAAGTAAGCGGCCTGTCTCCCCAATATAGAGGAGGCCACATCGGGTGCAGCGGATGCAATAGATGATGTGTGTGGAGGTACAGGTGAACTTGTGGCGGATATGGAAGGATCCCTTGGGGCCTTGGAGGGAAGTGAGTGTGGAGGTGTGGGCGCAAGTTTTACATTTCCTGCGGTTGCAGGGGAAGGTGCCGGGGGTGGAGGTTGGGTTGGTGGGGGGTGTGGATCTGACGAGGGAGTCACGAAGGGAGTGGTCCTTGCGGAACGCTGATAGGGGAGGGGAGGGAAATATATCCTTGGTGGTGGGGTCCGTTTGGAGGTGGCGGAAATGACGGCGGATGATACGTTGTATGCGGAGGTTGGTGGGGTGGTAGGTGAGAACCAGTGGGGTTCTGTCTTGGTGGCGGTTGGAGGAGCGGGGCTCAAGGGCGGAGGAGCGGGAAGTGGAGGAGATGCGGTGGAGGGCATCATCGATCACGTCTGAAGAAGGAGGCCATCTGGGCTGTGCGGTGTTGGTTCTGGTCCTCCTGGGAGCAGATGCGGCAGAGACGAAGGAATTGGGAATATGGGATGGAGTTTTTACAGGGGGCAGGGTGGGAGGAAGTGTAGTCCAGGTAGCTGTGGGAGTCAGTCGGTTTATAGTAGATGTCTGTGTTGAGTCGGTCGCCCGAGATAGAGATGGAAAGGTCTAGGAAGGGGAGGGAGGAGTCTGAGACAGTCCAGGTGAATTTCAGGTCGGGATGGAAGGTGTTAGTAAAGTTGATGAACTGTTCAACCTCCTCGTGGGAGCACGAGGCAGCGCCGGTACAGTCATCGATGTAGTGGAGGAAAAGGTGGGGGGTGGTGCCAGTGTAGTTGGCACCATATCCCATATTCCCAATTCCTTCGTCTCCGCCGCATCTGCTCCCAGGAGGACCAGTTCCAACACCGCACAGCCCAGATGGCCTCCTTCTTCATACGTGATCGACGATGCCCTCCACCGCATCTCCTCCACTTCCCGCTCCTCCGCCCTTGAGCCCCGCTCCTCCAACCGCCACCAAGACAGAACCCCACTGGTTCTCACCTACCACCCCACCAACCTCCGCATACAACGTATCATCCGCCGTCATTTCCGCCACCTCCAAACGGACCCCACCACCAAGGATATATTTCCCTCCCCTCCCCTATCAGCGTTCCGCAAGGACCACTCCCTTCGTGACTCCCTCGTCAGATCCACACCCCCACCAACCCAACCTCCACCCCCGGCACCTTCCCCTGCAACCGCAGGAAATGTAAAACTTGCGCCCACACCTCCACACTCACTTCCCTCCAAGGCCCCAAGGGATCCTTCCATATCCGCCACAAGTTCACCTGTACCTCCACACACATCATCTATTGCATCCGCTGCACCCGATGTGGCCTCCTCTATATTGGGGAGACAGGCCGCTTACTTGCGGAACGCTTCAGAGAACACCTCTGGGCCGCCCGGACCAACCAACCCAACCACCCCGTGGCTCAACACTTTAACTCTCCCTCCCACTCCACCGAGGACATGCAGGTCCTTGGACTCCTCCACCGGCAGAACATAACAACACGACGGCTGGAGGAGGAACGCCTCATCTTCCGCCTGGGAACCCTCCAACCACAAGGTATGAATTCAGATTTCTCCAGTTTCCTCATTTCCCCTCCCCCCACCTTGTCTCAGTCGGTTCCCTCAACTCAGCACCGCCCTCCTAACCTGCAATCTCCTTACTGATCTCTCCGCCCCCACCCCACTCCGGCCTATCACCCTCACCTTGACCTCCTTCCACCTATCCCACCTCCATCGCCCCTCCCCCATGTCCCTCCTCCCTACCTTTTATCTTAGCCTGCTTGGCTACTCTCTCTCATTCCTGATGAAGGGCTCATGCTCGAAACGTCGAATTCCCTATTCCTGAGATGCTGCCTGGCCTGCTGTGCTTTAACCAGCAACACATTTTCAGGAAGGACAAGGATGCCAAGGTAAGGCACCCTTGGATAATTAGGGAGGTTGTGAATTTGACAAAAGGGGAAAAAGAAGTATATATAAGGTTTAGGAAACTAAAATCAGACAGGACCCATGAGGAATACAAAGAAAGCAGGAAAGGACCCAAGCAGGGAATTAGGAGAGTAAGGAGGGACCATGAAATGACCTTGGCAATTAGGTTAAAGAGAATCCCAAAGTAATCTATACATACATTAAAAATAAAAGGATTAATAGAGAGAAGGTAGAACCACTCAAGGATAAAGGAGGGAAGTTAAGCTTGGAAGATGAGGATTGTGGGGGAGAACCTAAATGAGTACTTTGCATCAGTATTCACCGAGGGAAAAGGATATAGAATGTATTGAGATTTATGTGGAGCATGGTAATTCGCTAGGGCATTTTGAAATCAAGAAAGAAGTGGTTCTAGGCCTCTTGAAGAGCATTAAAGCGGATAAGTTCCGAGGGTCTGATGAGCTTTACCCCAAGTTCATGAGTGAGGCAAAAGATGAGATTGCTGGGAGGATACAAAGATCTTGTTCAAGGTCCCACCAATCCCCTCCGCGATCTTTGTTTCCAAAATGCTCTCCCACTGAAAGGTCAGTGATCTGGCCAATCTCATTAGCCATTACAAGGTCCTGTTTGGTCCCTCCTTTAGTTGGACTATTCAAATACAGTTTAACAAATCCCTCTTGGATATACTTAACAAATTCTGCAATGTCTAAGCCTCTTGTGCTAACGGAGTCACTGATCAAAGAAAAGAACTTAGGTTTGACCAGGTTAGTGAGTTAGCCATTTAAGAACAAGCCAACCAAATGTCTTTGGTCAATAATAAATAACTAGCGCATTGCCAAAAACAAACTTCATCAATCAAAGATATGATGTATGTATTATTCCCAATGGTGTACTGATTCTGAGGTCATTCTGCCTGCACACAAAAGCTTCTGACAAAGGGACACAGAAGTTATAGCTGATAGAGTTTCCTTTGCTTTGGATGGTGGGGTAGTTTCCAAGAAAATCCTCTTCAGGTAGTCTGTCTGAGTGGAAAAGATAACTTTTGGTGAGTTTTCAACTCACACTTTGCTGAAAAGACTTGAAAGTAAGAGAAGGAGGGACAGTGAAAGAGAGAAATACATTGTTCCTTCACAAAAAACATAGAAATATAGAAGCTATTCAGTCCCTTGAGAATGCTCCATCATTGAGTGCGATCATGTCAGATCATCCAACTCAGTATGTTGCTCCTACTTTCTCCTTGTAACATTTGATACATTTCATTACGAGCTATATCTAACTTCTTGGAAACATTCAATGGTTTGGCCACAACTAGTTTCAATGGCAGAGAATTCCACACACTCAACACTCTCTAAGTGAAGACATTTCTCCCCATCTTAGTCCTAAATGACCTACACCTTAAACTTAGACTGTAACTCTTGGTTCTGGATCCCCCACCATTGGACACATCTATCCAGCACTCCAGCTATCACTCTACCAAACAGACAGTTTGTCCCCTGATCTCTATTAATTCCAGTTTTACGAGGACTCCTTGATTCTACACACAGCCAAATGAGGCCTTGATGTCACCTCACCTTAGTGAGAGTTCACTTATTTGTTCCATGTTTGAACCAAGGCTGTAGCAAGGTCAGGAGCTGAGTGCCTCTGGCAGAACCCAAACTGGGCAACACTGAGCAGGTTATTGCTGAGTAGATGCTGCTTGATTGCACTGTTGATGACACCTTCTGTCACTCTACTGATGATCGAGAGTCAACTGATGGGGCAGTAATTGTCTGGATTGGATTTGTCCTTTTTATGTACAAAACTTACTTGGGCAACTTTCCATATCGTCGGGTAGATGCCAGGGTTATAACTATATTGGAAGAGCTTGGCTAGGCGAGCAGCAAGTTCTGGAGCATAAATCTTCAGTATTGTTGCCAGAATAATGTCAGGGCCCACAACCTTTGCAGTATCCAGTGTTTCCAAACATTTCTTGATATCACGTGGAGTGAAGAGAATTGTCGGGTATCTGTAATGTTGGGAGCACTGGAAGAGTCTGAGATGGATCATCTAAAAGGCATTTCTGGCTGAAGATTGTTACCAATGCTTAGGCCTTATCGTTTTCATCGATGTGCTGGGCTCTTCCATCATTGAGCATGGGGATATTTATGGTGTCTCCTCCTCCAATGAGTTGTTTAATTAGTCTAACACTATTGGATGTCGCAGGATGGCAGAGCTTAGATCTGATTGTAGGATCACTTAGTTCTGCCTATCACTTGCTCCTTATGCTATTTGATATGCAAGTAATACTGTTTAGTAGATTCACCAGGTTAACACCTCATTTTTACATATGCCTGGTGCTACTCCTGGCATGTCTACATGCATCGTCTACTGAACCAGGGTTGAGTCCCCCTTGCTTGAGTGGGGAATATGCCAGGCCATGAGATTCCAGATTGGGCTGGAGTACAATCCTGCTGCTGTTTTTGGCCCACAGTGCCTCTGGGTGCCCAGTCTTAAGTTACTAGATCTGTTCAAAGTCTTTCTCATTTAGCTCAAAGATGGTACCACACAACATGATAGAGAGTATTCTCAATATGAAGGGGGACTTTGTCTCCATAAAGACTGTGTAGTGGTCATTCTTACTGATAAAGTCATGGACAGAAGGTAAAAACAATGGCTGCAGATGCTGGAAACCAGATTCTGGACTGGTGGTGCTGGAAGAGCACAGCAGTTCAGGCAGCATCCGAGGAGCAGTAAAATCGATGTTTCGGGCAAAAGCCCTACATCAGGAATGCAGGCAGAGAGCCTGAAGGGTGGAGAGATAAGTGAGAGGAGGGTGGGGGTGGGGAGAAAGTAGCATAGAGTAAAATAGGTGAGTAGGGGAGGGGATGAAGGTGATAGGTCAGGGAGGAGGGTGGAGTGGATAGGTGGAAAAGAAGATAGGCAGGTAGGTCAAGTCATAGGGACAGTGCTGAGCTGGAAGTTTGGAACTAGGGTGAGGTGGGGGAAGGGGAAATGGGGAAACTATTGAAGTCCACATTGATGCCCTGGGGTTGAAGTGTTCCAAGGCAGAAGATGAGGCGCTCTTTCTCCAGGCGTCTGGTGGTGAGGGAGCGGCGGTGAAGGAGGCCCAGGACCTCCATGTTCTCGGCAGAGTGGGAGGGGGAGTTGAAATGTTGGGCCACGGGGCGGTGTGGTTGATTGGTGCGGGTGTCCCGGAGATGTTCCCTAAAGCGCTCTGCTAGGAGGCGCCCAGTCTCCCCAGTGTAGAGGAGACCGCATCGGGAGCAACGAATACAATAAATGATATTAGTGAATGTGCATGTAAAATTTGTTGGATGTGGAAGGCTTCTTTAGGGACTTGGATGGAGGTGAGGGAGGAGGTGTGGGCGCAGGTTTTGCAATTCCTGCAGTGGCAGGGGAAGGCGCCAGGACAGGAGGGTGGGTTGTAGGGGGCATGGACCTGACCAGATAGTCACGGAGGGAATGGTCTTTGCGGAAAATGGAAAGGGATGGGGAGGGAAATATATTCTTGGGTGGTGAGGTCTGTATGGAGGTGGTGGAAATGTCGGTGGATGATTTAGTTTATGCGAAGGTTGGTAGGGTGGAAGGTGAGCACCAGGGACGTCCTGTCCTTGTTACAGTTGGAGGGATGGGGTCTGAGGGCGGAGGTGCAGGATGCAGATGAGATGCGTTGGAGGGTATCTTTAACCACGTGGGAAGGGAAATTGCGGTCCCTAAAGAAGGAGGCCATCTGGTGTGTTCTGTGGTGGAACTGGTCCTCCTGGGAGCAGATACACCAGAGACGGAGGGATTGGGAATACAGGATGGCATTTTTGCAGGAGGTAGAGTGGGAAGAAGTGTAATCCAGGTAGCTGTGGGGGTCGGTGGGTTTGTAAAAAATGTCGGTGTCAAGTCGATCGTCAATAGACAGATGCATCTGCAGCTGGCAGATTGGTAAGGAAGAGGTCAAGTATGTTTTTCCCTCTTGTTGGATCCCTCACCACCTGCTGCAGACCCAGTCTGGCAGCAATATCCTTTAGGCCCCGACCAGCTCGATCAGTAGTAGATTAGACTTACAGTGTGGAAACAGGCCCTTCGGCCCAACAAGTCCACACCGACCCGCCGAAGCGCAACCCACCCATACCCCTACATTTACCCCTTACCTAACACTACGGGCAATTTAGCATGACCAATTCACCTGACCCGCACATCTTTGGACTGTGGGAGGAAACCGGAGCACCCGGAGGAAACCCACGCAGACACAGGGAGAACGTGCAAACTCCACACAGTCAGTCGCCTGAGGCGGGAATTGAACCCAGGTCCCTGGCGCTGTGAGGCAGCAGTGCTAACCACTGTGCCACCGTGCTGCCCCTAAATATGACTAGATTAGGTTAGGATATCTGGTCAGCATGGACAAGTTGGACCGAAGGGTCTGTTTCTGTGCTGTACATCTCTATGGCTCGATGTCCTGTCCTAATGGCAAGACAGACTCAGCAGAGGAGGTGGCACAATGGTATACAGTTGGGAGGGAGTTGACTCCTGACTCTCTGAAGTCTCATGGCTTCAAGTTAAACAGTACTGTTGCTGTTGAGCAACTCTTGGTGGTGGACATTGAAATCCCCTGCACAGAGCACATTTTGTGCACTTGCCGCCCTCAGTGTTACCTCCAAGAGGTGATAACACGGAGGTGTACTGATTCATCAGCTGAGGGAGGACAGTACATGGTAATCAGCAGGAGGTTTCCTTGCCCCTGTTTAACTTGAAGCCATGAGACTTCAGAGAGTCAGGAGTCAACTCCCTCCCAACTGTATACCATTGTGCCACCTCCTCTGCTGAGTCTGTCTTGCCATTAGGACAGGACATCGAGCCATAGAGATGTACAACACAGAAACAGACCCTTCAGTCCAACTTGTCCATGCTGACCAGATATCCTAACCTAATCTAGTCATATTTGCCAGCATTAAACCCTTCCTATTCATATACCCCTGCAAATGTCTTTTAAATGCTATAATTGAACCAGCCTCCACCACCTTCTCTGGCAGCTCATTCCACATACACACCACAATCTTCATGATAAAGTTGCATCTTAGGTCCCTTTTATATCTTTCCCCTCTCACTCTAAACATATGCCCTCTAGTTCTGGACTCCCCAGCCCAGGGAAAAGACTTTGTCTAGTTATCCTATCCATGCCCCTCATGATATATAAACCTCTATAAGGTCACCCCTCAGCCTCCGACTCTCCAGGGAAAACAGTCCCAGCCTATTCAGTCTCTCCCTATAGCTCAAGTCCTCCAACCCTGGCAACATCTTTATAAATCTTTTCTGAACCCTTTCAAGTTTCACAACATTCCTCCAATGGGAAGGAGACCAGAATTGCATATCCAAGGACGGTGATAGTGGTGCCTGGGACATTGTCTTTCAGGTATGATTCTGTGAGTCTAACTATGTTTGGCACTAACTCCCAGATGTTAGTGAGGAGAGTTGATTGGGCTGTTTCTGCCATTGTATTTTCCAGTGTCCAGGTCAATGCCAAGTGGTCTGTGCAGTTTCATTTCTCTGTTGAGACTTTGTAGCAATTAGTACAACTGAATGGCTTTCCCGGCCATTTCAGAAGTTAGTTAAGAGTCCTGTGGATCTGGAATCACATAGGTCACGCCAGGTGAAGATGGCAGAGTTCATTCTCAGAGGAACATTAGTGAGCCAAATATGTTTTTCCAACAATTGATACGGTCATCAGTTAAATCTTAATCCCAGGTATATACTTCTATTGAATTCAAATTCGACCATTCACTGTGTTAAGATTTGAACATGGATTCCCAGAACATTTGCTGGATTTCTAGATTAATAATCTAGCAATACCACCACTTGACCATAATTTCTTCTGAAAAGAAATGATAAAATTAAGTATGAAGAAGACATGCTGAAACACAAACACTTGAACAAGCTAAGAGAAACAGAAAGACATGAAAACATTGGTTAACAGTGTGATTTCCTCAAAGAATCAGTTGGCGAGAGACTGGTGGATCCAATAGATGGAATATGATGCTATCTACACTGATGAGTCTGATGGAAGAGTGGCACCCTGGCCCAGGGGTACTTGATACCAGGGAAGGCCTACTGCTGAAAATGTGTTGCTGGAAAAGTGCAGCAGGTCAGGCAGCACCCAAGGAGCAGGAGAATCAACGTTTCGGGCATGAGCCCTTCTTCAGGAATGACCAGATATCCTAACCTAATCTAGTCATCAAGGTTTGTGCGAAGATTTGTAGCTCGGGTGCACGTTGTTGTGGTTCTGTTCGCCGAGCTGGAAGTTTTTGTTGCAAACGTTTTGTCCCCTGGCTAGGCGGCATCATCAGTGCTCTGGAGCCTCCTGCGAAGCGCTTCTTTGATGTTTCTTCCGGTATTTATAGTGGTCTGTCCTTGCCGCTTCCGGGTGTCAGTTTCAGCTGTCCGCTGTAGTGGTTGGTATAGGTAGTGGAGCCACAACTAATCTAGTCATATTTGCCAGCATTGAACCAGCCTCCACCACCTTCTCTGGCAGCTCATTCCACATACACACCATGCCCGAAACATCGATTCCCCTGCTCCTTGGATGCTGCCTGACCTGCTGCGCTTTTCCAGCAACACATTTTCAGCTCTGGTCTCCAGCATCTGCAGTCCTCACTTTCTCCTAGAAGGCCTACTGCTGTCTTGCCAAGTGTCAGAGTGGTACCATGAGGCAACTCGGGTTCTCCAGGCAATGGGCAGGATCATTATTGCCTCCACAAAGTATCTCCCTATCTGTGCAAAAGTAAAGAAGGTTAATGGCACTCAGCATAAAGGAGTGAAAGTAATGTCAATGGATAGCAAGGAAGGTGATTTATTTCGAATCCAATGGAAGGAGATTAAGTAGAAGGAGCACATTGATGAAAATCCTGAAATGATTGAGCTGGAAGAAAAGGGTAGTAGTGACATCGATTTTGTCAGACTAGAAATATCCTGAGTGAGGTAAGGACAGCATTAAATACAATGAATTAAAAAGCTGGAAAAGTTACTGAAATAGATTGAATAGCTTCAAAGTTGGTTGAAAGTAAGGGAAAGAATGTGACAGCTTTCCTCATGAGAAGAATGGCCAGGGGACTTTGTGCAGACAATAATGACCATTTTAAGAAAGAAGCCAAAGGTTCGCCTTATTGTCCATGCATCGAAGATTGTGTTGAGAATTGTGAAAATACAATGGGTGGGAAGATGCTGAACTAAACTGGGGATGACCATTTTGATGATAAGGGACAAGAGAAGCAATAGCTCGTATGAGATTGGTGAATTTGATTTAGAATTTGATATAATGATTTGTAGATTTTGTCTGTTTTGTAGATTTTGAAAAAGCATTCAATCAGTTAGACCGGACTAACCAGTGAAACACACTGGAGAGATCGGCAACTCATAAAAAAATTACTTATTTGCAGGAATAGGGGAATTAGGTTGTATATGTGCACTGGTGTGAAATGTGGAAAGACAGGTAGGGAGAACAGTTAGTAAAGCCTGCAGTGTTCTTGGCTTTATTAATAGTGGCGTAGCATAGCAGAGCAGGGATGCAATGTTGAACTTGTACAAGACGCTGGTTAGACCTCACCTGCGGGATTGTTCATAGCAGTGGGCACTGCATTATAAGAAAAAAATGAACAGAATCGGAGAGAGTGCAGAGGCGATTGCGAGGAATGGTTCCAGGAATGAGAAACTTCAGTGTGAGGATGGACTGAAGAAGTTGGGTCTATTCTCCTTAAAGAGAAGGAGACTGAGAGAAAATTTGACAGAGGATTTCAAAATCATGAGTAGGCTGGGCAGAATGGATATGAGAAGCTGTTCCCATGAAAGCAAAAAATAATGAGAGGGCATAGATTTAAAGTGATGTGCATTGAAGTAAGGATGATACAAGAGTAAACCTTTCTACATAGTGAGAAGTTAGGGTTTGGAATGCGCTACCTGAAAATGGGGCAGAGGAAGGTTCTATTGAGGCATTGGATGATTATTTGGATAGAGCTGGCATACAGTGCTGTGTAGAAAAGGCAGCTAGTGCTGGAATTAGATTAGACTTACAGTGTGGAAACAGGCCCTTCGGCCCAACAAGTCCACACCGACCCGCCGAAGCGCAACCCACCCATACCCCTACATATACCCCTTACCTAACACTACAGGCAATTTAGCATGGCCAATTCACCTGACCCGCACATCTTTGGACTGTGGGAGGAAACCGGAGCACCCGGAGGAAACCCACGCAGACACGGGGAGAATGTGCAAACTCCACACAGTCAGTCGCCTGAGGCGGGAATTGAACCCAGGTCCCTGGCGCTGTGAGGCAGCAGTGCTAACCACTGTGCCACCGTGCTGCCCAATGATGGGCCGAATGACCTCCTGCACCATAACAATTCTGGGATTCTGTGCATGGTACAACAGCAACAAAGCATTAGCCAACAGGGAGTCAGAACCGTATGTAACCAAAGAGGATTTCAACAAAGGTGTTGCTTATCACCAGTCCTTTTTTTACAACCTCTGTAGAAACAATGATCAAAGCTGCTGAAGATACAGAACCTGGTGTTAAGGCTGGATGATAATATAAATTAGATTTACAGATGGTGAAATATTTGAAGCGAGCCTGAGAAGTTGAGTCACAGCAGCCATGAGCCCTGGAACTTAAGTCAACGGTAACAAAATGGCAGGATGTGTTTCTCAAACATTAACAAAAATATTCATATATTAACCGAGGAAATGAAATATGGCAAATCTAAGAAATCAAATAATGAGGGAGTACAATATATCTTCAGCTATGACAACAAAGAAATAAGAGCAGAGACTAGCAATAGGAAAACTCACATTAGAAAGAATAGATGGTGGTTATGGTCATTAGAAAGATGAATAACCAACTCAAGGATTGAGTTATCAAGAGCTTAATTTGGATGTTGTTTTATACAAATCCAAAATATGGACTTTATGGAAGGAGGAGATCCATTTGTTCCCAAGCTTTGAAATGTGAGTTTGAAGGGGTTCGGAAAGGGCATACTGCACAGAGAGAGTGAATAATGAAGTAATGAACAAACAAAATAATTTGCTGAACATGATTAGGAAAAGATGAAAGGTTTTGTCAGGGAGCATCTAAAGAGGAAACAAACTATTAGAGATATTTTCAAGAACTAGGGGGAGGAAGGAAAAGACTGTCAACACTGGTTGAGTTGAAAGATGAAGGAAGTTGTTGGAAATGGGAAAGACTGGCACAAGAGCTGTTTTTGAGCAAAACTCACCCTGATAATGATAGACATGAATTACTTGTGTCAGGATTCTGCTCATCTTGCACAACTAATTTTGATTCAGAGCCTTTAGGCAATCATGAAAAAGCCTTTTATTCTTCTTTGTACTAACTTGGATACAATGGGAAAAGAAATGTATAACCAGGGATGTGACAATTTGCTCTTTGGAGATTTTGAACTTTTTATTCCACTATGTCAATATGAACCATGAAGGTCCAATCCCCCTTTAATTTTATCTTCACAGACACAATTTAGACATTCTACAACAGAAGGGAGTTTGAAATTGTGGACAGGTGAAGATGATTTAATGAAATCTAACTTTCTGAGGAAGGATATAATTACATTGAAAACACTTCAAAGAAGATTAACTAGACAAATTCCAGAGTTGAAAGGCTTGTTTTTATGAAGAGGGATTCAACAGGTTTGATCTATTCTTGCTCTAGTTTAGAAGGATGTGAGAAGATCAAATTGAGGTGTATAAAATGCTAAAGCAGATTAACAAAGAAGACATAGAGCAAATGGTCCCCCTTGTAGGGCAACCTAGAATGAAAGAAGTCATAGTTTTAGGTTAAGGGGTGGGGTAGACTTAAAACAGAGGTGGAGAGGAATTACTTCTCTAAAAGGGTTGTGAATCTGTGGCATTCAGTACCTCAAAACCTGCTGGATGCTGGGACACTGAATATTTTGGACAGTAATAATTTATGAGAGCTTTATTCTGTATTAGGAAGGCCTTTTAGGCCTTCTCAAGTTCTGATCACTGCTGCTTTACATATGGAAGGTTAGCACAGCTACAAGAGCAAAATGAACAAATGTTCAACCCAAAACACTGGGTAGAATTGAATAGACATGGTAATGGGCCTGCCCACCAGCCGGACAGTCAGTGCCAACACTGCTGTGGCTGCTTCCAGGAGCGACACCAGGATTAAATCCCACCAGGCAGTCTGCTCACCATCGTCAGGGCTCCAGCTCCTGCAGACAGAGGTTCCCATGTGAAAATCTTCTGCAGGAAAGCTCTCCCAGAGCTGCCAGTCAATTGGAGGTGCCCAGTGGGATGACTGGCCGTTCTCTACCCGTTGCAGCCAAATTTAACTGGATGGTTCACGTGCTGTCCTCCTGCTGTCCAACCCTTACCCCCATTGGAGTGCCAGCCCAACCACATCCCTGTCCGCTTGTGGGGTAACATATTCTGCCCTCAGTGTTTCCAAGCATTTTCTATAAGAGGCCGAGTAACTAAAAGCTACCCCTGGAATCTATCCATGCAACTGTGCTTGGTGGTTACTTTGTGGTGTCATGTCTGTGGTTTTATTTTCAGGTATTGAAAATTTAGTCTGCACAAAGTAGTTGAGCCACTTATGATGTCTTCTGATATGTGAATGGACAGAATACTACAGATAATCAGCACAGTTAGAGAATAATAACACGGGTCTTAGTTTGTTTGCTTATGAAAACTGTCAGCAAGATGCTTGTGTGTGAAAACTTGACCTGTGACAACAATGTCCTAAAATACCGCTGTACTTTCATTCTCAAGTGTACATCATGTTAATTAAGGACAAATGATCAGTTTTACTTATATTTGTATTATGGAAGTATATATATGGCCTCAGCATGATGAATAATGACCAATAGTTAAATCCTTGACTGTAAACAAAGGTTTTGTTAGCACAATAACAAAGCCCATCATGCTCTGGGGCACAAATGTTGCAATCAATTTTCCACATGGTCCATTCCTGCTCTCATTTCAATGATCTGTGTATGTGCAGAAAAAAGATGTTTCCCCAAACAGAAGGAATTAGATTTTTATTCAATCAAGGGTTCGAAGACAGACCGTAAAATAGAGTTGAGACCACAAGCAGATCAGCCAAGACCATATGGAATGAAGGAGCAGGATCGCAAAGCTAAATGGCCATCGCCTCTTCTCAAGAACTAAGTATAAGGGAGGCGATGGCCTAACGGTATTATCACTGGACTGCTAATCCAAAGACCCAGATAATGTTCTGCAGACCTGGGTTTGAATCTGGCTATGGCAGGTGGTAGGATTTGAATTCAATTTTAAAAATCTGGAATACGGAGTCTAATGATGGCTACAAATCCATTGCCAATTGTCAGAAAACCAATCAGGTTTACTAATGCCCTTTAGGGAAGGAAACTGGTTTGGCCTACATTTGACTCCAGACCCACAGCAATGTGGTTGACTCTTAACTCGCTCTGGGCAATTAGGGATGGGCAATAAATGCTGGCCTGGCCAGTGACGCCCTCATCCTGTCAATGAATACAATTGAGAGCAAATCAAATGGGCCAGTCCATCTATAGCCATACTCACATATTTCTAATCAGGTAGTAGGACATCAGTAGATCTCTGCAGTAAGTCAAGTAAGTCAGTAAGTAAGCTTGACCAGCCCACAGTACAGAATGAGGAGAAAAAAAGATAAAGTTAACAGTGAGAAAAATAACTTGAAGAAATGAGGGAAACAAATAAGCATGTGCCTGTTTGTGTGACTTAGTTTAGATTACTTACAGCATGGAAACAGACCCTTCGGCCCAACAAGTCCACACCGACGGGCAACCTACCCATTCCCCTAACACCACAGGCCAATTCACCTAACCTGCACATTTTTGGACTGTGGGAGGAAACCCACGTAGACACGGGGAGAATGTGCAAACTCCACACAGGGATTCGCCTGAGGTGGGAATTGAACCCCAGTCTCTGGCACTGTGAGGCAGTGGCACTAACCATTGTGCCACCATGCCACCCACTAGTTTTTGTTGAATTAATATCCTCTCATTGACAAAACATGACTTCAACGGGGTATCTTCAGGTGATGCACCTTGTCACATGGCTGAAGAGGCCAATCCATAGGGTGCAGGTTCTGCAACACCTGAACCTGCCCAGGGTGGGTGTAGGTTATTGTTTTAGTGTTGGTATTTGTTGCCAAACTGCTGTAGTTTCTGGTCATTAGGGTTGTGCACACCAACTTACAGGAGATGTCACCATCTTCCTCCGTCATCAAGTAATGGCTGTCAGGGATGACCATGGCTGTCTAGGGCTTTCATGTCAATCTTGCCAGCTTTCCTAGGGGGGTGATCTATAGTCATCTTGTTCTGATGACCTTGCCAGACAGAAAATCCTTTGATATGTGGCCATCTACCATTCTGCAGATTTACTCAAGCCCAAGAGACTTTCATTAATACAAACAAACTTGAGAGCTCTTCCTTTAAGAAGCATGTCTTATTTGTAATTTTGTCCTATCTGAATTTACCCATTAGGTGTTGCAGACAGCAAAGATGAAACCCATATAACTTCTTTTTTTGGTAGCTGTAACCCATCCTTGTTTCATAGCCATGAAAATCACTGAGAACACAGGCTTTATAAACCATCAGCCTGGTCCTCAGGGTCAGCTTTATACTATTATATCTGTTATGTGATTCAACCAAAGATTACACTGCTTTCACTATGCGTGCATCATATCCCGCATCAAAGGACACATTGTCTGTCACTGTGGTCCCAAGGTAGCAGGATTTGCTAAGCACTTCCAACAGGGTGTTATTTAGAGTGGGTTGTGTATTGGGATTGAATTTGTGAATTATACCAATTTACCATGGAGGACGTAACTTTGATATCAACAGTCACCGGCTGCTGAAACGAAAAAAAGAAGAATGAACAAACTGTACTAGAAAGCGCTGATCAGTAGTCTGTATATCAGAATGCAAATAATAATGTTACAGGCCTTATTGAGAGTCAGCCAGAGAGTTACTGTTAGATTAAAAAAAGAGCAGAAATAATCTAAGTGGAGCAGACTCAAGACTGCAGTCCAAACAGCCAACACCTGACCCCATGGGAGGCTCAATTCATGAGATATAATATCTAGGCTCAAGGTGGCACAGCCCATGGTGACAACACCATTAGCACAAATCAGTGTCATCAGGGTGTGATATAACACCATGTCCATGTTCCATCTTGATGATTAGAACCAAGAGAATAAGTTACAGGCATGGTAGAGACAGTTCATTGGTCTTTGTAGCTGAGGTTTCTGTGTGGGCAATTATCACAGCATTATCAGTGCAGAGGGATTCTGTGTTGAGGATGATGTGTATTTTGCTTTCACTGTCAGTTTTGATAGATTGTAAAGCTTTCCATTTAACTTAGTGGGTAAATAGTCTCTATATCCACAAGGTAGGCAGGAGCATGAATAGGAAGGTGCCAAAGTGTAACTGTAGGAATGATAAAAGTGCTTTAAATCAACATTATATTTGTTGAAAAGAATTCAGCTTGTGTTACAAATTGTATTGAACTCAAGATCAATTAGACCTAATAAAAACCGAAGATTTTATTTGATTTTCCTTTTTGTGTATCATGTCTTTTGACCTTCCTTTTTTGATAATTTTCAGAGATTAATCATGTTGATGTTTACAAAACTCTGTAACATGCAAATTATTCTGTTTACATGATTTTGAGCAAACTTTAGAAAGCTATAAAATTATATAATGTAAAATCTGATCAGTCTGAATAACAGTAATGTTGACTTTTAAGCGGAATTATTTGAGATTTAAATAATCTCAGCCAGGAACATGTAACATGAATTATGAATAATACAAAAGAACAGAATTGATTCATCTGTTCTGCAGCAGTGTGAAAGAAAGCTACTAGGTTGGCATATTTGGACAATTATACTGAAGATGGTGTTAGCTGCTGCAGTTATCAATGAGATACAGTTGTTTTGAATTATGATTTGATTACAAATTCCCTGAGGGAGTATAGGCCCCTAGCTTGGTTTGGCTGCAGTTACTCCATCAAATTAGAATTCCTACAGTGTGGAAATAGACCATTGGCCCAACAAGTCAACACTGACCCTCTGAAGTGTAACCCACCAAGACCCATTCCCCCTACACCTATTACTCTTCATTTACCCCTGACGAATGCACCTAACCTACACATCCCTGAATACTGTGGACAATTTCCCATGGCCAATTCACCTGACCTGCACATCTTTGGATTGTGGAGGGAGGCCAGAGCACCTGGAGAAACCCGTGCAGACGTGGGGAGAATGTGCAAACTCCACACAGACAGTTGCCCGAGACTAGAATTGAACCTGAGTCCCTGGTGCTGTGAGCCAGCAGTGCTAACCATTAAGCCACCATGCTGCTCCACAGAGAAATAGGTTAGTTGCATTTATTTTATGAATTATGTTGCTAAATTTATCATTTTCTCAATCTCTGTCCAAGTAAGTAGGTGTTAGATGTGTTTCACATGCAAGAGAATTACTTCCACTTAAAACAACTGAATATATTTACTTAAAATTCCAGCAGATAGAGACCTTATTATGTTTTGTAACATTAAAAAAGCTGTTATAGCCTTACAAATGTCAAAAATTAATTTTGTGTGTTTATTGGTTCATATTCACCTTTACAAACATTTGTCTGTGGATTAATGCAGTGGCAGATAATCTTAGGAGCAAGGATTATAGCTTTTACAAAGAATGGAACTGGTCACGAATGATTGAAATCAAAGCTAGTTTAAGGAAAAGAAACATCACTTTCCTTTCATGCTTTCCTAATATGTTCAAAAGACACAAAACCATTGAATTATTTTCATAGGGAAATCTTTATTATTATTCCAGGCAAAGGGGTAGTTAACTTGCTCTCAGCAATGATATAATGACCAATGAGAGGCTGTTGTGTAACGGAGGGCTTCTTGTGGTGTAGTGGTGGTGTCCCAGCCTCTGGCCAGAAGGTCTAGTTTTAAGTCCTATCTATGCCACAAATGTCTTAGAGTCAGCACTTGGTAGCATTGATTGAGGGATATCAAGAATGCTCTGCTGTATTTTGAATAGTGGCATGAGATCTTTTACACCTACACCAACCTGCAGGTTGGTTTAATACTGTGATCATACTGTGGCTTTGAAAGGTGTATTTTGTCCTGGTTTCTTTTTAAGAGAGATTGAATGAGAAGTACCAAGCAGTCTGTGGTAATGTAACCAGCTTGTGTGTCCTTGGGTGTTCTTTAAAAGCTGGAACAATAGAAGTAGCTTGGATGGGTGAAGAAAAGATTAGGGTCTAAGCTACCTTCCTAAAATATTTTGAAGGGGTTTGGTTTATCCATAACAATGTTACATCTGAAAGACCATGGGCAGGATTTAAACCCATCCCTTTGCAAGGTGTTAAATATGGGCTCATACATATTATTGGCATTGCAGCAGTTTCTCAGACTACACTGATATGTCAGTCTAGATTTGGTGCTGGAATCCTGAACGGTGCTAACAGATATTGGAAAGATGAATACTACTGTAATACCAGGCTGACTCATTCAATGTGTAAGCAGAGTTTGGAGGAAAATGTCACTTTATAAAACAAGGATTTCATTTTTTGATAGATAAACAAATAGCTCCATTAGCCTTTAATACATAAGAAAGGGATTATTTATTCTACATCACTGTAAAGGCAGTGGGCCTAGACATCCAATTAAAAATGAGAATATTATCTCTGTCACTTTAACACAACAGTTTAGAATTCCCTTAAACAATTGAACTGCAGATGCACAAATATCTGCACTACTAAGTTGTTCTTTGACAAAGCCCAAAAGCAATTTTTTAATAATGAAGTGGTTTATATCTTTCTTCACTTTATGTTCTTGGTTACATGGGTTATTTGTCATTCTTAGGTTTAACTCCCTCTACCAGTAACTTCCCAATTCAGCCTCAGGCTCCGTATTCTTTTCATACCTGGAGTTCAATGCTCAGTAACTACACTGTATGAGAAGCACACATTTATTTCTTTTTATCTGAACACATGGAGAGCAACACATTATTTATTTATTATTTTTATCAGTCAGGAACTCTACAGAGCATACAATCGTAATATATAAAACATAGTGGTTCCTCCATGGGAAAACAAGACTTCTTGGACAGGATAAGTTAATGTAGCAGAATGAGTGATAGCAAACTAAATGTAGACTTTCTGACAAAAGTTTTGTGTACTCTGAGGAGGTCATTTTACCAACATTCATTCCCTATCATTTGGTTTTGCACCGTCGGGACCCCGCATCGGGAATAAGACCAGAAGACATTGGAGAAGAAATAGGCCATTCAGCCCATTGAAGCTGCTTTGTCATTCAATGACATCATGGCTGATCCTCAACTCCACTTTCTTTCTGCCTTTTTACTTATTGATTAAAAAATCTCTCTATCTCAGCCTTGAAGAAATTTAATGCAAAGTTTTAATTTTAATGACTGGAAAATCTTGGGAAGCAATATGTTTTTGTTTCCAGTAGGACAGACAAAGCTCAATTCTAGTGTGTAAATGTATTCATTTAGAACTCTGATTCTCTAGGAATAACAATAAAATAGAACAACTGCAAAGTTTTGCATGATGTTAGTGGGAATTCACATGACATCCATTGCAAAACCATTTCAAGTGCTCTTCAAGTAGAGCAGGTACCTGGAATGTTGAGAGCCACTCAGCATTAAACTGAGCATGAGATATTGTTCATATGCCTGACACCAGACTTCTGAAGCAGCTTCTCTTTTTGGGAGGGAACTGTTTGGAGGACTAAGGAAATGTTTTAGAGATGTCGTCAACTCACCTCAACTGAGGAGTTTTAACAACCTTGCCAACTCACAGGCATCCTGGATTATTACCAGCCAAAATGGATGGTACCAAACACATGGAAAAATTGCATAGAGAACACTCTGTTATGGGAGGGGGGGGTGAATATACCTTTCTATATTCCACTTACAAGATGTTTCAAGCATCACCTGCCCCATAGTGTATATAGCAAGTCTGCAGATCAAGTATTTGTCTTGTTGGCTATCCCAAATATCATTGATGTGACATGGAAAGGCATTATCCTTGATGCCGAAGTACAGTTGAAGAAGAAGATTATGTGATCGTTATATAATGCATGATGAGTATGATCGATTGAGATCCTGATGAATAAACTTCAGGATTGGACAGTTGTTTGTGCACATCAGAAACATTAATATTCAGTGCTACCATAATCATCGACACAAGCTCAATCTCCTAATTGTTAAATGAGCCAAGCACTAGTTGCTAATGGCTGGTATAGAGTACTGCCACTAAGTCTCTTTTCTATATTGGGTCTGAAGTCCTTTTTGGTTAAGGATGGTAGAAAATGAACCATTAGAGATTCTGAAAAAGAACAGGCATATGGTTTAGCAATACAATTTAGCGGTATGGTGGCTCAGTGGTTAGCATTGTTGCCTGACAGTACCAAGGACCCAGCTTCAATTCCAGACTGTCTGTGTGGAGTTTACACATTCTCCCTGTGTCTGCATGGGCTTCCTCCAGGTGCTCTGGCTTCCTCCCACAGTCCAAAGGTGAATTGGCCATGCTAAATTGCCCATAGTGTTACGTGCATTAGTCAGAGTGAAATGGGTCTGGGTGGGTTACTCTTCAGAGGGTCAGTATGGACTTGTTGAGCTGAAGGGCCTGTTTCCACTCTGTAGGGAATCTAATCTATTGTGAGATAGCAATAGGTGGAGTTTACATTGCCTAGTTATATGAAATTATAAGAGTTGACATCCCTTATTTCTTCTGGATCTTGAACTATGTTACTCTTTTCCCCATCTCAGAGTTAATATCATCACCAGATTTGGTAGCGTTTAAGGTAGTATCCATCATTAATCCTTTCTGAACCATTACTTTATACCACACCACATTGCATAGTTGCCAACTTTTAAAAAATGGGGCTGTTGTGTCATTCCTCTGTGGGCTAGGAGGAGGTGTGATTGTAAATAGTAACTCATATTAAAATACCAAATGGTATATGTACAAGAGTTCCTAGATTTTAATGTGACTAAACAAACTTGTTTTTACTGTTTTACTCACAACCCAGAATAACATATGCATAAACACAAAATGTTCTTTCCTTAACACCATGTTATGTTGAACAAAAATGTAATAATTTGATAAGAAGGGGTGAAACAGACAACTTATTTCTTCTTTCTCCTGACATGCTTTCAGTCAGTTGATCTGGGTCTTTCTCCTTCTGTCAATGAGTACTTCCTTCCATTCCTATTAGCTTGACTCAGCTTCTCAACACCTTTACCTCTGTCAACCTTGGACTTTGACTTTGACCACCAACTCCCCTTCAGGGTTGGGACTATGACATCAATTGATTTGTCTTAATCAAACGGTGTTTGAGGAAGCAATTGGGTTGAATGTTGGGATGTTCACACTCTCCTTCCACCATTTGTGACTGCCCTCCATGTGAGCCCACCGGAGACACTCAAGATGGTTGATACCTTTGTAGACGCTTCTTTTCCAGTTTGGGAGTTTCTGGCAAGAGATTCCTAAAAGCCAATGGGGATGTTACAATTGTTCAGGAAGGCTTTGAGGATATCCTCTGTCTGCTGATAATTGTTCGACAAAGTTAAGAGTAAAGAGCTTACTGTGGGAGACTTATGTCAGATATTTGGGGGATGTGACCTGTCCAGACAGTTGTTTTTCCATAGACAGTGCCTCAATGCTGAGGATATTGGCCTGAGGACTATAAGGCCATAAGACCAAAAGACATAGGAGTGAAAATTAGGTCATTCAGCCCATTGTATCTGCTCTGTCATTCAATCACGGCTGATAAGTTTCTCAATCCCATTCTTCCCATAATGCTTTATACCCTTTACAATCAAGAACCGATCTCTGATGCTGGAATGTCTATCCACTAGATTTGTAAGATTTTTGCAAGGGCAATGCTAGTGGTATATCTCTAGGGATTTAGAGTGATATTGTCCATATCTTTGGCACATTCCAGTGGGCTGATAACACTGCTGTCTTTTCGCTTTGTGTTGAATTTGAGATGTTGAATCATCTGACCCTTTTCCTCAGATGGCTGAAGGCTAAGCTGGCCCAGTGGAGGCAATGTTGAATTTCATCATCAATGTCTACTCTCACTGACAGGGCTCTCAATCTTCATTAAACATGTGTTATAAGTATCACTTTACAGTAACTCCAATCCCATAGTTCTCCTTATTACCTTGATGGTTTTTCCCCATGACCTTCTGACCATCGCTGACTCTGTATGTTCCTGTTACGTCATGGTTCATCTTCGGTTTCTCTGCTCTCTTTCACATAGTTTTTGACATCAGCCTGAAGCAAAATCAAACCTTTGCCCTTGCAACATATTGTAAGGTAGTTCGTCAGTTGTACATGGTGAGATGAAAAATTGACTAGGTTGTGTAAAGGACAGCATATGACTTACTGCTGAGTTTGTACGAATATTGCTACAATGACCTTTTCAATCTGTTCACTTCTTTCTGCAGCAATATTTAATACTGAGTAATACAATGATCGCGAGTATGTTTGACTCCATTTCTACTCAGAAACAGTAAACTGCAGATCACTATTTGACATGGATACCTGTGGGAACCCAGAAATTGCAAACTACTTTCTAAGACATGATAGCTTTAGACCTCGTGGTATCAGACTCAACATTTCTCTAGCTACCAATAACAGCAAAGTACCTTTTATTTTTCACTTCAAACAAATTGAAGTTCTTGTTATTATGGTTTTCATGTCTTTGACCAAGAAATCAAAGGAACCTAATTCAGACCATTTTCATTCCAAGACATATTTCACAATTTCTTTATGAACTCTTTAATATTGATATTCATACCTGGACAATAAAAATCATCCATGTTTTCACTATGTGCTTTTTACATAATATTTTTTCTCCAAGCCTTTATGGAACAATAAACTCTTCAACTGTACTGAAAGATCTACACAGTTCATTTCTACTTCTCAAAATCATACTCATTAGTGTGCCATTCATGACTTAATTGAATATTTTACTGAGCGTTACAACTGTTGTGAGTTTCTTCACCAACTTCTCTAGCAGAAATTGGCAATATCATGTGTTTGTGTAAAGTAATAGCAGGTAACTAGATGGTTATAAATGGGTGATAATGAAAGAATGACATGATATTTAATATCACACTGGCAAGCCATCAAAATCAACATTCATCCCCAAAGCTGTGTGGTCATTAGAATGGTACTCCTTTATTTGGATCAAATATGATCACAAGAGTTTGGCGATCGTTAAAAAAAGTGAACTTTTTATCACGCAAATATTAATGAAACTTAGAAACTTCATGTGTGATCCCTAATGCCTCTTCATCCACTTGGAAATAAAATCTGTGTGGACTTCGTTAAAATATGTGAAGCATGGCTTCTCCATGCCATCTTCCATTATATGAGATAACACCACTCCTAACCTCTGCTAATACCTGCTAAAGCCAACTGATTCTTGGGATTATAGTAGGTCAAAGCAGCAGAGCCAGTCAGTGCTTTGTTCACTTCAAGCACTTTCTGACGTTCCAAAGACTACTCACAATCTATTCTGTCCTTGAACAGTTGATGCAGAGGAGTAAATGTAAGGTGGACGAATACAAAACAATCCCAATGAATGTAATAAGTTTTTATTTCTTCACATGCCTCTTTGCTTTCAAAATCTGCTCACTATTCTCCTGTGTTGGTGGATACCTTCTCTATCTAGTTGGTGACTCGTATGTGACACCACAAAACAACATTTCTGCTTTTTAGCTTTAATATTGATCTCAGACTTAATCCAACCTCATAATGTGCTCTTCCTCAGTCTGAGTGCTAAAAGGAGCATCATTTATGATGCAGCAAATTCCTTTTATTTCACTCTGTCCCTGATCCACTTTAGAACACTCTGGGAGCTGTCGATATATAAATAGTAATCTCTGCACTGGTATCAACCTTTCAAAGCAGTTCCTTGCTTTAGTCAGTTAATTCTAATAGCAAATGTCCATTCGACAAATCCATCTTCCATAACACCTTTCCTTTCGCTAAATACCACCATGGCACATGGTGAAATTTAAATTCAATAAAAATTTGGGATTAGTAGCTGGTTTAATGATGAATGTGTAATCACTGTCATTTGACATAAAAACCCATCTGGTTTATCAGTGTTGTTCAGGGATGGAAACCTGCAATGTTAACCCAGTCTGGCCCACATGTGACTCCAGACCCATAACAACGTGATCCACTCTTAACCGCCTCTGAAATGCCCCTAACAAGCCACTCAGTTCAAGGGCAATTAGGGATGGGCAATAAATGCAGACTCAGCCAGTGACAAAACACATCCCACAAATTAGGAAGCAATTCTTCACCGATAGGTAATAGGTATTTGTTGTCCTCGATAACCTTATCTGCACTTGTTTATACTCTTCCCAAATCCAAACAGGCAAAAGTGAGGACTGCAGATGCTGGAGATCAGAGTCTAGATCAGAGTGGTGCTGGAAAAGCACAGCAGGTCAAGCAGCATCCGAGGAGCGGGAAAATCGACATTTCGGGCAAAAGCCTCCATTCCTGATGAAGGGCTTTTTCCAGAAATGTCGATTTTCTTGCTCCTCAGATGCTGCCTGATCTGCTTTGCTTTCCTAGCACTCTAATCTAGACTCAAATCCAAACAGACCCACCTGCCACTCCTCACCTCTTCCTCCGCTACATTGATGACTGCATTGGCACCACCTCGTGCTCCCGCGAGGAGGTTGAGCAATTCATCAACTTCACCAACACATTCCACCCTGACCTTAAATTTACCTGGACCATCTCTGACACCTCCTTCCCCTTCCTGGACCTCTCCATCTCCATTAATGACGACCGAGTTGACACTGACATCTTTTACAAACCCACTGACACCCATAGCTACCTGGATTACACCTCTTCCCACCCTACCTCCGGCAAAAATGCTATCCCGTATTCCGAATTCCTCCGTCTCTGCCTCCGCCATATCTGCTCCCAGGAGGTCCAGTTCCACCACAGAACACACCAGATGGCCTCCTTCTTTAGAGACAACAATTTCCCTTCCCACGTGGTTAAAGATACCCTCCAACGCATCTCATCCACATCCCGCACCTCCGCCCTCAGACCCCACCCCTCCAACCGTAACAAGGACAGAACGCCCCTGGTGCTCACCTTACAGCATACCAACCTTCGCATAAACCAACTCATCCACCGACATTTCCGCCACCTCCAAACAGACCCCACCACCAGGGATAATTTTCCCTCCCCACCCCTTTCCACCTTCCGCAAAGACCGTTCCCTCCGTGACTACCTGGTCAGGTCCATGCCCCCTACAACCTACCCTCCCATCCTGGCACCTTCCCCTGCCACTGCAAGAATTGCAAAACCTGTGCCCACACCTCCTCCCTCACCTCCATCCAAGGCCCGAAAGGAGCCTTCCACATCCATCAAAGTTTTAACTGCACATCCACCAATATCATTTAATGTATCCGTTGCTCCCGATGCAGTCTCCTCTACATTGGGGAGTCTGGATGCCTCCTAGCAGACTGCTTTAGGGAACATCTCCGGGACACCCGCACCAATCAGCCCCACTGCCCTGTGGCCCAACATTTCAACATTCACTCTCCCACTCTGCCGAGGTCATGGAGGTCCTGAACTTCCTTCACCACCGCTCCCTCACCAGACGCCTGGAGGAAGAACGCCTCATCTTCCGCCTCGGAACACTTCAACCCCAGGGCATCAATGTGGACTTCAACAGTTTCCTCATTTCCCTTTCCCCCACCTCATCCTAGTTCCAAACTTCCAGCTCAGCACTGTCCCCATGACTTGTCCCACCTTCCTATCTTCTTTTCCACCTATCCACTCCAGCCTCCCCCTGACCTATCACCTTCATCCCCTCCCCCACTCACCTATTTTACTCTATGCTACTTTCTCCCCACTCCCACTCTCCTCTCACTTATCTCTCCACCCTTCAGGCTCTCTGCCTGTATTCCTAATGAAAGGCTTTTGCCCGAAACATCAATTTTACTGCTCCTCGGATGCTGCCTGAACTGCTGTGCTCTTCCAGCACCACTGATCCAGAATCTGGTTTCCAGCATCTGCAGTCATTGTTTTTACCCACCTGCTTTTTGAACAGGCCATAGGGGTGTGACCCATTCACCTTCTTAATTACCCTGTCCTTTAAATACAGTTTTTAGTATGTATTGGGCACTGATCCCACCTTGCAAAATGTTGGTTGCATATTGTCCTAATTGTTGACTTCAGTTTTGTGACATCAAATAATTTCCTCACTCATAGACCACTTTACGCTCACTCAGCATTTTCTCAACAGCATCCACCTCCCTGATTTCCAATGTAAATAACTCAGTTTAACTGTATCTTCTTCAGCTGATATCCCCTGGCAGAGAAGCATTGTAACTTCCTCCGACCACCTCCTTGAGTAAGATACTTCACCCTGACACGAATCAGCTAGCCCTGGAATAATGTTACTGGAATATTGAGACAATTCTCACTAATTTCATAAAATAGAATGTGACTGTAAGATTCTCGCACTCTCCTGTAACAGGCTATAGCTGTATCAATGATGAGAGCAGCCTGTGAATCTCTGACTTTTGTTTGTACTATGGACACTGCAATTGTATCTTTCATTCTCATCAGTTCTTACTCACTGAGTATAGTCATGAATTCCCTGTGGCTAATGCCAGCTTCTGTTTCCACACCTGTTACATGCATCTTAAAAGATTTCCAAATCTCTGTAACTACTATAGATCCATCCCAGCCTTGACCTGGTATATGGCTATGATGTGAAGCTTTCACCATGACCTGCAGCATTACTGTTTTGTCCTGCATCCAGTCAGGATATAACTAATTTCATTCTTTCAAAGAATGTGGGCATCACGGGTCTGGCCAATATTTGTTGCCCATCCCTAATTGTTTAAATTGTGTTGCCTGCTGGGCCATTTCAGGGATCAGATTCAAGTTAGCCATATTACTGTGGGTTTGGAGTCATGTGACCAAGGTAGCTTTTACTTCTTGAAGGGCACTTTTTATTGCCTATCCCTAATTGCCCAGGGGACAGTTGAGAGTGACCCATATTGCTGTGGATCCAGAGTTGCACACAAGCCAGACTAAGTAAGAATTGCAGTTATCTTCACTGAAGGACATCAGTGAACCAGATGGTTTTGCCCTGACAACTGACAATGTGGTTTTATGGTGATCATTAGATTCTTTATTGAATTCAGATTTGATCATCTCTTGTCATGGGATTTGAACCCAATTCCCTAGATCATTAGCTGAGTTTCTGGATTAATGGTTCAGTGATAATACCATTCGGCCATTGTCTCTCTGATTTGTGGACCAAATGTGGCAGTTGACAATGTCTTCACACCTTTAGGCTAGTTTTGATTCCAATTAATTGTGTGAATTGAATTCAATTTTCACCATTAGCTATAGTGAGATCCAAACTGATATGTCCAGAATATTAGCTAAGGGTCCTGACTGACTAGTCCAGTGTCAATACCACTATAGCACTGCCACCTCACTTTCCCATAGGCCTAGCACCTTCTCTTGAAACAGAGCAACCAAATGGTTGGTGGCAGTAGTAACATCTATATTTAGAGCTTTGTGTCTGTGTGGACCCTCACCAGAATCCAGTGGTCCCCTATTAACCCTCCCACATCACACCCTGCTGGCTATTGAACAGAAATAGCTTGCAATTTGCAATCATCCCATTGCACCATTTGCTGGCTATGGCTGATCTCTTGCTGGGGAAATCACTGGTAAAAGTTCAGGCCCAAGATGATTAAACGCTGATGTTCAAGATCCTGGTGACTTGCTCTCACAGTTAAGTCTGTCCTTCTGTTCAACCCAGGCATCTTTTGTTAGATAAATAGTTTGCATGTTCATTCAGATATAAGTCTTCCCAGACTTTGAATGAGTTGGATATTGACAAGTCAGTTGGGAAAATGTGGTGAGATTCGAAAATGAGATTCTCAATGGCAAGTGAAAATGTTCATTTGTGCAAGCAAGTATTGAACAGTGAATCGAGAGCCTCACAGTGAGCATTGAGAGACCTGTTTGAATGCATTAGAATCATATAGAATCATAGAACCCCTACAGTGTGGAAACAGGCCATTTGGCCCAACAAGTCTGCACCAACCCTCTGAAGAGTATCCCACCCAGACCCATTTCCCCGCCCTATTACTCTACATTTACCCCTGTCTAATGCACCTAACCTACACATCCCTGAAAACTATCGGCAATTTAGCATGGCCAATTCACCTAACCTGCACATCTTTGGATTATGGGAGGAAACGGAACACCCAGAGAAAACCCATGCAGACACGGGGAGAATGTGCAAACTCCACGCACAGTCACCCAAGTCGAGAATCAAACCCATTATTACCCAATCGTGACTCATTGACATGCTGTTCTGTGGTCTCCCTCATACCAGATCAAAAATAGATGGTGACAATTCCCGACATGAGACTGGGTACCTGGTGACACCAGATTATTACTTGCTCCTCTGGCCCTCTATCTTGGACACCAGTCCCCAATATTTCAGGACACAATCCATGGTCAGTGACCACATGTGCCCTGCCATCCAAGGAGATTGGCATTCGAAACAAAACAGCCTCACTGCACCTTCATGGCACATCTCCACTCCACTTATATTCCAGTTCTCCACTTGAATGCTGCACTGTAAAGTGCACTGGCACCCTATCATTGGAAGGCTGTTCAGGGACAAACACCCATCTCATCGATTGGACGAGGATACTTCTCAAGACTTCTTGTTTACTTTCTTAGTGAAACAACTGCACAGAGGCTGGTATCCTGTCACCAAGTCACCCTGTATTTACATGTGGAAGGTCCTTAACACTGATCCAGCTCCCTCAACACCAGCTCTCAGATTGAACAGAACCTCTGGCACTCCTGTTTATATCTGTCAGCCAGGACTCCTTGACTGGAGCTGGTTAACATCCCCTATCAGGGAACTCATATTCTGTACGGTCCACCTGGCTGACCTCATTACTATCACCACACTTTGCACTTGCTCATCTTGTGCCAAATTAGATGCCTTGCCTTTTTGCATTTTGTCCCCTTCAGCCAGAGTTTAAAGGATCATGGTTTTTCTCCCTTCTCTTTTTGCAGAGACAAACCCTAGCAGCGTGTCATAGCAGTCAGCTGTGATCAGTCATGGGAATGGAAATATTATTGTACAACACCATGCTACGTCAATCTCACAACTGCACCATGTGCCAAAAGTTCACACAATCAACACACTGCACATCAACCAAATAGCCATGTGTTGAAGCCCTTAGTCATAGCAAGGAGACACCTTTCAGTCAAGGAGGCTCAGTACAATTGATCAAGGACAGCATCTGCTATCAGTCTAAGGACATGCTCAATTGCTTGCTTGAACAGCTCAAGGAGTTTGCATCATTTAATGAACTTAAAAGACCTGATACGAACAACAAGCAAAATAAATGTCATTTACAAAATACCTTGCAAGGCCTGGGACAAACACTAAATTGGACAAACAGGCAGAAAACTAGCCACCAGGATACATGAACATCAACTAGCCACAAAATGTCATGACCCACTCTCACTAGTACCCTTACATACTGACAAAGAAGGACACCACTTTGACTGGGATTGCACATTCATCTTAGGACAAGCCAAATAGAGACACGCATGAGAATTCCTTGAAGCACGGCATTCCAACCAGAACTCTATCAACAAACACATTGACTTGGACCCCAACTACCATCCTCTGAGAAAAAGAACAGGAAATGATATCACCCAACCAAAGAACCCTAAGCACATAAATAGAAAGCGGGACATACCACCAGCGCTTCACTAGAGGCTCACTGATGATGTTATCTCATATGGTGACGAAACGTCTGACAACAAATCTTCTAGCTCAGCAAGTAAACTTACATCCAGGTTAGGAGATGTAACGTCTGTCTTGCTCTGGCCTTTTGTGAGACATTTTCTCCTGGAAGGAGACAAAAGGAGAGGATTGAGTGAGATGACAGTATCTGGCACAGCTGTTAGTGCTGCTGTAGGTGGGAAAGAGGTGGTGAGGTATCACAAGTGAATGATTAGCCAGCATGGGGGACATGCAGTGTGGTGATTTGAGATGGGTAAGAGTGAGGGGAGGAAGATGCTGCATACAATCATGAGCCTGGTAGACATTGAGCCATGGTGGGTACAGCAACAAGAGTTAGAGAGAGGGTAGGGGGGCAGAGAGAAGATGGTGGCATGTTCCCTCACAGAGCAGAGAAGGTCATTGACCTTCTTGTGGCATTGTTGGGTGTTTCACCAGAACATGGACGCTGCACCGATCCAGATGGTCACTTAAATTGAATCAGCTTTATTGTCACATGTATTCAGATGAGTGCAGTGAAAAGTTTACAAGTTACCACTTACTGCTCCATTTTAAGTTCCTAGGTACGGATGGATCAGTACAAATTCTCAGGGAAAAAAATTAGAAAACTAAAGAAATAAGAAGTCAAACATTGCAGATTGTAGGAATAACTTAGAAAATAAGGGAAGTAGAAAGTTCAGAGTAACAGTCCTTCCAACACAGACCACTCTAGCAGCCAGCCTCCAGTCTGCAACGAGTCTTGACTCCAGGCCATGCCAAGCTTCACCTTGAGGTTCACAAGGTCGTGTGACTGCTCTGGAATCACTTCGAGATCAGAAGTCCACTTGGAGCAGGCTGGCAGAGTCTAATGCACTCTGGCAGTTTTGAGGAAGGAGTGCAGCCTTACTATGCAACTCCCTGGTCCAGATCCCTATTGACAGAGCATGGAGCTAACCTGCCTACTTTCTTCATTTCCAGGGTAATTCTCAGGAACTGTGCAGGCCAGGTCCAGACTGACAGTGTTAGTCCTATTTATCTGTTTTAAATAGAGGGCACCTCCACCAATTGGAATCTTGGGAGGTTCCAGCAGCATCAGGAGAGAAGTTAGGATAACTAGGATGCCATTAAAATGCAATGTGTTGGTAATGAAGTGAGCTATGGACTATTGTGTGAGAAAATTAATTCAAGGTCATGGAAATAAACCCTCCTTGAAACTTAGCAAAATTGATAGCTGGTCTTTGATAAAACTTAGCCTATATTTTATTTTAAACACAGGCTGATGAGCAAAATCAAGGCAAGTTATTAGTTTTAAGAGTTGTCTGGTGCTACTTTTAATTTTGCTTGTGTGTACACTTACAAAATAGTTTTAATTATGTTACAGTGTGAACTAATAATACAACAGTTATGAGGTTAGTAAGACTAATTATATTTTGAGATTGTAGCTTTGAGTTTGGGTTAATTGAACAGGGTCATGTGACCTGTTCTGAGGTCTACCTGACATTATGCTCAGGCAATATGATTACCAAAGTTCAAACAAACAACATCAAGATTGTTTTGTTGAAAAAAAAAATGCAATGTATTTATATGTGGGAACAATGGCAGTAGTTAATAATGAGTAGACTCAATGTTTCCCGATATCCCGGGCAGGTGTTGAAGGTACCAGGTGAAAACTGGTAAAACCTACACTTTTATAACTAAGAAGAAAAGAGTGAAAAATAGTGAAATATATCTAATTAGCATTTTTATCTGAATGCAAGTTTAATGTATTTCACTTTTACCAAGGGGAAGAGGATAGGAGAAAATCATTTTTGAGATCAGGTTACAGGCTTCCCTACATATGCATGAAAATCACATTCAAGCAACAATTCAGTACTGTCCGCAGAGAGAGAGAAGCTGTCTAGCTTTTTAAGCTACCACAGATAAATACAGAAGGGAGATAGACTCTTGTTAAAGAGATGACCCCTTTAGCCCTCAAAGAATTCAAGGAGACTTTTTGCTAGTTTGGCAAAGTGAAAGAAGAATCATCGGACTGGGCTTTATTGCTGGTGGTAGATTCAAGAATTTAGAATTGCTGTACTGCAGTGTGAGGATTAGAATTCCTACAGTGTAGAAACAGGCTATTTAGCCCACAAGTCCATACCAACCCTCTGAAGCATAACATCCCCCTTCTGACCTCTACCCCTGACCAATGCACATCTCTGCACACTATGGACAATTTAGCATGGCCAATCACCTAACACGCATACCTTTGGTTTGTGGGAGAAAACTGAAAAGCTGGAGGAAACCCACATAGATATGGGAGAATGTGCAAACTCCACACAGTCGCCTGAGGCTGGAATCAAACCTGGGTCCCCAGTGATGTGAGATAGCAGTGCTAACCACTGAGTCAAAGTACCAGCCACCTCTTTGAAACTCTCTGAAAACTGAGAAAAGTATCTATTGACAGGTACTCAAAGTTATTACTGAATGAAATGAAAATATGGGAACCCTCTGGAAGCTGGGAGCAACACTGGGTCATTTTCTAAAAAAAAGTCAAATACCTGAGGACTGTGTTGCATGCTAAATATAAAAGGGGAAAATCACTTACTGCAGTTTAAAGAATAAATTGCCCACAATTATGCAGTTAATGGCAGCACCCTGAACAGCACTGATCTCCAACGGGATCTTGGGGTTCAAGTCCATAGCTCGCTGAAAGTGACCACATGAATAGATAGGGTGGTCAAGAAAGTATATGGCCTGCTTGCCTTTATTAGTCAGGGAATTGAGTGCAAGAGTCAGGATGTCATTTTGCAGCTTTATAAGACTTTGGTTAGGCCACACCCGAGAGTACTGCATTCAGCACATTACAGGAAGGATGCAGAAGCTTCGGAGAGGGTGCAGAAAGAGGTTTATCAGGATGCTGTCTTGATTAGAGGGTATGAGCTACAAGGAGAGGCTAGAAAAACTTAGGTTGTTTTCTCTGGAGTGGCAAAGGAGGGGAGACTTGATAGAAGTCTATAAAACGATGAGATGCAGAGATGGTCAGAATCTTTTTTCCCAGAGTTGAAATGTCTAATATTAGGGAACATATATTTAAGGTGGGAGTTGGAAAGTTCAAAGGAGCTGTGAGGGGCAAGTGTCTTTACACAGAGAGGATAGGAGTGTGAAACGCACTGTTGGAGGCAGATGTGACAGGGCATTAAAAGTCCTTTTAGATCAGCACATGAATATGTGAGGAATGGAGTGAGATGGACCAAGGGCAGGCAAAAGGAATTAGTTTAATTTGGTGTCATGTTTGGCACAACATTGTGGGCTGAAGGGCTGGTCCTGTGCTGTACTGTTCTATGTTCCATGTTCTAATAAGAAAATACTGTGTAGTCAATCATACTTTTTAAAACTCCTTTGTGAGAGTAAAAGTTTTATAACATGAAGTCTTCTCTCGTTATTCTTTCAGCTAGGAACAGGAAGTTTGAATTATTTTCTTTAAGAAGTTATTGATCTCGACAGAGATTGTAACATTTGTACATTTTAGGCACAGTATTAAGTGCATCTGGAGTTAGTGTCCAATGCAGATAAAAATAACAGCTGTAGAAGAACAAGCAGCAATGTTTAAATGGAATGCAATATCCTTTGTTCTTTCCAATTCCAGTTCACAGCTTAATGTTGTATGTGCTAAAGTAATGGCCAGCTTTTTACTGTTGGACCAGACTACTGAGACTTTACCGCAGAGGATGGTGTGTGTGTGTGTGTGTGTGTGTGTGTGTGTGTGTGTGTGTGTGTGTGTGTGTGTGTGTGTGTGTGTGTGTGTGTGTGTGTGTGTGTGTGTGTGTGTGTAACGAGCTGCCAGAGGAGGTGGGTCTAATTGCGACATTTAAAGACATCTGGATGGATTTATGAATAGGAAGGGTTTAGAGAGATATGAGCCAACAGTTGGCAAATGGGACTAGGTCAGATTGGGATGTCTGATTGTCATGGACAAGTTGGATGTTTCCATGCTGCATGACTCTATGACTCTAGGTGCATTCATATTTTATATTTAAAAGGTAGCCTGCACTAACTTACTTATAAATTTTCATGCACTCTCTTTTCTTGATGTTACAAATGGTTGCCAGCAGTATATAATGCCAACATGGTTTCTGATGCCCAGCTAGTCTACTGGTTTCCATAAGCTGTAAGACATCACATTGAATTGGTAATGTGTGGACAACTGTGACAGGTGACAGAATCACTGAGGGCAGAGAATGGGTCTGCAAAGAGAAGAGAATAAGGTTGGTAACTTCTCAAAGAAAAGCAAAAGACTGTAGATGCTGGAAATGTGATGCAAACACAAACATTGCTGGAGAAATGCAGCAGGTCTAGCAGCAACTGTGGAGAGAGAAACAGAGTTAACATTCTGAATCCTCGTCTTCAGAACCATCTCCTTCAGTTCAAGTGCTGTGTGACTTTCCATTTTTGGTTTTCTGCTGGCATTGTTCATCCTCAGACAGAGTGGATGCTAAAAGCTAACATCACTATCATCCAAGAGGCAGAATTCTTAAAGACACGTTTTGTTATTTCAGAGACCTGATAATTCAGTAAAAATGAACTGCCTTCAAACCCATGATAGCAAATTAATTTATTCTTTCTGGTCTGTTATCTATTTTGGGTCTGTTTCAGTTTATTATATGTCATCCTGATGAAGAGAAAAATTATCCTTCAGTTTCTATAAACTTCGGCAGGGAATATAGTGGTAGATTTGTGTGCTACATGTTAGTAATTGAATAAGCGTCAGACACTTTGATTCTGTCTGAGAAAACTATTGTGTAGCAGCCAGGGTAGCAGCCATTTTAGCAGGGCTGAAGAAAGCATTGGAAACCAATCCGTTGTTAAGTGATTCGAGAGCATGTTTTAAATTTGCATACACTGAGAATACAATCAACATAGCCTTGCCAGTGTCACCCAATTCCTCAGAATGTAAAGAACTGATTGCCCAAATAAATTCAACATTTGTCAAGGAAATGGCTGAATAATGTTACTTTTACATCTTTTCTTGTGACATCCAGTTTTTATTTCAAGTCATGGAGTTGTACAGCATGGAAAGGGACTCTTCAGTCCAATTCATCCATCCTGACCAGATATCGTAAATCTGTCTAGTACCATTTGCCAGTATTTGGCCCATATCCCTCTTAACTCTTCCTATTCATACACCCATCCAGATGACTTTTAAATGTTGTATTGTATCAGCCTCCACCACTTCCTCTAGGAGAAAGTGAGGACTGCAGATGCTGGAGATCAGAGCTGAAAATATGTTGTTGGAAAAGCGCAGCAGGTCAGGCAGCATCCAAGGAGCAGGAGAGTCGACGCTTCGGGCATGAGCCCTTCTTCATTTCTGAAGAAGGGCTCATGCCCAAAACGTCAACTCTCCTGCTCCTTGAATGCTGCCTGACCTGCTGCACTTTTCCAGCAATACATTTTCAGCTCCACCACTTTCTCTGGCAGTTCATTCCATACATGAACCATCTTCTGTGTGAAAACAGTTAAACCTTAGGTCCCTTTTAAATCTTTCCCCTCTCACCCTAAACTGATGTCCTCTAGTTTTGGATTCCCCTACTATAGGAAAAAGACCTTGTTGGTTCACCCAGTCCATACCTGTCATGGTTTTATAGCCCTCTATCAGGCCACCCCCTCAGCCTCTGACACTCCAGGGAAAATAGTGCCAGCCTATTCAGCCTATCCCTATAGCTCAAACCCTCCAAGCCCTGCGATATCCTTGTAAATCATTTCTGTACCCTTTCACGTAAAACAATTACACCCAAATCCAGAAAGCAGTCCCCCATTAGTTATTGATTTACGTGGACCAGCTTTCACAATGGCTACTGCAAAATTAAAATAAAACATGCAATTTAAACTGCGTCACTTCAAGCTTATCTTTGTTAGTAACACAGATACAGTCAAGGACTTTACACTCAACATTGTCCTGTGTTTAGATGTTGAACGCTGGACTGCAGCAAGTAAACAATATCCATTTTGCTGCAGTCATGTTGTCTTGGACAGGAAGCTGTTTCTTTCAATGTTGAGTGTTTTTTTTAGTTTTATCCAGACTCGATTGCAGCACCAGGTTAACTGCATTCTTTAAAATTCCCGATTCTATTGCTGTGAAAGTGAGAGCTACCTGTCAATATTTAATCCTGAAGAAGCACAGAGATTAGACAAAGAGGGACATATCCTACAACCAGAGTTGAGAGTGTGGTGCTGGAAAAGCACAGCAAATCAGGCAGCTTCCAAGGAGGAAGAGAATCGATGTTTCGGGCAAAAGCCCTTCATCAGGACTTTGCACGAAACGTCGATTCTCCTGCTCCTCGAATGCTGCCTGATCTGCTGTGTTTTCCATCACCCCACTCTCGACTCTGATCTCCAACATCTGCAGTGCTCACTTTCTCCAATATCCTCCAACCAGACCAGAAAGAGTTGTTCCACTGCCAGCACATCCTAAATGCAATGACACATTTCACCTAGCAGGCTATGAAAAGGTATTTTGGAGCAGGAAACCTCGCATGCTTGAAAAGCTCAATTTTTTAAAAAACTGCATTTAAAGCAGTATTGTTTTGGTATATGCAGTTTTAAATTCTGTAGTTTATACACCAATGCTGAAAGCTGCAGTTCCTGAACATAACATAAAGAATATTTCTGGCTTTTTTTTTAAACTGAAAAATGCAAAGTCCGTATCTATTTTCATCTTCAAACCACAAGTCCTCTAGGTCAAGATGGGAACTATATAGGTAGAGATGAGTAATTGATTTCGGCAGATCCTGCTAGGAGCGTTCAGACCTTCCTCTGTTCAATGAGCCCAGCAGAGGGTATGAGCTTGAATGGATGTGCAGACCTCAACCTAGAGGGGGATCATTCATACTCCAATGGGCTTTAGAAAAAGCACTGGAGATTCAATTAAACATATTGAGTTTCTTCAAGCAGTAAATCTACCACTGTTCAAATGTTCTTTATTCCTTGATCCTTCCCCAGTAGGTAAGCTATGGTGTGTATTTCTAACTCATTGCAGGTTCCTCTGCTTTGCTGAAATTGCTAAGGCTTAAGAGTTTACAGTAAATCAGAAGTTTTCACAAAATCTGCACTTGCATAGCGTCAGTAAAAAAAAACAGTAAGTTGCACAAGCCGCGACGTGATAATCAGGTGACCAACTTTGTGATGTTGATTGAGGTTTAACAATTAGCCAAGCCCGAGGACAGCATTAATGAGATGAATAAAGGCATGGCAAAGACACAGGCATTGAGTGGGTTTTGAAGGTGGGCATCAGTGGAGGGAATAATTGAGGAAGAGCATTCAGAGCTTAGAGGGAGTGACAGCTGAATGCTGTGTGACTCATTATGAAGTGAAGGGATGAAAGGATGCACAGTAAATTAGAGTCAAAGCGACAGACAGAGTCTGTGAACAGGGAAACACAAACACAATGGCTGCTGAGCTTATATATATGAATTTGTAGTCAAGGATGAAAATTTTGTTTGAGAAACAGGGAATCACAAAGATTTGGTGAGGACAGGTGTGACAAAGAAATAAGACTTACGAAGTCATAGAGTCATGCAGCATGGAAACAGACTCTACGATCCAACCCATCCGTGCTGGCCAAATATCCCAATCTGACGTAATCTCATTGGCCAGCATTTGACCCATATCCCTCTAAATCCTTTCCATTCATGTGTCCATCCAGATGCCTTTTAAATGTTGTAATTGTACCAGCCTCCATCACTTCCTCTGGCAGCTCATTCCATTCATGTACCACTCTCTGTGTGAGTTGCTCCTTAGGTCCCTTTTAAATCTTTCCCTTCTCACCTTAAACCTACACCCGCTATTTTTAGAACCCCACCCTAGAAAAAGGACCTTGACCATGTCCTTGTCCCTCATGATTTTCTAAACCTCTATAAGGTTACCTCTCAGCCTCCGACGCTCCAGGGAAAAAAGCCCCAGCCTATTCAGCCTTTCCCTGTAGCTCAAACCCTCCAACCCCAGGCAACATTCTTGCAAATCTTTTCTGGACTCAAGTTAACAACACCTTTCCTCAAGGAAGTATAAAAAAGTGTAAAGTGTTGCTGTAAAAAGAAATTAGGAGAGCAAAGAAGGAACAAGAGAAAACATTGGTGGGATAACATAACAGAACATCATTGTTAAGTCAGGATTCAAATATTGGGTTTTTGATTGAATTGTGGTGTGTGCAGTTAGAGAGACTTAAACCAACATCTTTCTATAAGACGAGGCAACAAAATAACAAGAATTCAGTTACAGTCGATGTCAGAAAGTTAAGGACAATAATGTTGGTGCGAAGTTAATAAGATTGCATTACAGACACCTGATGAAGGAGCAGTGCTCCGTAAGCTAGTGCTTCCAAATAAACCTGTTGGCCTATAACTTGGTGTTGTGTGATTTTTAATTACATCACAATAGTTAGATTAGAGTTTTAAAATTGAGATTACCTGACGTCATGTCGTTGACATTTTCAACCTGAGTATATAGAGCCAGTGGCAACCTCTGAGTGTACAGTATGTAATTATGTGGGATCAGGAGGAACAGCCACTGCCAAGGATGTGGCAGCTAAACTAGGCGAAATAAGTATGGAAACAATATGATATATGTGGGTTAAAGCTTTATCTTTAACTCTAAGAATAGCTACTGGACATTACTAGCATAAGTAGTAATGTTATAGTGATGTCAGATCCTGTAGAATTGAGAACTGAGTCTGTAGGGTGTCAGAGTGATGTCATCGCTTACCATTCCCTGTAAGGAGTTACATTCAATAAAATCCATTAATGTAGGAGGCATGTTGGTTAGCACTACAGCCTCACAACTCCCGGAGTCTTGGTTCCATTCCAGCCTCGGGTGACTATCTGTGCGGGGTTTGCACATTCTCCCCGTGTCTGCGTAGGTTTCCTTCGGGTGCTGCAGTTTCCTCCCACAGTCCAAAGATGTGCAGGTTAGGTGGATTAGCCATGGGAAATGCAGGGATATAGAGTATGGGAATGGATCTAAGTGGAAAGCACTTTGGGTGGGTCAATGGTCTGAGCAGCCTGCTTCCACACTGTAGGGATTCTATGATTCACTCAGCTGAGTGTAGATCTGATCTTAACAACAAGTTGTTACCACGTAACTTGGGATGTGCAAAATAGAAAATAGTTCAAGGAAGACAATACGTGTTATCATGATGTTGCAACAGTCAAAGGGAATGTCATCCATGATATTTTCTGGGACAGTCCTCACACTACGGTGAGTGAGGACACGGACTGTTAGGAACCAGATGACATTCAGATAAGAAATGAGGGAAGAGGTTAGAGTTGAGATTTATGGCAAGATTGCATTTGGGAACCCTAAATAGGAAGCTTGCCATTAATAAATGAATTAGAAGGAACAAGTGGCTCAAAGAAAGATGGTGACAGTCACTCTGAAGAGAATCTTATGAAAAGAAGAAGGTAACAATGTCAGCCATATATATAACATCACATCTTTGGGCTCTGTCTGGCAAGTTAGAAGTATTCACAGGAAATATTAAATAAAAGTTGACATTTTAAACCATACTTAGAAAGGGAGAATTGCTTTGTAGAGTGAAAGTGTACTTCAATTTCAAAGCTTTCTTGTCTCTGGAGTCACGAACAAGTTTAGAGAATAGATAACAAATCTTAAAAGATATGGCTAGTGAGCTGAGGGGAGGCTAGGATATGTTCTGGAGTTGGGTGAGGAGGGATGAACTGGACCCCTTTCTCTATTCACCTATCCTCTCAGCTGGTTGTAATATTGTGGATACCTCTCTCCCAGATCCAAATGAACTTTTGTTTTAGAAAGATCCAAATTTAACCTGGTTTTCTTGAATTTTCATAGCGTCAGTTTATCGATTGCTAAACACAAGAAAGAATTACTAATGCAATGCAAATCCACATAAATTAGCAAGAAGAGAGTGAGTTCAAAAGGACAAATGTTAAATAAAAGGGATATATGGATCAGTCTCGGAATTGTTAGGGAAGAGCAGATATTTGAACATGCTGCCATTGCAATTGAGGTTAACATCAACAGTTGAACAGACAACGTTAAAAATCATACAACACCAGGTTATAGTCCAACAGGTTTAATTGGAAGCACTAGCTTCATCACGACCACCTGATGAAGGAGCGGTGCTCCAAAAGCTAGTGCTTCCAATTAAACTAGTTGGACTATAAACTGGTGTTGTGTGATTTTTAACTTTGTACACCCCGGTCCAACACCGGCATCTCCAAATCATGAACAGACAACCTTTGAGATTCTTGGGTTTGTAGGTTAATTGAAGTTCCTTTGCTCTGATTCAGTTTTTTTTAAAACTGGCTTGCAGCACTTGGAGTGACAGAGCATTTACCTGTAACACAGGTAATTTACATGTGTGATATTCTATGGAAGTATGCATTTCACCCAGGACTTTATCAGACAATTAATGAAGTTGAATCTTCAGTGTACAATATCATCCCTGAATAGGTAGATTGGAAAATATGCGCAATAACACAAGATTATATCCTGATGACAAAAAGGTATGTCCATCGTCTGCTTACATGTTGCAATGCTTTGCGACAGATACAGTTAAATAAATTAATAGAGACATTTACACACAGTTCCACACACATCTAGACTCAAAAAGATGGGTTTTCACTTACATGCAAAAACAATTTTGATTTGATTCTATTTATTGGCATTTATTGATTTTAGCAATGTAGCATCATTCTGTCCTTCCATAGGATCCATTACTTAGTTATTTGGTCAGACCATTATTTTTAAAGTAGTAGAAACTGAGACCTGACTTCAAAAAGATCAATAGGTCAGATTCTATGTTGTGAGCCACATAAATGATTGTGGCAACCATCCTGACTTCTTTACATCACAATTCTTCTAATGTATATTATATCCGAAGTAATAAAACGTTCTTTCATCTGACTGATAGAAAAGTATATTATAATGTTATAAAACTTGGGCCTGATAGAATTCATAAGAAACATAATATCAAATAGAAGTTGACATTTTAAACTTCATTTGGAAAGGGAGAATTTCTTTCTGCACTAAGGGTGCATTCTGATTTCAAAGCTTTCCTGTCTCTAGGGTTAGTGTAATAATTTCAGAATGCTTTGATCAGCTTTCTGGAAGATACAGCTATGCTGAGGAAATTCATGTTATTCACTGCAGATTTTATACTAATCACTTAATTGAATGGTAGATGCGTAAGTTGATAGTTTGTTTTTGATCAGTGTTTAACATGTTATACCATTTGCAGTGAAGTTGTGTCTGAGTCCATTTCTTTGCTGCACATTTCTTAATATTACTATTAAAGGAGCAGCATTGCATTAACTAGCATCACATCACACCTCCCCAATCACCTAGGGTCCTTTGCATACAACCAATTACTTTTAGATGTTTGCATAGGCAAATGTGGCAAACAACTAAATCCGAGAGGCAGCAATTGGTCATAGAAACCAATTAATTTGGTTTTGATGGTGCTGGGTGGTCAGTTGTACTTATTGTTCTGGTGTTCTTGACTTTGATGTAAATGTATAGGTGTTCATTCTGGATGGTTAAAACATCTGGATCAAAGTAATAGTGCCGTTAAAGTAATAGTGAGGTTGAAGCACTCGCTGATTTTTGTTATTCATGTGGAAATGATACACCAATTTCAGCAAGGGGGAATTGTGATTAAATACAGATATCTAAAATTGCTCAGTTGTCCCTTATGATGTAGAGATGCTGGTGCGGAATGGGACAAAATCAGAAGTCACAACACTAAGTAGTAGTCCAACAGCTTTATTTAAAATCAGAAGCTTTCAGTGTGTTGGCCCTTCATCAGATGAAATGTCACTTACTAAATAGCGTAATGAAAACAGTATCTCACTGTCTGCTGTATTGTTGAAATCGTTGAAATAACTTCAAGTTATTGCATATGTGCAATATATAGACTGAACTCACTACAAAAAGTTAACTCACGTCCTTTCGAGTGTAACTATCTTTTTAACAGTCTGACAATTGTTGATTACTGCCAATCAACCGCTCTGGTAGTGAAATGTAACTATTACAAACATGGAGTCTCATTCCTTGACATTTTAGTGATTAGAGATTTTTAAAATGCCACATTTAAAATATCAATTTTCTTTTCACTATTTAGTTTTGTCTCATTTCTATTTCTCTTTCATTGAATCCAGGTTTTCTTCTTCTCTCTCCATATCAGTTTTGATGTCTGATTGAAACCTACTCTCATTCACATTTCCCAGTTCTTCTACTACTTCAGTCTGATTAGAGTCATAGAGTCATAGAGGTGTACAGCACAAAACAGACCTTTCGGTCCAACCTGTCCATGCCGACCAGATATCCCAGCCCAATCTAGTCCCACCTGCCAGCACCCGGTCCATATCCCTCCAAACTCTTCCTATTCATATACCCATCCAAATGCCTCTTAAATGTTGCAATTGTACCAGCCTCCACCACTTCGTCTGGCAGCTCATTCCACACACCTACCACCCTCTGTGTGAAAAAGTTACCCCTTATGTCCCTTTTATATCTTACTCCTCTTCCCCTAAACCTATGCCCTTTAGTTCTGGACTCCCCCACCAGGGAAAAGACTTTTTCAATGAAACCTATCCATGCCCCTCATAATTTTATAAACCTCTGTGATATAACCCCTCAGCCTTCGATACTCCAGGGAAAACAACTTGTCTCCCTATAGTTCAAATCCTCCAATCCTGGCAGCATCCTTGTCAATCTTTTCTGAACCCTTTCAAGTTTCACAGCATACTTCCAATAGGAAGGAGACCAGAATTGCACGCAATATTCCGACAGTGACCTAACCAATGTCCTGTACAGCTGCAACATGACCTCCCAACTCCTGTACTCAATACTCTGACCAAATGCCTTCTTCACTATCCTATCTACCTGTGACTCAACTTTCAAGGAGCTATGAACCTGCACTCCAAGGTCCCTTTGTTCAGCAACACTCCTTAGGGCCTTACCATTAAGTTTATAAGTCCTGCTAAGATTTACTTTCCCAAAATGCAGCACCTCGCATTTATTTGAATTAAACTCCATCTGCCACTCTTCAGTCAGTAGAGAAAATACATTTATAACCCTAAATTTGCCAAGTCAGCCAAAATAAGAAAAAACCCTAAGCTTGAAAGGACAATCAGTTGGATGGTGTCTCAGTGCTTTGTATATTTTCTGATGGTCTATATGTGTTTACACTAAGTACAATAACTCAACAAGCTAACACAGTATGTTTGGGCTTAATCTTGTTAAAACCATGTGCAGGGCACCAGATGTGATAGTTGACCATTTGTCAGCAAAATAAAGTGTGTTTGGCTACAGTAGAGTGTTGTGTAAATGTCATACGATAGGGTTAGGGTTAGGATACAAAAGCTGCAAGGAAGTAGCGCCTATGACAGCTATAAGCAGGTTGGCCTGGGGTCAAGGTTTGGTAAAACCAAGAGATAGGCCTCTATACAGAAAAAAAAGCAGACATCCTCATGAGTACAAATCAACTGAATATGGCACACTTGTGATGTTAACTACTGGTCAATTGATTCAGTCTCTGAAGACATGACGCTGTAAAGGATTGATCACCCAGGAAAGGGGTAGAAGAGAAAGTGCCTCAGCGGTAGTTCTGTAACTCAGGAACAGGAGTCATCTGATCACCAATTACAGGTGAAGACAGAGCAGACTGATTATCTCTTTCGGTGTGATCAAGTTCATGTAGATCAGGTAACTTGTGATTGGAAGCATTGTATGAGTAAGCTTATGCTGTACTGCTATTATTACAGGACAACAAACTTTGTTTTAGCTGGCACCTTATGAACTGGTACTTGCAATAAACTGTCAAAACCTCAAGGTTTGTATAAAACTTTGTAGCTCGGGTGCCAGTTGTTATAGTTGTGGATATGTTCCCTGAGCTGGGAAGTTGATTTGCAGATGTTTCAGCCCCTGTCTAGGTGACACCTTCAGTGCTTTGGAGGTCCTGTGAAGCACTGGTGTACTGTGCCTTCCAGAATTTATTTGATTCCATTCCTGCTGCTTCTGGTTGCTTGTTCCAGTAGTTTGTTATAGTGGCCAGTATATTGGGTCTAGGTCTGTGTGCTTGTTGATGAGGTTTGTGGATGAGTAATATGCTTCTATAAATTCTCTGGCTGTCCTCTCTTTGGCTTGTCCTATGATCGCTGTGTTGTTCCAGTCGCATTTGTGGTCCTTGTCATCTGTATGGGCTACAAGGGATAGCTGGTTGTGGCTTTTAGTGGCTAGTTGGTGTTCATGGATGCGGATTGCTTGTTGTCTGCCTGTTTGTCCTGTGTAGTGTTTCCTTTGCATGGAATCCTGTAAATTATGTTAGTCCTGCACATGATGGGTATAGGGTTTTTTGTTCTGGTGAGTTGTCTGAGAATGCCTGTGGGTTTATGGGCTATCATGGATTTCAGTGGTCGGAGAGGTCTGGCTGTTAGTTCTGAGACATTTTTAATGTAAGGTCACGCAGTTAGTGAGTTAGATCATGGCATGTCCTCGTCGTGTTGTTTGTCTGTTTGTGGCTTCCTGTACACTCTCGTGGTGCATTCACCATTCTGTGTTCTTTGTACCATCACACCCAGGAATGGGAGTTGATTGTTGGCTCCCTTCTCTCTCGTAAATCTGATCCCTGTGAGCATGGGGTTGGTAATCCAGTGTGTATTCTTGATTCCAGTTCTCTTAATGATAACAAAAGTTTTGTCCACGTATCTGATCCAGAGTTTGGGTTGAATTTATGTGAGGGCTGTTTTGTTCCAGTCTTTGCATCACTGCTTCTGCTATGAGCCTGGAACTGGGTGAACCCATAGGTGTCCCATTGATCTTTTCATGTATTTGGTTGTTGAGTGTGAAGTGTGTCATCAAGCACAGGTCTAGTAGTTTGAGTATGCAGCCCTTATTGGTAGGTTCCCCATCGTGTTGTCTGTTCTGTTTGTCCAGGAAGTTGGCTATTGTGTCTCTGGCTAGAGTTTTGTCAATTGAATTGAACCGTGCCGTTGCATCAAATGAGACCATTGCTTCGCCCTTGTTTATGTTTATGTTCTTGATTTTGTCTCGGAATTCCTGTGATGATTGTACGGTGTGTTTGGATCTGTGAAATGTGTTTTAGTTCTCGTTGAAGTTCTTACATACCTCAAATACTATGGAGTTTACTCTATTATTCTGTCCAGTTATTATAGTTTTTAAATTTATTTTTCTCAATGTAAATATGCATGTTCAATTGAATGGCCACACAAAATGTCAACATTTGATTCAATTTCTCCTCAAATATTGCAATGTCTGAATCATTAGCTGGTTGTGTGAATGAGAAGTTGGTCAGTTTTATTTTAGGTAAAGTTGCTTTAGTATCTAAGTGATTTATGCTGTAAGTAAGGTACAACAGTAATGTGTATGCCTCCTCTTACTCTTTCTCTTACTTAGTGGAAGATTTTACATTAATTATTTGGTCTTCTCTGAAAATTTGATCAATCAGCACATTCCTTTTCCCTTAGGTGCCAGGTAATAAAAAGTTTACTGTAGTTTGCAGTGTACTTTGTTTCAATGAACAACAGTTGGGTATATGCTATTGCTGGGACTGCTTTGGGTTATTGATATCAAGAGTAAAGGGAAGGGATAGACAAGGGAAGGTAGGAATAAACCCTCTGCATTGTGGTTGACTCTTAACTGCCCTCTGGGTAATTGGGAATGGACAATAAATGTTGATTCAGCCAGTGGCATGAATGAATAAAACAGGGGGAGTGTTCAATTCATTGAGTTACTGTTGCCCGGTTTCCCTCATTGGAAAGTTACCAGTTCATGCTTTCAGCAACTCACTGCATTAAATCTTAAAGGCCTCAAATGAAAGGGAAGGTCTAACTACCTGCAGGTGTTGTACTTTGTCACAGGATAGTCTAGATCATTAACATTTCTGATATTTGGGTCGTTTTTGTTAAAATGCAGACCTAAATTTCTTAATTACAATTAATTGCTCAGTTGCAGATTACTGAGTTGTTTTATTTTTAAGATATTTTGAAATAGTTGGATGCAAGCTGAAAATTGTATTCCATTTGATTCGTTCATAAATATTTCAGTGACTCACATGGAAAACTTAAGTATAAATCTTGAACCTTTGCTGCAAGAACTGATCTTAGAATTCCTATAGTGTTGAAACAGGCAGTTCGGCCCAACAAGTCCACACTGAACCTCCAAAGAGTAACCCACCCAGATACATTCCCCCGACCCTATATTTACCGCTGACTGATAACCTACACTATGGGCACTTTAGTACGGCCAATTCACCTGACCTGCACATCTTTGGGTTGTGGGAGGAAACCAGAGCACCCAGCAGAAACCCACACAGACACAAGGAAAACATGCAAAGTCCACACAGACAGTTGCCTGAGGCTGGAATCAAACCCGGGTCCCCCAGTGCTAACCACTGAGCTGCCTTGCCACCCATCTTAAATGGAGTTGCATTACAGTTGATTCCATTATTCCTGGGTATGAGGAAGGACAAAACAATGAAGGGCCCTGCTCGAGATTACTTTCTACTGAAGAACGGGATTGCAGACAGCTCAAACACGGGTACACACAAGCAATAACAATGACTGACCGGTTATTAGGATATCATGTATAATGAGGCTTGAATGAGAGCCCACTGATAAAAAGATGAACTTTGTTCACACAGCTGGGGAGAAATGTGGATTTTGTTCAAGTGACAGCTATGAAGTTATGAAAACTATTTTTCTGTGATCTCTTTTGTCAATGTTTCAATAACATTCACTTAAGTGCTTCTGTTTATTAATACTTCAAAGGTAGAGTTGGTTGACATTTTTACAGGGTAGCAGCAACAAGAGTTCTCTTTTCAAAAAATTGTATACACTTTTCTTTAAACATTTTCACATGTGCCATTATTAGTAAAGGAACCACTGATCCCGTATAGAAAACAGAGAGGACTTGGGAAGGTCACAAATTGGCGTGGTGGGTAAAAAAGACTGTTTGTCCAGTGTGGGAGGCCTAAGTTGGTATGAGAGCATGAGGAATGAGTGAGGGTTGGTGGAGTGTGATGAGTACCAGAGATCTGAAATGGACCTATTTAACCAGCCTGCCTCAGCACTCAGCTATCCTGTGGACATTTCTGAACTGCATCTGGGGAGAGGACCCTCTTGAGTGAACTCCACCCTTTTCCACATTTCTTATCAGTTGTACACCAGTCTCCTTATAATTCTAGATAGTTCATTCCAACATGGAAGTATCCATGTCCAGTTTACGTACAGAAACCCATCTTCAAAACTAAATGTATTTGACACATGATTTCTCCACAGAAGCTGCCTGACATGCTAGGTTTCTTCAGCACTTTCTATTTTTATTTAAGATATTCAAAATTCACAGTGTTTTGCTTTTATTTGAACTTCCAACATGGCTTAGATTTTACTGAGGCAGTATAGGTCTTTCCAGATCAAATTAAGATATCTAACGCCTCGTGATATTGTACTGGGATTTCTTGCAGTTATCCCACTTGGTGAAACTGATCTTCATCTCATCTTGCTTACTGCCTGTTCATTGGGTAACCACCAAAGGGTCTCCTGAAGAATTCATGTGCGATCCCAGTAGAATGGAGATCAAAGACTGACCTTCCAAGCTAGCTGATCTGACAACTGAGCTCTGCATGGAATAGTATAGCTAGCACCTGAGCCATCAAGAGACCAGCTCTGAATTATTTTCCAAAACATGTTTTAAGCGAACAGAAAAGAAAGATCTGTGTCTTCACAGCAGTCTAACTTTACTGCTGTGCTTCAACACAATTGTATTTCTTGCTTCTGTGTTGTATCAAATTCAATGGGTTATTGCCCATATTGGTTTGAAATGCACATTTGAAAGGCACCAGTTGGAGTATTGTGTGCAGTTTTGGGCCCCATATCTCAGGAAGGATGTACTGCCCTGGAGCAGGTTCAGAGGAGGCTCATGAGAATGGTCCCAGCAGTGGAAAGCTTAAAATATGAGGAACATTTGAGGACTTGAGTCTATACTCGATGTAGTTTTAGAAAGATGAGGGGAGATCTAATTGAAACTTACAGACAACTGAACCAGGAGAGAGTAGTGTTGTGAAGATGTTTCCATTGGTAGGAGACACTAGGGCCTGAGGGCAGAGCCTTAGAGTAAAGTGAACGGAGATAAGGAGAAATGTATTCAGCCACAGAGTGGTAAATCTATGGAATTTACTGCCACACGGGGCTGTGGAGGCCAGGTCATTGAGTGTATTTAAGACTGAGATAGATACGTTCTTGATTGTTAAGGGGATCAAGGGTTACGGGGAGAAGGCAGGAGAATGGGGTATGAGAAATATATCAGCCATGATCGAATGGTGGAACAGACTCGATGGGCTGAATGGCCAAGTTTCTGCTCCTATGTCTTGCGATCTCATGGTCTAATTGAACCTAATTCATCAAAAAAACTAAGTTTTTAAAAGTTCATGACAGTGATTTGGATTTCACTGGCTGGGTCATCATTTATTGCCTGTCCCCAGATGCTCTCGACAACATGGGAGTGAGCTGCCCTCTTGAACCACTGCAGTCCAGTAAATGCTTTCCAATTCTTAACCTGTATGGGAAATGAGACAAGACAGAGGCCAAGTAGAAGCATGGTTGGTGACATGCTGTGATTGCGTGGCATGGTGGCTCAGTGGTTAGCACTGCTGCCACATAGCACCAAGGACTCAATCCAATTCCATCCTCAGGTGATTGTGTGGAATGTGCACATTCTCCATGTGTCTGTGTGGGTTTCTGTATTAGTTCAAAAACTACTAGATGTCGTATTATATTGTCTGTGGGTAGCCTGCAGTCTGGAATTGAAGTTTAGACTTTTATTGAGGACTGTATTCTGAGGTGTTGTGTCATGACGTCACTCAGAAGCGTAGCTATTGCTGTGGTCATTACTGAGTGTCAGTGTCCCAGCAACTGCCTCAAGTTCTAAGTGAGGGGGAAGAAGAAATGGCTAAACCAATGGCTTTGAGTTGAAAACAAAAACAATCTTGTTCTTATCAGCATAGTTTGCTGTTGTTTTGTTGCATGAACATATGTTATTTCATTTTTTTTAAAGTAGGCTTTGTTGCTAGTCTGGCTGAAGTGGTTCTGTGGAGAAAGTGAGGACTGCAGATGCTGGAGATCAGTGTCGAGAGTGTGGTGCTGGAAAAGCATAGCAGGTCAGGCAGCAACCGAGGAGCAGGAGAATCGACGTTTCGAGCATAAGCTCTTCATCAGGAATCTTCAAGGCTGAAATTTCTTGCCTGCCTCAACTCATTGGTAAATTCAATGGTGAATTCACTTCATATAAAAAAAACATCAATTGACTGTTTTCCCATTGTTGGAGTTCAGAACTAATGTGTATGGCCATTCGCATGTTATAATTATGGACAATATATACTTTCACATACCAAATGTATATGTACTGCTCACAATTGGTATGTGTTGCAGAGAAAGAACTGTACATTTTCTTGGCCTTGAAGTGTGAATTCCAATTAAATAACTCACCAGCTAACTTTCGTGAGTTTGAGATAAAAAGGTCACATACTTACTCCAAATTAACACAACATCGCACATCCAGACCTTCAAAGGTAGGATACAGAGAACGATCACGTATTTTTGCAGATTTCAGCTTCCAGTTTATGGTCTCCAGTCTCCCACATGGAGGGTGCCTGGCATCTTGAATTTGCCATTGGAGTGAGTGTCACGTAAAGCAGAGGCTTCACAGAAGGTTGTGAGGTATCGTGCGTTATAAAATCTAGCAGGTTGGTTCTCAGGTGAATATTGAAAGTAGAAGAGGAGTCGATGCTTTGGATGCCCCATAACTTGTGACTCACTTTAGAGTTTGCTTTCTGATAGAGTGGTGTCTGGTGGATCTACTGGATAATAAAGCCACGGCCCCAGAAACACTCTGCATCACATGACTTCTGAGGCTGCCAGTCTGCTTTGGATGGGACAGACCATTGAGATACATTGGGAAGTTGAAATTGGTTGTTGACTTTCAATCTCTTGTTTTGTTGTTAATGAAACATGGAGACAGGCTGTCATGAAAACTTCACATGGAGCGCATTCTTAAACGATGGGAATTGTGACTTCCACAGATAGCTGTGAGGTTAGGGTTAGGATCTCCTTCACCCATATTTCATTAACTATTTGCCAGACTTCAAACTGTCTGTCATCCAAATGGTAAAAATCACAAGATTCGCATGAGCTATTTTAACAGCTTGTGTATGTCTAATTGTTGAAAGTATTGATTGAAAATTCATAATGTGGCATGCCTATCCTTGTCTTAATGCTGTTGATACAGACAGCATGTGTGGTCATTGAAAGTTTGTATGCTCCTGGCACAGTCAGGATACTAGCGCTAGTTCAGAGCAAATTACTGCAGATGCTAAAATCTGTGCTGAAATCAACGAATGCTGGTGATCACAGTAGGCCAGGCAATATTGATGGAGAGAAAGCAAACTAACGTTTAAAGTCTAGATGACTTTGTATGATTGCTGGCAGGTTGCAGAGTTAATAATAGTTTTTATGGTACTGATACAGTATAATTATGATTAATGAAAAGATATGATTTCTCACAATACACTAAGCTACTTGCACTGGTTACTAACACAGTGTAGTCATTGACACTGATTACTAGTATGCTAATGGACATGATATTGTTGGCATGGATTGGTTAGACACACACAATACCATTACTTGCATGAAAGTTTGTATGTTCCTGGCACAGTCACTAGTTACTGTTGGGCTCTGGTTATTACAATGGTATGGTTACTGTGCAGTACAGATACTAGTACATTTACTGACATTTTCTTGAATATCCTCATCATGTACTTCATACAGTATTAAGTATAGATCACTGATTTTCATAATGAAATATGTTGTGAATCATTTTCACTACATGAAATAATGGAATATATAGAATGTGGAGCAGTACAGCATAAGAACAGGCTCTTCAGCCCACCATGTCTGTGCTAACCGTGATGCCATTATAAGCTAATCCACATGCTTGCACATGGTCCATTTTCTCCTGTTCATGTGCCTGACTAATTGCATCTTAAACCTTGCTAACATGTCTGCTTCCCCACTTGCCGGGCAGCACGTTCCAGGCCCCTACCACCCTCTGCATAAAGAAACCTTTCTTCGCATATCTCCCTTAAACCTTTCCTTTCTCCTCTTAAACCTGTGACCCCTTGTATTTGATATTGCTATCCTGGGAAAAAGATATCTGCCTTATCCATGCCTCTCATAATTTTATATATTCAATCAGAAACTGATGAATTGCTGTCACTGATATATTGCATGTTACATGATACATAATTCCATTGCCTTAAATCTGTACCACATCAATTTCACATGAAAACAACAATAAAGCACAGTCTATTTTATGATGAATTTCAATTACAGTCTTGATCTGTTCTTGTAATATGCTGGGAATATGCCAATATTCTTCTTTCATGCTTTATCGATAACTACCTTCTTACTACAGTAGTATTTATATGACCCACAATGAGATAACCACATGAGAATCCCTACTACTTAAATAATCATTTATCATACGTGCCTTGCGGAGCACATTGATTTCAGGTCAGTTGCTGGGCTCTGTACAAAAGAGACCAGAGCAGCTGTCTGCCTTCAAGCTGGTAATTAAAGGTAATTAACAAGTTGCAGGTTAATGTGAAGAACTGAGACATGGAAAAACATGAAAATACCTCAGAATTGAACCTTAAAAAGAATGTTAAAAATATATGGCAACAATTATTAAGACAGCAATAGGAACACTTCAAACGATGGCAGGGTGCTGCTTTTTAACAGTGTAATGTACAGATGCGGCAAGATTTGAAACGTAACATTTATTGGCAATGTTCTTAAGTTTAGAATGTCACACTCGATAATGAACAAAAGATAATCCTGAGGAATGAATGGCAGTAACAGTCTGTTCACTGAGAAATTATAATTACATTGTGCAAAATGACAGTAACACTGCATTAGCAAAATCATTAGACATTTTTATTGTGCAGTTTAAATCGCAAAGGATTACTGAATTCCAAAGTATCATACTTGCAATTAAGACGGTTTAAAGTTTTTACATGAATGCACATTTTGATACGAATGTTTTACTTTTGTGAGACCTTATTTGGATCAAAGCCCGGACTAAGACTTCAAATCTGCAAATGAAGGCTATTTCGGCGTTTAAGTTCTACTCCACGGTTTGAACATATAATGTATATTAGCACTCAGCTATCATGCAGAGAGGTTGTTGCAATGCACCGAGGTACAGTGTTTTAGATGAGACATTGAGACAAGGCCCCATTTCCCTTTTGGAGAAAGTGAGGACTGCAGATGCTGGAGATCAGAGCTGAAAATGTGTTGCTGGAAAAGCGCAGCAGGTCAGGCAGCATCCAAGGAGCAGGAGAATCGACGTTTCGGGCGTGAGCCCTTCTTCAGGAATGAGGACAGTGTGTCCAGCAGGCTAAGATAAAAGGTAGGGAGGAGGGACTTGGGGGAGGGGTGTTGGAAATGCGATAGGTGGAAGGAGGTCAAGGTGAGGGTGACAGACTGGAGTGGGAGTGGGGCGGAGAGGTCAGGAAGAAGATTGCAGGTAAGGAAGGCGGTGCTGAGTTTGAGGGATTTGACTGAGACAAGGTGGGGGAAGGGGAAATGAGGAAACTGGAGAAATTTGAGTTCATCCCTTGTGGTTAAAGGGTTTCTAGGCGGAAGATGAGGTGCTCTTCCTCCATCCGTCATGTTGCTATGGTCTGGCGATGAAGGAGTCCAAGGACTTGCATGTCCTTGGTGGAGTGGGAGGGGGAGTTGAAGTGTTGAGCCACGGGGTGGTTGGGTTGCTTGGTCCAGGTGTCCCAGAGGTGTTCTCTGAAACATTCCACAAGTAGGCGACCTGTCTCCCCAATATAGAGGAGGCCACATCGGGTGCAGCGAATGCAGTAAGTGGTGTGTGTGGAGGTGCAGGTGAATTTGTGGCAGATATGGAAGGAACCCTTGGGGCCTTGGAGGGAAGTAAGGGGGGAGGTGTGGGCGCAAGTTTTGCATTTCTTGCGGTTGCAGGGGAAGATGCTGGGAGTGGAGGTTGGGTTGGTGGGGGTGTGGACCTGACGAGGGAGTCAAGGGGGGAGTGGTCTTTTCAGAACGCTGATAGGGGCGGGGAGGGAAATGTATCTCTGGTGGTGGGGTCCGTTTGGAGGTGGCGGAAATGACGGCGGATGATACGTTGTATGCGGAGGTTGGTGGGGTGGTAGGTGAGGACCAGTGGGGTTCTGTCCTGGTGGTGATTGGAGGGGTGGGGCTCAAGGGCGAAGGAGCGGGAAGTGGAGGACATGCGGTGGAGGGCATCGTCGATCACATCTGGGGGGAAATTGAGGTCTTTGAAGAAGGAGGCCATCTGGGTTGTATGGTATTGGAACAGGACCTCCAGGGAGCAGATGCGGTGAAGACAAAGGAATTGAGAATATGGGATGGTGTTTTTGCCGGGGGCAGGGTGGGAGGAGGTGTAATCTAGGTAGCTGTGGGAGTCGGTCGGTTTATACTGAATGTCCATGTTGATTCGGTCACCTCAGATAGAAATGGAAAGGTCTAGGAAGGGGAGGGAGGAGTCTGAGATGGTCCAGGTAAATTTGAGGTCAGGGTGGAAGGTGTTGGTGAAGTAGATGAACTGTTCAACCTCCTCATGGGAGCACGAGGCAGCGCCGATACTGTCATCGATGTAGTGAAGGAAAAGGTAGGGGGTGGTGCCAGTGTAGTTACGGAAGATGGACTGTTCTACATATCCTACGAAGAGGCAGGCATAGCTGGGGCCCATGCGGGTGCCCATGACTACTCCTTTGGTTTGGAGGAAGTGGGAGGATTGGAAAGAGAAGTTGTTCAGGGTGAGGACCAGTTCAGTCAGTCGAAGGAGGGTGTCAGTGGAAGGGTACTGGTTGGGTTGGTGGGAAAGGAAGAAGCGGAGGGCTTTGTGTCCTTTGTGATGGGGGATGGAGATGCACAGGGACTGGATGTCCATGGTGAAGACGCCAACCAACCCACATTCTCAAAGCACACCTCCGATCCACTTGTAACACACTTCTGCGTTTTAATGCTGCTCTTTGAAATGCACCAGCCCTTCTCTGCAAGGTCACTGTGTGCACTTGGACATGGAGTCAGCTCATGGCCTGGAGTAAGCTACATCTCAGGGCTGTTCTCTCATTCTCTTACCACCCACTAACTTTGCACCTATCTGCATGTTCACAACATATCTCCCTTGTCTTGTTTCGCTTTTTTGTGATTTGACCCCTTAGCCTGTCCTTAAAGGAATGCATATTCCCTTGTTGTTTAGCACAGAAACAAAGCCAGGAAGTGTATCATGGTTTTCCATAGTCATCACTCAAAAGGTTGCCCATGTTGCTGTATGTATTGTGCTACATCAGAAGCATGTACCAACATTTACAAACCAAGCACACAGCATGCAATTCAAGCAAATAGCTCTGCCTTAAACTCTAAGGAGAATAATTCTCAGTCAAGCCAAGTGAGGCACCTTTCAGTCCCAGTACAGTAAGACAAAGGCAGCCTCTGAGATCAGCCAATTGGCTTGGGCATGGTCAGTTGGTTGCTCAGGGTGGTCAGTACCAGGGGTCCACACCTTCTGTAGTCTGAGGAGTGAGCCACAGTTAGCTCTCAGGGTCTAGTACAACCAGCCTGGAGAGTCACAGGAACACAGTCAGGAGGCTATACAGATCAGGGGATTTGTTACTCATTTTGGGCTGTCTGGCTGAGTCACTCATAGGGGTACCAAGATCGGGTTAGGGGATCTGGCCAAGATCGGGTTAGGGGATCTGGCCAAGATCGGGTTAGGGGAGCTGGCCAAGGTTAAGTTTGGGGGGCTGGCCAAAGTCAGGTTTGGGGGTCCGGCCAAGGTCAGGTTTGGGGGTCCGGCCAAGGTCAGATTTGGGGGGCTGGCCAAGGACAGGTCTGTGGGGCTGGCCAAGGTTAAGTTTGGGAATCTGGCCGCTAAAAGGTAAAGAGGCGGCACGGTGGTTAGCACTGCTGTCTCACAGCCTCAAGGACCGGGTTTGGTTCCATCCTGTGTGGAGTTTACACATTCTCCCCGTGTCTGTGTGGGTTTCCTCCGGTTGCTTTGGTTTCCTCCCACAATCCAAAAATGTGCAGATTATGTGAATTTGCCATGGCAAATGCAGAGTTATAGAGTGGGGGAGTGGGTCTAGATGGGATGCTCTTCAGAATGTTGATGCAGACTTGATGGGCTGAATGGCCTCTTTCTGTACTGTAGGGTTTCTATGAGGAGTAATCAGGGTTTGTACTGCGGGAAGGGTCAAGCTGGGAAACTTAACTGTGGGGATTAGAACGAGTATGCACATGCTGGATTGTAGAGGGGAATACAATAGTTCATTAGTCAGGAGGCATAGATGATTAAAGCATGGAACAGATCAGGATAATGTGGGTAGGGGTCTCACTGAGAGTCAGAAACACCCGGTTTTGGTGAGGAAGTGGGACAGCAAACATTTAAAAGCGAGTGGGTACGAGAGAATTTAGATCGGCAGGTTTGGTCGTAACTTGAGGAAGTTCAAAATCTGACAGGTAAATGGTGAGGGGTGCTATATAGATGGGAATGTAAACATTTGTGGGGTTCACCTGCACTAAGAAGCTGAACCCGAGACTCACTGCAAGCTGCCTTTCATCGTGTTGTGAATAACAAGTAGACCCTGTCCCAGAGCTCTCAGGTCAGGTGCAAGGAGCCTGCCCGCGAGTTGAGCCTACTGGCCTTGGAGATTTGATCAGGTGATCCCTGATTTTAGAATCCCTGTCCTTGGGATTCTCCAGGTTCTGATTCACAAAGCAGGGACACCAGTTCCACCTTGTCTGCCAATGTCTCCATATCCCAAGTGCACCACTGATCTGCCACCATCCCCATGTCTCCAGTGCACCACTGATCTGCCAACATCCCCATGTCTCCAGTGTACCACTGGTCTTCCAACACCTGACCAGGTGCTCAATGGCCTTTTGAAGATGCCAGTGACCCTCAGATCCCTCAGATTCCCTGCCTGTTGGGTTAGCATTGACTTCCAATACACCATGGGCATGGTATGGTCTTACTGAGGCAGGGTTCAGAACAATCCTATGAGCAAACCTACTATTCTGCACAAATAATACCCTCCATGAAATTTGACAAACATCACCAATTTCCACTAAGATTGAACCATATGATGAAGTGGTGAGGTGGATATTTCAGGAGACAGAATGGCATCAGGTGTCTGGGTTCAGGAAAAACTGCCTCATGACAGTATTCAGACTGGACCAGTTTGTTGCAGACCTAGGAGTGCTGTGCATTCAGAGATATCCTGAAGCCTACAAACAAGAAACAACTCACCATCTCCCTCTCTGTCAGTGAGAAGATAAAACTTGAAGACTCCAAAAGGCCACACACAGAAATGACCTGTGTCCGCACAATCAGAATGACCATCACTCTGCAAACAGTGTTGTGCAAACGTCACTAAAAGGAAACTCAAACACACTGTGAGAAATGACTCTCAATCTTATAGACTGGACTCATGATCTATAGAATTTGTTTTCCTTTCTATATATTTTCATCTATAATATTTGTGTCAAGCTATGGGCGGCATGGTGGCACGGTGGTTAGCACTGCTGCCTCACAGCGCCAGGGACCTGGGTTCGATTCCCACCTCAGGCGACTGACTGTGTGGAGTTTGCACGTTCTCCCCGTGTCTGCGTGGGTTTCCTCCGGGTGCTCCGGTTTCCTCCCACAGTCCAAAGATGTGTGGGTCAGGTGAATTGGCCATGCTAAATTGCCCGTAGTGTTAGGTAAGGGGTATATATAGGGGTATGGGTGGGTTGCGCTTCGGCGGGTCGGTGTGGACTTGTTGGGCCGAAGGGCCTGTTTCCACACTGTAAGTAATCTAATCTAAAAAAGTAATCTGTGATTATGTTGGTATTTTAAGGGGCATATATAAGTTGCATGGTAGTAGATTGTAATTTTTTTGCCAGTTATTAAAGATCGAGTTTGTCTGTGATGTATGGAGTTACCTTCTCATTAATGACAAAATCTGGTGTGAATCACTTTTGTTCTAAATAGCGGACAGTCAGAAACATTGATCAACTCAAAGGTTTAATTGGGTATTTACTCATTGATGATGACTTGTGGTATGGGGGGCTTGATTATCACATCATTTCTAATATTTGTTCAACAAAGTAGCATTTGGAATATTGGTATTCTCTTTCGTTATTTTTACTAAATCAATTAACCATCCAAAATTGTTTATTTTGAAACCGATTTATGCTAAAGGCTGCTAAGATTAGATTAGATTCCCCACGGTGAGGAAACAGGCCCTTCGGCCCAAAAGGTCCACACCGACCCTCTGAAGAGTAACCCACTCCCCTCTGAGTAATGCACCTAACACTATGGACAATTCAGCACAGCCAATTCACCTGACCTGCACATCTGGGGATTGTGAAAGGAAACGAGAGCACCTGGAGGAAACCCAGGCAGAATGTGCAAACTCTACACAGGCAGTCACCCAAGGCTGGAATTGAACCTGGGACCCTGGTCCTGTAAGGCATCAGTGCTAACCACTGAGCCACCCAAACTGGATGCATTTCCAGTCATACTGCACCTGGGGTGGTGTGCCATTCAGGAAACAAGCCAGCCACACATAAGTGAGGTTTACTTTGGGAGGTGTGCAGGCGCAGTGCAAGTCAATCTGAAAGGACCTGTAAGGTGCAAGAATTTAGCGACACTCAGCAACAAAGGTTAGAGTGAACCCTGATAAGCGTAATAGTTGAATTTTCCCGTTTGAGACCCGAGCTGATTACAGACTCCAGTTCTGGGTTGGGAATCTGCAGCGGACGTCAGTGAAGGAAATTGGGTATGATCCTCCCGGATTTAACTAATTAAGCAGCAGTCTCTGACAGTCCAGTCCAAATAAGGCCGGTGGTTGGGCTAGTGGAGTCTCAGTATATAGGGTGACCTTGGAGAGTCAGTTGATAGGTATGCGCTGGTGAGACAGGAGAAGACCACAAGAGTACCTCAGCAAGGATATGCTTGCATTGAAGTAATCAAAGTAAGAAGACTCCGATCTGATGAGGCCTTTGGGGTGGAGGAAAACCCTTCTGTGGCAGTAGCAACAGGTGTGGCATTAGCCTTTGATCTCTTTACCACCCATCATCTGGCACGACTGCTGATGAGCCTGCTGTTGGGAAATCGCCTCATCAGAGGTGGCTTCTTTCCCTCTACACTGAGTGGGGGCCTATTCAAACAGAAGGAAATCGCTAAAGCTTTTGTTAAGTCATCCCTAAGTTAGGTTTATTTCCTCAAAATGGAATAGGCAGCTGACTCTGATTCCAGCTCAGCCCTGGGAAGGTCCCATGGAGGTGGCAGTACATTGGGGATATATTCAAAGATCGACTTGGCCTATTTTCCCAGTAACTTACCTCCAAATGTACCTTTAAGGGGCCAGGAAATTTGAACACTAGGTTTCAATCTCCTGAGCTTTCCTCATGTTTGATCCAGAAAGCAGTTTGTTTGGGATAGCCTTGCCGTCTATGAATTTTGGCTCAAAGCTGTCTGTGTACCCACAGGAATGGCTCAGCACTGGCAGCGTCATCATTTATTGACAGGTTAGAGTGGAAACTAAATGGGATACTTGGCAAATACTTTGGTCACTCTGAATGATGGAAAAACACGATGAGTTGTTTATTATGAGAAAAACGTATATATGAGCAACTTAAATAGTGTCAACTTGATATTTCAGAGTCTCTTACAGAGATGTTAAAATTATTTCTTAGAGGTCTACACATGCAATTTACCCTGTTCTATCACAGTATCTGGACATGTTGATGAAACAGTGGGCTCTAGAACTGACACAGTGGATGTGCATTAGTAATAGATCTGGTAACCTTCTGAGCACAGGAACATCAATTAAATTTATTTCATAGACACTGAGGAATTTCAGAGCACAGTGACACTTGAAATCATATTTGCTAGCCATCCCCTGGGCTATACTGCAATCTAGAATTGGAAAGCACTGAAGAGTATCAATGTCTGTCTCTAATCATTGAATTTTACACCATGGAAGGAAATCATAAAATGCATCATGCCGGTACTATCTCTTTGAGAGAGCTACCCAATTTAATCCCATGCCATTTCTTTTCCCCAATAACCTAGAAATCAATCCTTGTCAAAAACATATTCAAATTGCCTTCTGGAAGTTCCAATGAAATCTGATATTCCCTCTTTCAGTTCACAAACTCCAGATATGAGCAATAAACTATGTGAAAAGATTGGTACTTCATCTCCTCTCTTTTGACAATTACTGAAGTCCATGACTTCTGGTAATCAAGTTACTTGTCAGAAGAAAGTTTATTGCTAAATTATCTTCAAACCTCTTTATAATTATGCATTCCTCTATTAAATTTCTCCTTAACTTGCTCCACTCTCAGATGAACATTTTCAGCTTCTCCAATCCCTCCACATTGCTGACGTCCCTCATCTTTGGTGATAATTTTGGAAACATTTTTGAGCAACCCCAATCACTTGGCATTGTTCCGAACCTGTGGTGCCAGAATTGCACACAATAATCATCTGAGGTCAAACAAGGGATTTATAAAGGTTTACCATAGTCTCCATGTCTTTCATATTCAGTGCTGCAATTACAAAAGCAGGTAACGCACAAACTTTACAAACTACCATATCAATTTTCCCTGCCATCCTGGAAGATTTGTTAATATGTACCCTACCACCCGAATCCCTCTGCTGTCACATATTTAAAAGAAAGTACCACTTAGATTATACTGCCCCCAATGTTGTTCCTTCAAAGGGCATGCTTACATTTACCATGCATCAGCCTATTTTACTAGCCTTCCTACATTCTCTTGATGTCTGTTATTACTCTGTCCTTTACTATATCATCAAGTTTAGAATAATCCCCAAACTTTGACATTGCACATGCTATATCCAAATTCATTTGTCACTACACTCTTCTTTAACCAACCGCATACCCAATTTTCCATTTTTTAAAATTCAATGCGCTTCTAGTTTCCAAACTGGTTTTAAATAAATCCATGAAGGCTAGTATCTCATCAAGAAATCACCCACGTGATACTGACCCGGCCAGCACAGAATCGGCTCCTAGAGTGATCAGAACCCCTGACACTCCTATATATATCGGTCAGCCAAGACTCCAGGTAAACAGCCACAATCAGGGAACTCATATTCATTGAAGTCTACTTGGCTGACCTTGTTCTAATCATTACAGGTCTGTTATGTGATACTTATCAAATGGTTCGCATGTGGAATGAACTTCCTGAGGAAGTAGTGGATGTGGGTACAATTACAATGTTTAAAAGATATTTGGATAAGTTCATGAATAGGATAGGTTTGGAGGGATGTGGGCCAGGAGCAAGGAGGTGGGACTATTTAAGTTTGTGATTATGTTCTGTGCGGACTGGTTGGACTGAAGACTGTTTCCGTGCTGTATGACTCTATATAATGCATTAACATTATTAATTCTCATTGTTATTTTGTCAAATAACTTAATCAGGTTAGTCATACACAATTTTCCTTAAACAGATGCATGTTGTTTTTAAGGAACTTACACCTTATCAAGTGGAAGTTAGTTCTGTCCTCGACAATAATCTCTTATTAATTTTCTTACTACTCACAACATCGTGGGCTGAAGGGCCTGTTCTGTGCTGTACTGTTCTATGTTCTATGTTCTGTGTTCTATGATTGTCAGTGATGGGCCTGTAGTTACTAAGTTTAGCCATCTCCACTTCTTTGAATCATTGGTTTCAAATCACTGAACTTGACTCCTCTGATAGCTGAAGGTTTCACTTTGCTTTGACTTTGCTTCTTTCCATAGCTGCGTAAAACATATTTTGTATTATTATCACTAATGCTCAGATCCTCATTCTCTCAAATCACATTTCACTTGCTCTGTCTTATCCCCCATCACTAAATTCATTGCTTCCTTCTTCACTGGTGCAGAAACATGCTAACTGATATGTTTCCTTTATGCATTCAGGAATTATTTACCCTCACTGATAATTCCTGTCTCTATTCTTTGGTTCTTCAAACCATAACAGGTAGGAACAGGTGTAGTCTGTCCAGGCCAGAAGCCTGCTCCACCATTCAATACATTGTGACTGCTCATTTGCTTCAATATCAGATTCCTGCCTACTTTTCAAAAGAAAACTGATATTCTGAGAAACCAAAAATCTTCCTGTTTCAGATTTAAATGTATTCCATGATGGAATATCATCAGCCCTCGCGAAGATTTGCAACTCTCTCAATGAAAAAGTTCCTCCTTCTCTTAGTTCTAAATGATTGACCTCTTATGCTGAAGTTGTGCTCTCATCCACAGCCATAGGAAGCAACCTTTCAGTTTCCATTCTGTCAGAACTTTGTCTATTTCATAGATCGCATCTCATATTTCTAAATTCTAAACAGTATGAGTCCAATCTATTCAATCCCTCATCGTGGACCACCTCTCTTTTCCTAGGAACCAGTCCTTTGAGGTTGTTTGTACTAACTAAAGAGGAATTGTTGTGGTTCTGTTCGCCGAGCTGGGAATTTGTGTTGCTGACGTTTCATCCCCTGTCTAGGTGACATCCTCAGTGCTTGGGAGCCTCCTGTGAAACGTTTCTGTGATCTTTCCTCCTGCATTTGTACTGGTTTGAATCGGCCCGCATCCGGTTGTCAGTTCCAGCTGTCCATTGTAGTGGCCGGTATATTGGGTCCAGGTCGATGTGCTTATTGATTGAATCTGTGGATGAGTGCCATGCCTCTAGGAATTCCCTGGCTGTTCTCTGTTTGGCTTGTCCTATAATAATAGCGTTACAAATAGTAGAGCTACAAATCTTCTCACAAACTTTGAAAGAGGAATTGTACACAGAACACCTATTGTAGTAAAACTTCCTTATACTGCAATCTTGACAATAAAGACCAAATGCCATTTTCTTTCTTAATTACATCATGCACCTGCAAGTTAACTTTTTATATTTTTGTGCAAATGCACTCAACTCTTTCTGAACATTGTCATTTAGAATTTATGTCTTTAAAGGTATTCTCCTTCTCTATTCTTACCAAAGTAGATAATCTTTCACTTGTTGCCCATTCAGTTAACCTGCCTATATTTCATCACAAAGATGTTCAGTGAGTCTCCAAAAAACACTCCAATACAACTGTTTAACATTAAAAAACTTGGATGCAGTACTCTCCATCTTTTCATCTGAGTCATTAATGTATACTGTCAATAGCTGAGACTCATAGGAATCCCTACAGTGCAGAAATAGGCCATTCGTCCCATCAAATCTGCATCAATTCTCCAGAAGGCATCCTGCCCAGACCCAGCCAAACACCCTATCTCCACAATTAGTACGACTAATCATCTAACCTGCACACCCCTGGACATTACAGTGCAATTTAACATGGCCAATCCAATTGCACATCTTTGGACTCCAGGAGGAAACTGGAGCACCCAGAGGAAACTTCCCATCGACATGGGGAAGATGTGGCAACTTCACGCAGACAGTTGCCTGAGGTTGGAATTGAACCTATGACCCTGTGAGGCAGCAGTGCCAACCACTGAGCCACTGTGCCACTACAGCACTAAATCTTCTGTACTCAATACTTTGACCATCTTCAGCACTCCACTAGCTGCAGCCTGTCAGCTTGAAAATGTTCCATTTATCCCTACTCTCCAGTTCCTGTTTGCTGAACAATCCTCCATCCATGCTAATGTCCTACTTCAAATCTGAGTTTTTATTAACCATTTCTATGATACAATATTGATCACCTTTGAGAATATAGTGCACTACATCTACCACTTCCCTTTTATCAGCCCTAATAGAGTCATAGAGATGTACAGACTCAGATCCTTCAGTCCAACTTGTCCATGCTGGCCAGATGTCCTAACCTAATTTAGTCCCAATTGCCAGCACTTGGCCCATATCCCTCTAAACCCTTCCTATTCATATAACCCATTCAGATGCCCTCTAAATGCTGTAATTGTCACAGCATCCACTACTTCCTATGGCAGGTCATTCCATACATGCACCACCCTCTGCGTAAAAAAAATTGCGCCTTAGGTCTCTTTTATGTCTTTTCCCCCTCTCACCCTCAACCTATGTATGCTCTCTAGTTCTGAACTCTCCCACTTCAGGGAAAATATCTTGTCTATTAATCCTATTCTTGCCCCTTATGATGTTATAAACCTCTATAAGGTCACCCCTCAACCTCCAAAGCTCCAGGGAAAATAGCCCTAGACTATTCAACCTGTCCCTATAGCTCAAATCCTCCAACCCTGGCAACATCCTTGTCAATCATTTCTGAACCCTTTCAAGTTTCACAACATCCTTCTGATAGGAAGGAGACCAGAACTGCACACAATATTCCAACAGTAGCCTAACCAATGTCCTGTACAGCTGCAACGTGATCTCCCAACTCCTGTACTCAATACTCTGACCAATAAAGGAAAGCATACCAAATGCCTTCTTCACTATCCTATCTACCTGTGACTCGACTTTCAAGGAGCTATGAACCTGCACTCCAAGGTCTCTTTGTTCAGCAACACTCCCCAAGACCATTCCATTAAGTTTATAAGTCCTGCTCTGATTTGCCTTTCCGAAATGCAGCACCTTGCATTTATCTAAATTAAATTCTATCTGTCACTTGGCTCATTAGCAGATCTGATCAAGATCCCATTATACCCTGAGGTAACCTTCTTCACTATCCACTATACTTCGAATCTTGGTGATATCTGCAAACCTACTCACTTTACCTCCTATGTTCACATCAAAATCATGAATATAAATGATGAAAAGCAGTGGACCTAGCACCAATCCTTGTGGCACACCACTGGTCACAGGCTTCCAGCCAGAAAAGCAACCCTCCACCACCACCCTCTGTCTTCTACCTTCGAACTGGTTCTGTATCCAAATGGCTAGTTCTCCCTGTATTCCATGTGATCTGACCTTGCTAGCCAGTGTCCCATGGGGAGCTTTGTCAAACGCCTTACTGAAGTCCATATAGATCATGTCCACCACTCTGTCCTCATCAATCTTTTTTGTGACGTTTTCAAAAAACTGAATTGGTTTGTGAAACATGATTTCCCACACTCAAGTTCAAGCTTCAAAAAACTCCCAAATCTATCAAATACAATTTACCTTCTGTAGACACAGGTTGACTTGGTCTGATCACACACCAATTTTCTAAGTACATGTGAAGACTTCTTTAATGATCACCTTTCATGAATAGTATTATTACATTTGCCAGCTCGGAATCCTCTCGGACCATTCAGAGTCTGGAAAATTTGGGGTAATTGAAGTTCTCCTCTATTACTGGACTATTGTTTCCACATCTTTCTGAAACTTGCCAATGTATTTTCTCCTTTCCTCTCTCTCGTTATTTGGGGGTCTGTAATAAATCCACAGCAACATGGCAGCTTCTTTTATGTTCCTTAACACAAACCAAATAGTTTCAGTGACTGAACTCACTGGTATAATATAGAACTGTAATCAATACTGCTACTGCTCCTGTTTGTTAATTTAAGTCCTATTTAAGAATATGTTGCAGCTAGGGGCATTTGGTTCTCTTTCTGATCCATATTTAAGCCAAATTTCCATCACAGGCTTTTCACCAGAACTCTGACTGACAACTTATGCTTGTAACTCACGACCTTGCAGTATACTTCAAGTTAATTTAGTTAATGACAAGATTAAATGATCTGTTGTGAAGAAGAAAGCTTTCAGTTTAATCAAAGTTACTTCATATCCTCTTCATATTTCCTTAGACAGGGAGAGTACAACTGGACAATGTTTGTTCTGAGTTCAATTGAGTAAAATTGAAGGAAATAACTTTTTGGAATTATTTGGCTAGGCACTGTGTTGACACAGTGTGGGTCCAGACTAGTAACTGGCTTTGCTGCCATGGGCACCTCTCTGTCATGTGCTCCAAGTGACCCTTGACCACACCCAACCTGGCTTGTCTCAGACTACCCACAGCCTGATGTGAAATCTGGAAATATCTGAAATGCAGCACATCCTGAGGGTGCCAGATCTGACACACTTTACCCAGTATGTGATTAGAGAAAGAAAATCACCTAATTCCATTTTTGTTTAAATTGCAAGTGGTAACCTCAGCCAGAGATGCTTGGAATTAATCATTTACTAATTAAATTTAGACTGTGGATCTTTGTAGCCGTTTTTTGATAGAACACTAAATATTCTGATTGTGAAATGATAATGATTGAAGAAGGAACATTTGCCAACACTCTTGTAGTGAAACATCTCCGACAAGAGAACATCAGATTATGAAAAAAATCCGAACTACTGTAGTGTTTTAAGCCTAAGGCCACTTTTCCAAGTCTTTTCAAAGTCTTTTGAAGTCCAGCACCCATCCTCCAGCAGCCTTAAGGCATCGCCTTCTGGGATTATAGCCACAAACATCAAGCATCTGATTCATCTACTTGAGTATAAATCAACAAATAAGACAGACCAAAATGTCAAAGGTGACTAAAAGTCATGGAAGCATTGTACAAAAACACTGTAAACTGCCATGGCAAACATATCATATTATAATAAATTAATAGAACCAGGTAACTGAGCAAATCATAAATAAAATGATCATAATTTTAGTTTCTGCTGTTCTTGAGAGAGGAATTATCATTGTGGAGCAGATTTATTGCAATCTGTTTTTTATCAATGTTATGTATATATCTACTTGCAATGACAATGCTGAAGTGATCTATAACATCAGTCTCTGGTGAGTTTTTGTTAAACCTCTGACAACCAAAAGAATTCTTCATTAAAGGTGGAAATTCTTCAGTAAAGGTGGAACTCATTCTAGACTGAATTAATCTCTTCTCAAACAAATCCTCATTAGATAAATGGATGACACTGTATAAGACAAAGGAATACAAAGTTTAATGTTTGTGCAGAAGACACAAAGGATAAGTTGGGAAAGTTACTGTCTCCCCAGTTCTTGCATAAGATTATATATGCATAAAATCTGAGAAAACTAAGCAGTTTATGAAATATAAAACACTCATAATCGTTTTCTTTCAGTGCTTCCCACAAATTTTATGTACCCATCGCTTTAATATACCAGTTATTTCTTCAATATATTTCTAATTGGATGATTATCAATTAATTATAATTCATTGTGGTCTTGACTGAAGATGAGAAAGGAAGATTTTCACAGTTCATAGTTTAAACATTACTTACTGTTCTGGTTTTAAGATTTTTACAAAAATCTAATAGATTCCCCCAATATGCTTAAAGATTGCCAATTGGTACTGGAAAATCATGCATCTAATATTCCGTGTTTGTGGCAAATGTTTAGCAGCGAACCCGAACTTTCTGATCATTGCAATAAAAAGCTATCAATTGCAATTATTATGGCAATATTTTTTGAAAAGAAAACAAAATAATAGTGGATATGGGACCTTTTAAATTGCAAAGCCATAAATCCATCTTGGCAATGATTAAAGTGGAAAATCAGAGGAAGTATTGAACAGAACATTTCATTCTGTACTCAATGTCTTTTCTTGATAAAATTCACCCTGTGACCAATTATAATTTCATGACTATTAAACTGAAATTGAAATCATCGTCTTTATCATCATCGACTATGTTTAAATAATGATTAAATTATTTGTGCACATGTTATTATTCATTGTTGAAACACTAGATTTGTTAATATAACTAATCATTTGCAGTGGTCAGATCAATACATCTGCATTAAATACTTTATTGTAACATGTGGCCAAGCCTAAAAATAATTCAAGCTTAGATTCTATTGACATTTGAAAATAGTTTCTCAGGGATTTGTTTGGGTGATTTTGTGTTCATTTTTTGTTTTTAGTAGCCGAGATAATGGATGCACTGGTAATAATTTTCCAAGAATGATACTGGAAGAGTGCCACAGGATTGGAAAACTGCCAATGTAGCACCCTTACTCAAAAAGAGAGGGAGAAACAAATACACGATTCTTGACCTCTTAGCTTTACATCTGTTCTTGGGAAAATATTAAGAGTTTGCTTTAAAGGATATAACTCTAGAACATTTAGAATTGCATCATATAATCAAGCAGACTCAGCATGTTTCATGAAGAGAAAGTCATACCTGAAAGATTTATTTGAATTCCTCAAGAAGCTAACAAGTAGGATGAATAAAGGATAACCTTTAACGGAATATATTTGGATTTTCCAAGGGCATTCATTAAGGAATGGTACATATGGGTGCATAATCTACACCTACAGTTAAGGTGCCTGATGACTGGAGAATGGCTAATGTTGTATCTTTGTTTAAGGAAGGTTGTAAGGAGAAACACAGGTACTATCAACCTGTGAGTCTGATTTCAGTTGTGGATAAATTATTGGAGATGATTATAAAAGGTAGGATTCACGGATATTTGAAGAAGCAAAAATTAATTAGGGATAGTCAGCAGGGTTTTGTGGGAGGAAAATCATGTCTCAGAAAATTGATTGAGTGTTTTGAGGAAATTATGAAAAAGTTGGCAGAGCAGTAGACGCTGTTTATTTGTATTTTAGTAAAGCCTTCGACAAGATTCAGCCTGGGAGACTAATTAGTAAAGTTAGGTCACATGGCAGTCAGGGCGAGCTTGCCAATGGATCCATAACTGGATTAACAGCAGGAGACAGAAGACAATGGTGGAGGGCTGCTTTTCGAATTGGAGGCCTGTGACCAGTGGTGTTCCACAGGGATCGTTTATGGGTCCTCTTTTATTTGTTATTTATGTTAATGACTTGGATGAGAATATAGAAGGCATGGTTAGTAAGTTTGTGAACGACATCAAAATTGGCATAATGGACAGTGAAGAAGGTTTTCGGAGAGTACAGAGGGATCTTGATTAAATGGTCAATGGGCTGAAAAATGGCAGATGGAGTTCAGTCTGGATAAATGTGAGGTATTGTATTTTGATACAACAAATAAGGGTTAGGCTTATACAATTAAAGGTAGGGCTTTGGATAGCTTTGTAGAACAGAGGGACCTAGAGGTGCAGGTAAATAATTCTTGAAGTTTGCATCACATTTAGACAGGGTGGTTAAAAAGATGTTTGGCTCGCTTGCCTTTATTGTTCAGTCCTTTGAATATAGGGGCTAGGACATCATGTTATGTTGTCCAGGACATTGGTGAGGCTTCTTCTGGAGTACCATGTCCAGTCCTGGTCGCCCAGTTCTGGGAAGGATATTACTAAGCTCAAAAGAGTTCAGAAGATTAGACTTACAGTGTGGAAACAGGCCCTTCGGCCCAACAAGTCCACACCGACCCCGCCGAAGCGCAACCCACCCATACCCCTACATTTACCCCATTACCTAACACTATGGGCAATTTAGCATGGCCAATTCACCTGACCCGCACATCTTTGGACTGTGGGAGGAAACCGGAGCACCCGGAGGAAACCCACGCAGACACGGGGAGAACGTGCAAACTCCACACAGTCTGTCGCCTGAGTCGGGAATTGAACCCGGGTCTCAGGCACTGTGAGGCAGCAGTGCTAACCACTGTGCCACCGTGATCTACCTGGACATTGTTGAGCATGGAAGGTTTGAGTTATAAAGAAAGACTGCATAGGCTGGGACATTTTTCACTGGAGAGTAGAAGGTTGAGAGGCAACCTTATCAATGTTTGTAAGATATTGAGAGGTATAAGTAAATTAATAGCAATTGTCTTTCCCTAGTATCAGAGATTTCAAGACTAGGGGGCACATTTTTAAGTTGAGAGGAGAGAGATTTAAAACGACATGAGGGGCAAGTCTTTTACATAGAAAGTGGGTTGTGTGTGGAATGAACTTCCCAAGGAAGTGGTGAATGTGGTACAATTACAATGTTTAAAAGACATTTGGATAACTATATGAATAGGAAAAGTGAGGAGGGATATGGGCCATGCACAGGCAGGTGGATCTAGTTTAGTTTGGGATTCTGTTCAGCATGGACTGGTTGAGCCGAAGGATCTGTTTCTGTGCTGTATGACTCCATGACTCTATAATAAGGCAAGAGCTATTGATAATGGGAGCACGATATTAACATGTATTGAAGATTGATTAACTCTTAGATGACAGTGTTGGGATAAAGAAGACATTTTCAGGATGGCAACTTGTAACCAGTCAAGTGCCACAGGATCAGTCCTGAAGTCACAATGATTTACAATATATATTAATGACTTGCATGAGGACAGTGAATGGATATTCGCAAAGTTTGTTATTGAAACAAAAATATGTGGGAAGACGTTGATGAGGATAACATAGAATCTACAGAGGGATGTAGACAGTGTAAATGAGTGGGCAAATCTTTGCAGATGGAATATCATGTATGAAAGTAGAAGATTATGTATTTTGTCTAAAAGAAAAGAGGAGATGAATATTACTTAATAGGAAAAACTGCAAGAAATTCAGCACAGAATACTTTGGGGGTCCTCATATATAAATCATAAAAAAACTAGCTTCCAAGCTCAGCAGGTAATATGAAAGACAAACAAAACGTTGACTTTTATTTCTAAAGAATTTTGTATAAAATATAGGGAAATCTTGTTAACAATATACAAGGCACTAGTCAGACCACAGCTAGAATACTGTGACCAATTTTGGTCCTTTTATTGAAGAAAGAAATATTCTGGCATTGAAGGCATTCCACAGAAGGTTCACCGGGTAGATCCGAGACATGTTCCTATGAGGAGAGGTTGAGTAGTTTGGGCCTGGACTCACTAGAGTTTTAAGAAATGAGAAACGACCTTATTGAAATATGTAAGATTTTTAGGGGGCTGCTAGGGTGGATATGGAGAGGTATTTCCGTTTGTGGAGTATCTAGAACAAGAGAGGGTAATCTCAGAACTTAAAACACTGGGCTTTAGAGGCTGAGTAGTTCAGTATATCAAAGCTGAGACAGACCTAATCCATAAGAGTTATAGAGGAAAGGGATAAAAGTGGAGTTGAGTATATCAGATCGGTCACAATGTCATTGAATGATGGAGCAATCTTGATGGGCTGAATGGCCTACTTCTGCTCCCATATTTTATGGTTTTTAGTGAATGGAATTCTGTTTAAAGAAATACACAAAACATTTGCAGGTACTGTTTGGTCTTCATTGGCCAGTTGGTTCTAATGTTCTACAAATGCTTGTGGTTTTTAATTGGTTAACTTTTAGCAAATGGGAATTTTGAGTCAGTAAAGAAACTTGGTTCAATCAGCATCTGTCAGACGTGTTCTGTCAGGCACTTGCCAGATAGAAAACAGACATTTACATTGATAGCTGTGACAGATGGGACATGTTCCACTCCTAATTTATACAATATGTTTTTACTTTTTGGCATTTGGAATAGACATTTTAATAGAGAAAGCATGTGCACTGGTAAGAGTGGGTCTCCAACAATGTTGATCATGGGTAGCCCAAAAACGACTCCGTTTATTTTCTGGTGTTTTACTGAATGCTACTGCACCCTCAAAATGACAGAAGTCTGTAGAAAAAAAAGCTAATTTGCTGAGTTAATGTATTACACAATTGACACAAGAAGCAGAAGTATTTCAGCTTGGATGGAAACAATCAAATTCTGCACTTGTGAAATTGGGATTTCTTCAAAAGGGGTTCATTTCCGGATTACACCAACATCTTTAACTTGTTATCACCAGAACTCAGGCAAAGTTCTCCAACTGGTTACACTTCCAGCTGTTTACCTCTTGCATAATGTGCTGAGGACTAAGCAACACTGCAAGGAGATGGAGATGACATCTGCCCTCCAGAAAATCCCAAGGCAACATTATAAAGTGCAGCAATCTAGCATTCCCAAGCATGCACTAATTTCACTTGCCTTCTGAGTCTCACGGCCACAGATATAACTCAAGTTGACCAAACACTTTGGGACTATTATTTATTGTTCAGTACATAGATTCATAGAAACCCTACAGTATAGAAAGAGGCTGTTTGGTGCATTGAGTCTGTACAGACCCTCCAAAAAGCATCCCATTCTACCTAAGTCCCCTACCTTATCCTCACCATCCCAGATTGCCTAATCCACCAAGCCTACATATCCCTAGACACGACGGGCAATTTGGCATGGCCGATCCACCTAACCTGCACAGTTTTGGACTGAATGGAGGAAGAAAATGGTGAATAAAAGCAGTTCTAAAAAATCGATAGAGTAACTTGACTCATACTCTGGTGAGTGTTTCTTGTTACCAATGGGAAACCTTGAACACCAAGGGCTAAATGTTTTACTCCAGCTCCAATTAATAGGCAATGTGCCTAACTTTGCTTATGTGGGGTGCTAGTAATTGCTAATATTTCTTACTTGCTTCAGTATAATAAATATTTGCAAAAAAAATCTCCATTTAAAGTACCTTTCACAACTGCAGGAGATGTTGAAGCACTTCGCAGCTAATGAAATGTTTTTAAAGTTGTGGTCGCGGCTATAGTGGAGGGAACATAGCAACCAATTTGCACACAGCTAAGTTCTATCAACAGCAATGTGAAAATGAAAATGCATCTCCGTCATGTGGATTAAGGTGTAAATATTACTAAGGAGATGAAAAAGAACTGTTTGGCTCTTGTTCAAACAACACTGTGTGGTCACTTACATTCACCTGAGAAACCAGGCAATCTCTTGATTTAATGTCTCACTGGAAACACCCTCAGTGCTGTGCTGAAGTGTTAGCCCAGATTTTGTGTTCAAATCTGTGGAGTGGGACTTGAACTCACAACCACTTTGCGTGCACAACACTTTGAAATCTGATAGACAATTTTCCCAACTGACGACTGATATATGTGCATGAAATATCTTTGATGATGTATGAAAATGGAGAGTTTTTTATGGATGTATTCTTGATGTGAGCTGTTGCAAATCAATGCAGTTTCTTCAGTTGTTATCTCAAATGGTTATCAGATACAATATTCTACATTCATAGAAACATCATGTATTGAAAAATAAATACCTGTGGGAATGTTGAGAACTCCTCCTTCCATGCGCAGCAATGTTCAAAATGAATGAGCAGGGTGTCAGTGGTCCCTGATTTCAAAATTTCTAGCAATTATTAAATATGTTTTAATATTTGAAAGATGTTTATTACATTTTCTTCAATTTGCTCAATTAAATTTGCTGTTTATATAATTCTTCTTTCTTTAGTTGTAGATGTTTCCTTTGCAAATTTTAAAAATGTCTTTTCCACCTTGATTCATTTTAACTATTTTCCCTGTTCATGTTAGTATCTTGAGGACAGCTCTTTATCTACGAACAGGGAGAGTAGGACTTTATTTTGTACAGTTGTAGGTGTCACGTTATAGAAAAGATGTGAATGCATTGGAGAGAGAAAGAGAGAGAGAGAGAGAGCGTGCAGAAACAGTTTACCAGAATGGTTGCAGGAATGAGAAGCTTCAGTTGGGAGGACAGATTGAAGAAGCTGGGACTGTTCTCCTTGGAGAGAAGAAGGCTGAGAGGAGATTTGAGAGAGGTTTTTGGAAGCTTGAGTGGGTTAGATATAGTAGATAGGGAGAAGCCATTCCTGCTTCTAAAAGGTGAAAGGCATAGAGCAAAAGTGCTGAGCAAACGGGTTGGTGGCGATTAGCTGCTGCCAGTTCGCCACCAGCGTTTCTCCACTGGGGTTGTTTGACCTCTGGACACTATTTGCCACTGGAAATATATATATATACTGATTGTTTTCCCTCCCTCCTGTTCTTTTATACTTCTTAGTCCCCTTTATTTATACAACTGCATACTACATATTGATAAAAAAAAGGTAAAATAAATATCATTTTATTAGTTTATATATAAAAATGAGTTACCAACTTTAACCAGAAAAAGGAAATATATTTTAAAAATCTTTATAATGGCAGTAAAATCTTACATTAATATTAAACAATGAAATTTCAGTTCATTTGATAGTTATGCACTATTCCTCTAAGATATTCCAAATAATCTCTTTTGCCGTACACAACATCTGTGTCTCGATACTTTTTTAGCTTTATTTGTGGTGGCCCCTTTGTTCACATCGCCAAAACTTAACACTTAAATCACTCTTGAATAGTTTATCAAAAATATATATAAAACCATCATGGTAAAACGTCTTATTTCCACGTTTACTAATAATTTCTGTTTCCATACTAAAAATTCCTGTTCCAAAAATACAAGCTTAAAACAAAAACTCACCTGTAATGAAAGTAAGCTGTTACTGAAACAAGCTGAAAATGTGTAGCTGGAAAAGTGCAGCAGGTCAGGCAGCATCCAAGGAGCAGGAGAATCGACGTTTCTGGTATGAGCCCTTCTTCAGGAAGCGCGTAACATCGATTCTGCTGCACCTTGGATGCTGCCTGACCTGCTGCGCTTTTCCAGCAACACATTTTCAGCTCTGATCTCCAACATCTGTTGTCCTCACTTTCTCCTGTTATGAAACAACCCAAACACTACCTTAACCAAATAACGACAATTTTTTATATTCAATATTCACCAATATTCAAAATATACGACTTACTTGTGGTGGCAAATCATCTTCAGTGGCCAATGGGCAGTGGCTAAGCATCCTCGGTGGTCAAAGGGCAGTGGCTAATTGTCAGCAGCGAATCTGCTGTGGCGGATGGTCCCATCCCGGAACAAACAAAGCAACAATCATGTGAGAGCAAACGTTTTCCCACCACAAGAGGTTAAGGTATGGAGTACTCTGTCTAGAAATGTGATGGATGCACGTTTGATTGAAGAGGACATTGGGCGATTATTTGGATAGGAGAAAGTGAGGACTGCAGCTGCTAGCGGTCAGAGCTGAAAAATATGTTGCTGGAAAAGCGCAGCAGGTCAGGCAGCATCCAAGGAGCAGGAGAGTCGACGTTTTGGGCATAAGCCCTTCTTAAGGAATGAGGAAGGTGTGCCAAGCAGGCTAAGATAAACGGTAGGAAGGAGGGACTTGGGAGAGGGGTGTTGGGAATGGAAGGAGGTTAAGGTGAGGGTGATAGGTCGGAGAGGGGCTGGGGCTGGAGAGGTCGGGAAGAAGATTGCAGGTCAAGAAGGCGGTGCTGAGTCTGAGGGTTGGAACTGAGATAAGGTGGGGGTAGGGGAAATGAGGAAGCTGGAGAAATTTACATTCATCCCTTGTGGTTGGAGGGTTCCTAGGTGGATGATGCGGCTCTCTTCCACCAGGTGTTGTGTTGCTATGGTCTGGCGATGGAAGAGGCCAAGGACCTGTATGTCCTTGGCGGAGTGGGAGGGGGAGTTAAAGTGTTGGTTGGGTTGGTTGGAGCGGGTGTCCCAGAGGTGTTCTCTGAAACGTTCCACGAGTAGGTGGCCTGTCTCCCCAGTGTAGAGGAGGCCACATCGGATGCAGCAGATGCAGTAAATGATGTGTGTGGAGGTGCAGGTGAATTTGTGATGGATATGGAAGGATCCCTTGGGGCCTTGGAGGGAAGTGAGGGGGGAGGTGTGGGCGCAAGTTTTGCATTTCTTGCAGTTGCAGGGGAAGGTGCCGGGAGTGGAGGTTGGGTTGATTGGGGGTGTGGACCTGACGAGGGAGTCGCACAGGGAGTGGTCTTTCTGGAACGCTGATAGGGGAGGGGAGGGAAATATATCCTTGGTGGTGCGGTCTGTTTGGAGGTGGCGGAAATGATGAAGGATGATACGATGTTTCTGGAGGTTGGTGGGGTGGTAGGTGAGGACCAGTGAGGTTCTGACCTGGTGACGATTGGAGGGGCGGGGCTCAAGGGCAGAGGAGCAGGAAGTGTAGGAGATGCAGTGGAGAGCATCATCAACCACGTCTGGGGGGAAATTGCGGTCTTTGAAGAAGGAGGCCATCTGGCTTGTTCAGTATTGGAATTGGCCCTGCAGGGAGCAGATGCGGCAGAGGCGAAGGAAATAGGAATAGGGGATGGCGTTTTTACAGGGGGCAGGGTGGGAGGAGGTGTAATCTAGGTAGCTATGGGAGTTGGTCGGTTTATAGTAAATGTCCGTGTTGATCGGTCGCCCGAGATAGAAATGGAGAGGTCTAGGAAGGGAAGGGAGGAGTCTGAGACGGTCCAGGTAAATTTGAGATCGGGGTGGAAGGTGTTAGTAAAGTGGATGAACTGTTCAACCTCCTCGTGGGAGCACAAGGTAGCGCAATATAGTCATTGATATAACGGAGGAAAAGGTGGGGGGTGGTGCCAGAGCAGTTACGGAAGATGGACTGTTCCACATATCCAACGAACAGCAGGCATAGCTGGAACACATGCAGGTGCCCATGGCTACTCCTTTGGTTTGGAGGAAGTGGGAGGATTAGAAAGAGAAGTTGTTCAGAGTGAGGACCAGTTCAGTCAGTCGAAGGAGGGTGTCAGTGGAAGGGTACGGGTTGGTTCGGCGGGAAAGGAAGAAGCGGAGGGCTTTGAGGCCTTCGTGATGGGGGATGGAGGTGTATAGGGACTGGATGTCCATGGTGAAGATAAGGCGTTGGGGGCCGGGGAAGCGAAAATCATGGAGGAAGTGGAGGGTGTGTGGTGTCCCGAACGTAGGTGGCGAGTTCTTGGACTAAGGGGGACAGGAACGTGTTGCGGTATGCAGAGGTGAGTTCAGTGGGGCAGGAGCAGGCTGAGAAAATAGGTCAGCCGGGGCAGTCAGGTATGTGGATTTTGGGCAGGAGGTAGAAACAGGCGGTGCGGGGTTGTGGGACTATGAGGTTGGAGGCGGTGGATTGGAGATCCCCTGAGGTGATGAGGTTATGGATGGTCTGGGAGATGATGGTTTGGTGGTGGGAGGTGGGGTCATGGTCAAAGGGGCAGTAGGAGGAGGTGTCCGCGAGCTGGCGTTTAGCCTCAGCAGTGTAAAGATCAGTGCGCCAAACTACTACCACGCCTCCCTTGTCTGCCAGTTTGCTAGTGAGGTTGGGGTTAGAGCAGAGGGAGTGGAGGGCAGCATGTTGCAAGGGTGACAGGTTGGAGTGGGTAAGACAGGTTGAGGCGGTTAATGTCATGGCGGCAGTTGGCTATGAAGAGATCGAGGGCGGGTAAGAGGCTAGCATGGGGTGTCCAGGTGGATGGGGTGTGTTGGAGACGGGAGAAGGGGTCGTCAGAGGGTGGACGAGAATCCTGTTTGAAGAAGTAGGTGCGGAGGCGAAGGCGGCTGAAGAAATGCTCGATATCTGGCCGTGTGTTGAACTCATTGATCCGGGAGTGTAGGGGGATGAAGGTAAGGCCTGTGCTGAGGACTGATCTTTCATCCTCAGAGAGGGGTAGGTCTGGAGGGATGGTGAAAATACGGCAGGGTAAGGAGCTAGGACCTGGTGTGGGGCTGGAGCTGGGAGTGGAGGCGGGTTTAGGCATGGGGGCGGAGTTATTTGGATAGAACTGGAATGTAAGGATAGGAGAAAAAGGCAGGAGATTGGCATATGGGAATAGAACAATGGGATGAATAGCCTTCTTTCCTGCTGTAACAATTCTCTGATTCCATCAGTATGTATGTTTTAAGCTAATCAGTCTTGGCAATAATTTGTAATAGCAGGTTCAAAATCCATAGCTGTGAAGATGAGTAGGTGGAAATAGGTCCTTTGACCCAACAAGTCCACACCGACCCTCTGAAGAGTAACCCACCCAGACCCATTCCCATGCCCTAATACTCTACATTTACCCTAACCTACACAGCCCTGAACACTATGGGTAATTTAGCATGGCCAATTCACCTAACCTGCACATCTTTGGATTGTGGGAGGAAATCAGAGCACCCAGAGGAAATCTACACAGACACAGCACGGGCAGTCGCCTGAGGCTGGAATGGAACCCTGGTCCCTAGTGCTGTGAGGCAGCAGTGCTAACCACTAAGCCACCGCGCTTTCTGAAAAGAAAGCACAGCATTATTTTGAAGAAATTGCTTGTTTTCCAGAGAGGCTTTGCTAATTTCAGTAGCTTTTGGGGACTGTTCTAACCATGGGACTGTGAGAATAAAAATCTATTTGTAAACTGCTTCAGAGTGGCCATTCCAGCACTGGTTTTGCCATGGGCTGTTTTATTTGCTGCAGTGCCAGTTCTGGCAGTGCAGTCTACATATATCCTAAATTTGTAGTTTATAAGTAGACATACATAGTTAAATATAATTGATGTGTATATTAGTGTATTATAAAGTGTATCCGTTTATTCATTTTCATCAATAGCTGGATTTTCTCTCCTCTGAAATATGTATATATTTTCCAAGAAGCATGAACCTTAATATAAATGTTTGGTAGCTACATTGAGAAATACAATGTGCTGTACCACAGGGGAATCTCATTCTTTTCCAATGTATTGAACTGATCACGTATAGAATATTGAGGACCAAACTGTCTCAAAACCTAAACTCATTGCGTGACATAAAAACATGAAAGACAAAAGATGTCCTGCAAGTTTGGATCCTTGTGTTTTAATTTATATTGTGTGAGGAACTAAATACTTCCCTGTAAATCAACAGTTCTTAGGAAGATTTTTGTTTAACATTAATTCATTTCTACTCATAGTACAGCTGATTGGATTGACAAATTGCACAGGTCCATCAGCAAATGAAGCTTTATTCACCTTTACTTTCCCCCATTTCTATCGCTAATGCTGTTCAACTTCCATCTCTATTTAAGAGTGGTCTTCCCCAGAGACCTGCTCCCGGGTTTCAAATTTTCACTGTTTTTGTGCATGACTTGGATGAAGAATTAGGAAATCATATATCCAAGTTAGCCAATGACACTAAGTAAAGAGTTGTACTGAAGTATTGCGGATGGGTGCAGGAAGTTATAAAAAGGCTGACAGATTAAGTGAGTGCACAAAATTATGGTAAATGGAACTCAAGTGTGGGGTCATCCCCTTTGGACTGAAGAAAGATAAATCAGAGGATTCCTGAGTGGTGATAAAGTAGGCAGTGCAGAGGAGCAAAAAGATTTGGGAGTCCAAGTCCACAAATCATTGAAGTTTAAATCACAGATAGACAGATATAAAGAGCAATCAAAAGGCTCATGGGATATTGGCCTGTATCTCAAGGGGACTAGAGTACAAAGAGAGGAAGTTATATTACAGCTATGCTGAGTTGTGGTTAAGCCCATCTGGAGCACTGTAAAGAGACCTGTAGCTACTAAGAAAGATATAGTTCCTGGTAAAAGGGCTGTACCATAGGGAATCCCATCTTTTTTCATTGAGGTGAAGTGATCAGATTGTCAAAATATTGTGATTTATATTCTTTAGAAAGCTCATTGGTCTTGAAGAACCATATCTCAGGGAAGATATACTGGCCTTGGGAGGAGGTAGCAGTGCAGGTTCACCAGAATGACTTCAGAATAAAGAGGATTAAATTGTGGAGCGAGGTATGCATAACAATTGGCTTGTATTCTCTTGTGCACAGAAGATTGAGGGGTTGAGGGGTGAAATGACTGAGATGTTTAAAATATTGAAAGGATTCAGTTAAGTAAATACAGAGAACATATGTCCTCAGTGAATGTGGAACCTGAACATCACTGAACACATTATAGCCAGACTATTGGAAGGGAAATAGGAGGCAGTTTTCACTCAAAGGCTGAATAAATCAGGGAATTTTCTTTCAAATGTCTGTGGTTGCTGTGGTGATTAAAGTTTCAAGAATGGAGAAACAGATTGAGCAAAATGAAACATATAACAAGGGAAATGGAATTGAAGTACAGCTCACCTCTGACTTAACGGAATAGCAAAACAAGCTCAAAGGCTTGGGTGTTCTACTCTTTTCCTATAGTTAATTCAGGAAAATAGGACTTGGACCACAAGTGGGCCATCTGGCCCTTCACGCCTGTTCTGACCATGACCCATTGACTTATCTATTTGTGGGGTCACAACTTTACTTTCCTATTTCCCCGCCCTCCCCTACTCCCACCTGCTCTTAACTCCTTTCTCTGTCAAAAATCTATCCAACTCAACCCTGAACAAATTCAATGACCCAGCCCCCAGTTTTCTGTGGGAGAGACTTACACAGACTAACAGCCTGAAGGAAAACAATTCTCTTGACATCTGTCTAAGTGCATTTGTATAGCACCTTTCTTGGCTGATCTGATTATGGCCTGAGCCCACTCTGCTGGCCTCCTCCTTTGTCAATCTATCCAGTTCTGCTTTAAAAACATTCCAGGACTTGGCCTCTGCCACTCGCTGAGTAATAAAAAATTGAAAGACTCACCACCTTCTGAAAAAAGACACCTCGGGCAACTGACTGTGTGGAGTTTACATGTTCTTTCTGTGTCTGTGCGGGTTTCCTCCGGGTGCTCCGGTTTCTTCCCACAGTCTAAAGATGTGCAGGTTAGGTGAATTGGTCATGCTAAATTGCCCACAGTGTTACATGTAGGGGAATGGTTCTGGGCGGGTTGCTCTTCGGAGGGTCAATGTGGACTTGTTGGGCCGAAGGGCCTGTTTCCAAACTGTAAGTAAGTAATCAAAATGATTCCTCTTTATTTCTTACTTAAATGGGAGATCTCTGATTTTTAAATTGTGCCATTCGCCCCCATTCCAATCTCTCCTACATGGGGAAATAATGTTTCAGTTACCACCCTATAAAGCCTACTTGTGATCTCATGAACATCTAATTTGTATGAGTTGTATTGAGGAACCAACTTGTGTGCAACTAGGTGGAAATTGCAACCAAACTGGTGTGAATTTTAAGGAGATATTTTCGTGCAAGTTTCAGTTCAGACTCATTACGTATCAACAAATACATTTTTAGATTAGATGCCCGACAGTATGGAAACTGGCCCTTCAGCCCAACAAGTCCACACTGACCCTCGGAAGAGTAGCCTACCCAGGCCCATTCCCTTACCTTATATTTACCCCTGACTAACACACGGTGGCACAGTGGTTAGCACTGCTGCCTCACAGCGCCAGGGACCTGGGTTCAATTCCCGCCTCAGGCGACTGACTGTGTGGAGTTTGCACGTTCTCCCCGTGTCTGCGTGGGTTTCCTCCGGGTGCTCCGGTTTCCTCCCACAGTCCAAAGATGTGCGGGTCAGGTGAATTGGCCAAGCTAAATTGCCCATAGTGTTAGGTAAGGGGTATATGTAGGGGTATGGGTGGGTTGCGCTTCGGCGGGTCGGTGTGGACTTGTTGGGCCGAAGGGCCTGTTTCCACACTGTAAGTAATCTAATCTAACACTATGGACAATTTAGCATGCCCAATTCGCCTGACCAGCACGCCTTTGGACTGTGGGAGGAAACCAGAGCACTCGGAGGAAACCTGTACAGACACAGGGAGAATGTACAAACTCCTCACAGACAGTCACCCGAGATTGGAATTGAATCTAGATCCCGGATATTGTGAGGCAATAGTACTAACCACTGAACCACTTTGCTGCCCCAATACAATAATTTTGTATTACATATTCCATACATTATGTAATATATGCAAAAAAATTACATATTTAGCATAATTACATAATTGGCAACCAGGCAGCATTTTAGTAAGTAATTTCTTAAAAACGGCATTAAACTGTTCTTTGATATGTTTGTTAATGGGGCTGAAAATAGATGTATTACATAACATTTACACTTTTAATTGGTGTGTCAAGTTCCTCCTTGACATTTTTCAGATATTTTCTAATCAAACTATGCAGAGATATTATTACACACCTCTGGAGAAAGTGGGATTTGGACCTAGGGCCTCCAGGTCGCTGAGTTTTTTCAGGAATTAGCGGACAATTTGTTTAATCACACGGTTACAGTAAATACATTTTGCACAGCTGCTCACAAGCAATAACTTAAAGGAGCCGCAGTTAGAATGCTCAGTTATGCCTTGCAGCTTAAAGAGAACTTGGTATTAATCCACCAGCTGGGAGAAACCTGATTTTAATTTACCTAAAATACCTTTTAAAAGTGAAACAGGCCAGTGTGCCAGTTATAGTGATGGCAGAGTACCCAGTTCCTTAATAAATTAAAGAAAATTACGTTTCGATGGCTTAATACTTAAGGAACTTCTCAAAGGCTAGCGGACAGTTAAATTCTAAATGGTAATTAATTACCATGAATTAATGGGGAGGGGGAGAGGATTGCATAGTCAGTTTTATGTCATCCAGTGTGTATTTTTAAATGGGTGCAAAGATGGATGAAATCTCGGTTTGTATTGAATGCACAATCCCTTAATTTTGTGAAAAAAAACCAATAGAACCAATTACCAACTCCACTAAGTAGTGATAGCATTTCCTAGTTTTTGTGGATGAATACTTATGAAAAAATTTGGAAATTGACTACATTCAAATCGGTTTTTCTTTCTTGCTAAAAGTCTGCACAAAAGTCTGAGAGCAGTGTGTAATGAGAACAAGTAGGGTGAAGAGTTAAATGGACAGATTGGACAGTAATGCAGCACCATCTTGTTTATACTGAAATCACAAACATTTTGGAAGAACTGTGACTGCTTTTGGGACCCAAAAGGTACATGTTATAGTGCTTAGAATTCTATTAAAATCAGCCTGGTATAGTAATAACAAAGCATGTAAGAAGCCTAAGGCAAGGCCCTGTGGGAAGTCAATTAATTGGTAGACCTAAAATCTAATAACCTGTTAAACCATATGCTTCACTATGTTTAATACCAATCACCTGCTGAGTCATGAAAGAACTGACCTCTTGTGTATTATTTGAATAAACTAACTTAGACATGGGCACCTGAGCCTGTTTGATCCATGAGAGGAGGACTAAAAATAAGAATAAGTAAAAACAAAAATACAAATGCAAGAAAGCTATTCATAACCCATTTTAACAATTAGTCTTCAGGGGTAACTTTCGAATTCCATGCTCTGAAAGGGAGCATTGTCCAGGAGTGCAGGTCTGATTTACAATGTCACAAATAGTGTCTTTGGTTCAGTTGAATGATACTCCCAGCAGCACTGCAAAGTTAGAACTTCCTTATACGCTCCACTGTATTGGTCAGTGGCCTGTCAGAATGCTTTACAAAACAGCCTACTCTAAGGTGGGTGGCACTGTGGCTCAGTGGTTAGCACTGCTGCCTCAAAGCACCAGGGGCCCAACTTCGATTCTAGCCCTGATCCTCAGTCTGGGTGGAGTTTGCACATTCTCCCCATGTCCGTGTGAGGTTCCTCTGGGTGCTCTGACTTTCTCCCACAGTTAAAGATGTACAGGTTGGGTGGATTGGCCATGGTAAATTGCCCAGAGTGTCTACGGATGTGCAACTAGATGCATTAGCCCTGGGAAAGGCAGGATTACAAAAATGTGATGGGTCTCAGTGGCACGCTGCTCAGAGGGTTAGTGTAGACTCAATGGGTCAAATGGCCTGCTTCCACACAGTGGGCCCTAAAGGTGCCATTGTTGTGAAGGTTGAGGTAGTAATTACTTTGGTTACCTTGAAGGGTTCTGGTTTGCAATCAGTTATTTCTGATTTTTAAGTGGTTCTAATTGCCCCCCCAAGATCCCTGATTCTAGACACTGGGCTTATTTAGGGAATGTAAAGTGAAGAAGACAGTAGGCAGGTATTTCAGTTCAAAAGAATCTGTGTTGATTTAAAGTACAAAGGGTAAGTATAATCCAAGAAATAAAGATACATGCAATAAATAGGGAAGTTGACACAATCAACTATACAGAAGACAATAATGCTATTAAATATACTATTAGTGAGATTAAATACTACTCGAACCTAAAAATAACAGCTTGATTACAGAACTTTAGTCAGGCTTCCCACCCTTGCGGTTCCAATGCATTGTCCCCTTCCTGTTAACAAGGTCAGAAGGTTGGGGTCTCCGGAGTTGGTGTCAGTTGGTTGTTTTTTTATACTGGAGGTGTAAATTGAAATTCCAGGCTGAGAAACAGTCCCAGTCAGAAATCTCCAATCTATTGTCTCTGTTGTGTATTTGTAGCAGGCCAAGGTTTTGCCCAGTATTTTACACATTGGAAAAGTCCAGGGTCTAGTCCAGTATTTTAGATGATGGGAACTTTTGCTTGATCCAACACCGTACACTGATGAATTGAGCTCCCTCTAACGATCAGCATCAATCATTGCTTATCCAAACTCTTCATTTTATGTGAAGTGAAGTGGATAGATGATTAAACCCCTTGAAAGCAATGGTGGAGCTCAGTGATGGACACTGTTCACACCAACAGGAGACTCAGAAAAAAGAAAAGATGGCTACTGGAGAGGGGTAAATCTTAACGGGGGGGTTTATGATGGGGTGAGACTGGAGGGCCCAGAGGGAAGATGGTAAGTGGGGGCAGTAAGGCTGGGTATTGGGTGGCAGACAGGAGGAACAAATGTAGAGGGTAATGTAAATAAGATGCTTACCCAATTAATGTGTGCTCCCCCTTTGCTTATTGCCTTTTCAAAGAAACCAATTTACTAAATGACCTTTACACTGTAACCTGCCTGCTAATGCCCCAGTGTAGTATGACAGTGAAGGGGGGTTGAAGCCCTTAATTTTCAATTAATTGGCCAATTACAGGCTTCAGTAGGCCTTAGGAGTGGGTGCATAGTGGCCATTTTCCAAGCCCTTAAGGGGGTAGGAAGGGACCGGCATGGTGGCTCCGTGGTTAGCAGAACATCAAGAACAAAGGTTCGATTTCAGCCTAGGGCAACTGGCTGTGTGGAGTTTGCACACTTTCCATGTGCCTGTGTGGGTTTCCTCCGAGTTTCCTCACACGGTCCAAAGATGTGAAGAGTAGGTGGATTAGTGACAGTAAATGTAGGGATAGAGTAGGGGGATTGGGTCTGGGTGAGATGCTGTTTGGAGGGTGAGTGTGGACTTAATGAACTGGAGGGATTCTAAGATTCAATGATTACAGTGGTTGGTTGGAAGAATGTTGCTGCATATCCATCCAATTATAATTTACATGCTCTCAAAAACCACAACCAGCCCCACACACACATTGCATGGGACGGTATGAAATTCCACTCCAAGTTTCATTGGACTAAAATCAAAATACTGCAGTTTCTGGAAATCTGAGGCATTGACAGAGAATGCAGGGAAAACTGAGCAGCCCTGGCAGCATCTGTGAAGAGAGAAACAGTGTTTGACATTTCGATTCCAATATAACTCTTCTTCAGAATTCCATTAGGGATTAATGAGAAACCGGGGCCCTCAGGATTACCTCAGCCAGTACGGGAATGGTTCCCATGCTGTTGGTGTTACTCTGCATTGCAAACTAAAACAGTCACGCACCCATTTTATTCCCTTCAGATACCTCATGTCCATTAAAGCCATTTCAGACTGTGATGAGGAGTCAGAGAGTGGTCACCCTTTGAAATTCTCTACTGCAGAAAGTGGTTGGGTCCAAGGCAATGAATATTTTCAGGATGGAGTTAGATATAACTGATAGGGCTAAAGGGGTCGAAGGGTATCGAGAGAAAGTGAGAGCAGGGTTCTGAGTTAGATGATCAGACACGATCATATTGTATGGACGAGCAGGCTCGATGGGCCAAATGGCCTACTGCAGCTCCTATGTTCTGTGTTTCTATGTTTAAATCAATCCCATTAATTGCTGGAAGTGAACATTGTTAGTAATGTTATAACGCCGATGTGTTTCTTGTTGCAGGCAAGCACTGTTTTGTTCACACAAGAAAAACAAAGAGTTTTGGAAACATAATGTACTAGTCAAAAATGCTTCCAGCTGCCAAATCAAAAATCCTAAAATCTCTATTTTGAAAATTTGACCCACAGTTTGAAGGTTGTTTTTTTTTCCTATCAGCTTAGAATTATAGCTCAGAAAACTAATTGGCAGGAAATTTGCTGATCTATGACAGAATTCTGAAGTTATGTGAATAAAAGCTAATGCTGTCTGATGCATTGTGCTGCTGCATCTCATAAGCTTAAACATGGTCCAAAGACCATATCTGCTCCAGGTCGTCAGTGTCAAACTACATTAGGTCTTGCACTGCAACACACAGCAAACATATGTGCACAAAGCTGGCCAGATCCTCTGCAATTTACTCTTCAGAGGTTGCCCATTACCAATTCCTCTAACAGAACAATCTGTCAATCAAATTAGGTCACAGACCTTATACCCTCAGTGTGCACATTGGAATAAGTCAAATATTTCGGAGATGGCTGAGGATTTAATGTGCCATTCTCACCATCAATAATGGTTCCATTGAAACTTTCCTGAACATTTATTGCTTTTTTGACAATACCATAATGAGACTAGTTTAACAGTTTTTAGGAAATGGTGGACTTTACTGGATACAATCAAAAGCCATTATAATTGGGCTTACATCACTTGTTTTCATTCAATGAATACTCGATTCCAGATGTGCATGAGACATCAAAGCTTTGCTTTTGTAGCATGGGTCAGTCATCCAGACTTCTCTGGTCTGGAAAACCACCTGGAGATAGAAAGAGCCAGTTTATTTCATTGTTCTGTGTGTGTCTGTGCATGTAAGGAAGGAAAATGAGGATTTCTGAAGCACTTGCATTTGTATGTTTAGGATATTCTAATCCACATAATGAGGATTTAACTTTTGAAATCTAGTTAGCAGTGTTTTTGCGCACGGCATGCCCCCACACCAACACTTAGGCAACCAGTTAATCTGTTCTTCTGTGGTTGGCTGAATGGTTATTCAGAACTTCACCTTCTCCATTCAAGTAATTACCAAGGGACATTTTACATCCAACTGAAAGTTAAATGGATACCAAGCATGCACTTGACAAAAAAATCCTTTTCTTGAAATTCTTCTCTCGGGTTCTGTGACAGAGTCATATTGGACTGAAAACATTAACTCCATTTCAGATGCATCCAGGCCTGCTGAGTTTCTCCAGTACTTTTCATTCTTATAGCTAATTTCCAGCATTGGAGTATTTGGCTTTTATTTCCTTTTATTGACATTTAGTTTGATAGAATGCAACATTACATGTATCTGTCTCCTGATTACTCATCAACCCACTGTTCTAACTTAGTCTTGTCTTTTGATCAGTATGATAAAAGGTCTCGATGTCTTTTAGATGTAAGCTGTAGTCTAGGCCCAATTAAATAGCAATTTTCTTCACAGAATAACATTTCACAAGCTTAGGGTCTGCATCCTGTGAGGTCTCTCTCCAGCTTTCACTCTTAGCTGTGGGATATTACCTCTTGATCCCTTCAGTGCATTCTGTCAAACCATGACTGGATGCTCTTCAATCTCTCTTGAGCAAATTTTTTAAAAATTAACTGCCTCTTAAAGGGGAGTATGTAAGAGTTGGAAGGATTAGCAGGTTACATATCAATCATAAACCACATAATGTGTGCTCCTTCCAAGACTAACATGTGCAGGAATGGGATTTGATGCCACAGTTTCCAGTTCAAATGTGGAATTCACTTCTTCTTCAGCTAAAACCTCCATCACTCTTTTTTTCAAGACTAAAGAATCTTCTTGAGTTCTCGGTTTAAAGGCAGGTCCAGGGTGAGTGTTTGTGGCAAAGAGCCATGATTTTCATTTACTATGGATAAGATGTGGAACCCTGCCCCTTGTCTATCCCTGCTGGCTTGGGAATATTGAGCTCTGCATAGCTGACATTAATCTGCCCTGGATGCTTGAATTCAGCAATGCCCCAACATAGAGGTGACAGCCATTGCCAACTGTGCTACAAACTAACCCGAATACTTATTAAGAGGGTGTAGAAAACTAATATCAAACAGTAGCTTGAATTGATATAGTGCCGTTCACATGTTAAGCTGTTCTGAAGTGTTTCTCAGGAGCATAATCAAATAAAACTTGATATCAAGTCAAAGGGCTGGATTTTCTGGGATATCTGCAGACATGAAATAGGTGGGTGGTCATAACTTAGGGTACACATCACCGGGCACTTTAAACGCCATTAGCCCACCCCCAGTTTACCTCACTATGAGTTTATAGACATCAGGGACAGTGTAGAGAGCCTGTCTGCTGTCACCAATTGAAACCCTCACGTGAACAATTGATGCTCATTTAAACGCTTTGTCTCACTAAGTGGATATTGGGGATATGCCTCGTTCTCAAATGCAGCTCACCGACCTTTAAACCCTATATTTTGGCCTTATTGCATTCACCGCTAAACCCTCCCCTACCTGGTCCTGTCCACCCAGCCACCCATTTCTCCCCAACATCCCTTGCCATAACATGCCAACCCAACCCTGGCAAGAATCTGGACTTGACTGGGTTTGGGACCATCAGTGGATCCTCTTCCTCCGAGGTCTCCTCCACTTCCAGTACTGTGCTTGCTGTGGTAAATGGTTGCTGGTTTCCAATGGCCAGCACCTCAATGAAGTCAAACTTCCTCTGGGAGATAGACTGAAATCCCATCTCATTTTTATTAGAGATGAGATGACAGTGACTGCTCTTGGTATCTAGGCAGCATTTGGTGGAGTGTGGAAATAAAGAACCCTAAGAAAGCTGAATTGATGGGTACTGGTTATACCTAGTTGAAAATGTGTTGCTGGTTAAAGCACAGCAGGTCAGGCAGCATCCAAGGAATAGGAAATTAAGCCTGGCACCCTCTCCTCATTCCTGATGAAGGGCTTATGCCCGAAACGTCGAATTTCCTATTTCTTGGATGCTGCCTGACCTGCTGTGCTTTAACCAGCAACACATTTTCAACTGTGATCTCCAGCATCTGCAGACCTCAATTTTTACTGGTTATACCTAGCCAAGGAAGGTGGTTACAATTGTTAGACATCAATCATCTCAGCCCCAAGACCTCACCACGGGAGTTCATCGGGATAGTACACTCGATCCAATACTGCAGACTGTAGGACTGACTTCATAATATTCCATTACACAGTAGATTGCCTGCCATTTTAAAGCTTGTTTGACCACCTCAAGTGATTATAGACTCTTCGAAGTAAGACTATGAATCCAGTGCTTGATTTTTTTTATGAGGGATTAAAGAAATTACATATAATGAATGCCTGTTTCCTCAATGAGCTTTATTTGAAGAAGTGAATTCTTAAATAGATCTTAAGGACCTTAGTTTATCATACTTATAAGTAGCAAGGACCATGAGAGTGTTGAGGCATATAGTTTGACATGAACTGATGGGGTCTGCTGGATATAGGGTCATATGTTGGCATGGAGGGTATTAGGGGGCATGTGAGGATTGATAGAGTGCAGGGATTTGTGAGGGTTGGAAGGTTGATATTTAAAATTTTATTATCTTTGGAAGAGATCTTGGGCAAAGTGCCAGTGAACTGAGGCAGACTTTCATCCCGCCCACTGCCAAATCCCTGTTTCTGGAATTGTTTCTCATGGGTCCCAGAAACCTTAACCCCTGCAGCTCTAACCGTGCCATCACCCCCCTACCACAAGGATGTAAATCAGCTTTTTTTCCTCTCAGGTAGGCTTGCAGAAACAGGCATTGTTTCAACTCCACGCTCCCAATCCGGCAAAATACTGGAAAATCTCAGCAGACCAGGCAACTATTATGAAGAGAGGGGCAGAGTTAATGTTTCAGATTGATGCACTTTCTTCAGAACTGGTATACATTGGACAGGAACAGCTTTTAATGAGGATCAGACCCAGGGAAAACGGGCAGAGTAAAAGAAGGTAAAGCAGGAGAGTGCAAAGCACAACTAAGTGCAAATAAGACAAGTGTAGAGACAAAAGATGGATATAGAGAAATAAAAGTGCTGGAGCAACTGCAGAGAAGGAAACAGGGTCAGGGCTGAGTTCAATGTGACTCTTCTTCAAATTTCCATCATTTTTCTGTTGATGCATTGGATTCAGAGAAATCACATGTAAAATGCCTAAAAGAAATGTTTAAGAGAAAGTGGACGGGCTGGTTAAAATCTAAAGTTGTTAAATTGAACCTAAAGACTCCAACCCTGTAAATTGCTCAATAGAAAGATGAAGTGGCTTTCCTTTTGTGTGTTTAGGTTTAATGTAACAGACTGGTGGATTAGACTCAGGTGGAGAATTAAAATGAGGACAGAAGCTCAGTGTCAAGCTTGCAGCCTGAATGAAGGTGTTCACCAAATAACCTGTGTTTGATCTGACTCAGTGTAAAAGAAGTTGCATCATGAGTGGCGAATGCAATCAAGAAAATGAGGAGAATCCAGGGGCAAGCGGAGCAGACATTGGTGACAGTATTAGAATGGTGCATGGCATCACAGAACAAATGCTGAAAGGTGTGCAGGCTCAAAAGGTGTAACATCCTTACTTCCACCTCATCCTTTTCCACCATATATGACGCCAAAACATTAATAATGTAGGAAACAGCCATTTATTGTATTTCTTCCAAAATTAATAAACTCTATACTACCAGCCATGGACAGTAATGCTAACAGAGTGGTTAACTAATGGTGCTCATTGACCTCCAAGTCTACAATAGACATAAATATGACACAAAAAAAAGCCCAGTCTTGGAACCAGTCACATAACCAAAGCTGCCAGTTCCAGCAGATACAAATGATATTTACCATGTTCAGGTCTGACAATACTCAGTCATAGAGTCAGAGATATACAGCATGGAAACAGACTCTTCTGTCCAACCTGTCCATGCCGACCAGATATCCCAATCCAATCTAGTCCCACCTGCCAGCACCCGGTCCATATCCCTCCAAACTCTTCCTATTCATATACCCATCGAAATGCCTTTTAAATGTTGCAATTGTACCAGCTTCCACCACTTCCTCTTGCAGCTCATTCTATACACGAACCACCCTCTGAGTGAAAAAGTTGCCCCTTAGGTCTCTTTTATGTCTATCGCCTCTCACTCTAAATCTATGCCCTCTCGTTCTGGACTCCCCCACCACAAGGAAAACACCTTGTCTATTTATCCTTTCCATGCCCCTCATAATTTTGTAAACCTCTACAAGATCACCTTTCAGCCTCCAATGCTCCAGGAAAAACAGCCCCAGCCTGTTCAGCCTCTCCCTATAGCTCAAATCTTCCAACCCTGGCAATATCCTTGTAAATCTTTTCTGAACCCTTTCAAGTTTCACAACATCTTTCCGATAGGAAAGAGACCAAAATTGCACGCAATATTCCAACAGTGGCCTTACCAATGTCCTGTACAGCTGCAACATGACCTCCCATCTCCTGTACTCAATACTCTGATCAAAAAAGAAAGCATACCAAATACCTTCTTCACTATCCTATCTACCTGCATCTCCACTTTCAAGGAGCTATGAACCTGCACCTCAAGGTCTCTTTGTTCAGCAACACTCTCTAGGACCTTATCATTAGGTGTGTAAGTCCTGCTCTGATTTGCTTTCCCAAAGTACAGCACCTCGCATTTATCTGAATTAAACTGAATCTGCCACATCTCAGCCCATTGGCCCATCTGGTCAAGATCCTGTTGTAATCCAGCATTCTCTATCTCTACCAGCCTTTCCTTTCACCCTAACAGAAATATACTCTCTCTGGATTCTTGTTATCTCATTTCTGAAGACTTCCCATTTTCCAGGCATCCCTTTACCTGCGAACATCTGCCCCCAATCAGCTTTTGAAAATTCTTGCCTAATACCATCAAAATTAGCCTTTCTCCAATTTAGAACTTTAACGTTTAGATCTGGTCTATCATTTTCCATCACTAAGCTAAATCTAATAAAGTTATGGTTGCTGATCCCAAAGTGCTCCCCCACTGACACCTCAGTCACCTGCCCTGCCTTATTTCATAAGAATAGGTCAAGATTTGCACGTTCTCTAGTAGGTACATCCACATACTGAATCAGAAAATGTTCTTATACACATTTAACAAATTCAAGAGAGAGAGAGAAAAATAAAATCTGACATCACAGTGAACGCACATAGTACTGCCTTTGCTGTTTAAATTCATTAACACTTACGTTCTTACATTGTCCAAAATTTATTTCATCATTCAAAGGATGACAGAGGACCCTGTTCACCAAAACGTAATCTTAATATTTTATGGGCTTTGATAAGAATAAACAAGCCAAAACTTTAATACTGAGTTTTCAGATTTAATTTTTTGCCCATCTCGACATTCATTGTCAGATATCTTACATAGCATAAACGTTGACAAAGAAAAATAAATATTCAAACTAGTAGTTGTTGTCACTAAGTATTACCTTCCTAACTTGAAAACGTGTACAGTTCCTTCATCATTGCTGAGGTAAAACTTTGGAAATCCCCCACCCTTTTGCTTATAATTCATCCATGAGCTGGCTACAGCAACATTTATTACCCAGCCCTAATAGCTCAGGGAAAAGCAATAACAAACTATTTTCTTGAACTGGTGCCCACAATGCTTGTTATGAAGGTATGTCGAAGAGTTTTGGTTCTCTGACAGAAGGGGTCAGTGATATTTTGAAATCAAACAGCATGTACTTTGCGATGTAACTTGCAAGTGTCAGCCATTGGCTTGTCCTGCTCAGAGATAGAGAATGTGGGTTGAGAAGGTGCTGTCTGGGAACTGTCACATTCAGGCTGTTATATGGCGCCTATAGATGTGAGTTTGCTTGCTGAGCCGGAAGGTTGGTTTTCAGACATTTCGTCACCATACTAAGCAACATCATCAGTGACTCTCTGGTAAAGCACTGGTGGTATAGCCTGCTTTTTATTTATATGTTTAGGTTTCCTTGGGTTGGTGACATAATTTCCAGTGGTGATGTCATTTCCTGTTCTTTTACTCGGGGGTGGTTAATGGGATCCAAGTCAATGTGCAAACCACATCTTCAAATTCCTCATCATCTTTCACTGTTACAAATGGTTGCTTTTCTTTTTCATTCACATTTTTAATAACTCCTTTCCCAACTTATTTCCTTGTTCTGCACATTTCCCAGTAGTTGAGCTTCCCAAAAGCTGCCAATCCCTAAGCAACAGATTTCCTGCTGGCTGGGAACTTTGGTGGCTGCCATATTTCTTGCAAATCTTTTTCTCTTTCTGGAGTGCATTCGTTTGTTGCAGTTTTCAGCAGTACTGCTTTTCATAGGAGCCCTCCATCAGATATTTGCCATTCAGCCCCTCCATTCTACACTGGCCCCCTGAAGACCATCCCATCCTAATTCTGTAACCCCACGTTTCCTGTGGTGAACCAACCATGCCTGTACACTGCCGGACACTATGGGCAATTTAGCATGGCCAATCCACTAAACCTGGTCTGTGGGAGGAAACTGGAGCATCTGAATGGGACACACACATACATGGGAAGAACATGCAAACTGCACAATCACCCAAGACTAGAATCCAACCCAGATCCTTAGTGCTGTGAGGCAGCCGTATTAAACACTGAGCCACCATGCACACTGTTTCCTTTGACTTAACAGAAAACTAATCACCTTTGTAGGCAGGGCCACCATCTGTCTATTCGTGGCTCCATGTGCTCTTGCAGTATCCACAACCTGTGGCATTGTGAGTTTGTTGTTTCTTATCAGAGCATTCAGTGCACTAAGCTGGACTGAGCTCCAAATGGGTTGATGTCAGCCTTTCATTCACTTCTTTAAAGTGGCTTCATTGCTCAGTCTCATTCAGGAGTTACAATTGGGTTCACTTGTTCCTGCCACAAGATTTGAATTGGATATGATGGTTTGACTTTGGTGGTATTGTGTGCTGAATTCCTTATGAATTTTATCATGGCTTTGACTGTTTTACTCGCTCATTTGCCAGCTTTTAAACTACTGTTTCACCAACTATGAAATCTATCTCACCTGCTGACTCAAGGGTGTAACATACACTTTCCTCTCTGCTAGTACCTTTCAGAAAGCTACTGTGTGTTCACTGTGCTTTCATTTAATGTGCTGAAATGCCACCATCCTACCATCAACTGCCCAATTCATCCTGAGATCTAGTTGTGAATTATTGCTGTGGTAGTGGCAAATTCACTCAGTTTTTTGTCTTTCTTTCTGTCAATAATTTAGGTTGATTTTTATGATCCAGCTAATCCATTTAGAATCATAGAGTCCCATAGTCACAGAAACTGATCCTTCAGTCCAACTCATCTGTACCACACAGTCATCCCAATCTGACTTAGTCCCATTTGCCAGTATTTGGCCCATATTCCTCTAACCCTTCCTTTTCATACACCCATCCAGATGCCTTTTAAATGTTGTAATTGTACCAGCCTCCACCACTTCCTTAGGCAGCTCATTGCATACACACACCACCCTCTGAAAGGAAATGTTGCACGTCAGGTCCTTTTTCAACCTTTCCCCTCTCACCTTAAACCTATGCCCTCTAGTTATGGACTTCCCTACCCTCGGAAAAAGGTACTACTTTGGCTACTTAACCTATTCATGATTTTATAAAATGATTTAATAAGGTCACCCCTCAGCCTCCAACATTCCAGGGAAAATAGCCCCAGCCTATTCAGCCTCTCCCTATAATTTGAATGCCCCAGTCCCCACAACGTCTTGGGAAATCTTCTCTGCACTCTCTCAAGTTTAACAACATCTTTTCTATAGAAGGGTGACCAGAATTCTCTGTAATATTCTAAAAGTGGCCTCAATAATGCCCTGTAAAGCCGCAACATAACATTCCAACTCATATAATCAGTGCTCTGACCAAGTTGTAATGCTAGTCCCACCATTGCATTGTTATCTCTTATGGTTTTCAGAAGGTCAAGATGGTCTCACAAATATTGGACTTTCATCGAAAGCACTATTCAGGTCACACCATGGGCTGTGGACTGATACAGTGGTAGCTTGTTGAAGAGACTAATGCAACAGTGAGTGATGTAGCACTTATATTTAGATACACACATGCAGGCACATAAAGTACCGCAATCACATGCACACACGTAATAATTTGACAAATGAGGAGAAATACCTTGTAATGAAAAGCACATTTTCACAACATCGACCTGTGCACAACAAGGAACATTAAGCAAGGATCATAACCAATAGATTGTCAGAGAATAGTTTTGTTGCAGAATTCAGATCCAAGCCAAAAGTGAATTGATTAAAGAGATTTGTGAGGCCAAAGTGGTATTACATGAATAAAATAAAGAGAGCTGCTTTCTTTTCCCTCTCTCCTATGTACACCTGGTCACCACCTGATATCTTTCTCCAGCCAGACAGTCAGACAAGCCACAGTCAGCAGAAAACATGATTCGAGTGAAATGAACTGCAGCCAGGTTTTTCTTTCCCCTGCCTTACCTCTCCTCTGAGCAATGCTTGACGAATTTGACCAAGAGCTGCTCAAACCTGGCAAAGTAATTGGCACTTGGAACTGAGCAACGCTTGAGGTAACTTAAAGCCGCAGCCTTTCAAACGAACTGCCATGCATCCATAACACTGAAGCTGCAAACTTCATAGCCGCATATGACAGGGGCACTGCCACACCATGAGTTTCAGGACTCAAACAGTTCATTTCCAGTTGGAACACAAGCTGCATTTTGTTCAGCTTTGTCTTATCCTTATCCCTGCTAGTGGTTGACTCTAGGCTTTTCTCCTTATCCAAAACTACTCAAGGACATTTCCTAGTGAAACAATGTTATGAAATAAGTGGTACATAGTTGATTATTTTGGACAATAAAGAGTGACACCTTTGTTGGAGCATACCAAGAGTGTTTTGTACGTTAAATCTGGGGTGGTACAATGGTTAGCACACTGCCTCACAGTGCCAATGACCTGGGTTCAATTCCACCCTCAGGTGACTGTTTGGAGTTTGCACATTCTCCCCTTGTCTGTGTGGGTTTCCTCCCACACTCAAAGATGTAAAGGTTAGGTGGATTGCCAAATGGAAATTGTCTATCATATCCAGGGATGTGTGGGGAATGCAGGGTTATGGGGTAGGTGTGTGTGTGTTGGATGGTTGTCAGAGGGTCAGTATGGACTGAAGGATCAGTGTCTTCACTGTAGGTATATTAAGCTTATATTTACTTTGGTTCATTTTCATATATGCAGAAATGAACCTGCATATCTGAACTGCCATGCATCCATAAATGGAGCACCTTGAATTATATGGCACTGGAGTCAATGCATTCTAGATACCACATTAAGTGTGTTTTCATCCCCAAATATCAGTAGGTTCAGGTTGGCTGCATTTGGTCATGATTAGTGACATTAGGAAAGGCTAAATTTGGGGTGACATGGTGGCTCAGTGGTTAACACTGCTGCCTCACAGCACCAGGGTCCCAGATTCAATTCCAGCCTCAGGTGTGGAGTTTGCATGTTCTCCCAGTGTCTGCGTGGGTTTCCTCCCACAGTCCAAAGATGTGCAGGTCAGGTGAATTGGCCATGCTTAAATGCCCATAGTGTTAGGTATATTAGTGAGAGGGAAATGGGACTGTGTGGTTTACTCTTCGGAGGGTTGGTGTGGACTTGCTGAGCCGAAGGGCCTGTTTCCACACTGTAGGGAATCTCATCTAATCCAAATTGAATATCTTCTCTGACGGTTATAAGGTTTTTTTTATTCATTCATAGGATGTCTGCATCTCTTACTAGGACAACATCTATTGTCCATCGCGAATTGCCCAGAGATCATTTACGAGTCAACCACATTGATGTGGGTCTGGAGTTTGTTTTTTTCTTACCCTCCATCATTCTCAGAAACACCTCCCCATCTAGGAGGCTACCTCCAGGAACCTCATGGGCCTTGGCCCCCTCAGACTGTCTCATTGGGTTACTAACTGTACTTTGTATTCATTCACAGGACTTGGACGTCTCTGGCTAGGCCAATATTTGTTGCACATACTTTATAGTCAACCACACTGATTGTGGGTCTGGAGTCACATGCAGTCTAGCAACTGTTAAACTTGCCGCTGACCTTGGTTACTGGGCATTAGCATTAGGTAATGCTATGGTGGTCTGAGATCCCAGGAGTGAGCCCAATGTGGCAATGTCATTTCCCCTGACATCCACAGCAATGAGGAGAGAAGAGGAGACCAAGCCAGTGCAGCTAAAGCGTGTCAAAATGAAGGAGACCGAGCCTGTCCAGTCCCAGCATGCTTCAGTATTTAAGGAAGACTTTGATGGTTGAATCTTTAACTCTATTTCTTTATTTTTCAGCTTAATACTGAGAAGGACTATAATGTTTAACTTTTAACTTTGTTCCTATTTCTTTCTCCCTTGTTCTTAGGTTTTTGTACTTGGTACTTGTATTTAAGATGGCGCCGTGTGTGGTAAAACTGAAAACTTTTCACTGTACTTAGGTACGTTTGTACTTGAGAACACATGACACTAAAGTTTAAATCTTACTCTAAATCTAAAAGCTAAGAAAGCAGCCACAGCACCTTAATTGAATAGAAGTGTTATTTGTTCATGTAGGTCATTTTTTTAATGGAGTATGGCCATAATTGTACTGTCAGTCATGATCTATGCTCATGGGAACCAATTACCTGATGAAAGACACAAATATTTTCTAATCAATCTGTTGAGAGATGTTGCATACACCGTTGGAACAATAGGCCCAGGTTCAAGTCCCAAGTAGCAATGCACTATATGCTTTCCGTCCATAAAGCTGAAGAGAATGTTGCCCACAGTGAACACAGAAGTAAGACTAAGATGTGGGCCCAGCACTCTGCTGCTAGAACCAATACTCTGTATAATTGTGTGTTCAAAGTCACACAACACCAGGTTATAGTCCAAATTCTGTAAATCCTATAACTGCTGTAAATTCTGTGTCTTATGGTCTTATGCTCCACAACCACCTGATGAAGGAGCAGCGCTCTGAAAGCTAGTGCTTCCAAATAAATCTGTTGGACTATAACCTGGTGTTCTGTGACTTTTAACTTTGTCCACCCCAGTCAAACACCGGCTTCTCCATATCACATCATATGTGTAAGCATGAAAATGTACTGGCCTTCCCTGATACAAAGATGGTCAGCTTACATCTCTGCTGCATGCAATTCATCCCTGATACCATACTGGGAGTGCCAAGGTCAGACACAAATTTCAAAATACCACAAAAATCAATAGGACGTTTCTGCCAATTCACAGAGAAGATAATTACGAGGTTGTGTAACAGAGGGTGAATCAACATCATGTTCTCTCGTAAAGTCAATATAAATAAATATCAGGAGAGCTGAAAAACAGCTCCTGCCACATTGTGCCTTTATTTATTAGTTCATGGGATTATGGACATCACTTTCGAATTCAGAATTTATTATCCATGCTAATTTCCCTCGAGAGCATGGTGGTGAGCAGCCTTTTTGGGCTGTGCAGTCCTAGGGGTGTTGGGATACCCATAGTGCTTTTAGGGAGGGAGTTTTAGAAGTTTGAACCAGCAGCAATGAAGGAACGGTGATATGGTTCCAAGTCAGGATAGTGTGTGTGTGATTTGTGGATGGAGGGGAACTTGCAGATGATGGTGTTCCCCAATGCCCGCTGCCCTTTCCCTTCAGTCTGCTAGCAGTTATGAATTTGGAAGGTGCTGCAGTATCACAACAAGTTCAAAATAACTCCCAGACTGTCAAAAGTATTTTTAACTGGAATGTAGGAGGCATGGAGTGACCCAGGCAAATAATAACACAATGTGACAGGACATACAGAACAACATTGACCAGGAGGGGTGCATACCAGGTTAAAAAACAATAACTAATCTTCAGTAGGCCTCATCTTATAGTGCCCTTTCTAATCAGACATCTGCACCTGGAGCATATTAGAGAGAGAGAGAGAGAGAGAGAGACCTCCTACTTTGAGTAACATGTAAAATCTTAATGGGCCTTAGAAACAGCTTGTATGCAGGTTCCCAACAGTTCTAACACTGAATTAGAATGTACTGGACTGAATCTGACTTGGCCTTGATCCATGGCTCAGCAAAGTTAACATTTTTACATATGTGTGAATCTTTAACAACTGTCCTTAATTTTCAAATGAAAATAAACTCTTGTCCCTTTTTAAATATTTTGACATTTGTCTCTTAATGCATACACTGACTTGTTGGATAGACTTTCAAAAGCTAAATATTATTTCTCTGTCCTCTATGGAAACCTGTTCTGCTAACCACTGGAACGTTTTCTTTAGTAAAAGCAAGAGTTAACATTTGAAATATTGATTGGAACCAGGTGGCTCTTATTTAGTATGAGATCCTTCATTGAGGTTGTTAACTTAGGCCAATCAGGGAGCCCTGGCTGACAGAAATAGACAGGGAATTATCACACAGCATTGCCCTTTGATGTGAAGGGCACTGCTTGTCACTGGCCACACGGGTGTTTTCCTATCTTCCTGGTGGTGGAAATTGAATAATGAGTTGTGCACTTTGTGTCTCTCACCGTGTCTCACATCTACACACACACACCATGGGTGCTGGGAGAAAATAAATAAATAAAAGCAGGAAAAAAAACAGGGAATTATCACACAGCATTGCCCTTTGATGTGAAGGGCACTGCTTGTCCCTGGCCACTCGGGTGTTTCCTTTCTTCCTGGTGGTGGAAATTTGAATAAAGATTCTTGCACCTTGTGTCCTTCATTGTGTCTCACACCCGCACTCACACAACATGGGTGCTGGGGAAAAATAAGCACTACTGCAGTTAGGCTGTAGTGTGGGGGGAGGGGGAGGAAAATAAAACACAAACTGGAGTGTCAGAGATTCTGTTCACTCTGAGAGCTAGAAAAAAAGAGAAAAAAGAAAAAAGAAAAAAGAAAAAAGTAAAAGAAATAAACGGGGAATTATCACACAACTTTGCACTTTGATGTGAAGGGCACTGCTTGTCACTGGCCACTCGATTGTTTCCTTTCTTCCTGGTGGTGGAAATTTGAATAAAGATTCGTGCACCTTGTGTCCTTCGCTGTCTTTCACACCTGCACACACACAACATGGGAGCTGGGGAAAAAAACAAGCACTGCCGCAGTTAGGCGGTAGTGTGGGGGGGCGGGGGAAGGAAAAGAAAAATAAGAGCAGGAGTTATAAAATAAAAAAAAGAGGAGTGTCAGGCAGTCTGACACCCTGAGAGCTGGCAAAAAATAAACAGGGAATTATCACACAGCATTGCACTTTGATGTGAAGGACACTGCTTGTTATTGGCCACATGGGTGTTTCCTTTCTTCCTGGTGGTGGAAATTTGAATAAAGATTCGTGCATCTTGTGTCTTTCACTGTGTCTCCACACTTGCACTCACACACAACATGGGTGCTGGGAAAAAATCAGCTCTGCAGTTAGGTCGTTGTGTGGGGGTAAAGAGAGAAAAAAGAAGAAAAGAAATAAACAGAGAATTCAGAATATTCTCACTTAGGGGATTTCGAGCTGGCTGGCCATAACCAGTATACTGTACACAGGCAAATAAAGGCTGACTCGGTGATGGGATATTGCCTCTTGCAGGTATTTATGGGTGGCACAGTGGCTCAGTGGTTAGCACTGCTGCCTCACAGCACCAGGGTCCCAGGTTTGATTCCAGCTTCAGGTGACTATCTGTGTGGAGTTTGCACGTTCTCCCTGTGTCTATGTGGGTTTGCTCTGGGTGCTCCAGTTTCCTCCCACACTCACAAAGATGTGCAAGCCAGGTGAATTGGCCATGCTAAATTGCCCATAGTGTTCAGGGTTGTGTAGGTTACTTGCATTAGTCAGGGGTAAATGTAGAGTAATGGGAATGAGTCTGGGTGGGTTACCCTTTGGAAGATTGGTGTGGACTTGTTGGGCCAAATGGCCTGTTTCCACACTGTAGGGATTCTATTCTAAGAATATAGTCTGGTACAATGATCAAGTGTAAAAATTTAACTATTTCCATACCTATTATGCATTTAGCCTTCTTGTCTGTAGGAATAGCAGTTCAAAGTTAGGGAGAAGATTTGTAGCTCGGGTGCTCGTTGTTGTGGTTCTGTTCGCCGAGCTGGGAATTTGTGTTGCAAACGTTTCGTCCCCTGTCTAGGTGACATCACCAAAACAAAAGACCCAATACCCAGCATGAGCAAAACCAATGTAGTGTACAAAATCCCATGCAAGGACTGCACAAAACACTACTTAGGACAAACAGGAAGACAGCTAATGATCCGCATCCATGAACATCAACTAGCCACAAAGCGACACGACCAGCTATCTTTAGTAGCCAGACACGCAGATGACAAGCAACATGAATTCGATTGGGACAACACCACTATTATAGGGCAAGCCAAACAGAGAACAGCTAGGGAACTCCTAGAGGCATGACACTTATCCATAGATTCTATCAACAAACACATTGACCTGGACCCAATATACCGGCCACTGCAGCGGCCAGCTGTAACTGACAACCGGAAGCGGCAGATTCAAACCACTACAAATGCCGGAGGAAACATCACAGAAGCGCTTCACAGGAGGCTCCCAAGCACTGAGGATGTCACCTAGACAGGGAACGAGACGTCTGCAACACAAATTTCCAGCTCGGGAATAGTAGTTCTAAAGGCTTATTTGGTCCAGAGAAAGAGGACAGTGTTCTTCTGTATAACTCCAGTATCCAGGCCCTCCTGTCCACAAAGCAGAGGATCAATTTCTCTGTATTTAATATGATTTGATTTCATTTATTACTGTCACATGTACCAAAGTACAGTGAAATGTTTTGTTTTGCGTGCAATACAGCCAGATCATGCCATACAAAGGTCATAGAACAGAGTGAGGAATATAAAGTTACAGCTGCAAGGAAGGTGCTCAAAAGGCAAGATCAATATTAGAAGTGAATGTTGGTTAATTTTTACAGACTTAGAATTGAGGTTTAAAACTGCAGAACTATTATAAGAAATGTGAGAGGAAGATCTGCTGTAGAGAGTTCACAAACAATCATCCTGTGTCAGCACCATCTTGAATTCCTATCCCCATGTCAACGACAGAAACAATGCAAAGCAGCATGGGAACCCAGGCTGGCTGCACAATGGCCTTTTAAAGATGGTGCCAAGTGTCAGGAATCCCAGGGGCTTTGTTCTTATTTCCACCTATATCAAGTGAGAGAATCAGACACACAAAGCACCCTGGAGGTGTGCCACATTGTTAATGAGGCGAGTTTGGGACAACTGCGCAAGAAAATTTATTTTGCCAGCTCTCCATCAAAGTTGTCAAAAACAACACTTAGCCGATTTCTGGTAAGATCCAACCCATTATCTCTGTTTATCCCTCCACAAAGTTGTTCGACCTGTTGAGTTTTGCTAGCATTTTCTATTATTTTTACAGCTTTGAGCAACTAATTGCAGTTCCTCACCTGGGATTTAGATGTTACCCAATGAGTGAACATGCTAAAAGTTGCAAATGGTAAGAGCAAGTCCAATTTCATTGAGAAGGATCTCTGAAATCTGAGGAGAGTTTTCAACCATCACTTTAAAGTAGATTGTGCTTATATATCATCACTTTTATCATTTAAAGGAAAGGTTTAGATTGATAATGTCTTTTACAAATGTAAGACATAAAAATGTCATCGCTGCTGTACTGTAGGAATCATGGCAATCAATTTGAGCACAGCAAGCTTCCACAAATAGCAATGACCCCCTCAAACCTTTATCACAATTGCATCTTCTGCTGTCTACCCAAATGGGGTCTTAGGGTTTAATGTCTCATCGGAAAGATGGTACCTCTAACTTTGAGATCTCATCATCGTTTCTGAGGAAGGGTCACTCGACCCACAACATTTTATATTAGATTACTTACAGTGTGGAAACAGGCCCTTCGGCCCAACAAGTCCACACCGACCGCCGAAGCGCAACCCACCCATTCCCCTACATTTACCTCTTTACCTAACACTACGGGCAATTTAGCATGGCCAATTCACCTGACCTGCACATCTTTGGACTGTGGGAGGAAACTGGAGCACCCAGAGGAAACCCACGCAGACACGGGGAGAATGTGCAAACTCCACATAGTCAGTCGCCTGAGTCGGGAACTCTGATTTCTCTGCATACGTGCTGTCAGACCTGCTGAGCTTTTCCAACAATTTCAGTTTTTGTCTGTGAGGACTCCCCAGGTCTTAGTGTCAGGCAAAAGCTTTTGCTTGAGTTTAAAAAAAATGGAAACACATGTAAGTTGTAGCAGATGCAGAAAAGTCAGAGGTGAGTGATTCTATTCATTGGAAAAAAAAATCTGTTCCTTTGTGTTGGCTTTTTAATGTAAAATTGAAAAGCATGGCTTCATGCAGACACTTTTTATAAATAGTGAAAGGAATAGAAGGAGGACACTGGGCTGAACACATCAGTTGAATGAATGCTTCTGAGGAGCCATGGTTGTCAGTATTGACTTATGACTACCTGAGAAGTGAATGACTGTATCTGATTAAAGTTACATTAGCAGGAACACAGCTTGATATTTTCTACTGAAGCAAATCTCTCGAAATGTAAATGTTGTATATGAATTATTGAATTAGTGTATTGACTTTTTCACAGTTGGCTGAAACTCAATGCTCGGTAACTGAAGAGCTAAAAACAACATTGCATTGCAAAAAAAAACCTCCAGAGCATCATACAATTCAATGGCACCTTTACCGAATACTGCAGGCGAAAAGAATGTCATGATCAGTCTAATAGAGAACTAAATCATTTGCTCTGACAAGTTGATATCAAATACAAGAATGATAAAAGCTAGGTGTGCAACTGGTGTTAGGATAGCAGAGGTGAGCAATGTACTCATTGACATTTATACTGGTTTTTAAGTTTAGATCTGTAATTGACGGCTTCATATTCTGAATGATCTCTTCCCGTATGGATAAAGTAGAATACAAAAATTATATTTTCGGAAAGTGTTACCATGGAGAACTGTTTGGCTTGGTATCAAACTTTCTAAAGCTTAAGCTGGTGGTTATTTTCCTGCAATGTTAATACTCTGTGCCATACTGCTGTTTCGTCAATTATTACAAACAGAAAAAGAACAATAAATGAGGAAACCAGGTGAAGGAACAATAAATGTTTGCTTTTATGCTATGTCTTAAGAAAGGCTGAAAAGGCTTTTTCACTGGAGCTGAGGAGGTTGAGAAGTGAACTTATGGAGGTTTATAAAAGCATGAGGGGAATAGATAAGTCTGGTGGTAAATGTCTTTTCCTTAGGGTGTGGGATATCAAGACGAGGCAACATATTTTTAAGGTGAGAAGAGAGAGATTTTAAAAAGGCATGAAGGACACATTTTTTACACAGTGGGTGTGTCGTGTGTGGGATGAACTTCCTGAGGAAGAGGTGGATGTGGGCACAGTTACAATGTTCAAAGGATACTTAGATAAGTACATGAATAGGAAAAGTTTGGCGGGATATAGGCAGGTGGGACGATTTTAATATGGGATTATGGTCGGCATGGACTGGTTGGACTGAAGGGTCTGTTTCCGTGCTGTCTGACTCTATGACTCAGAACATGCCAAATCGCTTTACAGTCATTGTGGTACCTTTGAATGTGTTGTACTTGATGTAATGCAGCAGCCAATCTATGCAGAGTAAAACTGCACAAATGGCATTAAGTTACAAAGCTAAAAATCACACAACACCAGGTTATAGTCCAAAAGGTTTATTTGGAAAACACTAGCTTTTGAAGCACTGCTCCTTCATCAGATGGTTGTGGAGTAAGATTGTAAGACACAGAATTTTTCACAAAAGTTTACAGTGTGATGTGATTGATATTATATATTGAAAAAGACCCGGATTGCTTGTTAAGTCTCTCATCTTTTGGAATGAATATGTTGTTTCAGTTCTTTCATATGTAAATTGCAGAAGTTTTTAGAAAGTTACATTCTCAAATGAACTTTAACAGTTGGTGTCACGTCGGCCCAGATAATGCATTTAAGGTGTGAGTTGTCCTGTGTGAAGCTGTCTGCGCCACAACAGTCAGACTGATTCTAATCTAAAAAATTTACAGTTTGTGAGCAAAATAAAATGTAATTCTGCAAGTGCAAATTCACCCCACAAAATTATATTTATATGTGTGCATATGAGCATGTCGAGGCGCAGTTATGAATGTCTGTGAGAGAATGTGTGTATGTGTGAGTGTGAGCGTAAAGGGGTATAGGTCTGTGAGAGGGAGTGTGGGAGTGTATGTGGGAGCGTTTGAGAGAGGGTCTGTGTTTGTGAGTGTGTGAAGGAGTATCTGTGTGTGTGTGTAGTGCAATGGGGTCACCTGTAGTGTGACATGAACCCAAGGTCCCGGTTGAGACCATCCCCATGGGTACCAACCTTGACTATCAACCTCTGCTCAGCCACTTTTCATTGCTGCCTGTCCCAAAGTGGAGACATGGGGAAGGTCTTGGCGAGGTGCTCCTCCTCCTTGATAATGTGTTGCAGGCTGTGAAGAACATGGCATAGTTTTTTTGGCTCCTGGGAAGTAGTGTTGGTTGCAGCTCGTGTCTGTCTCCTGAGGAGGTCATTACGGTTTCTCACTGTGGCATGTCGGAATGGGCCAATCCATATCATGTGCACATCTTTGGGCTGTGGGAGGAAACTGGCGGACAGTCTCACACAGGACAGCCCATGCCTTAAAGGAAACTCACGCAGACATGAGAGAAATGTGCAAAGTCAGGTACGTGTTCCTACTGACCATTAGGCAGAAAAGCAAGCCTATGAAACAGTGCATTATCAGTCACTAACATGCTATCTCTTAAAACAGTTATCAGGATATCTTATCAGGGTATTGTAAAGTGAAGTCTCTTGATAGTCAGCAGTTGAGAGCAAAGGGAGTTTCCTCGGACTGACCAATGCTTTTAAGATAATTTCTCAGAAGAATTCATTCTACAACCATAACAGAGCAGGTTAGATGAGACTTGATATTATGTAAGAAATCAGAGTAAAGGCACCCTAAGGTTGTAGTGACCACAATATGATTGAATTTTAAATAAGGAGAAGATTGATCTAAAACCAGCAATTAAAACTTAAACAAGGACAGTTTTTGTGCATGTAAGCTGAACCAGCTGTTGTGAACTGGTGTGCTAGATTGGGAATATATCAAGATGCGACAACAGTCATTTAAATGGGGATTTCAGAATACTCAGAGTACATTCCCCCAGAAGAGATAAATTTAAAAGGGAGGAAACACCATCTGTGGTTAACTGAAGAGATCCATTTTCACCTGAGAGGTTATGCTCCTTTTCAGAAAAGTCCAGAACTTTCATCCTGTAGAAGAAACCACCCCCCACCCCCACATCTGTGATAGCAGTAGAATGGGGTACAGAGGAGATTCACCAGGATGGAGAAATTAAGCTATATGGAGAAATTAGATAGGCTTGGATTGCCTTCTTTAGAACAGGGAAGACTGGGGGGAGACATGGCGAGGGGTTTAAGATCATGAGGGGTATGGACAGGATGAATAGAGAGCAGCTGTTTCATTTGGTTGAGGAGTCAATCACATGGGAGCATGGTTTTAGGTAAGGGGCAGGAGATTCAGGTGGTGGGAATCTGGAATACACTGTCTGGGGAAAATAGTAGAGACTGGAAATCTTACAACCTTTAAAAAATTTCTGAATGAGTACTTCAAATATCATAACATTCAAAGATATGGGACAAGTGCAGGAAATTGGGTTTAGCTGACCCCTAGTGGTACTTATTTTCAGTGCAAACTCAATGAGCCAAAGGGACTTTTCTACGTTGTATGACTCTTGATGATTTTCTCTCTCTCTCTCTCTCTCTCTCTCTAACTCTCCACCCTGCAGTTGCATCACTTCTGCAATGAGACAAAGGGAAGGGTTGAGTGAGATGGACAGAATGGAAGAGGCGTTAGTGGTGTTACAGAGCAGGAAGGATGGTGGGGTGTTCCCCAAAGAGTTCCCCAAAGGAATGCAGAGGCCAAGTTAGTTTAGTAGTGTGGGAGATGAGATGGGTGAGAGCATACATAGACATGCAATAATGAGAGTTTCAGTCATGGAATCATGGAATCAGACCATTCAGTCCAACCAGTCCACATCGATCATGTTCCCAAACTAAAGAGTCCGTGAGCATTGGTGAGAGGTGTGGGCAATGGCAGAGTTAGAGAAAGTGGTGGGCCCCGTTGTAAGTGTGAGGCAGCAGAGAAAGGATGGGAGCACTTATTCTTGAAGAATGCAGGAGTCTTTGGGAGTCTTCCTGCACTATTGGTCATCCTGCTTCATCTAAGAAACAGCACTGAAGGAGGGGAGAACTGATATTTGTGAGATGAGTTGTGGCTTTAATGAGATGGCGCGATGCTGAAGCCATTATTTAAATAAAGCTTAAATTAAGGAAAATTGAGAAAATGTTTTTGACATTGAGAGTTTAACTTTTCTCATTCTCACCCTATTTTCCCATTTTTCTCATTATTATTCACGCCTCACTAGAGAAAGGAAAATTCCACCCTATGCTTTTATTTTTATTTGAGTCTGAAGTGATTATTGGTATAATTTTACAGATTTTCAGCTCGTTGCAATCATGAGATGTTCAATTCACTCTCATAAGCTGCCTAAAAAGGAATCAAGTGTTAAATTTTCACGGCTATCTTAGTGCCAAATGCAAGTTGACACTATAGAAATAACCCGAATTTATAAGCTCCAAAGCTTTACTTAAATACAGAGAAGAATGGAATAAAATCTCCAGATGGCAGACCAATAGTGCAGAACAATTTATATAAAGGTCGGAATGTACCTAAGTTGTTATATTAAAGAAGGACTGCAAGAAATCCAAACCACAAACGTACATTTGTTTTATTATGCAGTGACCTACTTTAAAGTTCTGTTGGTGATGTGAAGGCATCAGGAGAAAAACAGGACTCATTGTTAAATTGAAAAGTATTTGGGACCTAAGTTGCAGTCATGTTGCTGCTGTATTTCCCGTGGCTCACTGTAGGTACTAATGCCCTCCATCAGAAGTGCTGTGAAAATGCCATTGTTTGACTGAGCAGACAAAGTCAGAAGTCACATGACATCAGGTTATGGTCCAACAGGTTTGTTTAGAATCACAAGCTTTCGGAGAGCTGTTCATGATTTTAAATAGACCTGTTGGACTATAACCTGGTGTTATGTGAGTTCTGACTTTCTCCATCAGAAGGTTATGGGTTCATAAGCTATATCAGAAACTTGGAGTTGATACTCCAGTGCTAATTTTGATGGTGTGCTTCATTGGTGGAGGTCCATTTTCGCAGGTAAGATGTTATACCACATTACCATAAACCCTGGACGTTAAATATCCCAATGCACTACTCAATGAAGAGCATGGGAGCTCCATCAATGACTTATGTTCATCACTGGATCAACATTCATAAAACAGATGATCTAAACATTTGCTGCTGGTAGGTTCATTTTGCTAGTGATGCAGAGTGGTGCAATTAGAATTAGAATTCTTACAGAGTGGAAACAGGCCCTTTGGCCCAGCAAGTCCACACCGACCCTGCGAAGAATGACCCACCCAGACTGATTCCCCAATTACTCTATATTTCCTCCTGACTAATGCACCTAACCTACACATTCTTGAACACTAAAGGCAATTTAGCATGGCCAATTCACCTAACCTGCATATCTTTGGACTGTGAGTGGAAACCAGAGTACCCAAAGGAAACCCATGCAGACACAGGGAGAATGTGCAAACACCACACATTCGCCCAGGTCCCATGAGGCAGCAACTCTAATCACTGAGCCACCGTGCCACTCCAAATGATATTGTTTCAATGCCCATTCCCACAATGGGAGTTCTGGAGGTCTGCATCCTTGCCTTGTTCCATTCTAATGTCCCTCGAGCTATATATAACCAAGTGGATCTCTCTCTCACTCTAACAGAGTGTACTGCCTAAGGTCCTTTTTAAGCTCTGACTCACTACTTGTCATATTTCTGTGCGCAAATAGGCCATTACATTGACAACAGCAAACACATTTCAAAAGCGCTTAATTGTTTGTAAAGCACATTTGTATCCTGAAGATAGGTGCTACATAAATGCAAGTCTTTATTTTCTGGAAGGCTATTCAAGGAATGAGACTCCAAATCGGCATCACCCTCTTGTTCTACCCTGTCCATCTTCCTTGCCACCTATCTGCTCCACCCTCCACTCCGACCTATCACCATCACGCCCCCCCCCCCACCTTCATTGACCTATCGCATTCCCAGCTACCTTCCCCCCAGCCCCACCACCCTCCCATTTATCTCTCAGCCCCCTTGAGCTCTCCCCCTGATGAAGGGCTTATGCTTGAAACCTCCCCTGCTCCTCAGATGCGGCCTCACCGGCTGTGCCACATTTTTTTTACTCTGATAATAATCGAGTATTCCAGGCAATGTTCTGGATATGTGTTCATATCACATCAGAGCAGCTAATGTAATTTGAATTCAATCAATAAATCGGGAATTGCAACTAGGCACGAGTGTTGAAACTATCATTGATTGTCACTAACAACCCATCTGGCTCATTAATGACCTTCAGGGCTTGAAATCTTTTATCCTCATCTGGTCTGACCAACATGTGGCCCCAGACCCGCAGCAATGAGGTTAACTCTTAATTGCCCTCTGATATGGCCCTTGCAAAGCACTCAGTTCAAGGGCAATAAGGGATGAGCAATAAGTTCTGGTCTTGCCAGGAATGCCCACTTCCCATGAAGAATGACTGATGCGGCAGATTGCATGGTACAGAAGGTGAATATAACTGTGAGGTAACAGGCAACATTTTAAGAGATGTATTTCATGATTCATGATAAAGCCAAAGCTTTAATTAAATTCCTTCCTTAACTTCATTCCTGAAGAAGGGTTCATGCCCGAAACATTGATTCTCCTGCTCCTTGGATGCTGCCTGACCTGCTGCACTTTTCCAGCAACACATTTTCAGCAAAGCTTTAATTAGCAAAGCTTAATTCCTCTCACCCCATGTGGATGTGATAGCACTGTAAACCAGGAACAACTGTATGGAGATTAGGATTTTATGTCTGTAAAGATGCATGCACCAAACCACATAAACGGTAGGTCTCCCTGCTATAGGAAGTTAAAAATCAAACAACACCAGGTAATAGTCCAACAGGTTTAATTGGAAGTACTAGCTTTCCGAACGCCACTCCTTCGTAAGAAGCAGTGCTTTGAAAGTTAGTGCTTCCAAATAAACCTGTTGGACTATAACCTGGTGTTGTGTGATTTTTAACTTTGTACACCCCAGTCCAACACCAGCATCTCCAAATCATGCTATAGAAAGGATGTTGTCAGCGTTGGGGGGTTTGAGCTATAGGGAGAGGCTGAATAGACTGGCGTTATTTTCCCTAAAGCTTCAGAGGCCGAGGAGTGACCTTATAGATGTTTCTAAAATCACGAGGGGCACGGATAGGGTAAATAGACAAGGTCCTTTCTCTTGGAAAGGGAAGTCCAAAACTAGAGGGCATAGATTTGAGGTGAGAGGGGAAAGATTCAAAAAGGGACCTAAGGGTCAACTTTTCCAGGCAGAGTGTTACATGTATGGAATGAACGGCCAGAGGAGGTGGAGAAGACTGGTATAATTACAACATTTAAAAGGCAATGGATGGGTACATGCACAGGAGGGGTTTAGAGGTTAATGGGCCAAATGCTGGCAAATGGGACTAGAGTAATTTAGGATATCTGGTCAGCATGGACGAGGAGGACCAAAGGATCTGGTTCTGTGCTGTAGGACTCTACAATTCAAGAGTTTTTGTGGGACCTTGCTGTCCATAAAGTGACTGTCACATTTCCCTCCATCATAACAGTTGACTACAATTGAAAAAATAATTCATTGGCTGTGAAAAACTTTGTAAAATTGTAAGATAATTGCAGCTTCCTTCTTTCATTGTTATAATCACCTTGACAAAAATTTCCCTTTCATTTAAAGAAGGAAATTTGGAGTGAAAGTTTATTCTATTTTATGCATTCCATGGGAAAAATTCTGGAACCCTTATAAGGGTAGAGAGCACCATATTCCTTACTTTCTTTTCAAAATAAACAAAGTTAGATTTTTCTTTATTTTAAACGGTGTTGCTCTAATTTGACTGACTGATTTATCTAGCACAGAGGTGTATACTCAATCTTGCAGAACATGTCCATATTCTGGCAGAGTGTAGCCTGAAGCTTCCTTGTGCCTAGTATTCTTGGCAATCCCTTGAACTGTCTGCAGCTGTCTGGAAGAGCTGTATGAATTTAGTCTCTCGGAAACCCAGGAGAACTTCATGCATCTGTTCATCTGTTCCTTGTTGGTTAGGGAACTGTGCAGCTGAATCCTTGGCACTATTGTGTGACTGTAGGAGGTCATACGTCACTGTGTGACAAACTGGAGAGATACACTTATTCAGCTCATCACTCATCTAATTTGAAGAGAAGTAATTTCTTATCTCCAAGTCACCAGCGGTTTGCTGGTTATCAGGCAGTGAAGAAAAGCTGTGTAGAAAATACCCAATGTCTCTTCTTGGGATTCAGATCGAGAAATTTGAGCATCAGATTTGGAAATTTACTTTGTGGAATTTGAATTTGAGTGCAAATCCAAATTGTAAATATGTCCAAATGTAACTTGGAGATACGTGGCACCATTTATTTTTGTTGTATTGATTTTGTAATCATCAAAGTATTTCATATGGGCCGACCAATTAATTGTTGGCATGGAACCAAATGATGTCCTGATAGATTGAGGGATTGGGAGAATCAAGAAACAAAGAATCTGTGTTTTTGGAACACTTTTCACAGTGTTACGACATTCGACTGAGAATCAATTAAGTATTTCTTAATGCAATAAGTGCTGAAAATACTCAACTGGCAGGGCTGTGCCTATGGAGACAGAAACTGAGTTAACCTTTTTGATTTATTAGTTTCTTTTGTCATATCACAGAATCTGTTGCATTGCATGTTACACAGCTGAAATAGCTCAGTTGGGAGAGCGTTAGACTGAAGATCTAAAGGTCCCTGGTTTAACCCCGGGTTTTGGCAAAAGCAGCTTTGCTTGAGTTCTTCCCTCCTTTGTTTGGTGGTGGCTCAGTGGTTAACACTTCTGCCTCACAGCACCAGGGTCCCAGGTTCGTTTCAGCCTCGGCCAACTGTCTGTGTGGAGTTTGCGCATTCTCCCATGTCTGCGTGGATTTCCTCCCACTGTCCAAAAATGTGCAGGTTAAGTGAATTGGCCATGCTAAGTTGCCCATAGTGTTCGGTGCATTAGGCAGAGGGAAATGGGTGTAGGTAGGTTGCTCTTCGGAGGGTCGGTGTGGACGGGTTGGGCCAAAGGGATTGTCTCCACACTGTAGGGAATCGAATCTAATCTAATCTCAGAGGTGCTCCAGTAAATCATTTGGACCATCATGGCTGTAAAAAGTGAAAGGTAAAGCCATGATAGTCCCATTCTGGTACTAGAGAGAGAGTTAATTGGTGGTGGTTTAACCTGAGAGTAACCACACCTTATGAGAGGTTGAGAGGAGAGTTATTCATAGCAACCAGTGTAGGAATTGAACTCACGCTGTTGGTGTTACTGTACAAACCAGCCATCCAAGCTAACCAACCTCTTGTCAGGTCAATGCAAGATTTCCGAAAGAGCAAGTCATATGGTGTCATTATTGAAAATGTGTTGCTGGTTAAAGCACAGCAGGTCAGGCAGCATCCAAGGAACAGGAAATTCGACGTTTCGGGCATAAGCCCTTCATCAGGAATGAGGAGAGGGTGCCGGGCAGGCTAAGGTAAAAGGTAGGGAGGAGGGACTTGGGGGAGGGGCGATGGAGATGTGATAGGTGGAAGGAGGTCAAGGTGAGGGTGATAGGCCGGAGTGGGGTGGGGGCGGAGAGGTTAGGAAGAAGATTGCAGGTTAGGAGGGCGGTGCTGAGTTGAGGGAACCGACTGAGACAAGGTGGGGGGAGGGGAAATGAGGAAACTGGAGAAATCTGAGTTCATCCCTTGTGGTTGGAGGGTTCCCAGGCGGAAGATGAGGCGCTCTTCCTCCAACCGTCGTGTTGTTATGTTTTGCCGGTGGAGGAGTCCAAGGACCTGCATGTCCTCGGTGGAGTGGGAGGGAGAATTAAAGTGTTGAGCCAGCGGTGGTTGGGTTGGTTGGTCCGGGCGTCCCTGAGGTGTTCTCTGAAGCGTTCCGCAAGTAAGCGGCCCGTCTCCCCAATGTAGAGGAGGCCACATCGGGTGCAGCGGATGCAATAGATGATGTGTGTGGAGGTACAGGTGAACTTGTGGCGGATATGGAAGGATCCCTTGGGGCCTTGGAGAGAGGTGAGGGAGGAGGTGTGGGCGCAAGTTTTACATTTCCTGCGGTTGCAGGGGAAGGTGCCGGGAGTGGAGGTTGGGTTGGTGGGGGGTGTGGACCTGACGAGGGTGTCACGAAGGGAGTGGTCTTTGCGGAACGCTGATAGGGGAGGGGAGGGAAATATATCCCTGGTGGTGGGGTCCGTTTGGAGGTGGCGGAAATGACGGCAGATGATACGTTGTATACGGAGGTTGGTGGGGTGGTAGGTGAGAACCAGTGGGGTTATGTCTTGGTGGCGGTTGGAGGAGCGGGGCTCAAGGGCGGAGGAGCGGGAAGTGGAGGAGATGCGGTGGAGGGCATCGTCGATCACGTTTGGGGGGAATCTGCGGTCCTTGAAGAAGGAGGCCATCTGGGCTGTGCGGTGTTGGAACTGGTCCTCCTGGGAGCAGATGCGGTGGAGACGAAGGAATTGGGAATATGGGATGGAGTTTTTACAGGGGGCAGGGTGGGAGGAGGTGTAGTCCAGATAGCTGTGGGAGTCAGTCGGTTTGTAGTAGATGTCTGTGTTGAGTCGGTCGCCTGAGATAGAAATGGAAAGGTCTAGGAAGGGGAGGGAGGAGTCTGAGACAGTCCAGGTGAATTTCAGGTCGGGATGGAAGGTGTTAGTAAAGTTGATGAACTGTTCAACCTCTTCGTGGGAGCACGAGGCAGCGCCGATACAGTCATCGATGTAGCGGAGGAAAAGGTGGGGGGTGGTGCCAGTGTAGTTGCGGAAGATGGACTGTTCCACATATCCTACGAAGAGACAGGCATAGCTGGGGCCCATGAGGGTGCCCATGGCAACTCCTTTAGTTTGGAGGAAGTGGGAGGATTGAAAAGAGAAGTTATTCAGGGTGAGGACCAGTTCAGTCAGTCGAAGGAGGGTGTCAGTGGAAGGGTACTGGTTGGTGCGGCGGGAAAGGAAGAAGCGGAGGGCTTTGAGTCCTTCGTGATGGGGGATGGAGGTGTACAGGGACTGGATGTCCATCGTGAAAATAAGGCGTTGGGGACCGGGGAAGCGAAAATCCTGGAGGAGGTGGAGGGAGTGGGTGGTGTCCCGAACGTAGGTGGGGAGTTCTTGGACTAAAGGGGATAGAACCGTGTCAAGGTATTGGGAGATGAGTTCGGTGGGGCAGGAGCAGGCTGAGGCAATGGGTCGGTCGGGGCATTCAGGTTTGTGGATTTTGGGCAGGAGGTAGAAACGGGCGGTGCGGGGTTGTGGGACAATGAGGTTGGAGGCGGTGGATGGGAGATCCCCTGAGGTGATGAGGTTATGGATGGTCTGGGAGATGATGGTTTGGTGGTGGGAGGTGGGGTCGTGGTCTAGGGGGCGATAAGAGGAGGCGGCCGCGAGCTGGCGTTTGGCCTCAGCGGTATAAAGGTCAGTGCGCCAAACTACTACCGCACCTCCCTTGTCTGCCGGTTTGATGGTGAGGTTGGGATTGGAGCGGAGGGAGTGGAGGGCTGCACGTTCTGAGGGTGAGAGGTTGGAGTGGGTAAGAGGGGTGGACAGGTTGAGTCGGTTAATGTCGCGGCGGCAGTTGGCTATAAATAGATCGAAGGCGGGTAAGAGGCCAGCACGGGGTGTCCAGGTGGATGGGGTGCGTTGGAGGCGTGAGAAGGGGTCGTCAGAGGGTGGGCAGGAGTCTTGGTTGTGAAAGTAGGCACGGAGGCGAAGGCGGCGGAAGAATTGTTCAATATCTCGCCGCGTGTTGAACTCATTGATTCGAGGGCGTAGGGGAATGAAGGTGAGGCCTCTGCTGAGGACTGATCTTTCATCCTCAGAGAGGGGGAGGTCTGGAGGGATGGTGAAGATCCGGCAAGGTTGGGAGCTAGGACCTGGTGTGGGACTGGAGCTGGGGGTGGGGGCGGGGACAGAGATTGATGTAGGGGCGGGGTTAGTCGTGGTGACATTGCTGGGTGTGGGGTCGGGGTCAAGCGTGGGGGCGGGGTCATGCGTCGTGACGGAAATAAACGTGGGGGCGGGGTTACGTGTAGTGACGTAAGACGGCGTGGGGGCGGAGAAACCTGAGGCGTTGTGGTCCTGCAGGTTAGTGATGTCAGTGGGGGCGGAAGTGAGTGCGGCGACGGCAACCGAAGGGAAGGAAATGGTTGTGGTGACGGAAGAACCGTCGTCATTCCCGGTAGTCGCAGGGGTCACGAGTCCGTCGGCGATCGTGGAAGCAGTTGTCTGTGCGGTGATCGCCGGGGCGGTTGGCTGGGCGGCGATCGGGGAGGCTCCGAGGTCGGTGGGGGCGGAAGTGACGTCACGGTCGGCAGCGGCCGTTGGTGCCGCGGGCGCTGTAGTGGCCGCATGTGTAATGGCGTCCGACAGGCCGATAGAAGATTCTGGAACAGCCGAGGAACCACGAGTGTGGGGGTAAGTACATGAAAAGTAAATGGTGTCATTATCCCACCTTGCCTCTGTAGCTCTGAAAATTCCAATAAGAATCCAAAAACCTGCATATCGAGGGGATTAGCTAGAGGTAGTGCATTAATTTCGCCCCCACTCCCTCTCTCTCATTCTCCCTCTCTCTCTCTCATTTCCCCCACTGGCTCTTTCTCTTTCATTCCCCCCACTCTCTCTCTCATTTCCCCCGCTCTCTCTTCCATTCCTCCCACTGTCTTTCTTCATTCCCCTCACTCTCTCTCATTCTGCAATTCTCTCTCTCTTTCATTCCCCCCACCCCCCACATTCTCTCTCTCTCATTCCCCCTCACTCTCTTTTTGCAAATTCAATGGTTGTTTGAACCTGCCTCCACCACACACTCAGGTAGCACATTACAGGCCTTAAGCACTAAATGGGTGATAAATACTTTCCTCAAGTCTCCTTTTCTTCATTTGCCAATTACTTCAATCCTTGCCTCTTACACTCAAACCTTCCAATAGAGTCAATACTTTTTGCCCCTCTGCTCTGCCCAAAGCCTTTATGATTTTGACTACCTCTATCAAATTTACACTCAACCTTCTCTTTTCTCAGGAAAGCATTCGTAACTTCTTCAATCTATCTGCATAACCAAAGTTCCCCATCCCTGGAGCCATTTTTGAGAATTTTCTCTGCCCTCTCTTCAATGTTGTTATGTCCTTTCGAAAGTGTGATGGCCAGAACTGGACAGAACACTCCAGTTAAAGCCAAACTAGTATCTTACACAATTTTATTGTAACCTCCTTGCTATTGAGATATATACCACTGTGCTCTACACCACTCGTATGGGCTCAAATACTGTCTACTTTATTAACTGCACTCAACTTTCCACCTTCAATGATTTATGCACATATATACCCAGGTCCCTCTGTACCAACATACTTTAGAACTTAGACTTTATTTCCTATTCTCCCTCTATATTGTTGCTACCAAAATGAATCACTTCACAATGCTCTGCATTGAATTTCATCTTCCATTTGTCCAATTGTCAATGCTGTGCAATCTATGGAATATTCTGAATGGTTTTTGCTGTTTTTTATTCAGATTTCCAGCATCTGCACTACTTTACTTAAGTACATTTGTAGTGTGGCCACTGTTGTACTGGTTTGAAATGTAGCAATTAACTTGAGCAAACAAGCCTACCTACATCTTTTGGAATTCTAGTTCACTTTAAGTCTAGCTATTTTTAAATGTGATATTACATAAAGACAGAGATTCTCAAATTGTTCCCTGGCCTTTCCTCTCCTTAGCTTGATAGCAATCTCCAGCACTACAACTTGCTGAGTTCTCTGCTTTCTCCAAATTCTGCCAACTCCAGCCTCCTCTGTATCTCTAATTTTCATACTTCAATCATTGGCAGCCATCTTCACCTGCCTATTGCAATCTTCAGCTTTGTACCACAAATTGAATTGAATTGAATTTATTGTCACGTGTACTGAGGCACAGTGAAAAGCTTTGTCTTGCAAGCAATACAGGCAGATCACAGAGTTAAGTAGGATAATAATAGGTAGCAGTGGCAAAAACAAAAACATAGGTACAGGCGAATGTTAAGAATTTGTGCATCCATTCAGTATTCTAACAACACTAGGGTAGAAACTATTTCAAAACTGGCTGGTGTGTGTGTTCAGGCTTCTGTACCTTCTCCCCAATGGTAGAAAAGCATTACCAGGGTGGGATGAATCTTTGAGAATGCTAGCGGCCTTTCCTTGACAGTGGGCCTGGTAGATGGATTCTATAGATGGGAGGTTGGCCTTTGTGATTGTCCCTGCCACGTTCACCACTCTCTGTAACTGTCTCCAATCTTGAATGGTACAGTTGCCAGACCAAGTAATGATACATCCAGACAGAATGCTCTCGATGACACACCTATATAAATTGGCAAGGGCATTTGCTGTCATGCCAAATTTCCTCAGCTGCCTAAAGAAGAAGAGACATTGTTGGATCTTTGTAACCACTGCATCCACATGACCACTCCCAGGAGCTAGACACTCTCCACTCATTCCACCTCTGCGCTGTTAATGAGTAACATCCCGTTGAAAGTTAATAATGAGTTCCTTGGTTTTGCCGGTATTGAGAGCTCGGTTGTTCTCAGTGCACCATTTTTCCAGGTCTTCCACCTCCCATCTGAAGTCTGTTTCTTCGCCATCTGAGATTTGACTGACTATGGCGGTGTCATTATTGAATTTGCAAATGGCATTAGTCTGATATTTAGCAACGCGTCATGGGTATACAGTGAGTACAGTAGGGGGCTGAGTATGCACCCCTGGGGAGCTCCAGTGTTGACTGTTAGTGAGAATGAAATATTATCCCCAATCTTCACTGTTTGTGGCCTGTGGGTCAGGAAACTGAGGATCCAGTTGCAGAGAGTGGACTTAGTCCGAGATCACTAAGTTTATTAAATCAGTCTCGAGGGGATAATAGTGTTGAAGGCTGAACTGTCGTCAACGAGTAGGATTCTTACTTAGCTGTTCTTGGTGTCAAGATGTTCTAGGGAGGAGTGAGGGCAAGTGATATGGCCTCTGACATGGATCTGTTGGTCCGATAGGCAAATTGGGGAGGCTGGAGTTGATTAATGCAATGACCAGCCTTTCGAATCACTTCATGACCACCAAAGTTAGGTACACCAATGTACAAATGTACCAAGCATACAAGCAATCAGTAAAACAATAATGTGTATTTTTTTAAGTGAATGTTGCCCTATATACAAGCAATTGTAACTGGGAGGCAATGCAGACACTTGCAACTTCTAACTTGTAGAACTGATGCTGTTTTCTAGGAATAAGTGAGGACTGCAACGCTGGAGATCAGAGTCAAAAAGTGATGCTGTTTTCTGTTTACAGAATCACAAGATTATTCATCATCTCTCATTCTTATCATCGATTGGGAGGGACAGTCTTGCAGAAACATACATTTCACCACACATGATAACATTCAGCACTGGAACTTCCTCCTTTAATCTCCCTTCCTCTGGCACACATTAACTGGGAAGAGTATAGCAATAATTGTAACTCATTGTTCCACAAGCCACCACAAAAATGTATAAAATCTCAGTTGAATCACTAAGATAATCAATTTGCCTCTCTGACTACCATTCAGGACAAAAGCCGTTCACACCAGACCTCTATTCATTATTAGACATTTAATTTTAGCAAGTGTCAGGATTTCTAACCTACTTCATGCAACTTAAACTATATCCCATTAAAGCCCCAAAATACCTACACACTCAATTAACAACTAAGAGTCAAAAGCAGATACTATGATTGGAAAAATATGGATAGGGAAAATCAAGTTTTGAGAAAACCAAATTACTTTATGTATAACAGTTCCTCTTGATTTTTACTCCTGATGAGACATTGTTGTCTGTAAAACAATGGTTATTCTTCACTTTAATGATCAATTTGCCAGACCCAGCTCTTTCATGTGAGAATCCTTTATTTTAAGTTTTCTTGATTCATCTCTCATTTCACCGACACAGAGAGAGAGGGCAACCAACTGAAGCTCAACCAATCAGGAGGCTGTCATCAAGCAGAATCTCCTAAGCTCAAAGGTTCTCATTGCCACTTAGTTTTGAAGTATTCTACCTCACTGGTTCAAAAAGTAACATTATCTTGCACATCTAGAAACGTATATTACACAGTCCCATTTGTTAGTTCAAGTTATAAAACTCTCCTGGATATTTTAGTTCTACAGCTGTGTCCAACTTCCATTTTCCAGTTTATCCAAAAAGGAGAAAACTGTGGACCCTTATACCTCTCTACCCTCTTTCCTTCTTGAAGATGTTTCTTGAAATGTAGTTCTTTGACCAAGTTATTGAACACCAATCCTGTTTTTTTCCTTTATGTAACTTGATGTGAAACCTTGTTTAATCAGGTTAAACTATTTTATATTGAAGATACATCATTAATGCAGCATATTATTACTGATTCGGTGCAAGAATCCAATGCTGACTTCTACCCATTAATTCTTGATACACTGTCCCTGTGGATGAAGCTCTGTGTCAGTGGCATAAATTTGTAGAAAAAAAATCTATAACTGCTGCATGTTGTAGTCACTCCATTGTAGTTTCACTGAGATAGTTAGAGTAACATTTGACATATTTATTTTAATACTAAACACTTTTTTTTCTGCTATTCCTTCCCCTGTCGTATTTTTTTTACAAAATATATTATTGCCTTTGAAAAGTAAAGATATTGTCAGCTATCAGCTACAATAAAGGGAAGTCTGACATTTTCTGTTGTTATCTAGCTTCTTTGGGAAGACTAGTAGGGAACTAATTAAAGCTTCAGGCTTTTAGATAAAGTCAATTAAACGAAAAGGAATTTCTTCACTATGGAAGATTGTTCAAATATCAGGAATGAAATATTGAAACACTCACCTGGGAGATTGACTAAAGGTTTCATCAATGGTACCATGATTTGGCCAGTGAGATACCACAGTCACAAAAATAGGTTCTAGAACTACACTCGGCTCTGTTGAGTGACCTGTACTCACCTGCGTAGTAATGGAAGCCCAATGTTCAGAGGAGAGAGATGGAATACATGGCCACAATTGGTAATGTCTGAATGAGTGTGGATATCAAACTAACAGTCCCTGCTTTTAGTATTGGTCTTTAATTGCACAGAGAGTTAAAGGAACCCTGGCCTGTGTCTCCAGACAAATTAGAAACCCATTCTTCGCCTGCTGTGTACCACGAACCACGTAGTTGCTTAATAATCTTAGCAGCTCTGACTTACAGAGACAAGAGTGATCCTGTTGGACTGTAAATTGACTGTAAGTGCTGAAGGTTAGAGTGTGCTATTTCAGAACTGATAGAAAGGGTTGCAATGGTAGGCACTCCATCTCTGAACCAGGAGGCCCTGGTTGAAGTCCCACCTGTTCCAGAGGAATGCAATAATGTCTCTGAACAGGTCGATTAGAAACCATTTCAGAACTAGTAGCTGCAGGATTGAATCATCATGTGATGACCTGTGGAATGATTAAATGCCTGATTGCTCAGGCCCATTGATCATGACAAAGAGAGGCTGACTAGAGAGTTAATGCAGTGTCTATAATGAGAAGCACAGTGAAGGAGGTCTGAAAAGGTTTGAATCAGCGAGATGTGTGAATAGAGAAAGAAAGACTGATGCCAAATTTTATACAGCCAGGTCTGGAAAACAGTATGAGATAATAATGAAGTAATCTATTTTAGTGATGCCAGTTGAGGGATAAATATTGTAGAAAACACCAGGGAGAAATCATTGTTTTTCTTTGTCATAGGATCGTTTATATTCACCTGCCTGTGGTGGTTATTGGCTTGTTTGAAAGACATGGGGTGAATTTTAACCAGAAAACGGGGCCAGGAAACCAGTTAAAATTTAAAAACTCTCAATCCTTGCTTGAACCCACCCAGTTCGAATTTGCAGGATGTACAGCAATACAGTAGGCAAACAAACTGCTTCCATGAGAAGGGCTGGAAATGTAAATATTCTAATGAGGCTGTCAGTGTCAGATTTCAGTGGTTTACCAGTTTCACAGTGGACACAGGAGAATATATGTGCCTGTACATCACTGATGTGGACCAGGTGGAGCAGGACGTGGAATCATAGCATCCCTACATTGAGGAAGCAGTCTATGTAGTTCATCAAGTCCACACTGACCCTCCGAAGACCATCCCACCCAGACCCACCTCCTACCCTATAACTCTGCATTTTCTGTGGCTAATCCACCTAGCCTGCACATCCCTGGACACGACGGGCAGTTTGCCCATGGCCAATCCCCCTAACCTGCTCATCTTTGGACTGTTAGAGGAAACCACAGACACAGCCCCCGGAGGAAACCCTCACAGACACAAGGAGAATGTGGAAACTCCACAGAGACATTTTTAGAATTTGATTTTTGATTTTATTTTGATTTGATTTGCTGTTGTCACATTTACTTAAGTAGAGAGAAAAGTTTTGTTTTGCGATTAGTATAGGCAGATCATAGCTAACGAGGACGTATAGATTATTAGACAGAGTGAGGGACAGGCAGCAACTCAAAATGGGCAAACAGAAGCTGATAGCCAAGTTTGGTACCCAGGGGGATGGCCTCAACTGGGACCTTGGGTTCATGCCATGCTACAGGTGACCCCACTGCACACACACACACACACACACACACACACAGACACACACAGACACACACACACAGACACACACACATAAACACCCGCACACAGACACCCACACACAAACACACACAGACACACACATACGCACACTCCTACAGACATGTACACACTCCTACAGACCCACACACTCATGTAGACCCTCTCTCATAATCAAGCTCTCTCTCATATGCTCACACATAGACTTCCATGCTCACACCCACACATGCATCCTCTCATAGACTTATACCCCTCTACACTCCCACTCACACACATACACATACTCTCTCACAGACACTCATGCGCAGACATACACACATTTGCGGGTCAAGTTGTACTTCCAAAAGTATATTTTATTTTTCTCAAAAACTGCATGAATCCATGTAAGATTCTGTAAATCTGTTCTTTAAATTATAATGAGTCTGACCATTGGGGCACAGACAGCCTCATACAGGGGACCTCATACCTTCAATGCATTACCTGAGTTGACATGGCACTTACTGTTAAAGTTCACTTGAGAATGCAACTTTAGAAAGTTCTGGGATTTACATATGAAAGAACTGAAACCAACATGGTCATTCTAAAACACAAGAGATTTAACAAACAATCCAGGTCTTTTCCAACATGTCATTTCAGTTACATCACACTGTAAACTTTTGCTATAAATTCTTATGTCTTACGGTCTTCTACTCCACAATCACAGATGGAGGAGCAGCGCTCCGAAAGCTAGTGCTTCCAAATAAACCTGTTGGGCTGTAACCTGGTATTGTGTGATTTTTAACTTTGAGGAATACAAAGTTACAACTGCACAGGAGGTGAAAAAGGCAAGGTCAACATAAGATTTGAAGTTGGAGAACAAAGAAAATAGAAAGGTACAGCTCAGAACAGGCCCTTTGGCCCACAATGTTGTGTCAAGGATTAATCCTAATGTTAAAAAAAGACTTAACCTACACACCCCTCAATTCACTGCTATCCATGTGCACATTCAGCAGTTGCTTAAATGTCCCTAATGACTCTGCTTCCACCACCACTGCTGGCAACGCATTCCATGCATTCACAACTCTCTGCGTAAAGAACCTACCTCCGACGTCCCTTCTATACGTTTCTCCTGATGTTGGTAGCCTTTCCGTGGCAGCAAGAAGTGTAAATGGATTCCTTGGATGGGAGGTTAGCTTCCGGGGTGGTCTGGGGTGTGTACCTTCTGTAGTTTCTTATGGTCTTGATCAAGCCATACCAAGCCATTATGCCCCAGACAGTGTGCTTTCTATGGGGCATCTATAAAAGTTGGTGAGGGTCCTTTTGGACATGCTGAATTTCCCAAGCTTCCTGAGGAAGGAGAGGCATTGTTGTGCCTTTTTGACCAGCACATCTATGTGGGAGGTCCAGGACAGTTTGTTGGACAGTCGCCCAAGGGTGGTATTGATCCCAGATACCTGGTGCTGTGAGGCTGCAGTGCTAACCACTGAGCCCAGTGACATTGTCAGTTTGGTAAATTCCTTTTCCTCTAAGACTGTCATCCAAAAGCTTAAGGGTCTTGCCTGCTTTGCTGAGCAGGGGTTGGGTTGGGAGATAGTGAGGAAAGAGATCAATCGGAGACTGGTACAGTTGAGAACAGAAGTGAGTCAAACAGTCAGGGCAGGCAGGGACAAAGCAGAGAACAATTTAGGACTGATCAATTAAACTGCATGTACTTCAATGCAAGGGGCCTAACAGGGAAGGCAGATGAACTCAGGGCATGGTTAGGAACATGGGACTGGGATATCATAGCCATTACAGAAACATGGCTCAGGGATGTACAGGACTGGCAACTTAATGTTCCAGGATACAAATGCTACAGGAAGGATAGAAAGGGAAGCAAGAGAGGAGGGGGAGTAGCATTACAGCTGTGCTGAGGGAGGATATTCCTGGAAATACATCCAGGGAAGTTATTTGGGTAGAACTGAGAAATAAGAAAGGGATGATCACCTTATTGGGATTGTATTATAGACCCCCTCATCGTCAGAAGGAAACTGAGAAACAAATTTGTAAGAAGATCTCAGTTATCAATAAGAATAATAGGATGGTTATGGTAGGGGATTTTAACTTTCCAAACATAGGCTGGGACTGCTATAGTGTTAAGGGTTTACATGGAGAGGAGTTTGTCAAGTGTGTACAAGACTATTTTCTGATTCAGAGTGTGGATGTACCTACTAGAGAAGGTGCAAAACTTGACCTACTCTTGGGAAATAAGGCAGGGCAAGTGAGTGAGGTGTCAGTGGGGAAGCACTTTGGGGCAAGCGACCATAATTCTATTAGTTTTAAAATTGTGATGGAAAAGGATAGACCAGATCTACAAGTTGAAGTTCTAAATTGGAGAAAGGTCAATTTTGACACTATTAGGCAAGAGCTTTCTAAAGCTGATTGGAGGCAGATGTTCACAGGTAAAGGGATGGCTGGAAAATGGGAAGCCTTCAGAAATGAGATAACAAGAATCCAGAGAAAGTATATTCCTATTCGGGTGAAAGGGAAGGCTAGTAGGTATAGGGTATGCTGGATGACGAGAGAAATTGAGGTTTTGGTTAAGAAAAAGAAGGAAGCATATGTCAGGTACAGATAGGATAGATCGAGTGAATCCTTAGAAGAGTTTAAAGGAAGTAGGAGTATACTTAAGAGGGAAATCAGGAGGGCAAAAAGGGGACTTGAGATAGCTTTGGCAAATAGAGTTAAGGAGAATCCAAAGGGTTTTCACAAATATGTTAAGGACAAAAGGGTAACTAAGGAGAGAATAGGGCACCTCAAAGATCAAGTAGCATCCAAGAAGCAGGTAAATCGACATTTTGTGCAGGAGTCCTTCATCAGGAACGAGGTTGGGAGTCTTGGGGATGGAGATATAAATGGGAGGGGGTGGAGCTGGGGAGAAGGTAACTGAGAGTTCAATTGGTGGTTGGAGATGGGGATAAAGGTTGGAGAGGAAGGTGGAACGGATAGGTGGGAAGGAAGATTGACAGGTGGTACAGGTCATGAGGATGGTGCTGAGTTGGAAGGTTAGAACTGGGGTAAGGTGGGGGGAGGGGAAATGAGGAAACTGGGGAAGTCCATATTGGGGAAGGTGCCAGGACGGGAAGGTGGGTTGTTGGGGAGTGTGGACCCGACTAGATAGTCACGGAAGGAATAGTCTTTGCGGAAAGCGGAAAGAGGTGGGGAGGGAAATATATCCCTGGTGGTGGGGTCCATTTGTAGGTGGCGGAAATGTCGGCAGATGAGGTGGTTTATGTGGAGGTTGGTGGGGTGGAAGGTGAGGATCGGGGGTTTCTGTCCTTGTTGCGGTTCAAGGGGTGGGGTTCGAGGGTAGAGGTGCAGGACATGGATGAGATGCGTTGGAGGGCATCTTCAACCACGTGGGATGGGAAATTACGGTCTTTAAAGAAGGAGGCCATCTGGTGTGTTCTGTGGTGGAACTGGTCCTTTTGGGAGCAAATACGACGGAGGCAGAGGAATTGGGAATACGGGATGGCATTTTTGCAGGAGGTAGGGTGGGAGGAGGTGTAATCCAGGTAGCTGTGGGAGTCAGTGAGTTTGTAAAAAAAGTCAGTGTCAAGTCGGTCCTCGTGGATGGAGATGCAGACGTCTAGGAAGGGGAAGGAGGTGTCAGAGATGGTCCAGGTGAATTTAAGGTCAGGGTGGAATGTGTTCATGAAGTTGATGAATTGCTCAACTTCTCGCGGGAGCACGAGGTGGCGCTGATGCAGCCATCAATGTAGTGGAGGAAAAGGTGGGGAGTGGTACCAGCGTAATTCTGGAAGATAAACTGTTCTACGTAGCTGACAAAGAGACAGGCATAGCTGGGGCCCATACGGGTGCCCATGGCTACCCCTTTCATCTGGAGAAAGTGGGAGGAGTTGAAGGAGAAATTGTTGAGGGTGAGGACCAGTTCAGCCAAACGAATGAGAGTGTCGGTGGAAGGGTACTGTTAGGGACATCGGGAGTGGAAGAAACGGAGGGCTTGGAGGCCCTGGTTATGGCGGATGGAGGTGTAGAGGGATTGGATATCCATGGTGAAGGTGAAGCATTGGGGGCCAGGGAAATGGAAGGTTTGGAGGAGGAGGAGGGTGTGGGTGGTGTCTCGAATGTATGTGGGAAGTTCCTGGACCAGGGGGGAATAGGACAATAACGAGGTAGGTAGACATGAATTCGGTAGTGCAGGAGCAGGATGGGATGATAGATCGGCTTGGGTAGTCAAGCTTGTGGATCTTGGTTAGGAGGCAGAATTGGATGCTGCGGGATTCCAACCTCACAGTTCAGGAACACTGCAGTGCCTGATTCTACCTCCTATCCAAGATGCACAAGCCTGATTACTACCCCACCTCCATCCACCTATTGCACTCTCAACTACCTTCTCCCCAGCCTCACATCCCTCCCATTTATTTCTCCATCCCCGAGGCTCCCAGCCTCATTTCTGGTGAAGGGCTCTGAGCTAAAACATCGATTTTCCTACTCCTCGAATGCCGCGTGATCTGCTGTGCTTTTCCAGCAACATACTCTCAACTCTGATTTCCAGCATCTGCAGAACCTCACCTCAAAGATCAGCAAGGCGGCCTTTGTGTGCAGCCGTAAGAGATGGGGGAGATGATAAACAAGCATTCGCATCAGTATTTACTGTGGAAAAGGACATGGAAGATATGGAATGCAGGGAAATAGATGGTGACATCTTGAAAAATGTCCATATTACAGAGGAGGAAATGCTGGATGTCTTGAAACGCATCAGAGTGGATAAATCCCCAGGACCTGATCAGGTGTACTCAAGAACTCTGTGGAAAGCTAGAGAAGTGATTGCTGGCCCTGTTACTGAGATATTTGTATCATTGATAGTCTCAGGTGAGGTGCCAGAAGAATGGAGGTTGGCCAACGTGGTTAAGAAACTGTTTAAGAAAGGTGTTAAGGACAAGCCAGTGAACTATAGACTCTCTGACTATTCTTTCAGGCAATGAGTTCCAGATTCCCACTTCACTTCTCTCCATAGATGCTACCAGACTTGCTGAGTTTTTCCTGTCATTTCTGTTTCTGATTTCCAGCATCAGCAGTCTTTGGATTTTTTTTTTTGTTTACAGCATGAAGCACGCCAGTTGTGACCTTACAGGCATTAGATTAGATTCCCTACAGTGTGGAAACAGGCCCTTCGGCCCAACAAATCCATACCGACCCTCCGAAGAGTAACCCACCCAGATCAATTTCCCTCTGACTAATACACCTAACACTTTGGACAATTTAGCATGGCCAATTCACCCGACCTGCACATCTCTGGACTGTGGGAGGAAACCGGAGGACCCGGGGAAACCCACACAGACACTGGGAGAATGTGCAAACTCCACATAGACAGGTGCCTGAGGCTGGAATCGTACCTGGGTCCCTGGTGCTGTGAAGCAGCAGTGCTAACCACTGAGTCACCGTGCCGCCCAAATTTTACACAGTTACAGCATAAACTCTTGAATGCTGGAAAGGAGGTTGGTCCTGTTCCTGTTCAGATGTGATCTACTCAACCTGTACACTTCCCACCTCCCCGGGAAAGCTGCCATATCCCAGGGATCTAAAATCCTCCCTCCTGCACCATCTTTTCAGCCGAGCGAGAATCTACTCTATCCCTCTATTCCTGTACAGTAGCGCCTCGACATACAAACGACCCCGTTCATGAACAAATCGATTTATGAACAAGATTGTATGTAAAATTTTGCTTCAACGTACGTATGAAATTCAAGGCACGAATGAAGGTGAACATTTTAAATGACAATGTGATGTGCCATTTTCGGAAAATTTTGCAACAAAGCAAAAAACAAGTTTGTCTGGATCGTTTTCTTGTGGCATTGCCAACCTCCAAGAGACAAAAAAGAGAAAAGACTCCGGAAATATCAGAACAATGGGAAAATTGTTCAGTTTGTGAACTTTTCAGCTCGCGAACCGGGTCCCGGAATGGATTAGGTTCGTAAGTCAAGGTGCTACTGTACTTGCTACTGCTTGGCATCTGGAGGTTACTACTTTTGAAGTCCTGCCTTTCAATTTCCTACTTCAATCCCTAAAGTTTGCTTGGCAGGACTTTATTTCCCTTTCTTTCTCGTGTCATTGGTCCCAAGATGGACCACCACCTCTAACTATTCACCCTCGCCCCTTCGGGATGTCTTTCTGACACTCTGTGACACCCTTGTCTGCTCTTCTCGCTAACAATCCCCTCCAACTGATGACTTTGGACAAAGCCTCTTCCCCTTGCCCCACCCTAAGTGGTGGGACTACCCACAATGCCATAACCTTGGCTTTGACTGACATTCACAGACGGATGGTCACTCCAACAGTTTTCCAAGGTTGACAAGCAGTTTGCAAGTCAGATGCGCTTGGGCAGGATTCTCTCATTCCCAGAGTGCTACCTGCACCTCCTTAAGCTGGAGATCACATTCTGAAATGGAACATCCACAAACCCCCTCAGCCTGATGAATGCCCCCTTGTCGCCCCTCCTGCAGCTCAATCCCAGAATTCAGAGTTCGGAAGCAGGAGGTACCTCTCACCCACATGGTCCTCCAGGCTGCCTGGAGCATCCAGGCTCTGCCACAGGAAGCAGATTGTGCAAACCACAGGCCTGAGCTCCCCAGATGTAATCCAATTACAGAGCATGTGGAGGTTTGCTCTTATTTGACCCTTACCCCTACTTAAATATAGACAAGAAAAATTCCATTCTTGTTCAGAGTCAAAAGTCACACGACACTGGGTTATAGTCCACCAGGTTTATTTGAAATCACAAGCCTTTGGAGCACTGCTCCTTTGTCAGGTGAAGTCATTCCAAAAGCTTGTGATTTCATATAAACGTGTTGGACTATAACCTGGTGTCATGTGACTTCTGACCTTGTCCACCCCAGTCCTACACCGGCACCTCCTTAACATATTCTTGTTCTGATTAGACAAACAACCGGAACTCATGGTCTTAACTTAATTTCCAGTCACAAGGGGCAAGCAAAAAAGGCCCAACAATTAAGCCACCTTCGCTCCTGTGGCTCTAAGCTTCAATGTGATTGGAGCACCTCTGCTGCTCTGGCTGACAGTGTTTCTGTTAGTTTGTTGTGCTGCTGCATTGAGCCATGTGCGGATTTGAGCTTTTCCAGCAACATCTGTATTTGTTTCAGCTTAATGGAGTGTTGGAGGCCAGTTGGTCTGCCTCTGGGGCCTCACTGCTCTCACTGTAACCTGACTGCCACTGCCTCCAAGTCCCACACAGCTCTGTGTACCAGCGGTGTGTCTGTGACTGAGACCACACTGCATTCAACGCTCCTTTTGACCTTGTTTTCATCTTTCCCAAGTCCCACAGTCCAAAGGATTGTGTGCAACGAATCCAGGAAAGTGAGACTGATCAACGAACATGTGTTTCACAACATTGTTTTTGCTGTATAACTCTATGGCGATGATTCTTTGACCATGTCCAAGAAGGAGATACCATCAAAAGAGATTATCTGCTGCTGAGTTGTTTTTGACTGAAAGACATTTCCACTAATGAGTAAGTGGGGTTTTGGATATTCATTCCAATATGCAAGAGGTTACAAAGGAGAAAATATTTATTCTTCCCTTAAGGCATTGATGTGATAGTTTATGAGGAAATAACAATGAATTGATGTCATGTCATATCTGAACTAAGTTATGGTGGAAGCTGGAGACTACTTTCAAATTTCTCTCCACCATTAAGACACATGTTGGTCAGCGTGTACCAACTACAAGATACACTGCAGTAATTCAGCAAGGCTCCTTTTACAGTATACTCAAATCTGTACTTGCACTACTTAGCAGGGCAAAATCAGTAGGTAGATGGGAACACCATCACCTGCAAGTTCCCTTCCAAGTCACCCACCACCCTGACTTGGAAATATATCGGTACTTCCTCACTATCACTGGGAACTCCCTTCCTAAGAGGTAAAAACAATGACTGCAGATGCTGGAAACCAGATTCTGGATCAGTGGTGCTGGAAGAGCACAGCAGTTCAGGCAACATCCAACGAGCAGCGAAATCGACGTCGATTTCGCTGCTCGTTGGATGCTGCCTGAACTGCTGTGCTCTTCCAGCACCACTGATCCAGACTCCCTTCCTAAGAGTAGAGTGGTGTATCTACATCGCATGGACTGCAGCCTTTCAAGAAGGCAGCTCACCACCACTTCAAGGGCAATTAGGGGTGTGAAATAAATGTAAGCTAACCTATGAACAAATGTTTAAAAAAGCACTATTTAAAAAATGGGTGCTTGATTTTCATGGCTTGCCATTGTATGAGAGGGATGACCTCAATCCCTCTGAGCTTTGTGTAACAACATTATAAACTAATTTCTTACAATTATATAAACTAAAACACTACGATGTAAGCCTTCCACCTAATTTCTCAGATATGAGTTACATAGACAAAAAAAAGTCAATAACACAGAAAAAAAACTGAGAGAAATGTTCATTGTATTCTAGGAATTGGAGCCAGAAAGTAGGCCATTCAGCCTATCATGCCAGTACCACATCAGCAGGATTTGAAAGAGGTCTTGACTAATGTTTAGAGAACACAGGGGCAGGGTTTTAATGTGATGTGATACATGGGGACTAAGGCAGAGTGCTGCCGCTGTTTCTCCACACTATACTAGTTTTAAGGAGCTTCTCAGTAGTCCATGGTGGAGGATGATCTACAGATAACTCTAGGCAGAAGAGGATCTTGCTTTTAGAAAGAAGATTTATTACATTGTGTTAATCATGTACAGGTTACTTTGTAGTAATAGGAACATGAGGAGCAGACACGATGGTCTCCAAACACAACTGCTCAAAACTGCCTCATGCTCCACCCAGTTATGATCAGCCCTGACTAACCTCTTCATAACCATTACTTAATACAATAGGGAGCTCCTATCAGGTCCATGTGAGAGAATCTTTATTATTCAGTGCCCATCAGGCCCTGAACAGGCCACCCAGAGATGAGAGCTCAGGGTCAAATATCGGCTCACTGTGAGGAGTTAACCATTCGGAGGCTGGTCACAGAGGATGTTCTGTAAGCAACTGCTGGCAATACTGCCCCCAGATGTCTGAATTAACACAATGGACTGAGGAACACCAGGCCAAAGGTGATTTTGGAAGGGACTGAGATATTGTGGTAGCGGGAGATGGACACTGCGAGAAAGGGATGGCAAGGTGGTCAAAAAACAAAGAATAGAGTTGGTCTTCAGCACCTCTCCCTCCCTGAGGTTGGGTCCTCGATCAGGCACTGAGTGGCCTGACAAGGACATTGACAGGGTTTACTGAGCAGCCCTCAGATGTTCAGAAAAACTGTACAGCCCCCAGTGAATCCCTGAGTCACCAAATTATGGAGAGGTTAATGAATAATTGGTGTTAAATGACTTATTAAGGAGCCTAAGGACACCTTGCTACCAAAACGTTGAAGGGGATCTGATTGAAGTGTCAATGTTCTGAATGGCATAGACAGAGTAGATAGGAAAACCCTTTGCCCTTAGTAGAGAGGTCAATAAACGGGGATTCAAATTGAAGGAAAGGAGTAGAATGCTCAGAGACAGACATGAGCTGCAACCAACAGGATACCCTTCGTTGACCAGTACTTCCCAGGAGCCAAAAAACGATGCCATGTTCTTCACAGCCTGCAAACATTATCAATGAGGACAAGCACCTTCCCCACATCTCCACTGCTCGCCGTTAAACAACCCCCAAATCTGACACAGATCATTGTTCATAGCAAACTATCCGGCTTTCATGACAACACCATATAACCTTATCATATTAGATGCTGCAAGACATGTCAGTGTGTCAACATGGATACCACCATTACGCGTGGGGACACCTCCCACCATGTATGTGGCAGGTACACATGTGACTCTGCCAATGTTGTCTATCTCATACGCTGTAGGCAAGGATGCCCTAAAGCATGGTGCACTGGTGAGAACGAGCAAGCAACGGATGAATGGACACCGCACAACAAGCAGCAGACAGGAGTGCTCCCTCCCAGTTGGAAAACACTTCAGCAGTCCGGGACATTCAACCTCAGACCTTCGGGTGACCATCGTCCAAGGGCGACTTTGGGACAGACAACAATGAAAAGTGGCCGAGCAGAGGCTGATAGCCAAGTTCAGTACACACAGACACACACACACGCACACACACACACACAAACAAATGCACATACACACACTCCTACAGACACACTCACACGGACCCTCTCTCATATGCTCACACATACAGTCTCACACTCACACACACACCCTCTCACAGGCACCCATAACCCCCACGCACCCCCCCACACCCACATGCATGCATACACACACCCTCTCACAGACTTATACCCCATTACACTCAGACTTATACCCCTTTATACACACACACACACACACACACACTCTCAACCCGCGGCCCCCTCTCCCCCAACACCCACATGCACGCACACACACACACAAACATATAAGTTTGTGGAGTGAATTTGCACTTGCAGAATTACATTTTACTCTGCTCAAAAACTGTATGAATCCATGTAAGATTCTGTAAATCTGTTTTTTAGATTAGAATCAGTCTGACCGTTGGGGCACAGACAGCCTCACACAGGACAGCTCACACCCTCAGTGCATTATCTGGGCCGACATGACACCTATTGTTAAAGTTCACTTAAGAGTGTAACTTTTAAAAAAGTTTTGTGATTTACACATGAAAGAACTGAAGCCAACATGATCATTCTAAAAGATGAGAGAATTAACAAACAATCCATATCTTTTTCAATACATAATTTCAGTAATGTCACACTGTAAACTTTTGCTATCAAGTCTGTGTCTTACAGTCTTACACTCCACAATCACCTGATGAAGGAGCGTCGCTCCGAAAGCTAGTGCTTCCAATTAAACCTGTTAGACTATAACCTGGTGTTGTCTGATTTTTAACAATGTTCAGAGGGGTATTGAGGGCTTTCTTTTTAATCTAGAGAGTTGAATACCCAGAACACACTGCCTAAAAGGGTGGTAGAGGTGAGAACCCACATTTAAGAACAATTTAGATGACCATTTGAAATCCCATGGGATACAAGTGTTGGAAAATGGGATAAGAGTAGATGTATGTTTGATGACCAGCATGGCATGATGGGCAAAGTACCTCTTTCATGCTGTAAATAGTCTTTGACTGTATGATTCCAACGTCAAACCCGTCTCACCCTTTTAGTGGGAACAGTTTTCCTGGTAGCTGGAATCCAATGGTTGTACTCTCATCCAATTCTTCTTCACTCCCCCCTCCCCTGCCATCATGTCTACTCAATTAAATTCCACCATCAAAGCCATCAACTTTAATTCCATTTCCTTAATCCTATTTTTTGTTCTTTAACTTTTTTCTCTTGAAAGGGCTTATGTAATTACCACTTCAATATCATTATTGATTTTGTCTCAATACCCACTTTAGATAATTCCATAATCAAATAATCCTCTGTGTGAAGAAAATCATCTAATGCCCATCTTTACATCTCTGGTATTAATTCCAGAAATATCCATTGGGAAAGAACCCTCCATTATGATCATTCCAAATTCTCTTTAAACTCGTCTTCATCAGTGAATGCAACCCCCATTTTTTTGCTTCTGCTATTAAACGATATTCTCTCGTGTTATCTGAGTAATTCTGCGCTGCATCTTTTCTTTGGATTGGGATTAAAATTTCAGATAGTGCTCCAGTGGTGACAGAACCAATATCTGGTACAAATTCATCACCAACTTCAATCACAGTCAACGTCAGCAGGTCACCTCTCGAGTTTTCATCTTTAGAGTGATAAATGGTATGTTTGTACAGCTGGCAAGATAGAAAATATGGCCCCTCAAATCTGCTCCACCATTCAATATGATCATGGTTGACCATCCAACTCAGCACATTGTTCCTGCTTTCTCCCTATACCCTTTGATCCTTTTAATGCTAACAATCTATCTAGCTCCTTCTTGGAAACTTTCAGTGTTTCAGCTTCAACCAATTCCTTGGCAGAGAATTCCAGAGGCTCGCCTCACTCTGGATGAAAGCATTTCTTTGTATCTCAATCCTAAATGGCCCATATCCTTAGACTACAACCCTTGGCTGTGGATTCCCAAACATGGAAATATCCTTCTTGCATTTATATTGTCTGGGTCTTTAGAGTTTTCTAGGTTTCTTTAGGATTCTCCTTCATTCTTGTAAACTGCAGTGAACTACAGTCTGCCCGTTCTTTATTTTATAATGACTTTAAAATTTGAGCATAAAGTATGTCTGAAGAGAAATTTGATTTAAAAATATGCTGAATGTTCAATTGGTTGTTATTAAGATTAAAAATGATACCAATATTGAACACATGTATGACATTGCAAACTCATGATCCCACTTTAGGGGACTGCATATCAGAATGTTCACATGAAACTCACAATTTCCCCTCTATCAGTCTCTAGATGTTAATCCTCTGCCAAATCTCCACAATAGCAGGTAGGGACTGCGTGGGAAAACAGTATGTCCCCTTTTTATTTTCTTTTAAATGTATTTTATTATTTGCTGTGTGAGCTAATTGCTTGTATCTTTTTTATTTATTTGTGAAATGGGTAGCAAGCCCATGCCTCATACTTCACAGGGTTGGGGTGAGCCTGTCTTCATTTCCTTTGATCTCACCATATATCAAGTGCTCCTGTGATTCAGTCAGAGCTTGGGATGTTCAAATGGTGGACGTATGGACTCAGTCCAGACTACTTTCATTTCTTGACCTTTTTGGTCATTGATATCAGCCTAAATCCATGGACCATCCGGGTTTCCAGACCAACGTTATCCAACTCTTTTCTTACAATCTGTGCAGGTGCAGCCCTTGTTCTCTGCTTTGATACTCACCAGCTGTCCATGTTCCACTTTCCTTGGTTTAATTTGTTTAACAGCACACTCTAGCGGTACTAGATTCATATTTGTGTATTTGCTTAAGAAGCAAAATCACTTCCTCACTCTAAAGTGCACAGTGGAGTTAATTAACTTCTTGTGGTTTCATTGAATGGAAAATGCATTCTTTAATTTTGTGTCTGTACATCCATGAAACAATTCACAGCAAACAAATACAAACATTGGTCGATTTTAATAACAATAATACTGCACCACAATTACCTAGAGCAGAACAGTTTGACCTGGCTGCTAGACAAACAAGGTGCCCACTTGGCTGCTGCCTCAGGTTAAACCCAACTGTGTACCTTCTCAATCTCCTGTGTGGACACAGTTCATCCACAAGATGCTCATTTCTGTTTCTCCAGCAGTCCACCTTTCCATTCTCATCAAACTCTTGCTTCCAGTGAAATCCTCATCCTTGTTTCGGTGACCTCCAGGATTGCCTTCTGAAGTTCATTCTTCAAAAGTCCTAACTCTTGTTGGAAACAACCCCCATGTTGTGAAATCACTTTCATTCATCTATCATCTTTGTTATCCTCCAATGGACACCTAATTCCCACCCTGGACCATGAAGGGATGTGGGTTTTAATTCAAAAGCTCATTTACAAGTTCCTTTGTGATCTCATTGTATCCTGCCTTTGTCCTGAGAAATCATTTCCATGCCTGATTCCAAACTTCTGATCCACTGAGGCTGACCCTCTTCTTTCATTCCCATATCATTGGAAAAGTCTTCAATCAGCTCAGTCTTACTCAATGGCAGTCTTCCTAAACTGTGAGTTCCATCTCTCTCCACAACTTCAAAGTTCCTTTTTGTGAACATGGAGAGGTAATGGCCTAGTGCTATTAATCCAGGGACCGGACAAAGTTCTGGAGAACTGGCTTCAAATCCTGCCATGGAAGATCATGGAGTTTGAATTCTACAAAAAATCTAGAATTGAGAGTCTATCGATAAGCATGAAACCAGAGTCGATTGGTTCATTAATATCCTTCAGCAATGTGATTAAATCATAACAGCTCTCTGGGTGATTAGGGATGGATAAATAAATGTTAGCCTAGGCAACAATGTTCACATCCCATGAATGCATATAAATGTTGGTGACCTCACTGGGACTGTCTGAGAAGGTATCCAGAGGCAGGCTTACTGAAGGGGAGGGCTTTCTGGGCTAGAGAGAGAGAGAGAAATAGTGGGTTTTTATGTTAAACATCTTACAAGCCATCAGCCACGGCCATTCCTAGAGGAATTTCCCCGCCATACCGTTGGCCTGGCAAGTGTGGTGCACTTACTTTTTGTTTCTGTCTATTTTAGAAGGCACCACCATTTTTGGGCACTTTTACACTCTCTAACCACACTGGCAATGCCCATTTCTTCCTGTAGAGCTACCAACCAACCCTTGCCAGCGCTGCTCCAAATGTTCCTCCCATCTGCCAATCGAATAACTCCTAACGACAGTTAATAAACAGACTGCCTCTCACACCGGTAGATTAAACCTAGAAACCATTGGGGTTGGGTTCTTTATTTGATGCCAGCACCCAAGAGTCGTCTCTGCCCTTCCTTGGCATCTTAGATTTGCAATGATTGCGGCTCCTACTATCAATGTGATTTTAGTTTTATGATGCTGAATCTATTGGCAAAATAGGAATCTATTGGCTCATTACTGCAGCTTTGCCAGCTAGCTGCAGAATTTTGCGTGTTGCACATGTTTTGATATCAGCTGACTTTCAGGCTGGTTGCTGATCTCTTCTGATATACAGTACACGACACAACAACTAGTCAAGGTCTTTAATCAGGCTGATGAGGATTCAAGAGTGCAGCGCTTGTCAATGACTGAGTGAAGTCAGCAGTTAGCAGTTGTGGGCGCAAGTCAGATGGAATGAACAATTTTTAAAAAGAAATGCCATGGGCTGAGGAATCATTGACAAAATTGTTACGCATTCAAGTAATGCAGATGGTGGTATTTTTGCAGCTGTGATGTATTAAAACAGATAAGTGCAGTGTTCTCCTGTCTTAGCGATTTTCCCAGTCATTGCTTGACATTGTATGAACTATTATATTCTTGAAATCTCGAATGCTGTGCAAGATATTCTCTGATTAAAGAAGTTTGTGAGTGTTATGAGTTACTGCTTGAAGGTAATTTCTTTAGCTTTAAATCTGAACGCTACAGCTGTGTTTCACATCACCCAGCATCAACATTAATATAGTTTCTTTTTCAAATTAATAATCTCTGAGAACACACTACAAACATTCCTTAAATCCTTTTATTGACACCAGCCTACATGTATTGATGAACAAGCTAGATTCCAGATGCATACTTCGCTGCATGAGTTAGTTTTTCCCAAGTAAAATATTTTGCCACTTCTAAATGTTGATTGCAGTTACACAATACATAGAACAATTAACAGTAATTAACAAGACAAATGTGAAATTAAAGGGTGATTGCCAATTAATCAGATTTTTTCCTGTTCTCAACAAGCTGCATGATCATAGCATTAAGGAGTATTAGGGTTATGCCAATAAAAACAAATGAATTATTTCCTGGCAGTCAGCTACACAGCTGACGTACTCAGGTAGCTGCGGTGATTAGGTCCTGTTCCTGAACTCCTCACTGAGATCGCAATGGCCAATCTTTCACTGACATCCAGCCACCATGGTTTGAAGATTTTTTTTCCCCACGTTACAGCAGCAATTACACTTCAAAAGTACTTAATTGGCTTTGAGGTACTTTGGGAGGATGTCGAGAGCACTTAGGAACAGGAGTAGACCATTCAACCCCTCTGACATGCTCCACCATTCAAGTAGATAATGGGTCATCTGTCACTCAACTGCATTTACTCATTTTAGCCCACTATTCTTCAATACACCTTGATGAAGGTGCCAGTGCTGGACTGGGGTGGACAAAGTCAGACGTCAAATGATACCAGGTTATAGTCCAATGGGTTTATTTGAAATCACAAGCTTTCGGAGCGTTACTCCTTTGCCAGGTGACATCACCTGATAGATAATGTATAAATGCAGGTTTATTTCTTTGTTTATCTTCAGCAGGTCTGCTTAGGAAAATTATTTTAGACGCTGATCCTATTGGGCATTGCAGGAATTTTCACATTTTATTTTAGTTTATTTTTCTTCATACCATTATGATCCCAGCTGATTTATTACTGGATAGATCAGATCCAACTCTGAAGTGGGGCTTGATAGATAATATCCTGTGAACTGGTTTTTAACAAAGTGGTCTTTCACAGGGTTGGTGTGGACTGGTTGGGCCGAAGGGCCTGTTTCCACACTGTAGGGAATCTAATCTATCCCACAGAGGTTTTCCTGAGTTGTGGCTTCTATTCAAGGTTATGAGAATCAGATAGCGTCTTTGTTCATTTGTTATTAAGCCAAGCTTCAAATACCCCTTCCAGCCCACTTGCAATTCAGATCTGGACCTAAATGCTGCACCTTGGAAATTTTCAGCACCTTTCATTGGAATGCTGCTGCCAGGACACTTTGCAAGCAGGGATAAACCCCCAGATCACCAATGGACAAGAGTACACCTCAGGGTTCCCCACAAAGTCAGACATATTGTCAGCAATGATTGGTCAAGGGTTTGAACATGTTGCTGTAGAGCACTGTGCTACAACTATCTCACTGCTGCACATGAAAAGCAGTGTAAACCCCAAGCACTGCCTGTGATTCAAACAAAAGGCCACCTTTAAGGGAAATAGTCCTCAGTCAGGCTGAGAGTATGGCTATATCAGACTGCTGTTTGACTAGTCTATGAGACAGCTCGCCCAATTTTGGCTCTGGTAAGGAGAACTTTTCAGGGCTGACAGGATTGTTTCTGCCATTGTCTTTTCCGGTGTATAGGTCAATGCAAGGTGACACATCTGGTTTTATTTCTTAGGTGAGACCTTGTGGCAACTAGTACAACTGAGAGGTTTGCTATTCCATTTCAGAGAGCAATTGAGACTCAACCACATTACTGTGGGTGTGGAGTACATATAGGACAAACCAGGTGAGGATGGCAGACTTCCTTCTCTCAATGACATTAGTGAGACAGATGGGTTTTTCTGACAATCAATAATGGACTCATAGTCTTCAGGAGATTCTTAATTCCCAATTTTTAAAATTGAATTTAAACCCCACATCTGCATTGGCAGGATTGAAACTTGGGTCTCTGAAATATCAGCTGAGTTTCTAGATTAATAGGTTTAGTGATAATACCATTAGGCCAATGACTACCCTATCTGTTTCCCTGACTACCACAGCTAACTCGCACTTTGACCCTTCTTGTTGTACAATAGAGTCAGCTGTGGTGCCATTGATCTGCATACTGCTGTACTCTGATAGGCCATTTCCTGTCTCCACAACAGTATCCAAAATGGCATACTTCTTAGAGAGGAGTACAATCCCAAGCGTCTCCTGCACTAAGTGCCCCCCAATCCCCTGGCAGTTACCCATCTGTCTGCCTCAACTTCGGATGTGGCCACATCCCTAAAACTCTGATCTGTGACGCTCTCCAACATCTGCAAGCTCCTGGGCTTCAGCTCAATAAAACTGAAGAGATTTGTCAGAGGTCACAAGGGGTGGTAGGGACCAAAAACAGAAATTGCTGGAGCAATTTTGGTTTGGATTTCCAGCATGTGGAGTTCATTGGCTTTTCTGTGGTAGGAAAGTTGGGACAGTCAAGATGGATGCTGAGGAGGTGATAATTGTGAGGTCAGTTATAAGGGAGATGGTGACACATTGAGGACATAGGTTACAGGGAAGGTGAGAGTGTCATCAACATTCACAACACCCTGGCTTTGACAGAGGGACAGTGCAACGTGACTAAATTAATGGCTTCAGTGAGCACTGAAGAAAGAGTAGCACTCCTTTAGCCAGGATTCTTCGAAGGGATGAGGCTACGAATGGTTCACCTGTGTAGTTTGCTTCATAAACAGCAATATGTATTTAGAATGAAGTGTACCATTTGCATGCTGTGAGAACTGTTTCTTTTCTGTTCCCCTCCCACTCAATGCATGGTGTAATACAACGCCTATTGGTCAAATTCAATGGTGAAGCATTTGAAAGTGGCTGAATGGTCTATTCCTGTTCCTAAGTGCTTGAGATGCAGTCCCAAAGCATTTCACAGCCAAATATGTCCTGTTAAAATGTAACCACTGCTGCAAAGTGGAAAACATATCTTCAACCATTAGTAGCTGAGTGTCAAAGAATTCAAGAATCAGAACTAATCTCGACAACTATCTGAGATTTTCAGTAGTGTAGCAGCTTACCAGCTATGGCATATTAAAGAACGTGCTATGTTTTTTTGAAAATCCATTCCTTAAAGATGGAAATCGCCAGCATATACTGGCCATCTCTGATTATCCTCGAGAAGGTACCGCCAAGCCCCCTTGATCAACTGCCACAGTCTTTGTCATGTGGGTACACCCACAGTATTATCATTCTTCACAGTAGCTTGATATGTAATTGCAGTAGGCAGTTATTGCTATGTAGCAATGCCAAATAAGGATGGTAGCTTCTTCAATAATGGGCATGAGTGAACTGAGGTGAAGCTGTGGCTGAGTACTGCTACAGCACTCAGTGGTAGTACTGACGCCTCACAGCTCACAATCTAAGTTTAATTCCAGCCTCGGACAACTGTCTGCGTGGAGTCTGCACATTCTCTCCGTGTCTGTGTGGGTTTTCTCCCACACTCTAAAGATGTGCAGGTTAGGTGAATTGGACATAGGAAATTGCCCTATAGATGTGTAGGTTAACCATGGGAATATGCAGAGTTAGAGGGTAGGGGAGTGGGTGTGGGTGGGATATTCTTCAGAGGTTTGATGTGGATTTGATGGGCTGAATGGCCTGCTTCCACTCAGTAGGGATTCTGCAAACTCTAACATTTCAATAAACAGATGGGTTTGCAGAACAATTCACAAATGATGTTAATGTGGCTCGCATTTTATTCCAGATGTTAAAAGCTGAGTTTATATTCCCCCAGCTGTTTTGGTTGATTTGAATTCGGGTCTCTGGGCTCTTTGTCTGACCCTTTGACCAAAGCCACCTCTATGCCACTGGCCCATGAAATGGCTGCTTTTCTGATGCACTTGCAAAATGTTGTATGGGAGAAAACTGTTATTTCCAACAGCATGCCATGAAGATGAAAGTTATCCAAATTGCACTGCTCTTTTTGAAGTGTTGTTACAAGTGCAGCAGTAGCTCCCCTCCTCACAGCACTCGGTGAATGTGGCACTATCTCCAGTGTCAGAGACTCAGGAGGTTGCAGTTTTCCTGTCTCTGACTGGTTGCCAACCTCATTACACTCGAGGTGTTTAAACATTATAGTAATGCCATTAAAATCTTCCTTTTAAGTTCTTGCTGGAACCGGATATGAAGCACTTAGAAACATTTCCAGCTCTTTTTCACATGCACAGGTTCATTCTCTCTGGGTGATTTAATGATTCAGATTGCTGCAGCTCTCTTTGTTACCTGGAGCCTTGGCTGTTCCGATCTGAGTGCTGCAGTGCTGTGAGCTCCTGGCTGGCGTTCATTTTCCAAGCAACACAAATCAATGCTCATCGAAAACATCACTGCCCATGTCCTAACTTGGACCAAGTCCCACTATCTCATCTCCTTTATCTTGTCACTCCTGCACTAGACTTCAGCGCTGCAACATGAAATTAAAGCATTCTCAGCCTTTTGAATCCCTCCATAGTGTCAGCTCTCCCTAACTCTGGAAATGTCTACAGAGCTCCAATCCTCTGAGATCTCTATGCTCCTCCAGTTCTGGCTGTTGTGTGTCCCGAATTTTAATTGCTGGTTCATTGATAGCAGGGCCTTCCAGTGCCACAGCTTTGAGCCATTGGAATTCCCTTTCAAGCCTCTCTGCCACTCATCCTCTGTCTTGTCCTTTAAGACACTCCTAAAAATAATTTCCATGGCCGTGACATTTTTGGTCACCTGTCCTAACATTTCTACATATGGCTTGGTGTCAAATTTTGTTTAACACACCTCCTGTGAGTCAGATTGAGAAATTTTTTTTCATTACTGGCAAAATGATCAGTTCCCAGTTATTCATCATCAGATAGTACCAAACCATGAGTGCCCATTGTTCCACAAGGCACCATGAATAAAAACCTCAGGAATGTCAACACGCCCAGCGACTATATAGTGGAGTGCAAAGGTTCGGAAACAGTTCAAGTGGCATGAGAAATGAGAATTAGAATTAGAATTAATTTTATTGTCACATGTAACTCGAATGAATACAATGAAAAGTCACCACATTACAACACCATCTTAGGTACAACAATACCTATGCACATATACTTAATTATTTTGTATAAAATAATAAGTAAAATGTCTAGTAGAAGAATAAAGAGAAAAATATTCTTTAAAAAAATACTTAGCAGTTTACAGTCCTTCTAACCCATGTCTGTGACAGCGCTTGCTCTGCAGACCAGACTGAACCAAGTCTCCAGACCTGACCGGACAAACCCACTAGACCAGACCAGACCAACCCTCCAGACCAGACCGGACAAACCCTCCAGACCAGACTGGACCAACCCTCTAGACCAGAATAGATCAATCCTCCAGACCAAACCAGACCAAGCCTCCACACCAGACTGGACCAACCCTCCAGACCAGACTGGACCAAGCCTCCAGACCAGACCGGACCAAGCCTCCAGACCAGACCGGACCAAGCCTCCAGACCCGACCGGACCAAGCCTCCAGACCAGAACAGATCAATCCTCCAGACCAAACCATACCAATCCTCCAGACCAAACCATACCAATCCTCCACATCAGACTGGACCAACCCTCCAGACCAGACCGGACCAACTCTCCAGACCAGACCGGACCAAATCTCCAGATCAGACTGGACTAACCCTCCAGATCAGACCGGACCAACCCTCCAGACCAGACTGGACCAACCCTCCAGACCAGACTGGACCAAGCCTCCAGACCAGACTGGACCAAACCTCCAGATCAGACCGGGTCAAGCCTCCAGTCCAGATGGACAAAGCCTCTAGATCAGACCAGGCTTTGAAACTTGAGGCCTTGCCTGCAGTCTGCATGGGGCCTCACCTACCCACAACAAGGATTCACCTCCTCATGATGGCCTCCAGTCCAGGGACTCGCGTCCTATTCAGGCCGGGGAATCGCCTCTTCATGATGGTCTTCAGCCCACATGCACACCTTGCCTCTATTCCCAGCTAATTCTGTCTGGGGAAGTTTAAAAAGGTTTTTAAAATAAACACACACACAAGCAAAAAAAGGAAAGAAAAGGAACAGATGGAGTAGACGAGCACTAGCGCTGGAGCCAAAACTCCATCGCCATCTTGATCTTGATGAGGATGGGCAACAATTCATTAACATCATGGGGAGACAGCTAGCATCCTTTGGTTCCCTCTTTTACATCTCTGGGCTCTTTCCTGAGGAAGAGTCCAGCTTTGTGGTGGCCATTTTGTTTCAGACTGATGGTATTACCAGCCTGCATGGCTGAGAGAACAAAATTAAAAGCTACAATAATTTTCACATATAAAACCATGTTAATCAAATCCCCTCAAAAAGTTTTGAGCTTGTCCATGAAAACAATTGGATGGAGGAGGCTGGAATGGAGTTATGGATAATTGAGGGCACACATGTGATTATGGAACAGTGGAACCATTCTGCTCAATTTTGTCAGCACAGTAGAATCTCTCCTAAGGCTCCCATTACTAATTATGTCGTAGGCCTTGAAAATCTGTTGTAGAGAGTCTGTGTTTTGTAATTGGCTTTTCCTCTGGAGCTGTCTAACTGTAAAATCAAGATCACGGCTTCCTTGAGCTTTCTGAAAACATGCCAATTCTTCAGCAGCACTGAGATGTGTCTCAGTGAACTGATGTTGTACTGAAACAGCTCTCAAAATTCGCCCAGGTCTGTCAGCAGAATGAGCTTTCTGTGAGGATGCAATGTTCGATAACTCTATGGTGATCTTTAGTTTCTTTTCTGAGATTGACCAATGGCCCTGTTGATGGCATCTCTCTCAGTATAGGCCTGATCCATGGGGAGGTTTAGGCACCTTTTTCTAGTCCCTTCAGAATGAGAGGAATTCATTCACAGGGTGTGGATGTCACAGTTTTGTTGCCCACCCCTAGTTGACCAAAGGGCAGTTGAGAGTCAACCACATTGCTGTGGGTCTGAAGTCACATGTAGGCCAAACCAGATCTCCTTCCCAGTGGACATGAGCAAACTAGATGGGTTTTTCCTACCAATCAGTAATGGTTTCATGGTCATTATTAGACTCTTAATTTCAGAGTTTTTACTGAATTCAAATTCTACCATCTGCCATGAAGGGAGTTGAACTAGGTTTACAGAACATTATCTGTGTCTCTCGATGCTAATAGCATGCTGGTCTTCATAACAAGAGGAATTGAATATAGAAGCAAAGAGGAGCTTCTGCAGCTGTACAGGGCCCTGGTGAGACCACACCTGGAGTACTGTGTACAGTTCTGGTCTCCAAATTTGAGGAAATACATTCTGGCTATTGAGGGAGTGCAGCATTGGTTCACGAGGTCAATTCCTGGAATGGTCAGATTACCTTACACTGAAAGACTGAAGCGACTGAGCTCGTATACCCTTGAGTTTAGAAGACTGAGAGGGGATCTGATTGAGACATATAAGATTATGAAAGGATTGGACACTCTGGCAGCAGGAAACATGTTTCTGCTGATGGGTGAGTGCCGAACCAGAGGACATAGCTTAAAAATATGGGATAGACCATTTAGGACAGAGATGAGGAGAAACTTCTTCACCCAGAGACTGGTGGCTGTGTGGAATGCTCTGCCCCAGAGGGCAGTGGAGGCCCAGTCTTTGGATTCATTTGAGAAAGAGTTGGATAGAGCTCTCCAAGATAGTGGAATCAAGGATTATGGAGATAAGGCAGGAAGACGATACTAATTAGGAATGATCAGCCATGATCATATTGAATGGCAGTGCAGGCTTGAAGGGCTGAATGGCACCTATTGTCTATTGTCTATTGATTAATAGCTCAGTGATAATACCGCTAGGCCATTTCCCCCCTCCAGTGTCATCAGTGTGATTCTGAAAAGAGCTACTTAGTCCCACAGTCTCTGCCATGTTCACTGCTGCTTCATTCCAGTGAAAATTAAGCCTATGTCCTGAGTTTCCTCTGGGCCAATATATCCTTCCCACAGCGTGGAGCCCAAGTCTGTTTTAACCAGGGTTCTGTTTAGCTACAACATGAATTCTATGCCATTGTATTCCTGGCCTGTAAATGTAGAAGCCAATTCTTTTCATGGTTTAAAATGCTTTTTGTACCTGCGCATGACATTTTAAGAAGGTGTGTACCTGAGCCACTAAATATAATTGGATCTCAAGTCCTGTACTCTAAAAAAGATAGCAGTGGACTTTAAAAGTGTATAAGGCAAAAGTGAGGACTGCAGATGCTGGAAACCAGACTTTCGATCAGAGTGGTGCTGGAAAAGCACAGCAGGTCAGGCAGCATCTGAGGAGCAGGAAAATCGACGTTTCGGGCAAAAGCCCTTCATCAGGAATAGAGCTGCTGTGCTTTTCCAGCACCACTCTGATCTAAACTTTAAAAGTGCATAAACCAACAGATGAAAGGGATGGGGACATGTCCAATGAAAAACACCTCAGAAAAGTGTGAGGGAGGGAAAATGAGAGACGTTGTATGTTAAATGGTATAATTGAAAAGAGAGTGCATAGAAACAGAAATCTGGGAGTGCTTCTACACAAACCTTAGAAAGTGTCAGGACAGATTTATTTGTTTGTTCATGGGATATGGGTGTTGCTGGCTAGACCAATATTTATTGCCCATCTCTCAATGCCCTGGAGAAGGTGGTGGTGAGCTGCCACCTTGATCTGCTGTAGTCCTTAACAAAACAATAAATTGTAATAAAGGAATCTAGATGGTCCATGCGGTGCAAGAATTATGAAGTTAGTTTTAACCCAATCCAATTCTTGGCACCAGGCAATATGAATGACATTGAGGCTTTTGAGTAGATACAAAAGAGATTGACACAAGGGTCTCAGGGGTACAAGATTACAATAATGATGGACTGGAAATTTTGGGGATATTCTTATTCCTTCGCGCACAGAAAATATTTGGCAAAAATGTTCAAAATCATGTATGGTTGACTTGGAGTAAGTAAAGCGAAAGTGTTTCTAATCACTGAAGGTCCATCCATATAAATAACAATAATAGTGGGCGGCACGGTGGCACAGTGGTTAGCACTGCTGCCTCACAGCGCCTGAAGACCCGGGTTCAATTCCCGACTCAGGCGACTGACTGTGTGGAGTTTGCACGTTCTCCCCGTGTCTGCGTGGGTTTCCTCCGGGTGCTCCGGTTTCCTCCCACAGTCCAAAGATGTGCGGGTCAGGTGAATTGGCCATGCTAAATTGCCCGTAGTGTTAGGTAAGGGGTAATGTAGGGGTATGGGTGGGTTTCGCTTCGGCGGGTCGGTGTGGACTTGTTGGGCCGAAGGGCCTGTTTCCACACTGTAAGTCTAATCTAATCTAAATCTAAAAAATCAGTGTTGAGGTCATTAGCTTTCCATTTGTTAACCACATTCATATCATCAAAATGCTGTTAGGTTTCCTTCTTTGTTATTCTCTTCCCTCCAAACCTCCTCAACCAACCTTGAATTCAATTATTCATTTTATTCTTCCTGGCGTTGACAGCTATCACAAACCTGTCCCTTTCTTCCCCTGAAATTTGTGATTTGTTCTTCACACGGGCTTCCTGCATTAATTATAAACAATAAAAAAAGGGTCCAATCTTACTTCACCAATTGTAACCAGCTACTCCAGACAAACAGTGAATACCATTTTGTTTAAGGTTTACACTGATATTTTTAAACACAAAATCTACATTTTCAGTTTTTTTCTCAAGCACTGCCAAAATTCACCATGGAACATGCAGAGTGCTGTGGGAGTCAAGGCCAAGTGTTCAGCTGGCTGCTGTTATTTCACATTTTGTCTGATCTACTGCTCTAATATGTGAATCAATGACAAAGTTTGTTGGTGTATTCCAGCGGAGCACTTCGGGGCATTCGATAAATTAAAGATACTTATTGTGGAGGAGATAGTGACCCTGTGTGTTTTGACACTGCATGATCTTTCATTTACTCCATGGGCATCGGTGGCAAAACCAACATTTGTTGCCCATCCCTGTTTGTCATAGTGTCACAGAATCATACAGCTGTACAGCATGGAAACAGATCCTTCAGCCCAACTCGTCCATGCTGAACTGATATCCCAAAAGAGTCTTTTAATAGACTCTTAGATAAGCACATGAATATGCAAGGTACATGCAAGGACCAAGGCAGAAGAGATTAGTTTAATTTGGTGCCATGTTCAGCAAAACATTGTGGGCTGAAGGGCCCATTCCTATGCTGTGCAGCGCTATGTTCTATGTTCTAAATTAATCCAGTCCCATTTGCCAGCATTTGGCCCACATCCCTCTAAACCTTTCCTATTCATGAACCCATCCAGATGCCTTTTAAATGTTATAATTATACAAGCCTCCACCACTTCCTCTGGCAGCTCATTCCCCACACGTACCACCCTCTGCTTGTAAAATTTGCTCCTTAGGTCCCTTTTAAATCTTTCCCCTCTCACCCTAAACCTATGCCCTCTAGTTCTGGACTCCCCCATTACAGGAAAAAGACCTTGCCTATTCACCCTATCCATGCCCCTCATAATATTATAAACCTCAAAAAGGTCACCCCTCAGCTTCCGACGCTTCAGGGAAAACAGCCCTAGCTTATTCAGCCTCTCCCTATAGCTCAAACACTCCATGCCTGGCAAAATCCTTGTAAATCTTTTCTGAACCCTCTCAAGTTTCACAACATCCTTCCTATAGGATGGAGACAAGAACCGCACACAATATTCCAAACATGGACCTGGCCAATGTCCTGTACAGCTGCAACATGATCTCCTAACTCCTATACTCAATGGTCTGACCAATAAAGGTAAGCATACTAAATGCTTTCTTCACTGTCCTGTCAACCTGTCATTGCACTTTCAAGGAGCTATGAACCTGCACTCCAAGATCTCTTTGTTCAGCAACACTTCAGCAACACTCCCCAGGGCCTTACCACTAAGTATATATGTCCTGCCGTGATTTGCTTTTCCAAATTACAGCGTCTCATATTTGTTTAAGTTAAACTCCATCTGCCACTCCTCAGTCCATCTGATCAAGATCCCATTGCACTCTGAGGTAATCTTCTTCGCTGTCCACTACACCATCAATTTTTGTGTCATGTGCAAAGTTACAAAGCATACCTCCTATGTTCACATCCAAATCATTTATATAAAAGATGAAAAGCAATAGACCCAGGTCGATCCTTGTGGCACACCACTGGTCTCAGACCTCCAGTCTGAAAAGCAACCCTCCACCACCACCCTCTGTCTCCTACCTTTGAGTCAGTTCTGTATCAGATGGCTTCCTGTACTCCATGAGATCTAACCTTGCTAACCAGTTTACCATGCAGAACCTTGTTGAATGCCTCACTGAAGTCCATATAGATCACCTCCGCTGCTCTGCTCTTATCAATCCTCCTTATTATTTCTTCAAAAAACTCAATCAAGTTAGTGAGATACCATTTCCCACAAATAAAGCCATGATAACTATCTCTAATCAGTCCTTGCCTTTCCAAATACAGGTAAATCCTGTCCCACATGACTCTTGCCAAAAACTTGCCCACCACCGATGTCAGGCTCACTGGCCTATAATTCCCTGGTTTTTCCTTACCACCTTTCTTAAATAGTGGCACCACGTTAGTCAATTTCCAGTCTTCCAACACTTACTTGTGTCTATCGATGATACAAATATCTCAGCAAGGAGCCCAGCAATCACTTTCTTAGCTTCCCACAGAGTTCTGGGGAACACCTGATCAGGTTCTGGGGATGTATCCACTTTAATGTGTTTTAAGAAGCCCAGCAGCTCCTCTTCTGTAATATAGACATTTTTCAAGATGTTGCTATTTATTTCCTGAAGTTCTCTAGCTTTCATATCCTTCTCCACAGTAAACACTGATGCAAAATAGTCACTTACTCCTTGAAATGAATGATATGTTTGGGTCATTTCAGAGGGTAGTTAAGAACCAACTGCTTTGGTTGTGGGTCTGGAGTCACCAGGTCAGCACGATAGATGTCCCAACTCAAAGGATATTGATAGGCCCAATAGGTTTTTACACCAATTAATGCAGTTTCATGGTCACATTACTGAGCGTAGCTTTGTAATCTAAATCTTTTAATGGTGTCTCAGTGGATAGCACTGCTGCCTCACAACACCAGAGATCCAAGTTTGATTCCACCCTCGAGCAACTGTCTGTTTGGAGTTTGCACATTCTATATGAGTCAGTGTGGGTTTCCTCCGGGTTCGCTGGTGTCCTCCCACAGTCCAAAGATGAGCAGGTTAGGTGGGTTGGCCATGGGAAATTGCCCATAGTGTCCAGGGATATTCAGGCTAGGTGGATTAGCCATGGGAAATGCAGAGTTACAGGGATAGGGTAGCAGGGGTGGACCTGGGGGGGATGCTCTTTGGAGGGACTCGATGGACTGAATGACCTGCTTCCACATTGTAGGAATTCTATGACTCTGGATGCTGTTGTGGGATTTGAATGCCTGTCCCCAGACCATTAGCCTGGGCCTCTGAGTTACTAAACTAATGACATCATTATGAGACTACCTCCCCTTTCTTCACAGCAGGATGAAGTAAGAAGTTTCTAAATAAAGTGGATATTTCCGCTTACTTCATATTCCTTAACAACATAGCAAGGCCAAGAATATTATTGATTAATGCAAGTTGTTGTTCTTGCAAAATCCAATCACACCCCACTATTCCTGAATTATATATGCTTCAATATGATTCTTAGTAAGAAGTCTGCCAATAATCTGCCCCTACTGAATGCAACACCTATGCTTTAGTTACTACTGAGATATCATAAGCCACATATTTATGTTTCTTTCATATATATTTCACATGGCACTGCTGACAAAAGGTTATACTTTTGGATAATTTTGAAATGAGCTCAAAGATAAAGGGAGAAATTGTTTAGGTGTCTGAACTAGGGTATGATGTATGGCACAAACAGACATGAAGTCTGGCAAGGCCTCTCTCACATTGGGAGCATTTCATTCCATTCCTAGTGACAAGGCGGGTTTCTCACTAGGTGGTCATGAATTGCTAATTAGAGTTCAAAATAGCTTTATTGACACATGTACCCACACCAGTGCAGTGAAAAGTTCACAAGTCACCACTTACAGCACCATCTTAGGTATAAATGTATCTAGGTTCATATTCTTGAGTACAATTCTTCCGAAAAAAATTAAAAATAAAGAAATAAAAGGTCCAGCATTACAGGCCTTCAAAAGCACAAAATGACAGTAAGAGATTAGAAAGATTAAGAAATAAGAAGTTCAGAATAATAGTCCTTTCACAATAGTATAGTAAAAAAAATTATAAAAACAGAATTTATGATGCATGTTGCTTGTTAAATGCCTCTCTGATGGTTCAGCTCACTTCATTAATGGTCAGCTTTCTATCTTTCCAAAACCTTCCAAACAAGCTAGACGTGGGAACCTGCCAGATTCAGCTCGCCACTTAGTTGGTGTAATTGCACACTTTATTGCTTTTGACAATACAACTGAGAGGCAGGCTGACAAAGCAAATGATCTGCAACACCCATTTCTTTAAGCTTCAAATTCCAAAGCAAAGAGGTTTATGTAAAAGATAATTCACCAGTTATCCCAATTTCTCAACAGCAAATACCACAGCTTTCTTTCCCCAGTACCTTATGGTGTAGCCTCTGGCTCACTTTGAGCTTTCTAACAAGGTATTTCCTCATAATATCTTAAATGTGGTACTTTTAATTTCATGACAATGTAGCTCATGCCTATCACAATTCAGAATATGTGGTCTCTGGATATGGTGGAGCTCTTGCCCAAATGATTGGACTGAAATATTCTGCAAAATTCAATGTTTTTACCTTTTATGCAACCCAAAAATATTCAAGAGTGAGTGCTTTTTTTTTAACTACAATGGCTTAATGTAACTGGGAAGACTTCCTGAAGTTGACAGAAAGGATTGAGAAGATAGTAACAAGCCTCGTCCCTTGCAGACTACAACCGCCTGAATTCCTGATGCAGGGCTTTTGTGCCCAACAAGTTGATTTTCCTGCTCCTCGGATGCTGCCTGACCTGCTGTGCTTTTCCAGCACCTCACACTCGACTGAGTTTTAGAAAGGGAATCCCTGACATGTTCCACATAACGAGTGAAGAGAGATTGCAAGGAGAATCGTGACAGAATGCAACTCCTTAATTTGAATAGATGCCTTTATTTCGGAACCAATGAATGAAGATATTAATGCAAAAGATTTCTTGCTGACATTTGAGACTTAATATGAATTGGAAAAGCATTTTCCCATATGGAATCAAATACTGATGCACTTTGGGATTTTAAAGATCTTGAATGAGTAGATTATCTTCTAAGATAAGAAACATAAAATACATACAGAAAAGATTTGGGCGAGGTAGACTTGTTCTCAAGAGAGTTTCGAAGATTGAAGGGTGACTTGATTGATCCTGAATGGTCTAAACCAAATAGACATGGAAAGGATGTTTTTTCTTTGTTGGTGAGACCCAAACTCAGGAGGACTTTTCTAAAATTTAGACTCTCCCTTTTAGGACAGAGACAAGGCAACGGTTTTTTGTTCCTCAGGAGGTTGTGCATCTTTGGAATTCTTTGCCTCAGAAGGCGGCACCTTTGGGGATCTTTGACAACATTTAAAATAAAGGTAGATAGATTCTTGTTAGGCAAGGGAATCAAGTTTTCAGGAACAAATGGTAATATGAAATTTAGTATGCCACAACCATATTGAATGGTAAAGCAGACTTGAAGGACTGAATGATTTGCTTAGATTAGATTCCCTACAGTGCGGAAACAGGCCCTTCAGCCCAACAAGTCCTCACTTACCTTCCGAAGCATAACTCACCCAGACCTATTTCCCACTGACTAATGCCCCTAACGCTACGGGCAATTTAGCGTGGCCAATTCACCTGACCTGCACATCTTTTGGACTATGGGAGGAAACCCACACAGACACTGGGAGAATATACAAACTCCACACAGACAGTCACCCAAGGCTGGAATCGAACCTGAGACCCTGGTGCCGCAGTAGTGCTAACCACTGAGCCACCGTGCCACCCCTTGCATTCAGCTAGCAACCTTGAGAGGTTTGTCATGGCTCCTATCAACTCCAGCCTACCAAACTGCCTTATTCCTACCAGCACAACAGGTCCACAGCTGACACCATCTCCCTGGCCCTACACTCATCCCTGGAACATCTGGATAACAAGGATACCTACGTCTGGGTCCTACTTATTGACCAGAGCTCCACCTTCAGCACAATAATTCCAAACAACCCATCTCTAAACTCTGAGACCCAGGGGTCTCGGCTCCTCCCACTGTAACTGGTTCCTTGACTTCCTGACCCTTAGACCCATGACAACACCTCCTCCACCATAATCCTCAATACCAGGGCCCTGCAAGGCTGCGTACACAGCCCACTACTACACTCCTTATACACTCATAGAACATAGAACATTATAGCACAGTACAAGCCCTTTGGCCCTCGATGTTGTACTGACCTGTAGAACCAATCTGAAGCCCATCTAATGTACACTATTCCATTCTCGTCCATATGCTTATCCAATGACCATTTAAATGAGCTTTAATTTGGCGAGTCTGCTACTGTTGCGGGCAGTGTGTTCCACACCTCTACTATTCTCTCATGACTGTGTGGCCAAATTCCACTCCAATTCCATTTACAAGTTTGCTGATGGCACTACCGCTTTGGGCGGATCTCAAACAATGGCAAGACAGAATACAGGAAAGCGATTGAGTGCTTGGTGGCATGGTGTAAGAAGAACAATCTCTCCATCTCTGCATTTTCATAGTGCAGAAAGCAACAAAAGGAAATCCTGAATGGCTGGCAAATGGGAGTGAAATTTCACTGACGTAGCTTAAAACAGGACAACAGAAAACAAAACAAAATGAACTTTGAAAAGTGAACATGTTCTGCAGGTTAAAGGAAAATACATTGGCACAGATAAACATCACAATGACTTAATAGTTTTCAGTTTTCTTGTTGTTTTGGAAACAGCCTCAGGTTATGAAACTGTGGAATTTATTTACAGGCCCAGTGATTCACATAGAAGTTACGTCAATATTAAAATTACAGCAGATTTGGCTATGTGAAGGAAAGGAGTTGAAAGAATAGAGGAACGGTGTGGATAAATGAGCTTAGAAATAATCGCTTGAAAGAAGCACAGATGCCAACGCAGACTAATTGTGTCGAGTGATCTGTACCTACATTCAAACTTTGGAGCAGCCATTTGATGGATACCCTATCCTGTGATATCATGAAGTTACAATTACTGGCAATCATCCATTGTGATATCTAAGGATTACATTCACTTTGTTTACAACATTTTTCATAGAATCCCTACAAAATCATAGAATCCTTACAGTGTGTTAACAGGCCCTTCAGCCCAACAAGTCCACTGTTGGAATGTTGCGTGCAATTCTGGTCTCCTTCCTAGCGGAAGGATATTGTGAAACTTGAAATGGTTCAGAAAAGATTTACAAGGATGTTGCCAGGGTTGGAGGATTTGAGCTGTAGGGAGAGGCTGAATAGGCTGGGGCTGTTTTCCCTGGAGCATCAGAGGCTGAGGGGTGACATTATAGAGGTTTATAAAATCATGAGGGGCATGGATAGTATAAATTTACAAGGTCTTTTCCCTGGGTTGGGGGAGTCCAGGACGAGAGGGCACAGCTTTAGGGTGAGAAGGGGAAAGATATAAAAGAGACCTAAGGGGCAACTTTTTCACGCAGAGGGTGATGGGTGTGTGGAATACGCTGCTAGAGGAAGTGATAGAGGCTAGTACGATTGCAACATTTAAAAGGCATCTAGGTGGGTATATGAATCTAAAGGATTTGGAGGGATATGGGCTGGGTGCTGGAAAGTGGGACTAGATTGGGTTAGGATATCTGGTTGGCATGGGCGAGTTGGACCGAAGGTTCTGTTTTCATGCTGTACATCTCTGTGACTCTCTGACTTTAAGTCCACCCTGACCCTCCAAAGAGTATCCCACCCAAACCCATCTCCTTATCCTATTACTCTACATTTACCCCTGACTAATGCATTTAACCTACACAGCCCTGAACATGATGGGCAATTTAGCATGGCCAATTCACCTAACCTGCATATCTTTGTTATTATCCTTTCTGTGTTCCGACATGGAAATTGCTGAATATATTATGCATATCATAGAATCCCTACAGTGTGAAAGCAGACCATTCGATCCATCAAGTCCACAACAACCCTCCGAAGAGCATCTCACCCAGACCTAACACCCCCCCGCCCTATCCCCATCACCCCACATTTCCCATGGCTAACACAGCTAACCTGCATAGCCCTGGACAATATGCATTGCTATTCATGATTGCAGGATATCCCTATTAGATTAGAGGATTAGATTACTTACAGTGTGGAAACAGGCCCTTCGGCCCAACAAGTCCACACCGACCCGCCGAAGCGCACCCACCCAGACCTATTCCCCTACATTTACCCCTACACCTAACACTATGGGCAAATTAGCATGGCCAATTCACCTAACCTGCACATTTTTGGACTGTGGGAAGAAACTGGAGCACCCAGAGGAAACCCACACAGACACAGGGAGAATGTGCAAAATCCACACAGACAGTTGCCTGAGGTGGAATTGAAAAGGGGTCTCTGGCGCTGTGAGACAGCAGTGCTAACCACCGTGCCGCCCTATGTGCAGTAAGTTTTCAAAAAGTGACTTGGAATGTGAGAAATTCAGCAGATCTGTTACACACAGCAAAGACACACTACCAATATGGTAACTATCAGGTTTTAGCGTCTTTAATGTTTTAGTGATGTTGATTAAGGGACAAATATTGTCTCTTTATAATAGCAATGCAATAGGATCTCACCTACGAGGGCAGTTGGTCCTGAATCTCATCAGAAACAGGATTTCCCAGATACGAGTTGAATTTTCTAGACCTTCCATAGCTTTTAGAAGGTCAAAGGAGATTGAAGTCATAGAACCCCTACAGTGTAGAAGGTCAATTGAGTTCGCACAACCTTCCAAAGAGTGTTCCACCTCCTTGCCCTATTCCTATAAATCTGCACTTTCCATGGCTACCCCACCTAGCCTGCACATCCCCAGATACTAAGAAAATTTAGTCTTTCCAATCTACCTAACCTGCACGTCTTTGGACCATGGGAGGAAACCAATGCAGTCACAGGGAGAATATGCAAACTCCACACAGACAGTTGCACAAGGCTGGAATCGAACCTAGGTCCCTGGGGCTGCAGTGTTAACCACTGAGCCACCACGCCGCCCTCACAGTTTACAAGCAATTTCTCAGAACTTTCAGGTAGCATGTCTTTCCTGCTCTTAATGGTTGGGATGCTCTTTTGCATTCAGTAGCATGAGATGTGAACTCATTAATACCCCAGTGGGCTAGAATTAAATTCATGGGTGCAATCTTCTCAGGCAGATAGTGTGTTAACAGACCCTGATTATTAAAATGAAGCATGTGCCTGGCAAAGTAAATTTCTTCTGCAAACTCCAGTGAGCATAACATTCTTTGGCTCCCTCATAACCAAGCTATTTTTTTCAGCATACACTTACTTAAGAGTAGAAGCCTGATCAGGTCAATTAGCTCATCAAAAGTCTTAGTCATATGTTGTTTTTAAGCATTTACAATGTAAGGACTGAGGCTTGGCTAGACTCAATAAACCTGCCCAATTCAAGGCTGCCACATTGCCAGTGTCAGCAAATGGAATAGGCAGGCTGGAGTTATCTTAAAAGGGGACTTTAACTCAAATAGTTCATAGAATGGTGAGTTGGATAGAAAGGCTTGGTCGGGGTGAAACCTAAACAGCATGGTTGTCAGGAGCACTGGAAAGATCTTGAGGAATGGGCAGAGGAGACTGGGATGCAGAGGGGAGAATCACAGTGATGGGGTCAAGGGAGAATAAGAAAAGTAGAAGCTATACATTTCAGATGGGAACCCAATTGGGTAATTAGGTACAATAGGTGGAGAGGGAGAAACAGCAGGTAAATTGAATTAGGGACAATGAAAGATGAGGCTGGAAATGGGGATCTGGATGAGAGTGGGACTGGTGGGAGAAGTAGGAATATCCAGGAAGATACTGGAAGAAAAAAATTAGTCTTGGGGAGAGATTGAAGAAGGACAGAGGAGATGCCAAAGGAAATGAGAAGGCAGTGATGAAGGGGAAAAGTGTAAAGTTGTTGGGGGCTTTGGGAAAGGATGAATGCATCAAATTAAAAGCTAATAGCCATGATTGTTCTCCTAAGTTGCTTTGTGATGGAAGGCCTGGCAGAGAATGTGCAGTAAAAATAATAGGTTCGATATCTGCATGTGTTCCTGAACAGGGCATGCACACACATACAACTGAGGGAATCAAAACAGAAACCAGGAATAATATTGCATCAGCACTCAGTTAATAGCTCAGCACTGAAGGGAAATAGTTGAAAATGTGTTGCTGGTTATAGCACAGCAGGTCAGGCAGCATCCAAGGAATAGGAAATTCGACGTTTCGGGCATAAGCCCTTCATCAGGAATGAGGAGAGGGTGCCAGGCAGGCTAAGATAAAAGATAGGGAGGAGGGACTGGGGGGAGGGGCGATGGAGATGTGATAGGTGGAAGGAGGTCAAGGTGAGGGTGATAGGCCGGAGTGGGGTGGGGGCGGAGAGGTTAGGAAGAAGATTGCAGGTTAGGAGGGCGGTGCTGAGTTGAGGGAACCAACTGAGACAAGGTGGGGGGAGGGGAAATGAGGAACAGGTTAGGAGGGCGGTGCTGAGTTGAGGGAACCGACTGAGACAAGGTGGGGGGAGGGGAAATGAGGAACAGGTTAGGAGGGCGGTGCTGAGTTGAGGGAACCGACTGAGACAAGGTGGGGGGAGGGGAAATGAGGAACAGGTTGGGAGGGCGGTGCTGAGTTGAGGGAACCGACTGAGACAAGGTGGGGGGAGGGGAAATGACATGTTCCCAAACATGTCAATCAGCCCCATCCTCTACCAATGCCAGAACCTTGCCCTAACACCATGGGATCTTAACATACTGAGCAACGCTCTGTGTGACACCTTGTCAAAGGCCTTCCGGAAATCCAAGTACACTGCCTCTCAGTTTGTCTAGCTTGCTCATTACAACCTCAAAAGAATTCTAACAGATTTGTCAGAGATGACCTCCCCTTGATGAAGCCATGCTAACCAGCCCTATTTTACCATGCACTTCCATGTACTACACAAACTCATCCTTAAAAACAGACCCCAAAATCTTACCAACAACCAAGGTCAGGCTAACTGGCCTATAGTTTTCTACATTTTGCCTCTCTCGCTTCTTAAACAGGGTGTTACATTAGTCATTTTCCAGTTCTCTGGGATCCACCCTGATTCAAGTAATTCCTGAAAGATGACCACTAATGCCTCTACAATCTCCTCAGCGATCTCCTTCTGAATCCTGGGATGTAGTCCACCTGGTCCGGGTGTCCTATCCACCTTCAAACCTTTCAGCTTTCAAAGCACCTTCTCCTTAGTGATGTCCCCTGACTATCTTGAAGTTCTGGTATGCTGCTGGTGTCATCCACTGTGAAGATAAATTCAAATGACTATTCAGTTCCTCTGTCATTTCCTTGTTCTCCATTAGTACTTCTTCAGACTCATTTTCCAGTGGTCCAATGTCCATTCTTGCATTTTCTTACCATTTACTTATCTATATATCTTTTATATACCTAAAAAAACTCTTGCAATCATACATTACTATTTAGCTTGCCCTACTTTTTCATCTTTTCCCCTTTATTGTTTTTTTTCAGTTATCCTCTTCTGGCTTTTAAATGTTTCCCTTTGGCTTCACACTAATCTTCACCACATTGCATGACTTTTCTTTAGCCTTTATGCTGTCTTTGAATTCCCTCGTTTGCCATGGTTACCTCATCCAACCTTAGCATGTGTTATCTTCTTTGGGATAAATTCCTGCTGTGCCTCACGAGTTACCCCCCCCCCGAAACTCCTGCCATTGCTGCTCCATCGCCTTCCCTGCTAGTCTCCCCTTCGAATCAACTCTGGCCAACTCCTCCAGTCTTTGTCATTACCTTCCCTCAATTGTAATAATCAAGCCTGCCTCATAATACGTCACGCCTGAACACCCACTTTGTCCCAAGTTCCCACATATACTGTCTTAGACTCTGTCTTATTGTGTCGGAACCTCCCTGATAATGGGACATAAGACAGATAGGCACGAACCTGATGTCAGGCAGATTTGTGGACGACTGACTTTACATTAACCTATGTGCATAATCGGAATATTGAACCACATCTCTAAGGAAGGACAATCTCTTAACTCCTGAAATACAGCAGTAAGTGAACTGACAGAAGATTGTGACTTGGTCGGGAATGTTAATCCTGTCACGGTTAGAGGGTGCTGGAAAAGCACAGCAGGAAATCCGAGGAGCAGGAAAATTCACGTGTTGGGCAAAAGCCCTCATTGGGAATGAGACTGGGAGCCTCAGGGGTGGAAAGATAAATGGGGTGGATGTGGGGCTGGGGGTAAGGTAGCTGAGGGTGCAATAGGTGGCTGGAGGTGGGGGTGAAGGTGATAGTTCGGAGAGGAGGGTGGAGTGGATAGGTAGGAAGGAAGATTGGCAGGTGGGACAGGTCATGAGGATGATGCTGGAAGATTGGAACTGGGGTAAAGTGGAGGGGGAGGGAAATGAGGAAACTGGTGAAGTCCATATTGATGCCATATTGCACTCTCAGCTGCCTTCTCCCTAGTCCCACCTCCCTCCCATTTATCTCTCCACCCCCAAGGCTACCAGCCTCATTCCTGATGAAGGGCTTTTGACTGAAACGTCGATTTTCCTGCTCCTTGGATGCAGCCTGGCCTGCTGTGCTTTTCTAGCACCACTCTAATCTTGACTTTAATGTCCAGCATCTGCAGTACCCACTTCTGCCAACGTTAATCCTGTGCTGAGTGGGCTTCCAGCTATCTCCATTGGACATGTCCAGGACATGCTGGACTTGGAATCTTCACCGGAAATATCAATCAGAGGTAGGCAGTGGGTTTTTTTAAAAGCTATCTTTGTGGGATGTCCAAGGCTTATTCTCAAAATAGAAACAAGCATCAGTACTTTGTGCATTGTGCCAGGACATAAGAAATAAGAGCAGGTGGGGGCCTCTTGAGCCTGCTTCACAATTCAATAAGATCACAGCTGATCTTTCTGTGGTCTCAGCTACACTTATCCGCCCGCACACCATCACCCTTAATTCCTTTACCCTCCTCCTGGCCCAAGCCTCTTGTCCTCTCTCACCCCAGGCCAGACTAACAGAACCTCTACTCAGTGAGTGGTGACTGTCCTGAAGATGGCAGCGATAAGTTACACCAGGTTTCACCATTTTGATGCACTTTTGAAAAATCTGTGCCCACTTCCATTTCCTGCAGTGACCTTCACACCTCTTCAAGGCAGGAAATAGGGAGGGGCTGTCTGCGCCATCACATATAAAGCCAAAGCTGCCGTTAACTGAGCTCTGTGTCTGGAGCTATACTTTTTTCTGAGCTGCAACAATTTTGAAATACCCTCCATAGCTGCATATATAAGCACAACATAAGCAGTTACGGAGGCACTGGGAGGCACGATGGCTCAGTAGTTAGCATTGCAGCCTCACAGCCCCAGGGACCAGGGTTTGAGTCCAGCCTTGGGCGACTGTCTGTGTGGAGTTTGCACATCCTCCCTGTGTCTGCGTGGGTTTCCTCCAGGTGCTCCGGTTTCCTCCCACACTCCAAAGATGTGCAGGTTAAATGAATTGACTGTGCTAAGTTGCCCATAGTGTTCGGGGATGTTTAAGTTAGGAATAAATTGAGAGTAATAGGGTTGGGGAATGGGTCTGGGTGGGTTACCCTTCGGAGGGTCGGTATGGACTTGTTGGGCCAAGTGACCTATTTCCACACTGTAGAAGTTCTATGCTTCTGTAACACTGTCTGTGCATACAACATTAGTCATATTCTGGGCACTACGATGAAAGCAGGTGTATGTTGGTGTCTGAGTTAACTTCTTGTCACTTGTCTCCAAACCATTATTGCCTGTTGCACGCCTGTATAAGTGGCACACCCTGTGGACCCACATTTCAGGGTTGGCACCTCAGGTAGGTGATAGCTTCATGATATTATTGGTAGATCTATTAATCTAGAGGATCAGGTAATGTTCTGAGGACCTGTGTTCAAACCCTGTCATGGCAGGTGAAAATTTTGTTGCAATTTTTAAAAATCTGAAATGAAGAGATTAATGATGACCAGGAAGCCACAGGTGATTGTTGGGGAAGCGATCATCTGGTCACTAATGTCCTTTAGAGAAGGAACCTGCCATTCTTAACCAGCCTGCATGTGACTCCAGGCACACAGCAATGTGGTTGACTCTTATCCATCCTGTAGGCAATTAGAAATAGGAGATAAATGTCACGAGATTGTACGTACACCCACATCTGGTGAAATCATGCTTGTTTAATCTCTAGCTGACTGAAGGGTCTGTTTCCCATGATGCATATCTCTATGGTCTGGGCTATTGTGTACCATTTCCAGTGGCTGCCATCTATATTCAGTAATTTCAGCAACTGTCTAAGCATTGCTTTGACTTAGATCCTCAAGTTCAGACACTGCAACTTAGATTCAGTTCAACACAGGCGATTTCAGTCAGAACGATCAAAGAGAAATATCGCTCAGAAATCATTTTTTGTTGTCGTGTGTCTCATCCTTAATTTTCAATGGCTTAGAAGATTCGATTGTCAGGAGTTAACATTTTTGGCTACAAAGTTTAAAATTGTGTGTCACAGCAAAACGCAGCTCCCAGTTTCAAATGATTCTGGTTTTTAAACCCTTCACTCAATAATGCAATGAAGCAATTTTGAATTCTATCACTGCTTTATCTGTTTAGGTGGATGCTAAAAATCCCATGTTAGTAATTGAAGACAAGCTGAGAACTGTCCTGGCTAATATTATTCCTTCAACCGGCATCACAAGCAATTATCAGAACTGTTTGTGCACACTATCGGGTCAGAAAGAGAGAGTGTCCAAATAATTCGTACAGTTAATATGAACTAAATGCTGCTGTGAATGAGAACTGGTCTGAAATGATACAAGGAACAGCTCAGGTGTGTGTGTGTGTGTGTGTGTGTGTGTATGAATTAGGTGCCAGATTCTTTTACTGATCACATTAATAATAACTACAGGCAGGTTATGAAAATTCTCACAAGTATAGAATCTCATTCCTTCAGGTTTTAATTATTATATATTTCAATTATATGGCAATTGAAACAACAGCCTGTCAGTCTATCTTTTCTCTCTCCATCAAATCTTTCTTTCACTCACTATTTTTCTCTCTCTACCTGATTTGACATTGACTTCATCTCCCCCAATTTACATGGTTCTTGTAATTGTTGCTGTGGTTATTTAACAATCTTTCATACTCATTGTTAAAAAAGATATAGGGATGCTTGCAGTTCTCCTTGGAGTCCTGGAGTACAGTTCCCTCTGCTGTCTAGTTATCAGCTACATTCTAATTGGACGCAGCTGGAGAAGATACTCAGGGATAGGATCTGTTCCCATTTGGAAGAAAATGGGCTTAAGTGATAGGCAACATGATTTTATGCTGGGAAGGTCATATCTTACCAACTTAATAGAATTCTTTGAGGAAGTGACAAACTTGACTGATGAGGGAAGGGCTGTAGATGTCATATACATGCACTTCAGTAAGGTGTTAGATAAGGTTCCCCATGGTAGGCTGATGAAGAAGGTGAAGTCACATGAGGTTCAGGGTGTTCTAGCTAGATGGATAAAGACCTAGCTGGGCAAGAAGAGACAGAGAGTAGTAGTGGAAGGGAGTTACTCAAAATGAAGATCTGTGACCTGTGGTGTTCCCCAGGGATCCATGCTAGGACTACTGTTGTTTGTGATATACGTAAAAGATTTGGAGGAAGGTATAGGTGGTCTGATTAGCATGTTTGCAGTTGACATTAAGTTTGGTGAAGTAACAGTTAGTGAAGGGTACTGTCAGAGAATGCAGCAGAATATAAATAGATGAGAGAGTTGGGCAGAGAAATGGCAGGTGGAGTTCAATCAAGGCAAATGTGAGGTCATGCATTTTGGAAAATCCAATTCAAGAACGAACTACAGTAAATGGAAAAGTTCTGGGGATAATTGATGTACAGAGAGATCTGGATGTTTAGGTCCATTGTTCCCTGAAGGTGGCAACACAGGTCAATAGAGTGGTCAAGAAGGCATAGGGCATGCTTTCCTTCATCGGACTGGGTATTGAGTATAAGAATTGGCAGGCCGTGTTACATTTGTATAGGAATTTGGTGCGGCCACATTTGGAATACTGTGTACTGTTCTGCTTGCCACATTACCAAAAGGTTGTGGATGCTTCGGAGAGGGTGCAGAGGAGGTTCACCAGGATGTTGCCTGGTATGGAGTTTGCTAGCTATGAAGAGAGGTTGAGTAGATTAGGATTATTTTCATTAGAAAGATGGAGGTTGTGGGGGGGGGGGGGGGAACCTGATTGAGGTCTACAAAATCTTGAGAGGTATAGACAGAGTGGATAGCAAGAAGCTTTTTCCCAGGGTGGAGGACTAAGGGTGATGTGTTCAAGGTGAGAGGGGAAAACTTTATGGGAGATATGTGTGGAAAATTCTTTATGCAGAGGGCGGTGATTGCCTGGAGCGCATTTCCAGCTGAGGTGGTAGAGGCAGGTATGAGAGGGTCATTTAAGATGTCTAGAAAAATACATGAATGGGCAGGGAGCTAAGGGATAAGACCCTTAGAAAATAGATGACAGGTTTAGATAGAGGGTCTGAATCAGTGCAGGCTTGGAGGGCCTGTTCCTGTGCAGTAATTTTCTTTGTTCTTTGGTGCTCACAGACCTGAAATGTTATCTCTGTTTCTTTCTCCACAGATACTGCCTGGACTGTTGAATATTTTCAGTGTTTACTCTTTTTAGTACACATACTCAGTAAGTTGATATTGAATGGAGCTTAAATGTAATGAACCACCATTTGCTGAAGTGGCCTTTGCTACAGGTTTAACCTCCTCTGGTGGTATAATTTGCTGGGACTCTGAGCTGATAACTGCATGGATAGGATAACAGGAATTCTGTGCAACAGGACAAACACTGTATCTCTGTAACCAGTGAATCTTGAGATTGCAGAAGGAACAGAAGAATGGTAAAGGAAGTTATAAAAGAGTCACATTAGACACTAAAACTGAATTAAAGAAAGGCCGATTGGATTCTGAGGGAGAGAGAGACAGACAAAGAGAGAAAAGGAGAGAGAAACACCAAAAGGGAAGGGAAGATTTTTTAAATGTTTAACCATCTCTCAGAATTAACCCTCTGCAGAAATGAATGTCAACAGTTTAAATCTTTCTGGACTGCAAAGTTTGATTCTCATTGTTAACAATGTTCGCGTTTTTGTTTGTCATGACACAACTTGAGCACTTCTGAAAAAAAATGTATTCTGTTGAAGCTTTTCTCTTTCATTCACCAGGATAATGTGTCAGGATTGTCAATGTGAAAGGAAACCACATTTTTACTGGATATGTTGACTGATTGTCAAATGGGCTCTGTTTGGTGGAAGTATTTCATTAGTATGCACAAGTTCATGATGATTGACAGTAAACTGCCAGGTTTTTGTTTACATTTTCAACCAAGCAGTTTCACATCGATTGGTCAAAGCATTCCCCTGAGAAATAAAACAGAGAGTATCTGACTCCATGGGGTGGGGGAGTCCAGAACTAGAGGGCATAGGTTTAGGGTGAGAGAGGAAAGATATAGAAGGGACCTAAAGGAGCAATTTGTTCACGGAGAGGATGGTGCGTGTATGGAATGAGCTGCCAGAGGAAGTGGTGGAGGCTGGTACAATTACAATATTTAAAAGGCATCTGGATGGGTACATGAATTGGAAGGGTGTAGAGGGATATGGGCCAAGTGCTGGCAAATAGGAATAGACTGGGTTAGGATATGTGGTCGGCAGGGACTAATTAGACCGAAGGGTCTGTTTCCATGCTGTACATCTCTATGACTCTATGTTGGACTGAAGTAGACAGAGAGCATATACATATTATTTTTTGTCTGCAAAGAATAGGGTCCAGTTTATTAATATGTCCGACTTTCTGTAAAGGCAAGTGTGACACCCTATGCGCCCAATTAGCAATCCTAAATTGGCTGTCAGCATACTACTGTTGACACATTTTGATTACTTAGAAAATGTCACATAATAGCATAAGAAATAGGATATATGAACATACAAATTAGGAGCAGGAGTAGACCATCTGGCGTGTTCAGCCTGCAGTAAGATCATTGCTGATCCTTTTGCTAGCTCAGCTTCACTTACCCATCCATTCACCACAACCCTTAATTCCTTTAGTGTTCAAAAACCTATCTATCTTTGCCTGAAAAACTTGCAATGAGGTAACCTCAACTGTTTCACTGGACATGGCATTTTACAAATTCACAACCCTTTGAGTGAAGAAGTTCAGTTCTAAATCTGCTCTCGCTTATTTGAGGTTATTCCCCCTCGTTCTCGTTTCACCCGTCAGTGGCAACAACCTTCCTGCCTCTATCTTATCAATTCCTTTCATAATTTAAATGTTTCTATAAGACGTCCCCTTGTTCTTCTAAATTCCACTGAGTAATGTCACAGTCTACTCAATCTCTCCTCATTAACCGATCTCCTCAACTCCAGAATCAACTGAATGAACCACCTCAGCACCCCCTCCAGTGCCAGTACATCCTTTCTCGAGGAAGGAGATCAAAACCGCACACAGTTCTCCAGGTATGGCTTTGATCCAATATGGGACACTGCCTTGTAAGTTGTGGACTTTGCAAGCATCAGCTTGTTTGGTGTGATCAATACCTCAAAGCAGCTTAACCAATCAAAGTCTACTTGCTAAAAATGTGTTGCTGGTTAAAGCACAGCAGGTTAGGCAGCATCCAAGGAACAGGAAATTCGACGTTTCGGGCATAAGCCCTTCATCAGGAAGGGCTTATGCCCGAAACGTCGAATTTCCTGTTCCTTGGATGCTGCCTAACCTGCTGTGCTTTAACCAGCAACACATTTTCAGCTGTGATCTCCAGCATCTGCAGACCTCATTTTTTACCCAAAGTCTACTTGCTAACCAATCAACACTCTTTTCCTAACTGCTGCTTATCCTTTACTTTGATAATTCCTGCCAATTGTTCTGATGAGGAAAAGATGAAAAGTTTCAAAAAAAATGTTGCTTTTCAGCAATTATCACATTGCTAAAGCGAACGTGTTCTGTAGAGTACAGAATAAACCCTAATTTTCTGCAGAGAATTTGATTTGATGATTGAACTGCAAATCCAGCAGGTTACTAAACATTCTGAAGAGGTTTGAAAATGGAACGCTGCTTGTGCAATGCAACTGGTGGAAAGAGTAACAAACCAGTAAGCACCTGTGTGCCTGATCCCCTGAATCTGTTGGTTCATTTGCCCATTAACAACATAATTCATTGTCACATTGCTATTTCTCAATAAATGTTGCCTAAAAACTGGCAAACTGCTCACTCCACCATTTTCAATCAGAATACATGTGACAATGCAATTGATATGAGCAAGGTATTATATAATAGACAATGGGTGCAAGAGTGGGCCTCTCGGCCCTTCAAGCCAGCACCACCATTCACCATGATCATGGCTGATCATCCACAATCAGTATTCTGTTCCTGCCTTATCCCCATAACCCTTGATTCCACTCTCTTTAAGAGCTCAATCCATCTCTTTCTTAAATGTATCCAGAGACTTGGCCTCCATTGTCTTCTGGGGCAGAGCATTCTCTGGGTGAAGAAGTTTCTCCTCAACTCTGTTCTAAATGGTCTACACTTTATTTTTAAACTGTGTCCTCTGGTTCTGGACTCACCCATCAGCAGAAACATGCTTCCTGCCTCCAGAGTGTCCAATCCTTTAATAATCTTATACATCTCAATCAGATCCCCTCTCATCCTTGTAAACTCAAGCGTATACAAGCCCAGGTGTTCCAATCTTTCAACATATGGAGAATTGATTCAAGATGGAGGACGGGAGAAATTTCTGACTGTAACAGCTGTTCGTTTTTGAGGTATTTTAAGTCCTGGAGGTGATTTCCTCGAATCCCAGGAACAGCAATTGCTGTTTTATATGCTGTTGCATTGTTTTGGAACATTGGGAAAAAAAATCAAAATAACAGCACTTTTAAAAGGGAGAGGAAGAGACAAAGGAAGCACGTAGTGAGGTCACTGCCGGGGGGGAAAGAGCGAGATCGAGAGAAAGAAACCCACACTGCTAACTGACACAGCAGTGAACCTGCACAGATACTATCTTTGCTGTTTGAATTCATGTATCGATGGACATCGGAATGCATCTGGGAAAATTAACAAGCAGCGAAACTCACAACTGATCACACAGAAGTTGGTACATGTATGGAATGAGCTGCCAGAGAAAGTAGTGGAGGCTGGTACAATTGCAACATTTAAAAGACATATAGATGGATATATGAATAGGAAGGGTTCGGAGGGATATGGGCTGGGTGCTGGCAGGTGGGACTAGATTGGGTTAGGATATCTGGTCGGCATGGGCGAATTGGACCGAAGGGTCTGTTTCCGTGCTGTTCATTTCTACGACTCCATGACTTTCTGACACGCAGGTAAATGTAATTGAATACAGACATGTTAAAAGTATTTTTCCTGAAACTTTTATAGCTTAATTTTCAAACTGCTTTATATATCGCACATCTTTTGTATACTAGAGCTGTCACTCGATACTCAGCAGCTCTTGAAGGATTCACTCCTCTGTGTGATTTCTGACATTTATATTCTATTTTACTACATCTGTACATGAAACACAAAAGCCCTGGGCCTGTGTACAGATCATATGCTTTGACTAACGAGGAATGAGTCAGTCATAGCAGCCATACCATGAGATCTCTTCACAGGCATTGGAGCAAGAAATAGCAAATGGGAATTGTGTAAATTTGTATTGCCAAAAAAATACTTTAGCTGAAAATAGGGCAATTAAGAAGCCTCTCGCAGACTCCATACGTTCAGCTTGAGGGAACCTGACCATCTTTGACAGGCAAATTTGACACAGCAGTTGTAGTGACTGCCAGATCATGGACAGCTCTCACCATTTTTTCTAAGATTTTCCAACATTAACAGTTTTCTACATGGGGATGAGTCGCGAAATTTCACTGCAGGAGATTTGCCAATCTTGATAAACAGCTGTTGGTCTGCCTCCTTAAACTGCTGGGTCCTGTCCTCATGGCTCTGAACATGCTGTCACCTCCCAAATATGTCTGAATACTTTTTCCTGGAACTCCATGTTAGAATCTCTCTGCTCTGCCTCCTTGTCATGTGGAGAAGTTACAAATATTATCTTGGATGTGACCTCCTCGACTTCTTCATCCTGCGTTGAGTCTTTAACAAAGTTGCCCATAACACCTTTGACTTCGTTATTATCAGGTTGCCCAGGGAGTGCACTTGCCTAATTCCATTCCTATTTAATTGAAGCCTGAACATCTCCTACAGTGGTTTCTCCCCATTTCCACATGGTGCTCCCCATGTCGCTCTACTTGTTGCCTCCTCCTACCATTTCTGCTTCTTACTTTCGCAGCACATTGGGAACAATACATGAAGACATGGTGTCAGTTTCCACTTGTCTGCTGGCGGTACCCAGATCTAACACCCCCACTCCCTCTCCTCTCCCACTGTCTCTAAATTGTAACACAGTCTGTCTGATAACCACTACTGATTATTGAATTCTTTAAGGATGTGACAAAACACATTGATGGAGGTAGAGCAGTGGATGTGGTGTACATGGACTTTAGCAAGGTGCTTGATAAGGTTCCCCATGGTAGGCTCATTCAGAAATTAGGAGGCATGGGATACAGGGAAATCTGGCTGTCTGGATACAGAATTGGCTGGCCCATAGAAGACAGAGAGTGGTAGTAGATGGTATTCAGCCTGGAGCTCAGTGACCAATGGTGTTCCGCAGAGATCTGCTCTGGGACTTTTGCTCCTTGTGCTTTATATAAATGACTTGGATGAGGAAGTGCAAGGGTGGGTTAGTAAGTTTGCAAATGACATGAAATTGATGAAGTGGTGGATAGTCTGGAAGACCACTGTAGGTTGCAACGGGACATTGACAGGATTCAGAGCTGGGCTGATAAGTGATGGATGGAGTTCAACCTGGAAAAGTGTGAAGTGATTCATTTTGGAAAGACTAATTTGAATGCAGAATATAGGGTTAAAGGCAGAATTCTTGGCAGTGTGGAGGAATAGTGGGATCTTGAGGTCCATGTCCATAGATCCCTCAAGGTTGCCACCCAAGTTGATAGGGTTGTTAAGAAGGCATATGGTGTTTTGACTTTCATTAGCAGGAGGCTTGAGTTTAAGAGCTGCAAAGTTATGCTGCAGCTCTATAAAGCCCTGATTAGACCATACTAGGAATATTGCGTTCAGTTCTAGTCACCTCATTATAGGAAGGATGTGGAAGTTTCAGATAGGATGAAGAGGAAATTTACCAGGATGCTGCCTGGACTGGAGGGCAGGAAAATAAAGAAAGGTTGAAGGAGTTAGGTCTTTTCTCATTGGTGCAAAGAAGGGTGAAAGGTGACTTGATAGAGGTATACAAGATGATGAGAGGCATAAATAGAGTCGATAGTCAGAGACTTTTTCTCAGGGTGGAAATAGCTATCATGAGGGGGCATAATTTTAAGTTGATTGGCAGACAGTATGGGTTGATGTCAAAGGTAGGTTCTTTACACAGAGAAAGGTTGGTGCGTGGAATGCACTGCCAGCAGTGGTAGTAGGTTCAGATACATTAAGGATGTTCAAGTGACTCTTGGATGATAACAAGACACATGGATGATAATAAAATGAAGAGTATGCAGGTTAGTTTGATCTTAGAGTTGGATAAATGGTTGGAACAATATCAATGGATGAAGGGCCTGTACTGTGCTGTATTGTTCTATGTTCTGTGTTCTATTATGAAGATGTGGGTGTATTGTACCTTTACAAAAGTTAAAAGCAACAGAACTACCTGACACTACCAAGTGTTCTGAATAAGATACAATGTAACATGACGTCCAGCAGCTAGGGTAGCTGGTTGCCTGGAGACAAAAACAAATTTGAATTAGGCCAATCCATTTAAATTATACCCCCCCAAAAAAACAAACTCCAATCAAGTTTGAATTGAGTATATTGACAACATTAAAAGCCAATGACACAATCCGATGCTTTGGGGATATAAGACCAGGACAAATTGAACAGTTGGGGGAGAACTGCCAAAAGACCAACAGATATAGGTTGCTGGTCAGAACTCTGAGTGATAGCTGTCTAGAGAAGGAGTTTACTCAGAGTATAACATCAACACCAACCTGGAGAGCAAATCTACCGGGGAAGATAAACAGAAGATTCAACTGCTGGCTGGTTTTGAAATTTGAATTTTTCATTAAATATTAATCAGGGGTTTTTATCAGACTAGTATTATAGAAGGGGAAGTAAAATATAGGTTAGATGAAGGAGTTGTAAATAATTGTTAGTTAATTATTCTCTGTTATTCTTTAAGAAATGAAGATGTTAAATTTTACTTTAAATAGTTATTGGTCTCTCGGAGTTTCACAGATTGCTGCATGGGATAAATCTTTTCCGTGTTGCTGGTTTAAATTAAGACAAATGGTTTACCTCTTGTTGTAACTGTCTGGGGGCTTGTCGTCAGGATTTAATGGTTCAGAGGGCATTTGTCCGTGATTTGAACAGTTTGGTACTTGGATTTGGGATTTGAACTGGTTTAGACAGATTTGAATAGATTTGAGTGAACAAAAAAGCCCAGCAGATTTAAACATTGCAGGTTAGTGTCCTAGATCTTTAAGTAGAACGTAGGTGAGACAATTTAAGTTCAGTGACTTGTTGTTGATTAAATTAAAAGTGAGAGAAATGGTTCTAAAAATTGCTAAAGAGGTTCTGGGATTTGAAGATGATTCACAAATTTGCCAAGAAAGGTTAGAAGAAAAGAAAAGGAAAGAAAAAGGCCACTCTTTCAGAATTAGCAAATAAATTAGATTTGTGTTTAATCAAGAACAAAAATAAAGCTTAAGTTGTAAGGGAGTTACTCAAATACTTAGCTGTATTAGAGAAACAGACAAGAGGTAGAAAAACTTAAATTACAATTGAGGAAAATGGTGTTAGAGGATAAACAGAGAAAAAGAGGGGAGAGAGAGAGAGGATTCTTAGCTGAGCAAAATGAGAGAGAATTTGAACTCGAGGCATTGCGACTTAGTCAGCAAAGTCAAGTTAACTGGATGGAGATTAAAAGAGAAGGTAGTGATATATGCAAATATATCAAAACTCTGTCACATTTTGATGAGAAAGATGTTGAAGCCTTCTTTATTTCATTTGAAAAGTTGGCTCGGCAGATAGAGTGGTATGAGGATTTATGGACAATGCTACTTCTGACTAAGCTGGTGGGCGGAGCTCGTGAGGTATTTGCTGCGCTGTCAGATGATGGGTCAAGAGATTATGAACAAGTTAAACAGGCTAATTTAAATACTTATAAATTGTTACCAGGAGCATATAGCAGCCATTTAGAAACACGAAGAAGGAACCAGGTCAGACTTATCTTGAGTTTGCAAGAATTAAATATAGTCATTTTGATGGAAGGGTGCATGCTTTAAAAATAGATAGGACCTTTGAAACTTTACAAGAATTTATTCAGCTGGGGTAGTTTAAAAACTCACTTCCAGTTAAAACTTCATGTGGAGGAACAGAAAGTTCAGGAAGTAGGAAGGGCAGGAAAATTAGCTGATGAGTACATGCTGGTGCAGAAGACAAGCTTCTGGCTAGAATTTCATCCTGTGAGGAATATATGTTGGGAGAAGGGCTCTTCCTACTGTGCAAAACCAAGAGTAGAGAGCACTGGTAACAATTTATCACAGGATAAAAAAGAAGCCTTAGAGGGTGGAAAGGAGGTGAAATGCCTTAGGTGTTTCTAAAGTGGGATACGTAAAGTCACAGTGCTGGTCGTTAAAGAAAGGCACTGTGGGAAAAGATGTCATAAAAGAAGCTAAGCCAGTGACATTATTGAAGTTAATAAAGGAGACCCCAAAAAGAACCAAGAAATGCACAGTCTAGCCAGGAGCTGGGTATGGAGTTAGTACCTGATCTCTACAAACAATTCGCCTCTGTGGGTAAAGTTTATTCAAAAAGAACAAAGGGCGAGGGACAAGAAGTTATAATTTTGAGAGATATTGGATCTAACCAGTCGCTGATAGTAAGGGATGAGAGAATCCGTTACCCAAGCATGTGGTAATTTGTGGGATAGACAGACATTTAGCATGCCCCTACGTAAGATCAGGTGCCAACTGAAGACTGGGGAAGTTACAGTGGGAGTGATTGAGAGAGTGTCACTTCCAGGAATTTAGTTTGTTCTTAGGAATGATTTGGCAGTATCCAAGGTGGGAGTGACACCACCTTTTGTGGAGAAGACCAAGGAAGACCAAGAAACTGAGGAGTTAAAACAGAAATATCCTGGTATTTCCCCTGACAGTGTGGCAACCAGATCGCACTATCATAAGTCACAGCAAGAAGCAAAAAGTAAAGAGAAAGATGAAGGAGTTGAGGTTAGTGGATACCTTGTTTGATGAATGGTGCATGAAAAACCTGAACAAGCAGCGGGTCAGACAGAAGTGTTTACTCCTGAAAGACGAAGAGATTTGCAACAGCAAGACAAGATGATAAACAATATATATGCAGATGCATACTCTGAAAAGGGAGCAGAGAATATTTCAGAGGGTTATTACCTGAAAGCTAGAATCTTAAGGTGGAAATGGAAACCACGGCAGGTTAGTGCAGAGGAGAAATGGGCCAGAGTGCATCAGATTGTATTACCGGGAGCATACAGAGGGAGGGAGTGTTATGAGTAGCACATGAACTACCTGTAGGAGATCACCTAGAGGTACAAAAGACTCGGGCTAAGGTACAAAAACGTTTTTATTGGCCTGGAATGGACAAGGATATAGTTAACTTTTGCTGTGCATGTCATACATGCCAAATGGTAGGTAAGCCACAGGCGATAATAAAACCAGCACCTTTGTTGCAAATTCCCGCATTTAAAGAACCTTTCACACAGGTTATAACTGATTGTGTCAGTCCCCTCCTGAGAACTAAAAATGGGAACCAATACTTGTTAACCATAATGGATGTGTCTACCGGATTTCCGGAGGCAGTAGAGGAGTTAGTAGCTTTCTTCACACAGTATGGGCTGCCCAGAGAGATTCAGTCAGACCGAGGGTCAAATTTTACTGCTGGCTGTTTAAGGAGGTTACGGATAAATTAGGTATACAGCACTTTAAATCCAGTACATATCATCCTGAATCCCAGGAAGCCTTAGAAAGGTAGCATCAGACCTTGAAGATCATGTTAAGAGCTTATTGTCAGGATTACCCAAAATGATTGTGATAAAAGTATTCCATTTGCATTGTTTGTCATTGCCCACAACCAAATCTATTCAGTTCATTCCCTTTGAGTTAATATTTGAGCATGGAGTGAGAGCCCTTAGAAATTAATTAAAGAAAAATTGATAGGACCAAAGTTGGAGATCATACACTTAGATTATATATCGGAGGAGAGGGAGAGATTAAATCGAGTAGGTGAGTTAGTTATCAGCACCTAAAGAGGGAACAGCATAGAATGTAGCAGGTGGTAAATAAAAGCTATGAGACTTGGACATTTTCCCAAGGGGCTAATGTGTTCGTACTGTTACCAGTGATAGGAGACCTGTTCAAAGCCAAGATTCGTGGTTCGTATCAAATTGAGAACAAGTTGAGTCAAAAAAACTATCTAATAAAGATGCCAGACAGAGAAAAACTGTATCGGGTATGTTATGTGAGCATGTTGAAACTGTATAATACTAGAGAGAAAGAATTGGAGAAACAAGTGTTAGTTACTGCCCTGAAGAGTAAGGAATCAAATCCAGATGATGTGGATTTTGAGGTGCCTCAAAATAGATGAAAAAATGAAGAATCCTTGAGTAGTGACATAGGTTAGTAAGCTATCTGTCTCAGGAGCATAGAATGCAGTTGAAAGATTTGTTACTCCAGTATAAGGACATATGTAAGAATCAGGTGGGGAGGACTAATGCTACTGTACATGAAGTAGACATAGGGAATACCGCTCCGATAAAACAGCACCCCTATCGACTTAATCTTTTCAAAGCCAGACAGGTCCAGAGGGAGGTAGAGGCCATGCTCGATGAGGATATCATTGAACTAAACCAGAACAAGAGGAGTTCGCCGATCACCGATCGCCTTAGTTCCCAAACTGGACGGACCCACCATTTTTTATGTGGCTTATCGGAAGGTCAATGTAGTTACAAAATCGGACTCATATCCAATACCGAGATTGGAGGACTGTATTGAGAAAGTCAGCCAAGTCAGTTACATCACCAAGTTGGATGTATTGCGTGTTCACTGGCAGGTACCTTTATCAGAGACAGCAAACAAAATTTCTGCTTTTGTAACTCCAAATGGGCTATATCAGTTTAAAGTAAGGCCCTTTGGAATGAAGAACACACCACCACATTCCAAAGACTTGTGAACAGCATTGTGGCTGGTTTAACAAACTATGCAGTCTATTTGGATGATGTAGTGATCTTGTAAGATCACATGGTACAGTTGGCAGAGCACTTTGAATGTCTATGAGAAGCAAAACTGGTGATAAAGTTAAATAAAACTGAATTCACGAAAGCAGAGGTGATGTTCTTGGGACATAACATCGGTTGTGGAAGGTTGACCCCATGGAATGCAAAAGTGAAGGCCATCAAGGAATTTCCATGACCAGTTTTGAAAAAAGAGGTGCTTCGATTCTTAGGACTCAGTGGATTCTATCGGGAGTTTGTTTCAGACCTCAGCAGTGTAGTGGTACCGTTAACCGATTTGCTGAAGAAGAACACAAAGTTTTGATGGACAGAACCATGCCAGGAGACATTCGACCATTTGAAATCGATATTAACCGCCAAACCAGTTCTAGCTACACCAACTTTTCAAAATCTTTTAAAGTTGCCATCGATGCTAGTGACATAGGAGTGGGAGCTGTACTGCTACAGGGAAATGAGGATAGGACTGAGCTGCCAGTTGGTTATTTTTTGAAGATCAACATCCACCAGAGGAAATACTCCACAATCGAAAAAGAACTATTGAGTTTGGTACTGGCCTTACAATATTTTAGTGTATATGTCACAAAAAAATGTGCCAGAGATGGTTGTTTACATGTATCACAATCCTCTTACATTTTTGGAATGTTTTAATGAAAAGAATATGAGACTATTTTCTTGGAGTCTTATGTTACAGACTTTTACTTTAACATTTGTAAATGTTGCGGGTCATAAGCATGTGATTGGAGATGCATTACTGCAGATCTAACTGATAAAGTTTCAATGAGATTTGTATTTATTTAATGTGTGTGTATATATATTCGAGTAAAAAGTGAGGTCTGCAGATGCTGTGTATATATTATATATAATACACACATACATGCATACAGTAATATGGGAAGAAGTTAAGGGGAACTTAGATTAAAGTATCCGTATGTTAGGGTAATGTGCTTAAAGAATTGAAAACAAAAGAAGCCATTTTTTCATTATGATAGTTCATTTTTTCTTAAGGGGGGGAGGTGTTAAGAAGATGTGGGTGTACTGTACCTTTACAAGAGTTAAAAGCAACAGAACTACCTGACACTACCAAGTGTTCTGAGTAAGATACAATGTAACATGTGGTCCAGCAGCTAGGGTAGCTGGTTGCCTGGAGACAAAAACAAATTAGAATTAGGTCAATCCAATTAAATTATACTCCCCTAAAAATGCCAAACTCCAATCAAATGTGGATTTAGTATATTGACAATATTAAAAGCCAATGACACAATCCGATACTTTGGGGGTATAAGATTGGGGAAAATTGGACAGTTGAGAGAGAACTGCCAAAAGACCAACAGATGTAGGTTGCTGGTCAGAACTCTCTGAGAGGTACCTGTCTAGAGAAGGAGTTTGCGCAGAGTAAAACATCAACACCAACCTGGAGAGCAAATCTACCGGGGAAGATAAAGAGAAGATTCGACTGCTGGCTTGTTTTGAAATTTGAACTTTTCAGTAAATCTTAATCAGGAGTTTTTATCGGACTATTATTATAGAAGGGGAAAGTAAAAGATAGGTTAGAGGAATGAGTTGCAAATAGTCATTAGTTAGTTATTGTCTGTTATACTTTAAGAAATAAAGTTGTTACATTTACTATAAATAGTTCTTGGCCTCACGCATTTTCACAGATTACTGCACAGGATAAATATTTTCCATGTTGTTGGTTTAAACTAAGCAGGAGGGCTTACCCGTGTCATAACACTATGTTCCTCCAGTTAAATATTGCAAAGACTGATGCCAATAACTTTGGTCTCAGCAAAATCATTTACTGTGATTCAGTACACATGACAATAAATTCAATTCAATTCAAACTCTTGAGTCTATCCATTCCCTGATGAAGGACTCTAGTCCAAAATATTGATTCTCCTGCTCCTCAGATGCTGCCTGACCTGCTGTGCTTTTCCAGCAACACACTTTCAACTCTATCCATCTTCCTGGCAATTGTCTGAGGCTGAACCAAACTGCTTTCTTTTCTTTTGTTCACTCACAGGATGAGGGCATTGCTGGCATTTATTGCTTAACCCTAATTGCCCAGAGAGCAGTTGAGAGTCAGCCACATTGATCTGAAGTCACATATAGGCCAGACCTGATAAGGAAGGCTGGTTTTCCTGATAATCATTTCATGGTCATAATTAAGTTCTAGCTCCAGATTTCAGGTGGGATGGTGGCTAAGTGGTTAGCACTGCTGTCTCAAGGGACCCAGGTTCGATTCTACCCTTGGGCGACTGTCTGTGTGGAGTTTGCACATTCCCCCGTGTCTGTGTGGGTTTCCTCTGGGTGCTTCGGGTTCCTCCCACAGTCCAAAGATGTGCAGGTTAGGTAGATTGACCATGGGAAATGCAGTGTTACAGGGACTGGGGGTTATGTCCGGGTGGGATGCTCTTTGGAGAGTAAGTATGGGCTGAATGGCCTGCTTCCACACTGTAGGGATTCTATGACTTTTATTGAATTCAAATTCCACTATCTACCATGGCAGGATTTGAACTTGTCAATCTCTTTATCTTATTTTAACCCCACTAAGTTTTATTTATGTGTAATCGTTAAACTGTTCCTTCCCAACGTCCATAACAGTAACCTAATTCCCCTTCAAGGGATGATGAATGGTAGGATCCCAGAAAGCACCAAGGATCAAAGGGAACAAAAAGAGAAATTGCTGGAGAAGCTCAACAGGTCTGGCAGCATCTGTGGAGAGAAAGCAGAGTGATCCTTCTTCAGACATTGTTTTCAGAGGGACCTCACTGTGCATGTACACCAGTTCCTTAAGGTACCAAGACAGCTGGATAAAGTGCTCAAGGAGGCATATGGGATACCTGCCTTTATCAGCTGAGGCATAGAGTTTAAGAGCAGAGAGGTGGTGCTGTAAACTGTATAAAACATTGGTTAGACCACAGCTAGAGTATTGATTCCAGTTTTGAAATCTACATTAGAGGAAGGATGTGATATCACTGTAGAAAGTGCAGATAATACCAGGATGTTGCCTGGACTGGAGAGTTTCAGTTATGAAGAGAGTTTGGACAGACTGGGGTTGTTTTCCTTACACTAAAAGAGATTGAGATGTATAAAATTAGGAGGGGCACAGATTGGGTAGACAGGAAGAAACGTTTCTTCTTGATGGTGAGATCCATAACCAGGGAACATTCATTTAAGGGAAGTGGCAGAAAGTTTAGAGGGGATCTGATGAAACACTCTTTCACTCAGAAGGTGGGAGTCTGGAACTCACTGTCTGGAAAGGTGCTGGGGAAGAAACCCTCATAACATTGAAGAAGTATTCAGATTTGCAATTGCGACGCAAAGCATACAGGACTGTAAGTCAAGTGCTGGAAAATGGAATTAGTATCATTAGATTGTTGTTTTTGACTGGCACAGATGCATTGGGCCGAAGGGTCTTTTTCTGTGCTGTCTATCTCTATGGCTCTATGATTCTATGAGTCCTGCCTTGGACAGTTGGTGCTGATATCCTCTTCCTGGTCCTTGTTAATTCGTGGTGTAACTATTTCAAAGCCTTTCTAGACATTCCCCCACATTCTACATTCAGTTCACATGAGATCACCAAAACTCTGTTGCCTATGTCCGAACTCACACCAAGTCCTGTGTATCCATCTCCCACGTACTTGCTGATCTCTGTTGATTAGATTACTTACAGTGTGGAAACAGGCCCTTCGGCCCAACAAGTCCACACTGACACGCAAACCACTCAGACCCATTCCCCTACATTTACCCCTTCGCCTAACACTATGGGCAATTTAGCATGGCCAATTCACCTAAACTACACATTTTTGGATTGTGGGAAGAAACCCACACAGACATGGGGAGGATGTGCAAACTCCACACAGAGAGTTGCCTGAGGCGGGAATTGAACCCGGGTCTCTGGTCCTGTGAGGAAGCAGTGCTAACCACTGTGCCACCGTGCCGCCCACTGTGGCTTCCGGGTTCAAAAAAAATTCAATTTTGGAAAATCTTTTCAAGTTCCTCAGTAGTAGAAAGTGAGGACTGCAGATGCTGGAGATCAGAGCTGAAAATGTGTTGCTGGAAAAGTGCAGCAGGTCAGGCAGCATCCAAGGAGCAGGAGAATCAACGTTTCGGGCATGGGCGATTCCTGAAGAAGGGGTTATGCCCGAATCGTCGATTCTCCTGCTCCTTGGATGCTGCCTGACCTGCTGCACTTTTCCAGCAACAAATTTTCAGCTCAAGTTCCTCAGTAGTCTCAACTCCCTTTTGTTTGCAGTCTCTTCAAGGCCCACAGTCCTCTGAGACATCTACTTTGTTCCAAACACAGCAACTAGAACATCCTCAACTTTAATCACTCCACACTGGTGATTGTGCTATGTAGTCCATAAGCTCTTGACTTCTTTCTTTGAACATTGTGGGCCCTTCTCTCTCTTTTCCACTTCTAAAATGCTTCTTCAAACCTACTATTTTTCGTGTTTACTTGGGTTAGCACAGACTCAGTGGTAAGCATGGCTGCCTCACAGCGCCAGGGGCCTGACCTCGGGGAACCCTCTGTGTGGAGTTTGCACATTCTCCTCGTGTCTACATGGGCTTCTTCCAGGTGCTGCAGTTTCCTTCCACAGTCCAAAGATGTGCAGGTTAGGGATGCCCTTTGGAGGGTTGGTGTGGGCTTGTTGGGCTGTGTTTTAACATATATAGGTTCTGGTACACACAAGTGTTTCACACTGCAAGCCCTTTTCTTCACTCATGCTCATGATCTTTATTACCAAATGACTATAAACAGATTTTTCATGTCTACTTCATCTTTCTTGTTTGGGTTTACAGATGGGATTACTAACCAGGCATGAGTATATGGGTGGACATGAATTTCCCGCTGCTAGCCTGTGTGTCAGTTCGTCAGCTCCATTTGCTCCTCAGCCAGTTTCAATGAGGTAATGCAGGACAGAAGGGTTTGGTGGGTTGACGTCAGGGCTTCAAGTGGTCGGTAGCCTATTGATCCACATAAAGACCTATTCCAACATGTTAATGGAAAGCAACTGGAATTTTCCAATCCTCCTCTAGGTCCTTGCAGGGAAGTTGCCTGGAAGCAGCCTCTCTGGCCAGTGGCTCGGCTGGGTGATGGAACTCCATTCAGGCTTAAAGGCCCACCCTGCTTGCTTGGCTGAGGTAGTGTCAATGGGCCGACCTGTGGACATTTCTCTTTCTTCACAATGGTTACCTAGTTGCAGAGATAAATGTTGAAGAGAAAGCACCTCCATTTTCGGGCATCATTTCTCTTATTTAACAGGCCATGACATCCTGCTGCTACTTTTAAAATGATTTGGAGATGCCGGTGCTAGACTGGGGTGTACAAAGTTAAAAATCACACAACACCAGGTTATAGTCCAACTGATTTACTTGGAAGCACACTAGCTTTCGGAGCGCCGCTCCCACTACTACCTGATGAAGGAGCGTCGCTCCGAAAGCTAGTGTGCTTCCAAGTAAATCAGTTGGACTATAACCTGGTATTGTGTGATTTTTAAGTTTTAAAATGGACAGCCTCTTGTTGTTTTTGTAGCTTTGAGAGCCCACTCCCAATATGTCGGCAATTCTGTCCTCTGGCAAACTCATTTTCCAAGTTAAGGAAAATAACATTGAGAGTTTCTCTCTCTATGCAGACTCTGAATCGCCAATTGAGTCTGACAATTTGGTTCAGCAGCCACTGGCAATCTTTTCAACATGAGTCTCAGTCAGGATTTCTTCAGTCTAATTATTTGAAGAGCCTTGCTATTTCTTCCACTGCACAAGGCAACACACATCCCCACCATGCTCTCATTCAAAAGGTCCAATGGTGAAGGATAGAACTGAAACCTAATGCTTACATATTTTATAAACTTCTTTTTCCAGAGATACCAACACTCACCTCCTACTTCAACAGAAGTAGGCAACGGATGAATGGACACCACACAACAATCACCAGGTAGAGGTGTTCCCTCTCAGTCGGAGAACACTTCAGCGGTGCAGGATATTCGACCTCAGATGTTCGGGTGACCATCCTCCAGGGGGGACTTCGGGACAGGCAACAACGCAAAATGGCTGAGCAGAGGCTGATAACCAAGTTCGGTACCCATGGGGATGGCCTCAACTGGGACCTTGGATTCATGTCATAGTACGGGTGACCCCATTGCACTATATATACACTCACAGAGAGACACAGACAATCCTACACACACACTCCTCCATACGCTCATGTGGACTCCCTTTCGTGCATTCACACATACACTCCTATGTTCACACGCACCCTCTCACAGGCTTATACCCCTTTACACTCGCACTTACATACATAAACACACATATAAGTTTGTGGTTGAATTTGTACTTGCAGAATTAGATTTTATTTTGCTCAAACACTGCATGAATCCATGTAAGGTTCTGTAAATCCGTGTTTTAGATTAGAATCAGTCTGACCATTGTGGCACAGACAGCCTCACACAGGGCACCTCACACCTTCAATCCATTACCTGGGCCAACATGGCATCTATTATTAAAGTTCACTAGAGAATGTAACTTCTAAAAAGTTCTGCAATTTACATATGAAAGAACTGAGACCAACATGGTCATTCTAAAAGATGAGAGACTTAACAAACATTCCAGGTCTTTTTTAATATATAATTTCAGTTACATCACACTGTAAACTTCTGCTATAAATTCTGTGTCTTACGATCTTATTCTCCACAACCACCTGATGAAGGAGCAGTGCTCTGAAAGCTAGTGCTTCCAAATAAACCTGTTGGGCTATAACCTGGTGTTGTGTGATTTTTAACTTTGTACTTTTCAACTTTGTGTTTCAGCCTGCTCCTGTCTACAGAACAAGTGAACCCCAGTTAGTGAGCATTACGCGAATATAACTAACATTACTATTCCTCTTCAGCCTCAGCACAACGGCTTCCCCACTGATAGAGATTTATAAAGTCATGAGGAGCATGGAATGGGGTGAGTAGCCAAGGTCTTTTTCACAGGATAGGGGAAAACTAGAGGGCATAGGTTTAAGGCAAGAGGAGAAAGATTTGAAAATAACTCAAGGGGTAACATTTTCATGCAGAGGGTGGTGTGTGTATAGAATGAGCTGCGAGAGGAACTGGTAGAGGCTGGTACAACTGCATCATTTAAAAGACACCTGGATGGGTAAATGAATAGGAAGGGTTGAGTTGGCAAATAGGATTAGATCAGATTTGGATAGCTGGTTGGCATGGATGAATTGGACTGAAAGGTCTGTTTCTACCCCTTGACCAGACCCTGGGTGAAGTTCTCCATTTCATGACAGTTCCAGACAGGATAATCTCTTCCACTTCGCCAGTGTAAGTGCCACCATCTTTTTTTCTGATACCTCACACCCACTCTGTCTCTGTCATTTCCCAGTAAGGCTTTTCCATTCTCACTCTCACTGTCATCTGCAACATCTTCCCTCATTTGCTCTCACCCGACAGCACTGCACTGCTCTCTGCATTGCTCCTCTAGGGGCATCTCTCCACCAGCACCAACAGTTGTACCACCCGCTTTCATCTCCCTAATACCAGCCTGTCTCTCATTCCAGGAGAAAGACAGTGCCCAATGGGGCAGAAAGAGTCAAGAGGGGTGGTGGACTATTTGGCTAGGCAAAAGTATGGACTACAGATGCTGGAAACCAGAGTTTAGATTAGAGTGGTGCTGGAAAAGCACAGCAAGTCAGGTAGCATTCAAGGAGCAGGAAAATTGATGTTTCGGGCAAAAGCCTTTCATCAGGAATAGAGGCAGGAAGCCTTCAGGGTGGAGAGATAAATGGGTGGGGGGGGGGTGCTGGGGAGACTCACTGAGATTCTTGTGGAGAGAGGAGGAGAGCTTCTTCAAGGTAGGCATCCTTGCAAGAAGATTCGCAGTAAGGTTAAAATCAACTCGCCAAAAGTGAGGACTGCAGATGCTGGAAACCAGAGTCTAGATTAGAGTGGTGCTGGAAAAGCACAGCAGGTCAGGCAGCATCCGAGGAGCAGGAAAATCGATGTTTCGGGCAAAAGCCTTCCAGCACCACTCTGATCTACGCTCTATTTGGCTAATCACCCATTTTATCAGGACAGGATACTGACTCTGACTTCCTTAAGTGTCTGACTGGTAATGTCCAAGCCCCTGAATTAGGATCGGAGGTTGCCCTTGACTTAATGTGCTGGGACCCTCTGATCAAAGTCTATCTCCCTTGGCAAAACTAAGGACTGCTAGCATCCATGATAAACTTCCTGGCTTTGTGTCTATGCTAAGTGGCAAGATGACAGTGCAGCACTGTGAGCCAGATATCTGTGTCTGATGAGGAAAAGGCTACAAAGGCATTTCAATGTGCGAATTCTGTCACCATCGGATCAGCTCAGAGTGAGTGAGCACTGAGAGAAGAGCCTGGAGGTACAGCCAGGTCCAGTCCCTGTACTGGATGTGTATCCCTGAGCACACAGTGTCCTTGCTGCAGCGTTGCAATAATAGTCGAAATGTGTGACCCTGGAAAAGCACAGCAGGTCAGGCAGCATCTGAGGAACAGGAGAGTCAACATTTCAGGCATCAGCAATCCTAATGAAGAGCTTATTCCCAAAACATCAACTCTCTTGCTCCTCGGATGCTGCCTGACCTGCTGTGCTTTTCCAGGACCACTTTTCGACTCTGATTGTACAGCACCTGCAGTCCTCACTTTCTTCTAGTTACAATAAGAGTTCTCAGGGCAGCCCAAGGTCAAACACTGATGAGCAGAAGTGTCCTGTAAGTGGATTGAAAATGTGCCATGAGGGTTCTCAGAGGCTGGCACATCTCAGATGGCAATGTCCATGGAGATGGAGAGTTGCATGTGACTGGTGCTCATGGATTGTTCCCTGAAATATTGGTGACTGGTATTCAATATGGGGGTTAGAGCAAGCTAAAATCACCAGGTACCTGCTGTGATTTCAATGTTGAGACTTCTCAACATCCGCCTTATTTGGAGCATTTGGTACAACAGGAAGCTGATATTGTTGAGGTGAGTTACGCCACTAACAAGGCACTTCACCCCAATAATCCCTCTTAATGGACAACTTGCTGCAGCCCAGTGAGAAACTCCCCTCATCATACAGCAGATCAATAAAGCAAATGGGTTGCTCCCAACATTTGGATGGATCTCACTGGATTTCTCACATGATTCTGCCACAAATCTCACCAAAGTCCCCAGCACTGAGATTCCACTGATTGTTTGTTTGCTGCATCTATTTTCTCTTTAGTCTGTTTCAGGAACATGCCACTCTGAATGATGCTGGTCTGATGAAATGTAGTGGTCATGTCAATTAACCTGCATCCTTCAGATCATGTGGCCAAAACAGCAAAAGTAAGACTTCTAAAATTACATTTTCTCCTGTAGAAGAGTCCATTGGAATCAAGGGTTATGGAGATAAGACAGGAACAGGATACTGATTAAGAATGATCAGCCATGATCATATTGAATGGTGGTGCAGGCTCGAAGGGCAGAATGGCCTACTCCTGCACCTGTTGTCTATTGTTTATTGTCTATTGTCTATTGTCTATTAACAATTAACAATTAACTAGCCTTGCTGTAACCTTGTGAATCCCAACTGCAAGGTCTTTTTCAGGCCAAAACCCTCTGTGTGACAAATCAACTATTATCCGGTAGCTCAGAATAAACTCTAAATGCTCTCTAACTATCCAACTCTTTCTGCTTTTTTTCAATTATTAGATTAACCTCAAGTTCATTGGCAGACAACAAAACGTCATTATCACATGTTTCTAGTTCAGTTATAAGGCTGTTCTGTGAGCTTAGTTTTATTGTTTAATCTACTCAAGGTATTCTAGATCCACAGCTTCCCCTTTACTGTCTGCCAGACCTATCCTTCTATGATACAGATCTTCCTGCAATATTGAATGTTCTTTTTGCAGTTTGGGATTGTTCTTTGGCAGAGAAATAATTTCTAGACCAATTATCTACTAGACAGGTCGACAATCGTTTATCCGAAACCCTCAGGACCAGCTGTCTTTTGGATTTTGGAATTTTTCGGATGAAGGATTAAATTTCATTGTAAAATAAAATAAAAATTACTGAACAGCAGACCAATTGTGATTACTACGAGCACTGAGACAGAACTGATGCCTGCCAGTGCTGGGCCATGCCGTTAAGTCACATCTGAGTGACATAGGTCGAGGGGGTGTGGAGTTGTGTTAACTGTTTGCAAGCCAAACAACCTTGTTAATGAGAAAAGAATGTCAAGAGTAAATTTCAGATGTCAGAGCTTTTTGGATTTTGGAGCTTTTCGGATAAAGGATTGTCTATCTGTATTGTGTTTTGTTAGTCTCCACTCTTTCACTCTCTTTTGCAATCACTTGACCTTGCTTCTTGGACATCAATCTAAACATTCAACTAATATTTAAATTTTTTCTGCTCATTACACAATTGCTGAATCCCTCAAGATCTCTCTTGGATATATGTCACTAAAGTTTGAACAGACAGATCTAGAGGTTCAGGCATATAGTTCTCTGAAAGTTGTGTCGCAGGTCGATAGGATTGTAAAGAAAGCATTTAGCATGTTTGCCTTCATTGCTCAGTCCATTGAGTGTAAGAGCTGACACGTCATGTTGAGGTTGTACAGGACGTTGGTGAGGTCACTTTTGGTGTGCTGTGTACAGTTCTGGATGGCTACTATTAAAAGAATATTATTAAATTGCAAGGGGTTCAGAAAGGATTTACTGGGTGTTACCAGAACTGGAGGGTTTGAGTTGGGACTTTTTTCATTGGAGCATAGGGAGTTGAGGGGTGACATTATAGAGGCTTATAAAATCATGAGGGGCATTGATAAGGTGAATAACAAAGGTCTTTTCCAAGGGTGAGGGATATCAAAACTATTGGGTATATTTTGAAGGTGAGAGGAGAAAGATTATAAAGGGCACAAAGGGTGGTTCAAATGTGGAATGAACTGCCAGAGGAAGTCATAGATGCAGGTACAGTTACAACATTTAAAAGCCATTTGGACAATTCCATGAATAGAAAGGTATAGCAGGGTATGAGTCAAATGCAGGCAAGTGGGGCTACTTTAGTTTAGGAAACTTGGTCAGCGTTGATGAGAGGGATTGAAGGATCTGTTTCTGTGATACGTGATTCTTTATACTCACCCTCTTCTGTGTGCTGTGATCACACACATAATCAACACCCAGTCCTTGATCAGCTGTATTCTGTTCCTTAGACTTTCACGAGAAAATGCTCAATATTTTAGGCCTTGCCGATTTCTGTCAGCTGCCCAGATTTTATAACTTATTAACTGTGGGAAATGATCCTGAAGTGTTTGATTGCTGTGAAGTACTCTGTTACCCTTGAAGAGGGAGATGGCACAGCGCAGGGTGACAATAGGCACACAAACACGAAAGAAGGCCACTGAGCCATCAGTTGGCCAACTTGACACACAAGATGGCTGCCGGATCACAATATGGAGAGAAGCAGCAGAGCAGACACAGACACTGCCTGGAGCCACCCAAATGCCAGCATAATTTGCTCACAGCCTAGTTGATTAATTTAAGATGGGTGAAGGAGAGAATACAAATTCTGCTGTGAATTCTTTATGTTTGCCAACAATGCTGCGGCTGTTTCAATTTACAGTCTAGTTGATCAGTTAAAATCTTATGCACCATTTCATTCAGCACTGCATGCTTCTTTCCACTAGGACTGTGGTTAGAAGGAGTCTCAGCACTCACAAGTATTCCTCTTATACTTATGTTGTCATACATATCTCTGAACTCAGAATTGACAAAATGGCCTCTAATAACAGGTAGAATTTTCTTTGTGACTAAGTTCCATCCCTAAATACTTCTGCAAGATTTTGTCTCTAATGTCTTTCTTTTTCTCACTAGATGCAGAAATGTTCATTCCAATAAAGGGTCAATAATGTGTGAAATGAAAGGCTTGAGTCTTTTTTCCACATCTTCATTACAAGTGAATGAAAGGCTTAAAGCAGGATATGTTGGCATCCTTCAATACTTATTACAGATTTTAGTCTCCTCACTGATCTCTCCTGTTAGCCCCATCTATTTTAATTATACCAGCAGCTGTTTAGCAGGATTTTTAGTTGATGGTAAGTAGGGTGAACAAATTCTCAATGTAACTTCAAGGCAACTCATTTGCTCCCTCTTGGTCTTGACACCCAGCGTTATTAAAGCTTATCCCATCATCCAACGGGAAGCATTAAGTTTTGCTGACTTCCCTACTTATTTCTTCAAATCTTATGATTTGAGAGGATACGAAAATGTCCTGGCTGACTAAACTGTAGATCAGCTTATGGAGCTAAAATAATTGCCTGTTATGCTCTACGTCAAGTTTATTTGTTCCTTTTTCACAGGTAGTTTACTCAACAGTATGGGTTTCTCACTTGGGACCACATCAAATGGATCACAATCTTATAGAAGATTATAACCCTCTTTAATGTGCTATCACTGCCAAACTTAAAGCACCTGGCACATTTATTTTCCTTAGTTTGGCATTGATCCTCCATACTTACAGAATCAAGATAAAATTAAACTGTCCTACATAATATTGAATTGCAAACACGCTATAAAACTATGCAACTAAAGAGATCCATGATAAGCACATATATCACACAAGTAAACTTCCTTGTGAACAGTATAATTTGTTCAGATTCATAATTGTTTGTGTCCCCTTTATCAGAATGCTCTCTCAGACTTGCCATTGTGAGGATCCTGTCTCGTTATGTTGTGCAGTTCACTACATAGTGATACTTTGAACTATCCCTGAAGCATTTACTAACTGCTCTTTGGGCATTCAGTAGAGTTACTCATCCATAGTTTTTACTTCACCTCTGTTAAAGGTCCTTTCATGCTCATTCTTACTAGGCTTTCATCCTTCTGTCATATAGACATTCATATTTGACAACTGGAAAATTTCAAAATTGGTAATTATTGTGTCTCCTCTTCTTGTATCATACAAAATGCTTTGTTTGTTCTGTGAAAGATGAAGAAAATGATTGTTCCCCAAGACAACAGACATCTGATCCAACATAGTCTAACTGGTATTCAGTCTCAGACAGGGAGGCCAAGTTGCCTCCCCCTATATGACAAGTTAGTACAATCCAGGAAACGAAGACAGCCAATCCAGCTCCATAAACTGAACTCTGTTGATGTTATGTACAATCCATCAAAGTCCATGATATATCCTTTCATGAAAAGACCATCTGCATTCTGATGCCTATCAAACTCTGACCATGTTTCAGAGATGTTTTACCAGATCACCCTTACAGTAGATCCTTTCCACAAATAGAAGTTGCAAATGGTCATCGTTCTCCAACTGACAGGTATCCATCTCATGACTATCTTTATTTATAATTTTACTCTGGTCGAAAGCAACAATATCAAGGCTATGCTTTTGGTTTCTCTTTGTTAGGTTCATAACGTGTTTGTGTATCGATTTCATTCCGCCACTGATCATAGAGTTCAGATTCCAAGAACACCTGTAGTTACATCAAATGTTCACTTGATTCCTGCCATTTTCCCTCGTGACCACTGTGAATATAGCTTTGCGTCTGAAAACATTTTATTTTTGTTTCCAATGTTCCACTGCTGACATGTGCATGTATTCATCCAGAGAGCCAGACAGTGAAAGATAGAACTGGAATCTAATCTGTACACACTTTATATGCATTAATCTACAGAGATTCTGATAACACACATGCACATCTGAACCAAATCATAATTTCAGTCTCCTCCTATAAAAACCAAGTTAAAATACAACGATGAATTTGAACAACTTATACTGTTCACAAGGAATGTAATGTTGTTTGCTGCACGTTTCCATCTGCAAGAAATTACAGAGTTGAGAATGAGCCCAGACCATCATGAAAAGCAGCCTTCCATCCATTGAGTCTATCTACACTTCCCACTGCCTCAGGAAAGCAGCCAACATCATGAAAGACCTATCCCACCCCAGTTATACTCTCTTCCAACCTCTTCCATCAGACAAAAGATACCAATGTTTGAAAACATGCACCAACAGATTCAAGAACAGCTTCTTCCCTGCTGTTATCAGACTTATGAACAGACACCTTGTATATTAGAGATGATCTTTCTCTGCACTTTCTCTGTAGCTGTAACACTATATCCCGCATTCTGTCATATTAACCTGAGGTACATATGCAAAGTCTGACCTGTCTGGATAGCGCACAAAACACTACTTTTTACTGTATCTCGCTACATGTGACAATGACAAATCAAATCAGGGGCACCTTTAATTATGTGGTTAAACCTGATCACAATTATAAATACTTAATGACAAGATAATCAACACTGTTTCGGGCTCCTGCCGAAAAGGAATGTCCTTACCTCTTGGCCAGGAGGCCTGGGTTAAAATCCACTTTCTTCAAGGATGTATAATATCCTCACAATTCCTGTTTTATTTTTCTCATATTTTTTGGTGACCTGTGAGTGAGGTTAGGGATGAACTTTGAACAGCTGAATGCTTTAAAAGAAAAGAAAACAAATGTAGATGTTTGCTGTTGGTGACTGGCCTGGAAAATGATTCAACTTCATCACTAACGTAAGGAACACAGTGGTGAATCAGTACCATTGATGTTACAATGCATAGAGATGGCAAACATTTCTGTACTGAGTTGTTGAATCAAAGAAGGACTGATGTTAATCAGTCAGCCATAGAGATTATTGATTTCAAAACAAACTGATTTTGGCAGGTGCAGACTGATGTTTGGAAGCTTTGAGACCGGCTGCTGTGTTTTTCTCGCTCTAGTTTTTTTGTCCAGTTAAAGAAGCGTTGACTGTTCTGAGAAAATAATCCCAGCCTGTAAAAAATAAGTAAATACTTCTGGAGATTGACTGAACTATCCATATTCATCATGACTTCAAAATTAGAAATACATTTATGTGCCTGTGAACAGCCCATTATCCAAGGATTGCATGAAGACTTGGCATGATCATTTGAAACTGTTTAATTGAAATGGCAAACTACAATTCTTTTATTTTCATTTTAATTTACCCCAAGTGTATCTGTCAGTCTGTCTGTGAGTGAGTGGGGTCATAATCAAAGAAGATTGGGTCAAAATCATAGGTATTTATTAAATTATCTTATTCAGCTTTATCCTGCAAAATTTGCAGCACTAGGAATAACTTGCTACTTTGTTTTAATCTTATGGTCTAATAGCCATCTAAAAGTATGCAATAAAAAGAAGGCAAAGAGTTTAAGGAGAAAATTTCAGGGTTTGGGATTCATGCATTTGAAGGCTTCAGAAATCGCAAGAGATGAAAATTATAGCAACACTGAGAACTAGACGTTTAAGGGCTAGAGGTTATGGAGATATGGAGATTACAGTGATATGGAGAAATTAGGCCTTGTGTGGTTTGATTATAAGAATGAGAATTTTAAAATTACGACTACCCTTAACCTACAGCAACATGGCTCAGCAAGTGCAGAGGTGATGGTGAATGGGATCTGGCACCAGTAAGGACATGGGCAGCAGAAGCAGGAGTGTATTGGAACAAGCAAGTGTAGAAATGAACAAAGGCATGGGTAAAGCTTTAAGCAGAACATAAACTGAGGCAGAGGGAATATCAGGCAATGTAATGGAAATGGAAGTAAATGGTTTTGTTGAGGGTGAGGACATGTGTTTGAAGTATGACAAGTTTGCTCATGGCTTGTTTTAGCCTTAGGCTGTTTCCACACAGAGGAATGGTGTCATTAACTCAGGAATGGAGTTTGTAACTGAGCAATAGCTTTTGGCTTCCCAGTATTTAATTGAAGGAATTTTCTGTTCCAGTACTGGCTGTTGGACAGGCTGGCTGCAACGGAGGATTCTGGAGATATAGCTTTGGATTCGCGAAGGGTATCTTCGGTGTGCATGTTTTTGAATATTGTTATTGAGGGGCAGTGTGTAGGAATGAAATCGGAGGGAGCACTGAGGTAAATCCTTAACAGACATCAGAGGTAACTGCACCATAATGAGAAACAGATGGTACTTTGATCCATAAGAGCAGACCAAAGTGAGTGCAGTCCCAACTGGCTGGGCAGTGATTGAGAGGCTTGGAGGAGGGTAATGTGGTTAACAATGTCAAAGTCTTCAGTCAGAGCAAGAAGGAAAGTTTATCCTTCATGATCACACTGTACTGTTTGTGCCACACAAATGCCAGGCAATGAATATGTCCAAAAAACGACAATCTAACTACTGCCCCTTGACATCCAATGGTATTGCCATCGCCGAATCCCCCCACAATATCAACAGTGTGTTGTTACCATTGACAAGAAACTCAACTGGATTCACCACATAAATACAATGGTTACAAGAGCAGGTCAGAGTCTAGCAATACTAAAAGGAGCAACTCATCTCCTGATTCCTCAAAGCCTATCCACCACCTACAAGGCACACCTTAGGAGCATGATGGAATACTCCCCTGGATGGGTGCAGATGCAACAATGCTCAAGAAGCTTGACACCAGACAGGACAAAGCAGCCCTCTTGATTGGCACCACATCCACAGGTATCCAGTCCCTCCATCCCCAATGTTCAGTCACACCACTGTATGCTATCTACAAGATGATTTGCAAATATTTACCAAAAATCCTTAGACAGCACTTTTGAAACCCATGATCACTTCCCTGTAGAAGGACAAGGGCAGCAGATACATAGGAACAGTACCATCTTCAAGTTCCTGCCCAAGCCACTCACCATCCTGACTTGGAAATATGCAGCCATTCTTTTAGCAATGCTGGGTCAGAATCCTGGAATTCCCTCCCTAACAGTACTGTGGACTGCAGCAGTTCAAGAAGACAGCTCACCACCACCTCCTCAAGGGCAACTAGGGACAGGCAACAAAGTTATAAACTTGGTATCCAAGATTTGTTATTCATAAAAGTCTGGTTCGGGAACAATGGGTTAACTTTGTGGGTTACTGGAAGGTTTGAATTTCACTGTGTTGCGAATCCAATGGCAGTAAGGATGGTTTGGTTTGGCTTGATATCCCTCAATGTAACAATAATAATACCTCTCAACAGGTTAATTAGAAAATATCTAGACAATTTGCACACTTTCGAGGTTTAGTGGTGCACTGGTAGCATCCCAACCTCAGGACTAAAAGGTCCACATTCATGTCACACTTGCCAGAGAAATGAGCCATAACATGTCTGAACAGAATGATTTAAAAATACTATTTTTTTAACAATGAAGATTCTGTGGTGGGTACACCTCTTCACCAGAGTTCAGATTAGAGTAAGTCACCTTCCTCTCTGAAGGACACCCTGAATCTGATTCACAAAGAGAAAGTCTGTCCTGTTGCAGGATCACACTGCAGCTGAGCTAAATTCATTAACACTGGGGCACGATGAAACCTCTTCTGGAGTATAGTGTACAGTTCTGATCGCCCAAGAAGATTTTTAAATTATAAAACTGGAGAGGGTTCAGAAAAGGTTTCTCAAGATGTTGCCAGGAATGGAGGGTTTAAGTTATAGGGAGAGGCTGGGTAGACTGGGACTTTTTTGCACTGGAGGGTAGGAGTGAGGTTTATAAAATCATGAGGGCCAGCGTCTCTTCCTTAGGGGTGGGAGTTTTCAAAGTTAGGAGACATATGTTTAAGGTGAGAGGGAGAAGCTTTATAAAAGACGCGAGGGGCAGCCTTTTTACACAAAGAGTGGTTCGTGTGTAGAATGAACTGGATGAGGTATGGGTAGATAAAAACCGAAAGATCTGCGGATGCTGTAAATTAGAAACAAAAACAGTAGTTGCTGGAAAAGCTCAGCAGCTCTCTCAATATCTGTGAAGAGAAATCAGAGTTAACATTTTGGGTCCGTTGACTTTTCCTCTGAGGAAGAGTCACTGGACCCAAAACGCTCACTTTGATTTCTCTTCACACAGGTATTGGTAGGTTCAAAGCAACTAGGAGCAGGTTGTGGCAGATCCTGGAGATCAGATACAACTGTGCCAGAACCTATCAGTAGTTGATGAGTGTGGTACTGGAAAGAACAGCCGGTCAGGCAGCATCCGAGGAGCAGGAGAATCAATGATTCGAGCATAAGCTCTTCATCAGGAATTGAGGAGCAGTAGAGTGGACATTTCAAGCATAAGCTCTTCATCAGGAATCCTGATGATTCGAAATGTCAATTCTCCTGCTCCTTGGATGCTGCCTGATCAGTGGTGCTTTTCCAGCACCACACTTGTCAACTACTGATTGGTTCTGGTACAGTTATATCATTTAAAAGACATTTGAATAAGTCCATGAATATGAAAAGTTTAGTGGGATATGGGCCAAATGCAGGCAGGTTTAGTTTGGGAATATGGTCAGCATGGATTGGCTGGACAGAAGGGTCTGTTTCCATACTGTATGACCCTCTGATTCTATTTTCCCTCTCAATGGGAGGAAAGCCACATCCATCTGGCAATTGCTTCTGCTGACCAATTATGATGGGTCAGCATTGGCAGCTCCAAACCTCCCAGCAGTGTCAGGGCTGAATAAGCTCAAAGAGGAGCAGGGGTGTCCTGAATAGTTAGATACCTAGGTTTAAGCAGAGAAAGGAGTGTTAGAGCTCAGGGGGAGAAGTGCCTGAGGTGCCCTGGTCTGTCAGGAAAGGGCAGCCTGCCATCCAGATGGGTGCACCCACTCCAGACAAGGCAGCACCCCGCCCACCTCAACATGATGAGCCCTCTGCCTATCTTTTCTCAAGTTGGCCATTAAAAACAACCTGATTATCCCACTGCGTGCTCACGCCAACTTTATTTTAGAATGGACAGCTATTGTTTGGGTAAATAGTCTTGTAAAGTTGTCTAAATGACTGTTAATTATTTACTTAAACATGGTGGACAGCACCCACCCACCGACCTAGTGTATTAAGGGTGTCACGTAGGAAGTCAGGAAAGTGGTGAACATGCCACCCAACTCCTCTCTGCCCACCCCCTCTCCCCCACTACTGAACTCACACCACTTCAGGGCAAGAGAATCCAGTTCCAAGTCACAGTTGGTGCATCTCCCCTAGTTTTGCTGTCACCAGTTTTTGCTACACCACAAGCCTTGTGGACCACAATTTCTAACTCATTTGTATGCCGCACTCATAGAATCCCCACAGTGTAGAAAGAGACCACTTAGCCCATCAGGACTGCGCTAACCCTCTAAACAGCATCCAACCCAGACCCAGCCCTCACCCTATCTCCATATCACCACATTTTACCATGGCTAACCTACCTAGCCTATACATCCCTGGACACTATGAATTGAATTGAATTTATTGTCACGTCTACCAAGGCACAGTGAAAAGCTTTGCCTTGGGGGCAATACAGGTAGACCACAGAGTTAAGTAGGATCAATAAGTAAATAATAGGCAAACAGCAGCAGAAACAAAAATACAGATTCAGGTGAATGTTAAGAGTTTGTGAGTCCATTCAGTATTCTAACAACAGTAGGGTAGAAACTGTTTTGAAACTGGCTGGTGAGTGTGTTCAGGCTTCTGTACCTTTTCCCCAATGGTAGAGGTTGTAGAAAAACATTGCCAGTGTGGGATGGACCTTTAAGAATGCTGACGCCTTTCCTTGATAGCGGGTCTAGTAGATGGGTTCTACAGGTGGGAGGGTGGCCTTTGTGATTGTCCGGGTGGAGTTCACTACTCTCTGGAATCTTCTTCGATCTTGAATGGTACAGGTAGGGATACATCCAGAGAGAATGCTCTCGATGACGCACCTATAAAGGTTGGCAAATTTAACATGGCCCATCCACCTAACCTGCACATCTTTGGACAGTGGGAGGAAACTGGAGCATCCGATGGAAACCTACTGGTGCGGTTGAATTACAGAATCACTTGACCAAATGCAAGCTAATTTCCAAGAAGTGAAGCTAACTCAGTGGAGATGTTTCTCCTGAGTTTCTGCAGAAAACTGTAAGGTGGGAGGGGGATCAGTACAATTTGATGCTAAAAACAGACATTGCTATTTGTAAGCATTTAAGTGGTCTCAAGTGGTGTGCCTAAACCAAACCTTTCTACAATACTGTGTCTCAAAGATTTTTTCATATCCTTTACATTGTTTTTATGCTGTTGATTGAAGTGCAAAATGTATGAGGATTAAGGCTAGTGTAACTGTAGGATTGAGAAAGCCTTTTAAGCATTGCTACAAACAGAAAATGACACAGAAGCACTTGGGCATCACTGGCCAATTAGTTGAGAGTACAGTGTATTTTTCTGTTTGTGCAGATGGTGATAATTCATGGCTTGTAGAAAGCGTACTGCAGGAACAGATGCCAGAAGACACCATAATTGTTCTTTTCAAAAATCTGTTCTCAGGATGTGGGTGTCCCTGGCAAGGTTACATTTATTGCCCATCCCTAATTATCCTGAGAAAGTGGTGACCAGTTGCTTTAATGAATGACAGCATTGTAACAGTTGATGTCTTAGTTGTTTCAACATCCCCTACCAATACAGAAGGACCAAAGCAGTGGAAGAGAAAACCTTCATTGTTATTTCTACGTAAGACACCACAAGATTATCTTGTGACACCAGCAAATCTAGGTCCATTAAAAAAAACTCGGCTTACTTTAAACAAAGTTCCATATTTTACCAAAAGACTGGTTTTGACTTCTATAACATTTTGTCAGTGAAATTTGTGAGTATACTGGGATACTGATTGAAATAACCCACTCCAATGATGCCACTTTAATTATGATGTTGCATTTAATTTGTTCCAGTTGTAACAATTTTTGAAGCTGAACACATTTATTCTCTTGGCCATACATTTCTTATTATAAGATACTTTAAAATCTCATAATTTATTTCCTGTATTTAAAATATTGAACTTGCCATTCTATTGTACATTGTATAGTTCCAGTCTGAGTTAAAAGTTGCTTCATTCAAAATACTGCTTTTGGTGCTAAATCCATCATGCATAACATTATTTCAATCTGTTTCCTGGATCCAAGGTTAAATTGTACGGACTGTGAGATGTAGAGAAGTTTAATACAAGCATGCGTACAAACCTTCAAAAAAGACTCTTGGGTCTGCTCTACTTTTAGATAATACTGTGCCTGATCTGACTGTAGGTTCAACTCCACATTCCTGCCTGCCGCAGATAACCTTTGAGACTGTTGTTAGTTAAGAATCTTTGTTTTTCAGCCTTAAGAATGCTCAATGTCTCTGCATCCACAATTCTCTGAGGAAAAGAAATCTAAAGACTCATAAAACTCTGAGAGAAAAGATTTCTCTTTATCTCCATCTTAAATAAAAGGACCCTTATTTTGAAACAGTGTCCCTACTATTAATCTTGACCACAAGGAGTACCAACATTTCAATATCCGCCCTCTCCAGGAGCTTACGTGTCAGGATTCCATATATCTGTCAAGATTTTCTCTGTTTACATACAATCATTCTTATTTTTCTGAACTCCCGTTCTCATAAACCATTTCTCATAAGATATCCTACTCACCTGAGGTGTCAATTGAGTGAAACCTCTCTGAATTGTTTCTTGCACATTTAGATCCTTTCTTAAATAAGGAAAACTATATACAGTCCTGTAAATATCATCTTGCCAACACCCTGCAGTGAAATATCCCTACTTTTAGCAAAAGCAATGACTCTAACAACAGCACTGAAGATATATGCTCCAGAAAGTTGTGGCAGTAATGATCAATGACATAGTCTAGGAGATGGGTGTCACGATGGTTTGTACTCCACCCAATTGGTTACTCCATGCATTTCATAAGTAGGTTACTATGATTACAGATGTCTTTACTTCTAATATTTTAATACCTAGGTTAACAGAATTGCCTGTCTCACATTGTTCACAATTGGAACCCATGTCCTCAGTGAGAGAAAAAATGTTACTCGCCCCACTCCTGAGGTGGTGGCAGCCATTTTTAATTCCCATCAAACATTGGTAATTCAAAGGAGGATGGAAGGCAACATGAGTCCTGCCTGGCAGTGAGGCCCAGACTCAGCCTGGGGATCTAGGGGACTCTTAAACCCTCACCTTCTTTGCACTCCTTGTTCACCCTATCATTTCTGTGTTTTCACACAGAAGTTGCAAAAGAGCAGCAAAGTGTAAAAAATAGCACACCAGAAGGCAAGGCTGAGATGCAGGGTCAGTGCTAAGAAAGCAAGCACAGAGTCCTGACACGCTCCTTATGCTGGTGCATAAGATGGGTGCCACTCTGTATATATAAATCATCTGGAGAAATGTAAGATATTGCAGGAGATTACTGGAAACAAAATTTCCTAATGATCAATTGAAAGTCCTAATGAATGCTTTTGTCCTTTTATAAATGTCTTCAGTTTTAATTGGATCAGCCCTTGTATATGTAAGGGTGACAATGAAAGGTGGCAGTGTACTCCCAAGTGCAGGATTGATAACTGTATCCTCAGTGAGTTGGAGATGTGCCATGATGATGCACTGAGGCTGGTATGGGTCCAAGCTCCATGACTAAGGAAGTTGTAGGTTGGCACTGCCCATGGAATGTGTCCTGGGTCCTGAGGTGTTGGCCAAGGTGGAAGCCTGGAGGAGCAGCATGTGCCCACTCTAACTGACATATTGGGAATTGCCTTTGTCTCCGTTACGTGAAATAACAGCAAACTGCACAAAAATGAAGCGAGAATATGTAATAATGAGATTTTCATGCATGCAATAAGTCTTTGCCACTCACTAGTGACATTCTTGCCTTGTTTCTCAAACTGTGGGTGAAAACTCAGACCCATTTTTCTTGATGCTGAGAATCTCATTTTTCTGATCTTGCCATTTGTTTCCAACTGACTCATGTTGCCCACTTCATTCATGGGCTGGGGTGAAGAATTCAGTTCATTGTTTCTTCATTTTCTCCATGGCGTGGCCATTCGGCCCTGCATTATACCTTTCCTTTTGTCATTTACTCACTCTTGCCGTCCACCCCCTCATAGTCTGTCCCTTCTGTTTCTTCTTCCCCTTATTCCCCATCGGCCCACCCCAGATCTTTCCCCAAAACTGCTATAATATTAAGGACTCCCAGTCCTAACAAAAGCTCATTGAGGTGAAATCTTCACTCAGTTTCCCTGTCAGCAGATTCTGCCTGACCTGGGGAGTGTTTCAGATTTCAGCCATTCTCTGTGCTTTGCTTTAGTCCGAGGTTCCTGCAACTGATTTGAACAAAACAATTATTATTGCTGTTTTCTTGTCCTGACCTTTCATTGTGTGTGTTTCACCTCAATTCGACAGAGACTAAAGTCTTAAGGCATAAACTCTGCTCTGTCTCTGCACTGGCTTAGCCTTGAAACTGTAGTTTTCTAAAAAGAAGCTTTCACTTCAGTTCAACAACTGCAACATTCAAAAACTACGATGCACTTACACTTGGAGGAATGTAAGATATTACAGAAGGTTACTCGAAAAGAAATTGCTGAATGATAGATTGAAAGTCTAATATGAATGCTTTAGTCCTTTTAGAAATGTCTTCAGTTTTAATTGAATGGGTATAAATGAATAAAATGTAAGGAGTCTTCCTCATGAATGCTTGCTGACCTTGTTGGATAGGGACAGGCAAACCAGTTTGTCATCCATGTGAGGCGGACGTTGCTGATCGCTAATTGTCCCAGTGAAGGTGAATTGCTGAATTGCCCAGGGTGTAGCTGTACCCATGATGCTATTTAGAATGGAGTTATAGGAACTTGACCCAGTGACAATGAAGAAATGGTGATATATTTCCATATCAAAATGGTGCTTGGCTTAGAGGGGAACTTGCAGATATTGGTGCTCTCATGTGTCTGATGTCTTGTCCTTTGAGGTGGTACAGATTGTAAGTTTGGACGGTGCTGTCAGAGAAATCTCACTGAAATACTGTAGAGTATCTCATAGATAGTCCATACTGTGTGCCAATAGGGCAAGGACTGGATGTTGAAGGAATGACAATCAAACAGGCTGCTTTTTCCTGGAAGATGTTAAGCTTCCTGAGTGTTGTTGGAGCTGCACCCAACCCAGCAAGTGGGAAGTATTCTATGAAATTCTTGACTTGTGCCTTATGGATAGTGACAGGATTTGGGGAGTTAGGAAGTGAGTTACTCATTGCAAACATTCTTAACTGCTGACCTGCTCTTGTTATTTATACTGTTGATCCAGTTCAGTTTCTGGTCAATGGGTGCCCTTATATTTTGACAACTTCAGCAATGGTAATGACATTAATAGCTAGGGATGAGAATTAGATTCTCTCTTACTGGAAATGGTCATTGTCTGGCATTTGTATAGTGTGAATGTTACTTGCCACTTGACAGTCCAAGCCTGGATATTGTCTGGGTCTTTCTACATATGGACATGGACTGCTTCAGGAACTAAGGAGTCACAAATAGTGCTGAACATTGTGCAATATCGGCGAACATCCCCAATTCTGGTGGAGGGCAAATCATTGATGGAATAACTGCAGATGGTTAGGATGAGGATACTACACTAAAGAACTAGTGCTGTGATGTCCCGGAGCTGGGATGACTGACCTCCAACAACCGCAACCATCTCCCTGTGTGCCAGATATGGCTTCAACCATCAGAGAGTATTTTTCTGACTCCCATTAACTTCAATTTTTCAAAGGCGTCTTAATGGCATTCTTGGCTGAATGTTGCCTTGATGTCAAGAGCAGTGACAGGCATTTCATCTCTGGAATTCAGTTTTTTGGCCATATTTGTGTGAAGGCTGTAAATGAGATCTAGAGCTGGTGATTCGTGCAAAATTCAAACTGGATGTAAGTGAGCAGGTTATTCCTTTGCCATTGATAGCACTAACCCCAACATTATTTTGCCGATTACTGAAAGCAGGCTGATAAAATGCTAAATGGCTGCATTGGATTTGTCCTGTTTTTAGTGTACAGCACATACCTGAGCAATTTCCCACATTGGCTAGATGACATTATTGTCGCTGTACTGGAACAGCTTTGCCATGTGGTTACCCATGACCCCACAGATCACTCTTTGACTTCCCAAATGTGGATGAAATGCCTTCTTGGAGGAGCCATCAGCTTGGAATTGGTAGGGTCACCTGCACCAACCTGACCATAACCTGGTGAAGTGAGCTAGCCCATTGATTGCCTGCAGTTTCCTGTGTGTGTAAAACTCTTGATGTTGTGGCAGACTTGCAGGATAAGAGGCGAACACATCCATCTCACTGAGTTCGTGCACTGACCACTTGTTCTGGGATGTGATCTATTGTAGTTGGGTGTGTGTGTCCCTTTAAGACAGTGGGTCATGTGACCCAGCACAGGAGCAATGGGAAGCTGTCTAAAACTGACTGTGGAGCTGAACGGTTGCACAATAAAGTAATCTTAGTTCCAGTTTACCCTTTATCTACTACCTCAAGTTCTACTTAAGATTCTAGTGAACCACAAACACAACATAGGAGATCCTGAGGAGAGAGAATCAGAGTTAAGGTTTGAGTTCAAGCTGGTTCTTCTTCAGAACCGAAAGGAATTGGAATTTTTAATACCTTTGAGAGATGCTGAGTTTCTCCAGCATTCTCAGTGTTTGTTTCAGATTCCCAGCATCTGAAGTATTTGACTTTGATTTTGTTTGATCTGAACTTTAACACAGCCCTTTTCAGTGCTGAACGGATCTGTGATTTGAAGGCAATGGAACTATGACTGTCACAACCATCTTGAATAGCCCCCACAGTTTGGCTTACAGTTCTGGTTGAAGTGAGAGAGGCCTACCATTGACAATAATCTGAAAGATACCCTTGGAGGTGGTCCAAGGCAATAGATGAAGAGAGTTAACAAATGTCAAAAACCTCACTATGGAACCCACAAAAGTCTGCCGTTGTGCTCTCTCATCTAATACAGGTCGTTCTGCTATAACTCATGTTTCGTCAGCGCGAATTGGCTGTCACGCGATTGACAAATTGTGGACGCTGTTTGGATAATGCAAAGTTGCTACTGAAATGGCAGAGTGATTTTCCATGAGTGATTTTTTTACAGGGCGATTTTCTATAACGGATTTCTATAGCGCGAGGTTGCAGAGGAACACAGTTGTCATGTTAGAGCAGAACAACCTGGACTGAAAAATGTACCACTTAAAACTAGGGCCTATCATTTGTCATGTAGCTCTGTTCAAGCAAACAGTTTCATCCATCAAATTGCTAATATGCAGAACTATATAGGCATTGTTTAATGTTTGCACGTGTATTATTAATTGTTTATTTTGTTACAATGTTTAGGCGTCAAATGGTGAAATGGTGACACTTCATACAATCTGTACAGTGCAGGAAACAGGCCACTTGGCCCATCGAGTGCACGCTGACCCTCCAAAGAGCAACCCACCCACATATCCTCCCCCATAACCCTGCATTTCCCATGGTTAACCCACCTAACCGGCACTTCCCTGGACACCATGGACTAGTTCCCATGACCAATCCTCACATCTTTGGACTGTGGGAGGAAACCAGAGCACCTGGTGGAAACACAAGCCTCAAGGGGGAGTACGTGCAAATGAGGGTGGAGTTGAATCCAGGTCCCTGGCGCTGTGAGGTAGCACTGCTAACTACTGAGCCACCATGGCACCACTTCTTTGCTGATAGGGATATGTGGACACGAAGAGATCTGAAAGTGGGAATAGAAACCAATGCAGTTTGAGAACAACTGAGCTAAAGGAAAGATCTAGACTGCTTTGTTTATGATTCCTGTTGGTTTATATTTAGTTTCTGGGCTGAATTAGCAGTTAAGAATGCAGGAATCTGGAATTTATTGGATTTGCTTAAGATGAGGGATGAAAATTATTTGTTTGATTTCGTATTCTTTCTGTTGTGATCTCTAAAATCCTTCATTGTGCTCTGCTAGTTCAATCAAAGACTAGTCCACTTGCTTTAGCAGTCAATTTAATGTTCTCCAAACTATTTTAAAGTGACAATGTGGAGATTTTCTGGTTTATGTTCACAAAAAGAATGTGTAATCCTTATACAATATAGTCCAGGTCTTCCTCAATCTTCAGCCTTTCAGAACATATCTGTTGTGCAATCGCCTTCCTTTGATTTACCTCCTTATCTTCTATGCTCATTTTAACTTCAGAGGGTTTGACCTTTACCCTTTTCCATTTTATCAAGTGCATTCTGGTGAAGGGATATCGCGTGTCATATCCTGAATCTTCCATGCCAACTCATTAGATGCCTAGGGTCCGAAGCACTTTGAAATTTTCAACTAGTGGCTTATTTATTAAAATTTTCATTCAAATTTTTTAAACAAACTGCGTAAAAAGATGTGAGATAAAGAAGAAAAAGGTAGAAATAGCTCATGATATCAATTTGACAATGATAATTCATCTAAATCATTAACACGTGTTCAAAAGGAAAAACAAGAGAAATATAGAGAAGCTGAAACCAGCATAGTTCAGCATTGAGTCTGTCTGTTTAATTGATCGAGATTTTACAGCTCAGAAAGATGTCCTTTGGCCCATTATGTCCATGCCAGCCAGCAAGCATTTCTCTACGCCAGTCCTGTTTTCCAACTCTTGTTCAATATCTTCGTGTTCATTCTTCAATTGTTTGATGGTTCCTGCCTCTAACAATCTTTAAGTCAGTGAGTTCCGGGTACCCACTACCCTCTGGACGAAACGATTTTTTCCTTACATCTCCTCTCAACATCCTGCCCTTTAAAGTAAATCTATAAATGAGTATCCCCAATTCAGTCAATGTATAGCAATGCCTTATGTTGGGAGTGTCATATTAATTGGCTGGTGCGTTCTAGACTGTGTTAAGGGTAGGTTACAATTAATAGTCTGAAGAGTTAATGAGGAGTTACACGTAAACTTATCTATCTGTATAATGCTGTGTAATCCAGTCATGTCTTTTGAGGCATCAAACCTTGGAAATGCTGGTGTCTGAAAGTTACCGCAATGGAGGAAGGTTGGAGCTGGCTTGACAGAGTCATAGAGTCATACAACACAGAAACAGACCCTTTAGTCCAACTCGTCCATGCTGCCCAAGTTTCTTAAATTAAACTAGTCCCATTTACCTGCATTTGGCCCATATTCCTCTAAACCTTTCCTATTCACATACCTGTCCAAATATCTTTAAAAGTTGCAATTGAACCTGCATCTGCTACTTCCCCAGGCAGTTCATCTCACAAACAAACCACCCTCTCAGTGAAATAGCGGCTCCTGAGCTCCCTTTTAAATCTTTCACTTCTCACCTTAAAAATATGTCCTATAGTTTTGAACTTCCCTACCCTAGGTAAGAAACCTTCGCTATTTAGCTTTCCATGCCCCTCATGATTTTGTAAAACTCCAAAAGGTAACCCCTCACCCTCCTCTACTCCAGTGAAAAAGATCTTGGGCTATCTAGCCTCTCCTTATAACTAAAACCCTCCAGCCCCAGCAACATGCAGAGACCCCAGTCTTTTGCAAAATGTTGTTTTTGAAACTAGGTATGTTTCAGAAATTCCAACTTTGCTGAAATTTGGAAACAAATGGTATTTCTCTGTTGTTGAGCCCTCTGATCTATTTAGAAAATGATTTGTTTAAGAAGGTATATAAAATTTTGTATAACTGAACTTGTACTTTGCAATATGGTTAAAGAGATTCAGTAAAAGCTCAGCATAAGCAAGATATGTTGCTATGAATCCTGTGACTCTGATAAACATTCTGTGATCTTCTGTGATCTGCAAATGTACATTCATGGTGAACTGCTTATTCATTATTTAGACTAGTCCCTTTAATCTTCCAAGATATCATGTAGGTTTTTCCCTTTTTGCCAAACTTCAAAAATGAAAACAAATGGGTCTGTGTAGGTCTTGGTGGTTTAATCACTTAAATGAGAGTGAGTACCATTCGACACTATCTCTTTGAAGCACTGCTGGCTCTTTGAAGAAATGCAGCTTTTTCACAACACTGACACAGTCTGACTTTGACCTGCTGGTTTTGTTTAAACTCACAAGTGTTATGCGCAGACTGTAACCAATGCCATTTCTTAGAGAACATATGACAAGTGATGCATGAAGGGAGAAGTTACCCATCAGGTCTCAAGGCTTTGCACTAAAATGGAGAGTTAATTTATTTGGATTGTGGTCACTGTTTAAGAATCAAGTATGAGCTATTCCAAAGAAAACAGTTCACTTTATCAGCAGATTGCGACAGTCTGAGCTGGAAATTACTTTCCGAAAGGGCCCTCAAAGATTGTACTTTTAGCTGGCTGCATAGTTTGCTGCATAAACAGGGTTATGCCTCTGTTAAATCGAATAGCATAAAGTTAACAACATGGGATTAAAGGAAGACATCTGGCAAAAGCTGTGGGTGTTGTCCATAGCAGCTCCTAGCACCGTATCAGTCTGTACAAGGTGGTTGTCGCACTTTTGATTTATCATTACTTCATATTTTGTGCTGGCATAATCACAACTGTGGCTCATACACAAAATAACCAAGGTCTGCAGCTTATTATTCAGTGCCTAATGATGTGATGATTCATGGCATTGGCTTGGGGATTAGATTTAAAAATCTACAAGTCCTCAACCAGAAAGCACTTCTTCGGGGAAGTCCTTGTGACTCCTCTTTTTATTATTGTGCCATCACCCAAATTAAAAATAAAGCAGTTTTCTCAGACTTAATTCTGAGATTATTTCAGATGTCTGTTTAAAAGATTGGTTGTCTCATTTTGTTTGTTTAAACTGCCAAGTACACATGGCAAGTACTTATAACATTAATTACATTCATGTATTTTGATTACTTTAAAACATTTTTACATATCATTAAATTCCTCTCGCCATCTCCTAATTGGGGGTTGGCACTCACACCAAATCAAAGATTTTGATTTTTGTGTAGTTGTGAATCAGAACGCAATTCCACTGCCAATTTTATTACTGCCTAACTAGTGCGATCCTTTATAAGTATGAAAACCTTGCAGTCATGTCACTGTACATCATTGTGATCAACTTCTTGACCTTTTTAAAGCACTAAGAATTAAAGTAACATTTAGATATGCACTGAAGGAGGCAGCTCTTAGAAGTGTCGTGACATTACAATTGCCTCAGCAGTTTCTCTGTGCATGCAGAGATTTTATTGAAATAACTGTGAAATGTGACACTGCTTGCAATAAGGGTCCATCAATTCTTCTTCTGCTATTTCTAAAGAAGTCTGGTTTCCTATGACCATAATGATGATGTGTCTCAATTTTGGTGAGAACTGTGTTCTGTGCTGCAACAGATGTATTTTGTTTTCCTCACTGGCTTATTCACTCTTGAAAAGAATTCACTGACTTCAGTACAGTACTGGTTTCCTTCAATGTTCCCACTCAGATACATGTCTGACCTTTGTAGTACAAGTCTAACCACAGGACTGTCTCATGGAGTCAGCATACCAAGAAAATAAGTGCATTGTCTTTTCCATAGTAAAAGCTGATGGCCACATATATTCTGTCAGTAATAGAATTGGAGATCCAAGTGCAGATATTCTTTGATTTGGAGATGCCAGTGTAGGACTGGGGTGTACAAAGTTAAAAATCACACAACACCAGGTTATAGTCCAACAGGTTTAATTGGAAGCACAGTAGCTTTCGGAGCGACGCTCCTTCATCAGCTGATAGTGGAGGGCTCGATTGTAACACAGAATTTATAGCAAAAATTTGCAGTGTGATGTAACTGAAATTATACATTGAAAAATGGATTATCTGTTAAGCCTTTCATCTGTTAGAATACAGTGATAGTTTCACTTCTTTCATGAGTAAATCACAAAACCCTTTTTTAAAGTTGCATTCTCGGGTTAGCTGTTAACAATGGTGATAGCTAGACAATATGTTGAAGGTGTTAGCCCCCTGTGTTCTCTGTCTATGACCTGATGTTTAGATTGATTCTAATCTAAAAAGTGTGATAACAGAGTTTTACATAAATTCATGCAGTTTTTGAGCTCAGAGTTCTACATGAATGTATGCAATTTTTGAGCAAAGTGTAATGTAACTCTGCAAGTACAAATTCATCCCACAAAATATATGTGTGCATGTGTGTGTGTGTGTGTGTGCGCGCGCGCGTGCGCGCGCGCTTAGGTACAATTTGCAAGCTAGCGAAGACAGTGCACATGATTTAATTTTACCAGTTCTTTAAAGATGCTTTACTTTCCCTCATGAGCTAAATACAAAATATGGAAATTAGTTATTTTCCCAACAAGGTAAAAAATGGCAGTTGCAGCAAATTGGCATGGAACTTGTGCACCAAAAAGAATGTTGGCTGTGGTATCTTGTTCAATATTGTTATGGAGGCAACACTGAGACAACTAAACAGGCACTTGAAACTTCATCTGCATAAATTTGAGAACATTTTTATCTGAACTTTTTCTTTTCAGAGGGAAAGAATAAGTCCTCAGTTTTTATTTAGACTGTCTAGAGGATCAAACCAGAAGGTCTGGTAATATTCAGTTAATCTGATCGGATCTGTCTAATCTAGATGGATACAGAGTCCTGGCAATTCCAGTTGGTTGATTTATGTTGATAGGTGTTAATTTTGAAGGTAATTAATATTGTCACAATGTGATAAATTAATTATTGGGTTAGAGCTTACAATGAAAGGAGTTTTCTAGGTGTCCTGCAACAATTCAGTACACTATTAGTTTACAGTATTGCTGAATTACTTAACTATTGCTGGTGCTCTTTCAAGTGTGATGCACAACAAAATCATTGTGTTCTACTTGAAGACAATCCCTTTCATACTGCAGTGAAGCAGAAGATCACCTTCATTGTAACAAAGTCATGTTGGCTGACCTTTAACTAGGTATTTGCTTTGTTACAATGATTATTCTGTCCTGGGGAAAGGGCCAAGATATTCACTACAATTACAAATGTGCAACGCGAGGTGTTCAAATGTGTGCACTTAATTGGCAGCCTCAGCTTGAACTGAACTGGCAGTTACTTAAACTCATTAAACCTTGTTGCGAGCAGTCTAGCTTCCTTCAATGAGTAAGTCTATCTGGACTCTTTGAAGAGTTTCAGTGCCGAACATCTGAAGAGAGAGAGATAATTAATCCAGAAAACTTGCATAGATAGCAAGAAAGTAAGAGAACAGCCATATCAAAAACCAACTGCCCTATAGTTCAGTGTAAAAGTTGTGAACTACATATTCTTTAATATTTGATTAGCAAAGTTGAATAACTGTTGTAAAAATAAGTTGCCTTACTGTTTAATAATTTGGTTTGGCAATTAAAATTGAAAGCCATGTGTGGCCTTGTTTGAATATAAAACAGGAAATGTTGGAGAAACTCAGCAGGTCTGGTACCATTTTGGAGAGAGAAACAAAGTTAACATTATGAGTCCAGTGTGATTCTGAAGAGGACTGAAGAGGATTCTCTTTCATCCTGGAACTCCCTCTATATTGGTAATGTGGGTCTACCAACATCAGTTGGATAACAATGGTTCAAAAAGGCAGCTCTCCATCCCCTTCTCAAGGGCAGCCAGAGATGGGCAATAAATGCTGTTTAAGCCAACAACACCTATATTCCATGAGTGAAGACAAAAATAGCACCCCAAAATTGACACATAGCCAAGTTTTAGAAAAATTACAAACTACAGATCTGATAGCAACATAGGACATAGGAACAGGAGTAGGCCATTCAGCCCCTCAAACCTGTTCTGCCATTCAATGAGATCATGGCTGTCCTATGCTCCAATTCCATTTACATGCCTTTGGTCCATATCCTTTAATATCATTGCTGAACAAAAATGTATCTATCTCAGATTTAAAATTAACAACTGATCCAGCAATCTACTACCATTTATGAAAGTGAGTTCCAAATATCTATCTCCCTTTGTGTGTAGAAGTGCTTCCCAACACCTCTCCTAAATGGTCTAGCCCTAATTCTCAGACTATATGCCCTAAGTCTAGAATCTCCAACCAATGGAAATAGTTTACCTTTAACTATCCTATCTTTTCTTCTTAATATCTTTCTAAATTCCAGATAAAACAGGCCTCATTTTTGTAATCTCTCTCCATAACTTACTTCTAATGTCCAGGTATCATTCTTGTAAACCAATATTGTACTCCTCCAGAGCAAGCTGAAGAAGTTATGAAGAAGACTCATGCCAGACCAGAAGCATTAACTCTGTCTCTGTCTCCACAGATGCTGCCAGACCACCTACGCTTCTCTAGCATTTCCTGTATTTAATTTCACAAAGCTTGTGTTGGCCCCCTACCAGAGTTATGTGGAGTTTACATGTTCTCCCCATGTCTGAAGGGTTTCTCTGGGTGCTCCGGTTTCCTCCCACAATCCAAGGATATGCAGGGTAGTTGAATTAATCATGGGAGATGCAGGGTTACAGGGACAGGGTAAGGGTGGGGGTTGGGAATGGGTCTGAGTGGGATCCTCTTCAGAGGGTCAGTGTAAACCCGATGGGCTAAATGGCTTGCTTCTAAGCTGTCAGGATTCCATTCTATGATCTTTACCTAAAACCAGGAACGGGATTCAGTTTCTTTTAATGAGTAAGCTCACAAGATTTTCTGAAGCAGCATCTTGAGGGAGAAGAAGTACAATGAAAATGATGGTGGAAATTTGGTTCAAGGTATGAAGTAGCCAAATAAATACAATTAGATCAAGGCTAAAATTTTAAGTTGCAATTTTTTTTTAAAAAATGCAAATAAAGTGATGATTAGTTTGAGAATAAAACATGTTACATCACTTACAATCTCAAGATGGATTGGTGGCAAATCTACTCAAAGGAGATCCCAGCAGAACCAGATCACAGCTGAACCAGGACATCTCTTCAAATAATATTCATTCAAACAAGGCCAATGTATCAAAGGGAAAAACTAGTCAGAAATCAATTTATGCTCATAAATGAATGTACTGATCATACCGTTTTCATATATAAATCAGGCTGAATCTTATGTTTTTGTTTTGGTTGACCAACTGTTAACAGGGTATTTCACAGTGATACTTAATTAAATTTCTTGCCAAATCTTATAAAACTGGGTACATTACATGCCTTCCCCTCTCCATGGCATCCCTCTCATCTAATTAGATTAGATTCCCTACAGTGTGGGGACAGGCCCTTCGGTCCAACAAGTCCACACCGACCCTCTGAAGAGCAACCCACCCAGACCCATTCCCTTACATTTACTCCTTCACCTAACACTACAGGCAATTTAGCATGGACAATTCACCTAACCTGCACATTTTTGGACTGTGGGAGGAAACCGGAGCACCCGGAGGAAACCCACGCAGACACACAAACTCCACACAGACAGTTGCCTGAGGCAGGAATTGAAGCTGGGTCTCTGGCGCTGTGAGGCAGCAGTGCTAACCACTGCACTACCATGTCCACCCCCATTACTTCATGCGCCATTTCTAGAACAACTTACCACTGACCTGATAGCCCAGTGAACAATTGGCTTCCCTTCCACCTTACCTCGCAGTAAAAAAAATTTCCAGTGAGATGGAAGTGGAATAGGGCTTCCAAGCATGAGGCTTGTCAGCTCTGTCTGCCTTTTCTTCTTTTCTTTTCTCTTTTTTCATGTTTTTTTAAATCTTATGTTACTTACCTCTTTACTTACTTTACTTAAAGAGCTTATTCAAGGCAATGGCATCAGCAGCGGCGAATGGGACCAGCACGGACTCAAGTTGGTCAGCATCTCTGCAAGATGGCGGCTTATACACTACTTCTACTCTTCTTCTTCCCTGTCTTTTCTCATTCTTTTTTAGTTTTAGTATTTTCTTCAAGTTTTATTTCTACGAGCTTACCTTCTGGAGAATGGTAGTGGCGGTGACCGTATCAGGGGCATTGAATTGGATGGTTGGCTAGATGTCCAGTGTGAGGCAGTGGCTGGGGGTCAGATCCAGGACTCCCAGTGAGTACCCACTGCCCAACATACGGATTCAAAGGTGAGACTAAGGTCTGGCGCAGACGGCACATGGATCGGGACTTTGGCAGTCAGAGCGTGCCCAATGCGGCAAAGGAGGTTTCCACCTGTGGTGCTGACATGAGCAAGTGAGATTAAGCCAGCACAGGGAATGTGTGCCAAAGCAGGGGAGATGGATCCCCATGTTGGAAATGCAGTCCCAGCATGCCTCAGCACTGCTGGGAAAGATTGAAATAGTTGAACTTTTGCTTTATTTATTTTTCTTTTTGACATAATACTAAGAAAGACAGTCATGTTTAACTTTCAACTTTGATCCTTAGGTCTTGAACTTAAGTTTTTTTTAACCAAAGTGCTTGTACCTAAGATGGCACTGTATGTGGCAACATTAAAAGCTTTTCGCTCTACTCTGGCACCTTTATACTTGAGTATGCATGACATTAAAGCCTAAATCCAAAAGCAAACCATGCACTCAAAGCAAGTGTTGGCAATCTGGCATTGCCCATTACCGGCAACACAATGACACAGCAGCAATGAAGTTAACAACTCAGGGAATACGAGTAAAAAATGAGGTCTGCAGATGCTGGAGATCACAGCTGCAAATGTGTTGCTGGTCAAAGCACAGCAGGCCAGGCAGCATCTCAGGAATAGAGAATTCGACGTTTCGAGCATAAGCCCTTCATCAGGAATAGGGCTTATGCTCGAAACGTCGAATTCTCTATTCCTGAGATGCTGCCTGGCCTGCTGTGCTTTGACCAGCAACACATTTGCAACTCAGGGCATACAGCCAGCAAGGGTGTCATGGTAGCTAAGTGGTTAGTGCTGCTATCTCATGGCGCTAGGGACCCAGGTTCAATTCCACCCTCGGGTGACTGTCTGTGTGCACATTCTCTCTGTGTCTGCATGGCTACCCTCTGGGTGCTCCAGTTTCCATCCACAGTCCATAGATGTGCAGGTTAGGTGGATTTTCCATGCTAAATTGCACTGCATCTTGCAGGCTGGGTGGATTGGCCATGGGAAATGTGAGATTAGGGGGTCTCTGCGTGAGATACACTTTGGAGGGTCGGTGCAGACTCAATGGGCTGAAAGGTCTGCACTGTCTGGGACAGACAACTCTACTCTCTCTCCCTTGTCACTGATTAACCACCAGGTCACGGCTTTACCTGTAATAGTTACGTCCCATCTGAGCTCCCTCCAAATCACTGCCACTGTGAGTCCCACTTGGCGTCTGTAGACACACAGTTTGCCATTGGGGAACACCATAGGCAAACAACTGGACCATTCCAAGTAAGTTTTTATTTACAGCCACTGAAAACAAAAGGAACTGTAGCTGGCCTTCATAATTTACCATGAGCAATGACTACACTATTGCCTGTGATGTTCAGTTCTCAGAGACTGTTATCAATCCAGACTAGTCTGTCTTGAACTAACCTGAAATAGCTGAGCTCTGTCAGGAACATAGAGAGCTTCCTCCAAACCAATGTCCTCATCCTCCTCCTTGGATAACCATTCCTGTTCCCAGGTTCCTCAGCATCAATCCCATCACCTCGTTGCCTGCTCCAATTGTGCAGCACACCAGGATGTTGTAGCACACTCTGTCCGGACTATACCTGAGACTGGTACATGCAGCAGAACCATGTCTCTAGCAGCCCCATCGCCTGCTCCACCACTGCCCTGAGTGAGGCCTGGCCAGGATTGTATCTGTGCTCTGGATCAGTCAGGGGATTGGACAGTGGTGTCATGACCCTTGGTCACAGTGGGTAGCCCAGGTCCCATAATAACCAGCCTGGTGGCATACCAGGTCTACCAGAGTGCTCCAAGATGTAGGTGCTATGGGCAGTTCCATGTAAAACACAGCCAAAGGAGGGAGGGGCAAATCCAGAGAGAAAGAGCCTGGAGGGAAGAAAGAGAGAGAGCCTGGGGGAGGGTGGATGAGGGAGTTTGAGGTAAGAGAATGAAATGGGACCTGGGTTGTGGGGATGGGCAGTTGAAGTGAGAGAAGGTGAGAAGGGCAAGGGGTGTGGAAAAAAAGAGGGGTGCGGGGTTTGGGGATGAGAGAGAGTAAGAGAGAAGGGTTAGGCAGAATGAGAGACTGGAGTTAGGGAGGAGGGGAGGGACAGAGAGGGAGAAACAGAAGAGCCAGCAGGGAAGTGCAATGTGAGAGAGAGAGAGAGAGAGGGTCTGGTAGGAATGGGCTAGAAAGTGAGGTGGGGTGGGGGTGGATGAGAACAAGGGAGCTTAGGAAGGGAGAGACGAGTATGGAACGGTGGGGGAGGAGGAGAATGGAGTGAGGGGCCAGGGCAGAGGGTGGTGAGATAATGACAGCACAAAGAGAGGAGGGGTGGAATGGGAGAGAGTGCTGAGGATGGGTGAATAGGTAGAACAGGGAGGGTTTGGTTTGGGAGAGAATGAAGGAGTGAGTGCCCTGGGAAGGAAGAGAGAGAGGAGGGCAAAGAGAGAGCATGGCTATGGGGTAGGAGTCACAAAAAGGGATGGGGAAGACAAAAAGGCCCCATGAGAGAAGGAGGAAGGGGGGATTGGGCTGTGAGAGGGGTATTCTGATGGAAGTGGACACCCTTGCCAGTCTGACTGAGTGTGGGGAACACCACTTGAGTACACCGATTTACATCGTCTCACTCAGGGCATAACAGAGTGACTCTAGGTCAACCCATAACCAAACCCCAAAACAAAGCCAAGCCTCGGCCAAACAGTTAAAACTTTCTTCAGGATCCAGCCACCAAGCCATTGTAGTTGCTGCCACCATGCAGACTTGAGACAGCAAAACAGTCTCACTCGGCTGAAATATAGTAAGAGAACTCACAGGCCAGTATCCAGGAGAGTGCATACCATGGTACATCCATCTACATTTGGCTTGGAATAGTTAAATAGCTTAGCAACATCCAAATCAGAACCAATCAAAATAAATGTCTGGTTAAACCCAGTTTTAATGGAGTTTGATACCAGTGCTGCTCTATCGGTGATTGCAGAGTCAGTTTTTTACAAAGTTCACTCTGGAACCCCACCCTTAGGTTTGCACCAGACCTCGGCTACACTTCAAGAGCTTATTTTAATCCTATTTTCTTTTCAAGAGAGGTGGTGAGGCAGAGTTGCTGAGCTGCCTCTCAGAAAGTAAACCATTTGTGATGTCTTGAAGTTTGTCTTTAAAGTTGGAAGAAGCCTGGGTGTGGCCAGCTCTCATAAACCAGGATTTCTAGGGTTTTTTTTAGTTTTTAGGTTTAGTTTGGAGCAGAAGTCTTTGGAATCTCAAGAGAATTGGAAGCTTCTGTGCATGTTTACTGACTGCTACTCTCTCTGAATTTTCTCTTGATTATTTTCCCTTCTGCATTGGAGAACTGCATTTGAAAATCTGTGTCTGAATTTGCTTTATTGTCAAGAGGTGTCTTTATGGGATGTTACTATATTGGAAGTTTATTAGTAATAGGTACTGTATCTATTATTCAGCTAAGTTTCCCAAAAGTTAAGTTATTCTACATTCTTCTTTTGTTTGTATTTTAACTATAATGCTTAAATAAATAGTGTTTTGCTTAATGTCGAGTAGTTTGATCAGGTGCATTGCATCTGGAACATGACACTTCATATCTACCTTGAAAATAAGAAAACATTAGGGTCAAGGTTACCTTCTTAAAATGTATTGAGGGGGTTGGGCCTGTTCAGGGTGGAAATGAGGACTGCAGATGCTGGAGATCAGAGTCAAGATTAGGTTAGTTAGTCAGCCATGAGGAGATTGATCAGTTCATCAACTTCACCAACACATTCCAGCCTGACCATAAATTCACCTGGACCATCTCTGGCACCTCCTTCCTCTTCCTGGACCTCTCCATCTCTCAATGATGACAGACTTAACACTGACATTTTTTCAAACCCACCGACTCCCACAGCTACCTGGATTGCACCTCTTCCCACCCTACCTCCTGCAAAAATGCTATCCTGCATTCCCAATTCCTCCGCCTCCGTCATATCTGCTCACAGGAGGACCAGTTCCACCACAGAACGCACCAGATGGCCTCCTTCCTTAAAGATAATAATTTCCCCTCCCACGTGCCAACCAAAGCATCTCATTCACATCCCACACCCCCTGCCTCCAACTCCACCCCTTGAACCGCAACAAAGACAGAATCCCTGTGGTCCTCACCTTCCACCCCGCCAACGTCCGCATAAACTGCATCATCCACTGACATTTCTGCTCCTTACAAACAGACCTCACCACCGGGGATACATTTCTCTCCTCACCCCTATCAGCTTTCCACAAAGACCGTTCTCTCCGTGACGATCCGCTCAGGTCTACGCCCCCCCAACTACCCACCCTCCCCTCCTGGCACCTTCGCCTGCCACCGCAAGAACTGCAAAACCTGCACCCACATCTCCTCCCTCACCTCCTTCAAAGGCCCTAAAGGAGCCTTCCACATCCATTAAAGTTTCACCTGCACATCCACTAATATCATTTATTGTATCCGTTGATCCCGATGCGGTCTCCTTTACATTGGGGAGACTGGACGCCTCCTCGCCGAGTGCTTCAGGAAACATCTCCAGGACACCCGCACCAATCAACCCCACTGTCTTGTGGCCAAACACTTCAACTCCCCCTTCCACTCTGCTGAGGACATGCAGGTCTGGGCATCCGCCGTCGCCACTCCCATATCACTCGACGCCTGGAGGAAGAATGCCTCATCTTCCGCCTTGGAACATTCCAACCCCCGGGGAATTAATGTGGACTTCACCAGTTTCCTCATTTCCTCTCTCCCCGGCTTACCCCAGTTCCAATCTTTCAGCTCAGCGCCATCCTCATGACCTGTCCCGCCTGTCAATCTTCCTTCCCACCGATCCGCTCCACCCTCCTCTCCAACCTATCATCCTCATCCCCACCTCCATCCATCTATTACACTCTTAGCTACCTTCTTCCCAGCCTCACACCCCTCCCATTTATCTCTTCAACCCCGAGTCTCCCTGCCTCATTCATGATTAAGGGCTTTTGCCCGAAATGTTGATTTTCCTCCTCCTCGGTTGCTGCCTGACTTGCTGTGCTTTTCCTGACATTTTTTACAAACCCACTGACTCCCACAGCTGCCTGGATTGCACCACTTCCCACCCTACCTCCTGCAACAATGCTGTCCCATATTCCCAATTCTTCCGCCTCCACCGTATCTGCTCCCAGGAGGACCAGTTCCACCACAGAACGCCCCAGATGGCCTCCTTCTTTAAAGATTGTAATTTCCCTTCCCATGTGTTTGAAGATGCCCTCCAATACATCTCATCCACATCCTGCACCTCCGCCCTCAAATCTTGACCCTGTTGCATAACACTAAATCCAACTTATTTCACTCAATCTTTGTGGTCCAGTGGCCATAATAACATATGTGATCTAACAACAATGCTTTACTTAATGGGAACACCACCATAAATGGTCTGATAAAATTAATTATCAGTTGAGGTATGCTATTTAAGTTGAAATTAAATTCTATCTGCATGATCTTTTTATAACTATTTGAGTTATCAGGCACAATATTCCACACATTCATAAAAAGTTTAGTTCTTGGAGCAAATCAATGTCCCTGCAGTACCACAATAACCCATGAACTCCACAAGTAAAGTTCGTAGATTTGAGACCGCATAGACCTGTCATGGCAAGCTGCTTTGACAGTTTGAGTAGCAATGGAGTGTACAGGGTGGGATCTTAATTGAAGGTTACCTCGAGCACAATAATTGAATATAACAATGTGGGGAGTAATTTATGGCTTTACTGCTCAGAAAGTTCTCCTCCACACACTATCAGGGCAGATTCACCTGCATTGCAATGAGATATAAGGATTGTGTGAAGGAAAACAGGATAGAAGAAGCGGACGTTCGGGCAAGTTTCCAATTTGAGCTGGCAGTACCCTCCACCCCACACTTCCACATTAACCTGCACCTCCACTGGCCAGGAGCATTAAAAACCTGACATTTCAAGTCTAGTGGAGCCCAGACTTTGACAAGTCACATATGATCTAGGTGAGAGGAATGGGCTTATCTTAAAGACCGTTTGCCCCCATTTGTCACTGTTATCAATACGACCCCTCTTTATTTTATAATAAATGTCCATCTTAAACAATTCCAGGCATGTTTGATGTGGTGCCCAGAATATGAATTCAATCATATTTTGCTAAAGTGAAGACTTTTATCGTACTAGTGTGCTGGTAATATTTAGCTAAATAATCTCTCTCAACTGATATTTTCAGTACATGCTATGTGCCAATTGTTTCATTCTATTTTGGAAGCTATTTTTAGGAATTCTTATCTTGCAATTTTAAAGCAAAATTATAATTCAGATGTATATTCCAGAAGTATTACATACCCTCAGTCAGACTGTGTTCTCTTTACTACTCTAAAATGTTTACAGCTAGTCTACCTTTGACAAGAGGAAATGCAACGATTTAGAAATTACTTGATAAGTGCTACTTCTTGCAAGTCACAACTTGCACTGAGTACAAACAAGTTAAAAAGAAGGTTTGAACTGCATATTACAACATGCACTTGCTCAGTGTGGTTAATCGTTTGCTAAAATAAGTAATAATTACTGAAATTTGAACTTATATTATTAAAGTTAATTACCCCACTTTACTGGGAAGAATTCCTTCCCTTAAAATATAGTTGTCGCAAAAGCTAATTCACAACCCTGCTTTTGCACAAACTTCATCTCTGAACTGTCTCTGTTCCAATTATTGTGCCTGCAGCTTTGTCCGTTGGTTGATTTCTGTGGTTCTGATGAGTCACACAAGGTCTTCTGTCGAATGCAAACTTTTTTAATGAAAATGATGCTGATCACATGAAGTGAAATCTTGGCATAAGTAAGATGTGACTTGTTTTGTCAGTGTCAGTATAGACACCCGTCCTACTCTGAGCATGCCAGTGGTGACCATTTCTCTCTCAAAGCTGCTGTGTGGACATTACATATTCCAGCATAGAGCAACAGCTGGCCTCATGCACATCCAACACTCAATGACATTGTGAGGAGCTGCCATGGCTGGTCAGCTATCCCTACTGTTTGTAGATTTCATTTCCCCCAGTGTGCATTTCTCATGTAACGAAATTTTGATACATCTCTTCTAACATGTGGTATAGTGTTAAAGGTTTACATTCAGCTGAGACTGAATCCATCTGGAGTGTATCTTCAAGTTGTACTTTTTGGACACAGACTCTTCTCTTACAAAACAACGAGTGCAGTGGTGAAAAGTAGAAAACTGGGAACCCAAAAGGCCAGGCAGGTTAACAACATTCATTGCCATAAGAAGTTAATGAACCTGATGAGGTAGGTACATAGGAATCAAAAAAGGCGCGGCAGAAGTTTCATTTATGGCATTTTGCAAATTACTTTATCTATTTGAGATCAAACTGCTTGCACTAGGGTATGTGCTGCAGCACAACGTGCAGAAAATTGTGAGCATAAGGCATTTGGACATCATTTTAATTTTAAATGAAGTTTGCCTCCTGCTTATGATGCTCTGCAGTTATTGCTGATTGTTCTGTGAAGATGAATTAGGTGATAGACAATGCGGGAAATTTGGGATTTATGGAGTAAGTGAAAAATCAAGATTCTTGATGTCAATAAAGTTAAGTTTGATTTTCCACTAAATGAGAATTACAATTCCTACAGTGTGGAAACAGGCCCTTCAGCCCAACAAGTGCACACTGACCCTCTGAAGAGTATCCCACCCAAACCCTTTCCTCATTACTCTACATTTATCCCTGATTAATGCACCTAACCTACACATCCCTGAGTGCTATGGATAATTTAGCATGCCCAACTCACCTAACCTACATCCATAGATTGTGGGAGGAAACTCCAACACACATGGGAAGAATGTGCAAACTCCACGCAGTCAGTCACCTGAGGCTGGAATCGAACATGGGTCCCTGGTACTGTGAGGGAGCAGTGCTAACCACTGAGCCACCATGCCACCCCCGAATGCTATAAGTGAACATCAAGGAGCTTATTTGCATGCATTAAGTTCTCATTTTTATCTAATTCTCCCACATACCAGAGAGAAACTAGATGATGCCAATTCTGACATGAAAGACAAAGCTGGTGGCTGGTGGTCTCCAGTGACTTCTCTTCCATGCATCTTAACCATCATTCCCCAAGACACGCTCCATGGACAGTGACTGCCTGCATCTTTGGTCCACAAAGGTCAGCAATGGTAAAGCACCTGCCCCACCACATCATCATGGACCACATTGGACTAACATAATGACATCCCCCACACTGTCTGTTGGGACTCACCAATTTCTTATATTTGCAATGCTGCTGTCAGGCTCATCTATGAAGATTGACTGACCCCCCACTTTCATAGAGTCACAGAGCCATACAGCATTGAAGCAGACCCTTCGGTCCGACCAGTCCATGCTGAACATAGTCCCAAACTAAGCCATCCTGCCAGCTCCTGGTCCATATCCCTCCAAACCTTTCCTATTCATGTTTCTATGCAAATGTCTTCTAAACATTGTAATTGCACCCACATCCACCACTTCCTCAGGAAGGCCATTCCACACGCGAACCACCCTCTTTGTAAAAGGTTTGTCCCTCATGTCTTCTTCAAATCTCTCTCCTCCATTCTTAAAATCATGCCTCCCGAGTCTTGAAATCCCCTATCCTAGGGAAAAGACAACTACCATTAACTCTATCTTCATCCCTCATTATTTTATAAACTGCTATAAGGTCACCCCTCAACCTCCTACACTCCAGTGAAAAAAAGTCCCAGTTTATCCAACCTTTCTGTATTACTCAAACCTTGCATCATATGAAAATGAATCTTCGGCCTCATAGCTGTTCACTTGTGTTGAGTTTATTTGGGTGCTCGAAGCTCTGTCTTGTCTTGTTGTTTAGTGCAGACATAAAGTCAGGCTACTTGGTGCATGTGCCAGTAATGATCAGTCAACGGACTGGCAATATTACAGCCCAGCGCTGTGCTATGTCACTGTCACACCGACAGCACTTGCCAGCAGCATACACCAAATGTACTGTATGTGCTTCAACCAAATGGCCATATCTGAAAATCTAATGGGAGTGAGGCTCCTGTCACAGTCAGAAAAGATCAACTTGCCCCAAATTCAGCCCAGTGGACTGGGCATGGTCCTTTGGCCACTCAGTATGATCAGAGTCCAGGGATCCATGACCTTTCTGTCCCAAATCTGTCCAGTAGGTCAATTGCAACCAGTCCAGTGAAGTTGCACAGATACCAGACAGGCCTCTGGTCACCTCATAGTGGCTGGATCAGTGGTGCTGGAAGAGCACAGCAGTTCAGGCAGCATCCAACAAGCAGCGAAATCAACGTTTCGAGCAAAAGCCCTTCATCAGGAATAAAGCCTGATGAAGGGCTTTTGCCCGAAACGTCGATTTCGCTGCTTGTTGGATGCTGCCTGAACTGCTGTGCTCTTCCAGCACCATTGATCCAGAATCTGGTTTCCAGCATCTGCAGTCATTGTTTTTACCTCATAGTGGCTGTCATTCTGAGCAGTTGGGAAAGGCGGGCACAGTCAGTCCTGGGTGAGGGGTCTGCACACTAAAGAGGAGGTTATCAGGGGCCAATCTGTGTAGGGGATGTTGGGAAAGTCATGGATGAGGATTGGAGCAGCATGCTGGGATACAGACAAGATGATCACTGTAATGGGAGACAGTGAGAGCGATTCAACATTAAACAATGGATATTGATAGTGTATGTGAGTGCACTGGGCACTATGGGAGAGGTTCATGGATGGTCACCATCACCCTGGCTTTGATGGGAGAGGATCATGGGTATGCCTATGCAGTAGACTTGGGGCACAGGAGAAGATTAGGGATATTAATAGAAAGATAAAAAGTCTGGATGAGAACATGGGGAGCTCAAAGTTGACGAATTTAACAGGGACTGCAGTGCAGAAGGGAACATGAAGGTTGCAAAGGCAAATAGCCTAGAATAACAGGCAGGGACCACATCTCATTGTCTGGAGACAAGAACGTGGATCAAATCAGTTAGAATCATAGAATTTTACTGTACAGAAAGAGGTAATTCGACATATCATATCTGTACTAGATCCTGAAGGATCTATCCCGCTGCTCCCATTCTCTAGCCCAATTTCCATAGCCCTCTAGATTCATCACTTTCAAATGTATCTCCAATTCTCTTTTGAAACTTCCACCACTCTCCCAGGCAGCACATTCCAAATCCTAACAACTCTCTGATTAAGGAGATTTCTCCTCATCTCACTCCTAGAGCCCTTGCTGTCAATCTTGATTACTGTCCTACCAACTGGTGGAATATCCTTCTTTATCTGCCACTCTCCCATTAGAGAGAGATGACTGGAATGTGATTAACTTGAGGATCACCAGACCTCAGGTTGTGGAGATGGGAACCTTAAGAAGATGTGGGAATTGAACTCACACTGCTTGGTATGAGTCTGCATTACAAGCCAGCTGAGCTACCTAACATTAGGGCAGTGGCTATTCGATTTCCAGTGTAGTAGTATCTTGAGGTGTCCTTCACTGATCCCAACATGTTGATTGTGGAGGACTTGGAGGTGATGGTGACTTTCCTTTTAAAAAATCCAGGAAGGGGCTGGGATGGTATTTATGTGGCATTCAATGTTGTCCAGGTCCTGTTCCAGGTCAGCATGGTCTGACACGTTGGGACAATTCCAACATGTGTGAATACACAGGAAAGGGTGTGGGTGGGGGAATAAATTTGGAAAAACTTCCAGCGTGTTGGGAAGCCAGCTCTGACCTGATAGCATCTGGATTTTATGGAGAAGAGAGGAGCATGTGGTGAATCAGGGCCAGTTAATTCACAATCCCATTAATTTCCCAGCTGTACAAGCTTTACAGCGGGCAACTGGATATCTGGGGGAACCAAGCAACTGAAGGCAAGTGAGGACATTGTCAGGGAGCAAGCAAGAAGCTTCAGAACACTGTTTGTGGGCCAAGAGGGGTGGGTGTGCTTTCCCCCAGGTTTAAAATGCTCCATCCCTTCAGACATCCCCCCATTCACAGCCACCCATCCTGCAAACAAAGACCCCTATTCCCCACCCCTGTGCACAAGGTTAAGCATTGGATATGTACCCCAGAGTCATTCCTCGCTGCCAGAAACATGGATCCCACTGAGCACAGTGGTCAGCTTCAGACCAATCAATGCCTGATCGCAGGCCAAGCCTATCATTCACGTAACTACTAATGTGTTGGGCCCAAACAAAATATACAAAAAAAAGATGATAAACTCTGGGTTTCACAGAATTGATACAGTGAAGCAGGAGGCCAATAGCCCTGCACCCATTCCATGAGTGTTTAGACAATGTCAAATTCCTGCCTTTTCCCTGTAACCCTGTATATTGTTTCTACTTAAGTAATCATTCGATGCCATCTTAAATATTTCAAATGAACCTGCCTCCACCACATTTCCAGGCAATGCATTGATTAGTGCGAAATTGTGTTTTAACTCGCCTCACATTTACAGTTTTTTGCCAAACACTTACAAACTCTGCAATCTGATTCTTGAACCTCTTATGACTGGGAACAGCTTCTCCCTATCTACTCTGTGCAGGCCCTAGTCTCTACTTCCCTAATCTTTCTTCACAACTGAGGAGTTCCAACCTTCACAGAACGTCTGCACTCTCTCTAATGCACTGTGGTGCCCAGATCTTCACAAAACACTCCAACTGAAGTCTAACGAGTATCTTTTCTCAATTCAGCATAATCTCTTTGCTCTGGAACTCTATGACCCATTAATGAAGTCTAGAATACTGTATGTTTTTTTTAAACCACTGTCTATACCTGGAACTGTCCCACAGTTTTGAAGCTTTGAAATTCCCCTGTGTATCATGAAAGGCTGAGGAAATTAATATATATCAGGAAAAGCAAGAATCCCAATATTGACCCTTGGGCAAATCCACTCCAAACAATCCTCCAGCCTGAAAAATAGCCATTGACTACTACCCTGTTTTTTTTTTAACCCTCAGCCAATCGTATATCATGTGTTGCTACTATCCCTTTTATTACAATTTTCCTCACAAGTCTATCTGATGCCTTTTGAAAGTCTATGTGCACCACATCACCAACCCTGCCCTCATCAGCCCTCTCTATGACCTCTTCAAAAAGCAACAGCAATTTAATTAGACAGGATTTCCTCTTAACTGACTGTTTCAGGTATATTTCCACGTGACCATTAATTGTTTTGAGAAGTTTCCCCATCACCAAAGTTAAAATGACTGATCTATAATGACTGGAACAATTTTTTTGTGTGTTAATTTGTAGGCATCAATGGCCATCCCTAGTTGCCCAAAGGATAATTAAGAATTAGCGGCAGTACCATGGGTCTGGTGTAACATATAGGTCAGACCAAGTAAAACTTGTCATTCCTCTTCCTGAAAGGGCATGCATGAACAAGGTAAGCAATTACAACAACCAATAGTGGTCACTATTTGGCATGATGCTTAATTTGGGTGAATATAAATTTTGCCTACTACCATGGTGGGACATGAGCCCATATCCTCAAAGTGTTAGCCTAAGGTTCTGAATTATTCATTCAGTGACATGACCACGACACTACTGCATTCTCCCATTTTGATATACAACTACTTTTCTGCAAGGGTGTAGTATTTGGGATTCTTCACTTCTCTGAGACTGCCCTGAGTCTAGAGAAGGTTGAAACATTATTGCCATTGCCTCCTCAATCTCACTCTCACTTCCTTCAATATTCTTGGATGCATCTGGCCCAGTGCTTTCTTCACTTCAGGTACTAGAAGCTTATCCAATGCTTCCTCTGTCGCGATTGTAATCATTATGCTTCACCATGTTTCCTCCTCTGTCACCATTGTCAGTACCTGCCTCATCAGTGAAAACAAGAGCAATCTATTCATCCAACATCTCAGTCAGTCTTCTTTTCTGCATGTGTAAATCCCCCTTTTTTAGTCCTTAATTGGTTGTACCCATCCCTTTATTATTGATGGAGCTATGGAAGATTTTGGAATTTTCCTTTATGTTCGCTGTCAGTCTTTTCCCGTAATCCCTCTTTGGTTCTCATTATGTTTTTGCACATTTTTTTCTGTACCCGACTTGTATTTACTACTTGGGACCTGTCACAAGCCTTTTGCCTTTTAAATGTAACTTCTATCTATTTTGTCATCAGGGAATTTGAATTTGCTTATCCTACTTTTCCCTGATGAGGAATTTATATGTTCGAATGCACTCAAGCCATCGCGTCTTTGAAGTGACGATTGTACAGCTGCTGTTTTCCCCACCTACCTATCAATCCTGTCTCTCTGACCCCATCTGCTTGTGCCACACTGAACTCTGCTCTGTGCCAGTTAATTATTCTTGCTGCTTTTCCACTGTCACCCTAAACATTATGATACAATGATCACTACCTTTCAAATCTCCTCCCACTGGTTGGCCCCACCTCATTTCCAAGATCCAGGTCAAGCAGTGTTTCTTTTCCAGGATTGGTTACATACTCCTCATAGAATTATAGAATCCCTACAGCACGGAATCAGATCATTCGACCCAACAAGTCCACACCCACCTTCCGAAAAGTAACCCACATAGACCTATTCCTCTATCCTACTATCCTATATTTACCCCTGACTAATGCACCTACCATAAACATCCCTGAACAGTGGGCAATTAAGCATGGCCAATTCACCTAACCTGCACATCTCTGGATTGTGGAAGGAAACTGGAGCACCCAGAGGAGACCAAGACAGACGTGGGGAGAATGTGCAAATACTATGCTGAGCTAACCACTGAGCCATGTCAGGAATTCTCTTGAACACAATCTGAAAGTACTTGCCCTTTGCTGCCCCTTGCACTCTCATTATTCCAGTCTATGTACAGATGATTAACTACTCTGTGCTGTTTGCATCCCTTTGTAATTTCCTTTCAGATTTGTTCCCCTATGTCCTTTCTATTAGTTGGGTGTTGTTTCCATTAACCACTACAGGATTACATGATGTTTACATTAACTCTGGACAGCAATGTGTGATGTTTACCACAACCCAGACTGTAATATGTGATTTTTACATTAATTCCAGATGGTAATGCAAGATGTTTATGTTAACTCTAGCAAGCAACGTGAGATGTTTAAAAATACCTGGACTGTAATGTGTGATGTTTACACAAACTCTAATACAGTCACATTTCATGTTTAGAATAATCCCAGAGTGTAATGTGTGACATTTATATTAATTTTAAGTGGAAGTGCATGATGTTTACAATAACCCAGACTGTAATATTGATGTTTACATTAAATCCAGGTGGCAGCATATGGTTTTACAATAACCCTGGACTGCAATGTGTGAAGTTTGCATTCATTCCATGATATTTGCATCAGTTTGCAATAGCAATAGCATTGTAGTATTGTCACTAGACCTTTTAACTGGCAAGAATCAAGAGTGTGGTGCTGGAAAAGCACAGCAGGCAGCAACCGAAGAGCAGGAAAATCAACGGTTAGGGCAAAAGCCCCTCATCAGAAATGAGGCTTGTGGGTCAGAGGGGCTGAGAGATAAATGGAGAGGGAGTAGGGTTGGGAGGGTTGGGGGGGAGTAGCTGAGAATGCGATAGGTAGATGGGGGGGGGAATGGTGATAGGTTGGCGGGGAGGATGGAATGGAGAGATGGGAAGGAAGATGGCAAGGCGTTCGGTATGCTTTCCTTTATTGGTCAGAGTACTGAGTACAGGATTTGGGAGGTCATGTTGTGGTTGTACAGGACATTGGTTAGGCCACTGTTGGAATATTGCGTGCAATTCTGGTCTCCTTCCTACCAGAAAAATGTTGTGAAACTTGAAAGGGTTCAGAAAAGATTTACAAGGATGTTGCCAGGGTTGGAGGATTTGAGCTATAGGGAGAGGCTGAACAGGCTGGGGCTGTTTTCCCTGGAGCGTCGGAGACTGAGGGGTGACCTTATAGATGTTACAAAATTATGAGAGGCATAGATAGGATAAACAGACAAAGTCTTTTCCCTAGGGTCAGGGAGTCCAGAACTAAAGGTTTAGCATGAGAGGGGAAAGATATAAAAGAGACATAAGGGACAACTTTTTCACGCAGAGGGTGGTACGTGTACGGAATGAGCTGCCAGAGGATGTGATGGAGGCATTTGGATGGGTATATGAATAGGAAAGGTTTGGAGGGTATATGGCCCGGGTGCTTGCAGTTGGGACTAGATTGGGTTGGGATATCTGGTCGGCATGGACAGGTTGGACCGAAGGGTCTATTTCCATGCTGTACTTCTCTATGACTCTATGAGGTGGACAGGTTATGAGGGCAGTGCTGAGTTAGAAGGTTGGATCTGGAATAAGGTGGGGGGAGGGGAAATGAGGAAATTAGTGAAACCCACATTGATATTGTGAGGTTGGAGGGTCCCATGATGGATGATGAGGTGTTCTTCCCCCAGTGTCAGGTGGTTAGCGAATGGCAATGGAGGAGGCCCAGGACCTGCATCACTGCCCTCATGACCTGTCCTATCTGTCCATCTTCTTTCCTATTTACTCACTCCACCGTCCTCTCCGACCTATCATCATTATCCCCACCTCCATCTACCTATCGCACTATTAGCTACCTCCCCCACAGCTCCACCCCCCCACATTTATCTCACCATCTCATCAGCTCACAGCCTCATTCCTAATGAAGGGCTTTTGCGCGAAACGCCGATTCTCCTGCTCCTCAGATGCTGCCTGACCCGCTGCGCTTTTCCAGCACCACACTCTCGACTCTAATCTCCAGCATCTTTAGTCCTCACTTTTGCCTTTTAATTGGCAACCTAAGTAATGTTCTGGGGCCCCCGGTTCAAATCCTGCCATAACAAATAGAGGAATTTGAATTCCATACTTTTTAAAAAAACAATCTGGGATTAACAGTCTAAATGATGATCATAAAATTGTTGGGGAAGAACCCATCCAGTTCAGTAATGGCCTTTAGGGAAGGAAATCTGCCATCCTTACTTGGTCTGGCCTACACGTGACCCCAGACCACAGTGACGTGGTTGACTCTTCACTGTCTTTGAGGCATTGGAGATGGGCAATTAATTCTAGCCTGGCCAATGATATCTGCATCCTGTAACTGAATAAATAAAACTCCACACAGCAACATGTGATGTTTACAATAACACAGACTGCACTGCATTATAGTTACACCAACTCCAGATGGTAATGTGTAATGTTCACAATAACTCCAGACTGTAATGTGTGATATTTACAATAACTGTAGTTGGAAACGCGTGATGTTTACAATCATCCCAGATGGCAATGCATGATGTTTACATTAACAGCAGACAGCAATGCATGGGTTTTAACTCCAAGCAGCAATGTCTGATGCTTATATGAATTCCAGATGGCAATATATTGATTTCAGATGGTAATGTGTGATGTTTACATTAATTCCAGACAGCAATATTCAATGTTCGAAAGGTTACCTGCAGACAATGTTCTCTATCTAACATAGGATATATAGTGACAAGAAAGCATCAAATTTGCTAAATTTTAATTTCTCAATTGTCCTACTTAAAAAGTCATATAAAAATAATCTGTAGTGATTGTAACAAGTTCCCTGATTGGACCAGATTACTAGCCCCAATCAGGGAGTCCTGGCTGACAGATATAAACAGGGATGTCGGAGGCTCTGTTCACTCTGAGAGCTGGCTCTAAGAGAGCTGGATCAGTGTCAGGGACTATCCTGGGACTACTTAGTGATGGGATACCGGCTTGTGGAATTTAGAGGTTGTGGCATAACTGCTGTTGGTGCCTACACTTGGTACCCATGAGCCAAACTAGCTCATTGCAAAATAATCACAAAATCTGAAAGTGTTGGATTTATATCTAGCAAACCAAGCACTTACTGGGGGATTGATGCCCTCATGCGTATCTCATTTTTATTAGGAAAGCCTTTCTTTGGGGCAGAATTAAAGATAGATTTTAAGAATATTAATCTCTTGAAGCAAGGTGAAAAGATTCAACTAGGAGAAAGTGAGGACTGCAGATGCTGGAGATCCGAGTCGAGAGTGTGGTGCTGGAAAAGCACAGCAGATCAGACAGCAACCGAGGAGCAGGAGAATCAATGTTTTGAGCATAAGCCCTTCATCAGGAATTCAGTTCCTCTCCTACATCGCTGACTGTGTCAGTACTGCCTCGTGCTCCCACAAGGAGGTTGAACAGTTCATCAAATTCACCAACACCTTCCACCCGCACCTCAAACTCACCTGGACCATCTCAGACACCTCCCTCCCCTTTCTGGACCTCTCCATTTCTATCTCCGGTGACCGACTAACATCTACTACAAACTCACACCTCCTCCCACCCGCCTCTTATAAAAATGCCATCCCTCATTCCTGATGAAGGTCTTATGCCCGACATGTCGATTCTCCTGCTCTCGGATGCTGTCTGACCTGCTGCGCTATTCCAGAACCACACTCCCAACTCTGGAAAGATTCAATTCTTTTTATTTTTCAGCAAGGTGGATAATCTATGTTGCCTTGTTATTATTTATGATATTAAGGTATAGTGAAGAGTGAAGAGTCATTCTAGACTTGAAACATTAGCTTGTTCTCTCTCCATGGATGCTGTCTGACCCGTTGTAATCTCCAGCATTTGGTGTTTTCAGGACGGATTCCAGCATCTGCAGTAATTTGTTCCAACAATTCCATCTTCTCATTTTATTGTCCAGGCTCATTATTACACCCTGGTGAGGTTTGACAGAGTTCTTACTTTCAAATTCTGTTTTCAGTTTCTTAATGTGTTACACTTCACTGCGGGGCTGCAAGTAACAAATGTTAAAATGATACATGTATCATCTCAGCCAAACAAATTCCTCTGTGACCTCACCTCTCATTATCTCCACAGCCTCTTCCAGTCTTACATTCCTTGAAGAACTCTGTACTTCTTTAATTCGGGCTTTTTACCCAAGTTAGCTTTTATCTTTCAGTCGTGTCAATGGCTGCCTGTCCTGAAGGTTCTAGAATTTTCTTCTGAGCCTCTTCCTTAAAACCTACCTTTTCAGCTCAACTTTTCATCATACATCCCCTTCTGCGGTTCAGTGTTAAATTTTGTTTGATAATATTGCTATGAAGTGCCTTAGGGATGTTCAGGGCACTACACGTGTGCAAGTTTTGTTGTCATGAACAAATGTATCTGTACTGTTTTATTTCTTGTGTGTGGTGTGAGTTCCTTATCGGATATGTCAGCATTGCCAAATAATTGGTGCTCACGTTCCCTTTAATAAAATCACACCAGGCGATTTTGCCAGTGTTTATTTATATTAAAACAACACAGTCTTTAGTACCCAGCAGTGGTAGATATTCATACATTTCCTGGGATGTGTCACATTAATCTTTATATGTCTTGTACAAAAATAAACTGCAAGTCACACTTTACCTTTTTTTTCTGCTTGGAACACATTAAAAACTGAATAAACCTTTCAACATTCATTACTATTTTAAAAAAAGAATTTGAAGGTAAGTCAAAGTGTTTGTTTCTGGATTGGGAATTAAGTAAAAAAAAAAGTTGGGATTTTTGTATGCGCCAAGTATGTCCAGGGATCCTGGGATTTGAGAGCTGCATGAGGGAGCACATTGACCGTGCAATGTTTGTTGGAGTCTAGGCCCTAAGCTTGATGTCTTAAAGCTATCTTATTGGCAACCTTTAACTGCTTAATGTGCAGAGACCCAAGTGCTGGTAACATTGTATCTCCAGCTTGGTGTAATTGGCTGTGTTAATAACCAAATACTAGCATAATTACACTTCAAGCAAAACTTGACTGAAACCCAATGTCATGTGCTTTGAACAGCTTGACTGCTGACTGATTATAAGCACAGCTTTTCTAACCCTTTCTGCTACATAGCGTGTAGCCTTCCTGCAACGTTGTAACAGCCAGGTGTACGCACAAAGATTTGCCTTAGACAGACTAGTTCGGGCTATAATGAGATCATTATGCATCAGCCTTCTTGGAACTATTTAAAGAGAGAGGGAGTGGATCGGGGAAATGTCTAAGTCAGTGAAATATATCAAAGGCAGCATTTGAGTTTTAAACTTTTCAAGTACTGTTTTGTCATGGCAGGGAGGAATCATGCTGCAAGTAGCATAGTGAACACAAACACATTTTGTACAGTTCTGCAATGAATGACAGTGTTATGGTTTGTTTGTCAGGATGGAATGGATGGACCGGGTCCCTCAGCTCCTTTATAGTTTAACCAGCCTTGACTTGCATTGTGGTGACACACATCTGCTGACTCGAAGGATCAGCATGTTAAGCTTCAGGCTGACTGGTGGGCCATGCTTAAAAGACTTTTGGCATGTGCTGGTGCCTGCATTTTTCACCCTTGACTGAAAGCATATGCTCGACACAATTGAGACAGTGTTAGTGTGCCGGTCCTCCGCAGTTTCCTACACATCTGGCAGTGCTTGGCCTTGCTTCCAGGTGAATCATTTCTCCTGGGAGGGTGACTTGTAGCTCTGTGGCATCTGCAGGGAATGGTGTGAGTGGCAGGAAGTGTCTGAGCCCCCTCCAAGGGCGATTTTTTTTTGTCTATACATGCTTTTCCAATTTCATCAGACATTCACAGTACATTCTAAGTGACACGGTTTAATCAGCCATAAGCAAGCTAGAGGCCCGATTGATAGAAATCGCCTCTGACCCTTAAAGCTTCATGTCATGGGCACAAAAAAGGCAATTAGGATTCCAGACCAAGTTTTGCTTCAGTAGTCTCAAACTGTGGCAAAGCGTGGATGTTAACTGGCAGAAAAAAAGCCGGTCAAACAATTCAAGAATCAAGAAATTTGTTTTCTCTTGTGCTCTTGGAAAGCAAACATTTTCTGTCAACAAGGTTTTGAAAAGGTTAGAGTAGATCCCCCACAGTGTGGAAACAGGCCCTTCGGCCCAACCAGTTCACACCGACCCTCCGAAGAGTAACCCACCCAGACCCATTTCCCTCTGACTAATGCACCTTATACTTTGGGCAATTTAAGCGTGGCCAATTCACCCGACCTGCACACCTTTGGACTGTGGGAGGAAACCCACACAGACACAGGGAGAATGTGCAAACTCCTCACAGACATTCACCCAAGGCTGGAATCAAATCTGGGACCCTGATGCTGTGAGGCAGCAGTGCTAACCACTGAGCCACCGTGCCGCCCCAGCAATTTGGAAACATCTTTGGCAACATTTTGCATAGCGGCGCTTGATTCAGGCACCAAGAAAAACCCAAAGCAGCGAAGGGATGGGCTGCTAGAACAATCAGATCACTGGCAGGGGTGGGATTCAAACGTATGCCTTAACTAAGGGTGGAATGTACTTAGACCACTCAGCTACAATACCAACCCAGCTACTACTGTGAAAAATATCCAACACTTAAGTAACAGCACCAAGTTGAGTGGATACAAGAAAGGTTCATTATAGCAAGGCTTCAAAGAACTACATCTGTCTGGAGGAGACAGTTCTCAATCCAGATGTCAGCATCTCATGCAAACCTTTGAATATTAATTTGCATACACTTGAAACCAATCTTTAATTGGTAAGTGAGGTGCTGATGGACTTTACGTTTTAGGGTCAGAAACTAATTTTTTTCGGCAGAAATAGTGAGAGTAAATCACAGCACAAGGTGTTCATGAATAGTTCCTATGTAGCTTTATTTTTAATTGACTTTGGTTACAGCTGTGAATAGTTCTGTGTGTGTTGGCACCACTACTAACATTTACAGGTCATTTTAGAGTAGGAGTTGGAGCGAACCACACATGGTTTCACTGTGGGTCCAGTGTCTGCAGTCACATTCAAGCATGGGCATGGATAGGGTAAATAAACAAGGGCTTTTCCCTGGGTGGGGAGTCCAGAACTAGAGAGCATAGGTTTAGAGTGAGAGGGGTAAGATTTAAAAGGGACCCAAGGGGCAACTCTTTCACCCAGAGAGTGGTGTGTGCATGGAATGAGCTGCCAGAGGAAGTGGTGGAGACTGTTACAATTGCAACATTTAAAAGACATTTGGATGGGTATATGAATAGGAAGGGTTTGGAGGGTTATGGGCCGGGTGCTGGCAGGTGGGACTAGATTGGGTTGGGATATCTGATTGGTATGGACAAGTTGGACCGAAGGCTCTGTTTCCGTGCTGTACATCTCTATATCTCGGATCTTATAACCCATTCCCAACTAAACACTAGTACCATGTCTACAAGCAGCTCATGTCTGGGGATTCAGGATGAAGCTGAAAAGGGTTAGACATGTTAGACATAAGATTATTCCCCTGAATAGGGCTGCCTAGAACCGGGGAAACAACTTTAAAAGAAGGGGGAATACCATTAAAGACATTTTTTTTAACTTGAATCTTTGGAATTCTCTAGCCCAGAAAGTTGTGGAAGCTCAGGCCTTGAGTATGTTTAAAGTACAGGTTGATAACTGTTTGCTTATTAATAGCATGAAACCTTATGGGTTTGTCTGGGCAAAAGGCATAGAAGTGTTTGATCAGCCAAGAGTGTATTAAAGGGTGGAGGAGGCTTGATGGGCTGAATTATCTGTTCTGTATTATTCCTGTACTGAGGAGAATTCCAAAAATTCAAGGAAAAATAAAGTTCTCATTGCCAGCTTAATTGGCAGGGTCAAGAAGAAGCAATATTTTGAGACAAATCCAGGTAGCTCTGCTTGGATCAAAGCCTTCCCTACCAAAGATTTGAAGTTACAGGTGAAATTAATTTAGTTTTGCTGATGTCTAATGCAGTTGCAGACACACAGATGGGCACCGCACGAAAAATTGCTGATAATTTGGCAGATCTCATCCACAGAGCCATGCAACACAAAAACCGACCCTTTGGTCAAACCAGTCAATGTCGAACATAATCCCAAACTAAACTAATCCCAGCTACCTCCTCCTGGCCCATACCCCTCCAGACCTTTCCGATTCATATATTTATCTAAGTGTCTTTTAAATGTTGCAATTGTACCCACATCCACCACTTCCTCAGAAAGTTCATTCCATCCACAAATGCCCTCTGTGTAAAAACATTGCCCCTCATGTCTTTTTAAAATCTGTCACTTTAATAATGTGCCCCTTAGTCTTGAAATTCCACATCCTAGGGAAAAGACACCTACCATTAACTCTATCTATACCCATCATTATTTTGTAAACTTCTATAAGGTCACCTCTCAGCCTCCTACACTACAGTGAGAAACGTCCAGGCTATCCAATCTTTTTTAAATCCAAGAGGACAAGATTCCTAGTTGTTGTGGGATTTGAAATGGTCAGGGCTGTTGTAAATGGGTCCAAGCAGGATCTCAATGATATGACCAGAGTACAGCAATCTGACCTGGTCATTGAGAATGCATTTGCAAGGCCACCATTAAAATTATGAACCTCATCTAGCAATTCTTCATTCGCATTGGGCCTGTGGCTGAACATGTAGCCACCCACAGCCTTAAAAGGAAAAGAATCCTATAATTACCGAGCTCAGTTTGGTTTCATTTCCTTTTAATTAAAAGGTAAGCGCTGGAGATATTTTCAGCTTCCTGATAACTTTGTCCTAACATGGTGCTGGAAAACAAACCTGTCTCTGACAAATAAAAGCAAAATACTGTGGATGCTGGAAATCTCAAATGAAAGCAGAGAATGCAAGAGAATCTCAGCAGGTCTGGCAGCATCTGTGGAGAGAGAAACAGAGTTAATGTTCCGAGTTCAAAGACTCATCATCAGAACTTTTTTGTGCTTTATTTATGTCTCTGGCAATTCTATATGTTTACTTGTAAGTAGAATACTACATGTCATTGGCCAGGAATAATATTGGAATATTATTGACCTTACTAAATTTCATATCATAAAATTGGTGTCACACCTTTAACTTTTCATTTCCTCTGGGATGAACTGCAACAAGTCAGGGACAGTGTGTGAAAGCACTGGCCCTGATTTTAACCCCCCTTTCCTGGGCCAGGAAACAGGAGCAATAAAGCGAGGACCCTCTCATGTCCCACTACCCCGCTGTCCTTTTGTGGTATTAACCCACACCTTTCGAGACAGCCGCATTCCATGTGAAAATTGCAGACTGTGGTCCAATGGTATCAACATGCCCCAGCTGCAATTAAACAGCTACTGGGAACAGCAGAAATGTTGGGTCAGGTCTGCTAGGCAACAGATCACGGGCCAGAATAACATTAACATTAACATTTAACAAAATTAACATTTAATTTTATGTTGCGTTGTGGACCCTAAAGAGCAGGGGTGTTCCTGACGATCCTTTTGGGGTGGCGCGGTGTCTCAGTGGTTAGCACTGCTGCCTCACAATGCCAGGCATCTGGGTTCGATTCCAACCTTGGGTGACTGTGTGGAGCTTGCACGTTCCTCCCATAATCCAAAGATGTGCAGGCTAGGTGGATTGGCCATGCTAAATTTCCCATAGTGTCCAGGGATGTTCAGGCTAAGTGGATTAGCCATGGGAAGTGAAGGTTGCAATGATAGGATGGCATGCTGTTCAGAGAGTTGGTCTGGGCCAATGGCCTGCTCCCATGCTGTCGGGATTCTGTGATGTCCCAGTTTGGCCTCCAACTACACCTCAACTGATTGCAATGTCTTTACCTCAAATTCCCACTCCTGATCAGGTGCATTACTGGAGAGTGGAATGTGTTGAATTTGGGTTTGTAACAACATCGCCTCCATTTCAAAGTTACCAATCAGCTGTGAAATGTTTTGGGTGCCCAGAGGACATGAAAAACCCATGAAAGAAAAAGCTAACCTGTTCCTTTCCAACACCTGGAGTGTTTTGCTCATGAACTGTGTTTAACTCAAAGGCAAGAGAGAACCAGCAATAATTCCAGGATCAATCAAATGTAAATGCCTGTTTAGACTAGAATTTCATCTCCTATTTTCTTTCTGGATTGTGAGTTTAATGCTGAAACTGCTGGAAAAATTAAGGAATCCAATCACAAAAATACAGAACTGCTTTGAAATACGTTAATTTTTCTAATGAAGTTGTTTTGTTAAACACAAAATATCAGTCAAGACACTTTGATACATGTGGGAGTCCAGTATAGTGAATTCTGCATGTATTTCTAGTGGAAAGCACTCAATGTCCTGTAGGGTAGGAAATCTGCCATCCTTACCTGGTCTGGCCTACACGTGAATGCAGATCCACAGCAGTATGGTTGACTCTTAATTGTCATCTGAGCTTTAGGGATGGGCAATAATAGATAGCGACACCCTCATTCCCATGAATGAATTTAAAAAGGTCTATTCAATTAATAACTGATTATCATTGTTGTTTTAACTTTTACTATGACCCACCAAAGCTTCTTAGATAGAACTTTCAAACACGGAGTCTTCACTATCTCAAAGCACAGAGACAGCAGCTACTTGGGAACACCACCATGTGTTCCCCTCCATGTCACACACCATTCTGAATTGGAAATATATCATTGTTCCTTCACTGTCACTCTCCTCCTGAATTCAGAGTTATTGTTTACCCTGAGCAAAGTCAAAATTTAATGCTCAAAAATAGTTCTCTGATAATCTAAATGAAATTAAATTTAAATGTGGGCATTGAGAGAATTGAGAGTTGGTTTGGATATTATCTAAACAATCTGTTCAGATGTGTTATGACACACCTGTGGGGCATGTGGGACTTGAAAACTCACCCTTGGCTCAGAGGTAGGGACAAAGAATTGGTACTTACATAATAATGTGGATTTCCTCATCGGAACTGAGGTGCACATGTACTGGGCATTCAACAGTGTCTGATGTCTGAGTAAAATGTACAATGTCCTCTGTCTTGTGAACAGCCTCATAAACTTGTTGGCAACAAAGAAATGGAATATGAATAATTCATTTTCTCACTGAAACCGGAGCTCATTCACTTGTGGGACATCTGTCTGACAAAGGACTTACTAACGAGGTAAAGTTTGCTTAACCTTGACTCCCTGTTCTGAGCGGCTTTGTTGTCTTCATGTGAAGGTAGTCTGCTGCAGACAAAGGGTTAAGTAGATTGAGAAATCTGGTAACTGTCTAAAAGGAGACTCGAGCAAGAGATTTCAGACAAGGCTGCCTACGTTCTGTAATCAACTGCTTTCCCCCTTCCATATACCTTATATAAACATCGAAGGATAAATCTGAATGGCACACTGTTTCCAGATGCATAGATTTAACCTTTCAAACATTTGGTAAATATTTTATGATTTGGAAAATGCAAACATGATTTCTAAGTCCCAGCAGTGAATATTAGTCCATGGTTCTGAATAAACCACTTAAACACTGTATATTAATTGTCAGGCAAATCTATTAATGTAGTTCTCAGTTAAAATTAATTCTCAATGCTTCAACAAGCATTAAGATTTGCAGGTAGTTGAACAGACCAAGTTCTTTGGAAGGGCTTTTTTTATTTGCAGTGGTAATGAGCCATAATAAACTGGAGATGTTCGTACTACAGTCCTATTAAGATCCCTTCTTTTCGCCCCTTCATTAGAACACTGTTGATGGGAGCTGTCACTTGGCAGCTGTAAAGCCCATAGCACACAGACAATCCACCTGGTTTGGCAGAAGACTGAGCTGGGCTCCCAGTGCACAGAGCTTGCTCCAGCCCTTTGATGTAAGAATGGAGGCTTGACAAACCCTGTGACAGGTTTGTCCAGGGGGCTTACAGAGTAACATCAGAGAACATGAAAGTGGGTTACAATAATTAATCATCAATCACAAAAATAAATCTGATGCATTGCGCACATCAACTTATGTGCGAGTAATAATGTTAGATTAGCACAGAAATTATTGTTGTTGCACATGTTAAGCACTTAATGAGTGACACACTCGACATTCAGTTACGACGTGAGGCTGTTGTGAGTTTTACTTCCCTCCTGGTTTCCTTACATCGCTGATGGATAGGCTGATCAAAAAGAAAATGGCACGGTTTGAAAACATTTCAATCGCTGCAAATCGCAACACACGGGATTAGACAAGGGAAATACAACCAAATAGAATGCACCTTTCAAACCTTATACAGATTTGTTTCTTTAAAAAAAACAATCGCAGAAATTCCAGTGCCAGGAAAATTCCTAACACTTAATTTGACTTCAAATAGCTGCATACAATAAAAAATTAATACGTTGGGTATAAAGCACATGCCTTGGCATTAAGAGAATCTCCCCCCTGTCATTCTCAATGGTAAGTCTGCTTTCTGTTTAATTGCATTGAATGCTATTCACCTTGTGATGACAGCATTTTTTGGTCACTTTATTTGTCAGAATTCCCTCTCTCACGACCTGCAAGAAATCTATTTGATCAGGTTTTAATTTTCTTATTGCTCTATAACCTATTCACTTTTACTGCTGTTTCTTTGTACTGTGCATATGCTCCACTGGGCGTTGGATCTCATTCGATAATTTTGGATGTAAGTGTGTGTGTGCAGACTTTAAATTATCTTGAGTTCTTTACAGAGAGCCCCTAGTCTTTTGTCGAAACATTCCCTGTGACCTCTTCCTGGTATTTCAATAAGCAGAACATGAACAGATGGATTTTGGTACAGAGCTTGAATCTGCAGCAAGATTCCAGGGTGGAATTCTTAGGCTAACAAATCCCTGTGACTCACATGATCTAAGTAAGTGAGACAATCTAGAAATGCAGAACTATTGAGGAACGTTCACAGTAACTGAGTTGAGTGTTATGAAGCAGAGAATTTCAATATATTAAGGGGGACAGGCAGGGTAGAGAAAGAGACAATTTGTGCCGAATCTAGAGCTGGTAAGCATACCTTAAAGGTGATGCTACTCAAACTCTTCCCCATTTTGGTTCCCATTTCAAGGTTCGAATATTGTTACGACCCACTAGCGAAAATCCTGTGAGTCTGCAGTAACTTAATAGGAGCTCCACCACAGCCATTATGCCACAGATCCTGTGATCCCAAATGTTTAGCTCACTGATTCCCCACTTTGATAAAAACCCTGCCTTACAACTTAGATGGTAGCCTTGATTTGGAGGTGCCAGTGTTGGACTGGGGTGGACAAAGTCAGAGGTCACATGACGCCAGGTTATAGTCCCAACAGGTTTATTTGAAATCAAAAGCTTCACCTAATGAAGGAGCAGCACTCTGAAAGCTCGTGATTCCAAACAAATCTGTTGGACTATAACCTGTTGTCATGTGACTTCTGACTTTAAAATTTAGAGCTCAGTCTTTTGGGAATACATGTTAGAAACCCTTTTAAACAGACAGAGTGTGGATAATGATTGGAACTCTCTCTTGGCAGCAGTTGATGCTGGGTCAGTTGTTAGCTTTAAATCTGAGATTGATAGATTTTTGTGAATCAAAGATAATAAAGGAAAAAAATTGGCAGATCAGCCTTTCATTTGATTGAATGGCAGTAGAAATTCATGGGACTGATTGGTCTCCTTCTGTTTAGAATCATAGAGTCAGATCGAATCAAAATGTCTTACAGCACCGAAACAGACCCTTCAATCCAATTAGTCCACATTGTCCATATTCCCAAACTAAACTAGTGCTGCCTGCCTGCATTGGCACATATCCCTCCAAATCTTTTTTATTCATGTCATCATCCAAATGCCTTTCAAGTGTTGTGTTGGTACCTGCATCCACCACTGCCTCTGGCAGTTTATTCCATACACGAGCCACTCTCTGTGTAAAGACATTGATCCTCATGTCCTTTTTAAATCTTTCTCCTCTCACCTTAAAATAGATCCACTGGTTTTGCATTCCCCAGTGTAGGGAAACCCTTGCAATTCACCTTATCTATGCCCCGTATGATTTTATAAATCTCTATAAGGTCACCCCTCAACCTATTAGTTTCTCTGTTTGAAGGAAAGCTACCAATATAAAGCAATGGCAGCTGAAACGTATGTTCCTTTTGGCTTAGTGCAAGTTACATTGAGTTTTTTTGGAGGGTTTATTACCTTCTCACTGTATCTTATCAAATGCACCTCATTAAGTATCTAAACTACCTCTATCTCATTCCTTTCATCCAATTCCAGCCCCACTTACCATGCACCATCCCTGGAACAACTTGCTGCTCACCAGATGTCCCAGAATTGACTGGCATACCTGGCCCCAATGCCTGTTCTGCATCCAGACAATCATAGAGTCATAGAGATGTACAGCATGAATACAGACCCTTCCGTCCAACTCCTCAATGCCAATCAGACATCCTAATCTAATCTAGGCCCATTTGCTGGCACTTGGCCCATATCCCCTCAAACCCTTCCTATTTATGTACCCATCCAGATGCTGCTTAAATGCTGTAATTGTACCAGCCTCCACCACTTTATCTGGCAGCTGATTCCATTCACGCACCACGCTGTGTGTGAAAACATTGCCCCTTAGGGCTCTTTTATATCTTTCCCCTCTCACCCTAAACCTATGCCCTCTAGGTCTGGACTTCCCCACTTCAGGGAAAAGATCTTGTCTATTTACCCTATCCATGCCCCTCATAATTTTATAAACCTCTATAAGGTCATCCCTCAGCCTCCGATGTTCCAGGGAAAACAGCCCAAGCCTGTTCAGCCTCTCCCTTTAGCTCAAACCCTCCAACCCTGGCAACATCCTTGTAAATCTTTTCTGAACCCTTTCAAGTTACAAAACAGTCACTGTCAGTCTGGAGCTGCCCTGCACTATCTTGATATTTGCCCCTCGTTGTAGGCATGGACCTGACGGTACTGTTGGATGGGGTGGGGCAGACACAAGTCACTGTCTTCTCCCCAGTCCAGCTGTGGAGGTCACGATGCCAGTCCATGCCAACCTGGTCAAACAGTGAGTGGGGATAAGGAGTTTTTTTTCAGGTTGGCAGCCCAGAACCAGCAGGGTTCCACAGGGGTCAGGGGTGGAAACACAATTGTCTGCTATACATATTAATGACGTGAACGTGCTGTAGCTAAATTTGCAGTTGACAGAAAGGCAGACTATGAGAAGGATACAAACAGTTTGCAACGAGATATCCATCGGTTAAGTATATGGACAAAAAGTGGCAACTGGAGGATAATGTGGGAAAACACAAAGTTGTTCACTTTGGAAGGGAGAATGAAAGAATTGACTATTATTTAAATAGAGAAATACTGCAGAAAACTGCAGTACAAAGGGACTGAGGGGGACTTGTGCATGAAATACAGAAAGCTAGCACACCGATGCAGCAAGTAATCAGGATGACTAATGGAATGTTGACCCTTAATTCAAGGGGGTTGGAATATAGTCGCAGCGAAGTCTTACTGCAACTGTACGTGGTGCTGGTGAGACCTCGTCTGGAATACGGTGAGCAGTTTTGGTTCCGTTATTTAAGAAAATATCATTTGATTGAAGGCAGTCCGGAGGAGGTTCACTAGGATGATCCCTGATGTGGTGGGTTTGTCGTGTGAGCAAAGATTAAAGAGGTTGGGACCCCATTCAATGGAGTTTAAGAGAATGAAAGGTGATCTCATTGAAATCTATGGGATTCTTAAGGGGATTGACAGATTAAATGTTGAGAGGATGCTTTCCCCTCATGGGAGAGTTTAGGGCCATAGAGTAAAGTCTCAGAATAAAGAGGCAGTAATTTAAGGCTGAGATTAGGAGGAATTTCTTCTTTCAGAAAGTTGAGAGTCTTTGGAACTCCTTGCCACAGAGAGCCGTGGGGCAAAGTCCTTGTGTTTATTTAAGGCTGAGATTGATAGGCTCTTGATCAATTGGAGAAATCAAGGGTTACAGGGAAACAGCCGAAAAGTACACTTGAGGAATGCCATATTAGCCATGGCCCTATTGAACGATGGAGCATGCTCGAGGGGCCGAATCGCCTACTCCTGTTTCTATTTCTGATGGTCTAATGGTCTCAGTAAGGGGAGCCTCGTGTCTCTGTCTCAGAAAAGCACCAAATAGCAAGGCAATGAAAGGCAGGAATGTCTTGAGAGGTTGGTAAGTTACAGATGCCAATGTCCATGGATAAGGGCACTGGTGCCCATAGATTGTGCCCTGAGACGCTATTTGATGGTGAGCCACATTGGAGGTTCCCTGCAGCCAGCAGTGAGCTGTACCCACTCTGGTGCCCACATCAGGAATTCTCAATGTCTGCTTGGTTGGTGGTGTTTGGTAACTTGGGAAGTGAGTGTTAATGAGATGCGTTATAGTGTTTAACAAGCAATAATCCCCCTTAATAGGCAACTCACTGCTGCCTAGTGAGATACTCACCTCACTGCTCAGCAAATGCATACAACATGCACGGGTTAATCCCAACATTGTGATAGGCTAGATGGACTAGCCATGGGGTGAACTAGCAGAGTTACAGGTATAGGGTAGGTGAATGGTTCTGGGTGGGATGCTCTTTGGAGGGTCAATGTGGACCAGTTGGGCTCAATGGCCTGTTTCCACATTGTAGAGATTCTTTGATTCTATGATAGGCCTCGTATAAAGTGAGAACTGTGGATGCTGGAGATCAGAGTCGCGAGTGTAGTGCTGGAAAAGCACAACAGGTCAGGCAGCATCTGAGGAGCAGGAAAATCGAAATTTCGAGCATAAGCCTGTGATTCCTGATTCTTTATGCCTGAAATGTTGATTCTCCTGCTCCTCGGGTGCTGCCTGATCTGCTGTGCTTTTCCAGAACCATACTCTCGGCTATGGTCGGCTTCGGCAAACTTCTCACATTGCTCGTGGCCATGGTGGCAGCAGCTTGAGTGAAGGCTTCATCGTCAGGAACATGGTGGGTCTGGTCCATTCTTCCTGATGGTGGCATGGTGATTTCAGTTTATTTCTCCTCGCTATGGCGGCAATATGGCGGCTTCAGCATCAGTGACTTGATGGGTCTGATCTGTTCTGCCACATCAGGCTATGGTGGCTTTGGTGGAGGTAGAGTAGTGGGTCTGCTTTGGCAGCCTGAGGGGCAGCTTCAGTGGCAGCATCCCGTAGTCACCTCAGAAACCCAGGAGCCATGGAGGGAACAAAACATTGCATTAAGTTTATCTCAATTATTTCTCTTTGTAGTTGAAAATAACTGTTGCTGGTTAAAGCACAGCAGGTCAGGCAGCATCCAAGGAATAGGAAATTCGACGTTTCGGGCATAAGCCCTTCATCAGGAATTTCTCTTTGTAACTTATTATAACTAAAATGGGACCAGATAATGGCAACTGATAGACTTTTCACAGCAGTTTCATAAAAAACAAGTGACAATAAATTGATACTCTATTCAGTTCTATTCTATTCACACAAATATTGCCATTGTTCATGTTGGTCAAGCCCTTATGGGAATTCTGCCCATTGAGTTTGATTTTCAGCATCAAGTGATGGTTATCACTTCAAAATGGCTGTCTTAAAGTGGATGATTGTCTTAATTCATGGCAATTAGTGCTTTTAAAGAGTGTCACATTGTGACATCTGACACTATGGTCTGGTAGTGAGTGTAACAAGGTGATTTGGTTACACGTTGACTCTGCAGGTCCTTTCATGGGCTCGATATTCTTTATCTTTTTGGGAGCCCACTCAAAGTGACTTGATGTGCGTAGAGTTCATTTGTCAAGTATGGGTACAGCAATAGTAAAATTGAGTGCATCTTTTGCAATATATGAACTCCCAAATGTGTTGGTCATAGATAGTGGGCCATTGTTTGCCAGTAGGGAATTTGAATATTTCCTAGAATCGAATGGTAATTGACATATAAGGACAGCTCCGTACCATCCATCATCCAATGGTCTGGCAGAAAGAGTCGTCCAAACTTTGAAAGCAGGCTTAAAGAAACAGCCTACAGCTTACCTAGATATCAAACTGCCCTGATTCTAATTTCACTACAGGACCACTCTTCATGCAATGACAGGGATATCTCCAGCAAAGTTGCTAATGGGGAGAAGGCTCCACACCAGGATAAATCTGATCTTCCTAGACCTGGGAGGTAGGGTGAAATAGTATCAGAAATGCCAAAACCAGACACAAGACTCCACTACACGAGAGTGGCAGTTTACTTCAGGGGATGATGTTTGGTGTAGGAACCACAGGAGCACCCTGCATGGCTAAGGGGTATGGTCAACCCATTGTCAAGCCCAGTGACATTAATGTTCAGGTAGCTGCGATGGTCCTGAACTAGAACATGGACCGTATGAAAGATGCAAATTCGCAAACAATGTGGGAGCCTAAAGTGCCCGGCTCCTTGACAGCCATTCTGATTGGTCTGGAACCTGTGGGTTCTCCCTCTCTGTCAAGCATCGAAGATAACTTCAGAATCTGAGATGGACCCAGCGGATGTTGCCTCCTCAATGCCTTTGCCGCCTGAAGAAGAGAATGAATTTCTTCCGAGATGCTCTGGGTGCAAGAGACAAGCTACTGTGCGTTACACACCGTCTATATCACAGGACAGTTCCTGACCCCAGGAGCTAAAACACCCCAGGAGGAGCTACCAGAAAAGACATTGGGCTATGACCTCAGAGTGGGAGGGATGCAGTGATTGTAATGAGGTCAGCCAGATGGACCTCATAGAATATAAGTTACCTGATTGGGGCTGTTAATCTGGTCCATTTAGGGGTCCCTGGCTGACAGATATCCTGTTCACTCTGAAAGCTGACTCTGAAGGAGCTGGATCAGTATCAAGGACTCTCCATCATGTGTAGATAACGGGGGGATTGGTGGTAGGCTAGCAGCCTCAGTGGAATTATTTCAGTCTGGCCTTGGTTTGAATTATGGCTGGGAATCACTCACTCTGATGCTGTCCTGCCAGATCTTCATCGAGCACCTTATTTACAAACACAAACCTGGAGGAGATTCATCGAAGTAGGGACAGCTCAGAGGAAATGCCCAATTTATACAAAAATTTGAACTGGCACTCTGTAAACAGTGGCTGTTGCACAGTTTTATTAAGGTCACCTTATTCAAACTATCAAGCAAAATGTTTATTTAAGAACAGAAGAAGAGCCAATAGAAAATGCTCCCATTATATTCATAAAAGTTAAATAACCTTTTCTCATTGTTTATGACCAACAGACAAAATGACAGGAATCTGTGGTTTTAATACAAGTGATTTCATTAAATGTAATTTTATTACCAACAGTAAAAGCCCAGTCAACAATGACTGTTACAGTAATGTACCTTTAACACATCTCAAGGAGTTAATGAACCTTGAACGGTAATAAATGGGAGTATTCAGGAGTGGAGCGTGCAATATACTTAGTGAAGGAGCTGAGTAGTCATTTCAAAATGTTGAAATTTCCTTTGAAGTCCCTCAAGTGGTTGGGAATTATGTTAATTCAAATGGCAGCGTGTTTTAGCTACCCTGTCCTATGGGAACAGCATCGATGTCAGCATTCATGTCAAATGCTCTATCATTGTCCTCCAATTGTTAGGGCAGGTGGAGTTGACAACCTTTACAACCCCATAATGAGGGATATTTCATCTATTGATATGTGCCAGTCTTTGTATGAGTTTTAAGCTATGCAATACATAGGATTGTATGTATAGGATATAGGACACAAGAAAAGACCAAATTAGCCCACCAATCCATGCTGGCTGTCTATGATCCACCTAAGCTTCCTCCCATCTTTTTCTTATCTAACTATATCATCATGACTCTCCGTCTCATATGTCTCATATGCTTATCTATTTTCTCCTTAAAAGCATCTATACAATTCATGGAACTGCATTCTAGAAACTGTTTGCATCTACATTGTATTGCTGGCTTCTAGAACTTTTGTTCAAGTGGAAACATTCTCTCTGTAACCAAGCTATCAGAACTTCCTCTCATTTCGAAGACTAATATTGGCTCACCCCCCTCAGCCTTCTTTAACCAAGACAAAAGAGATCTAATGTGTCAGTTCTTTCCTGATGTGTAAACCCACTTGTATTATCCTTGTAAGTTTTCTTCGCACCCTCATCAGGACCTCAATGTCATTTTCATAACATTTCAACCAGAAATGCAAAGGGGTTCCATAGAGGTTCAGCACAGCTTTCCATTCACTTAGAAATAAAACTCAGTGCTTGGTTTATTTTCCCTATTGTCTTGTTGGCGTAGGCATTGGTGATTAATGAGGTAAAAACAATGACTGCAGATGCTGGAAACCAGATTCTGGATTAGTGGTGCTGGAAGAGCACAGCAGTTCAGGCAGCATCCAAAGTGCAGCGAAATTGACATTTCGGGCAAAAGCCCTTCATCAGGAATCATGGTGATTAATGTATATTTGTAGCCTCTCCCCCACCCAGATTTGCATGTTCCAGATAATACAGGATCACCATGTTCTTCTGACCAAAATGTACCCCCATTCATATCTGTACTGGACCTCACTTTGCCAATCACTCACCTGTTCTGCAAGTCTGTCAATGTTATTCTTGAATCTGCCTCAAGGTTGACATCTCCTTTCAGTCCCCCGCACAAAATTTGGTGTCACCAGTAAATATTGAACTTGAGCTATTTGTTTATTCTAAAGGCCAAATGGTTCATGTAAATTGCGAACTGTTGTGTTTTCAATAGTGATCCTTGTGGAACACCACTGGCACCTTCAATCGCTCTGCAGAAATAACCTTTACTCCCACTTTGTGCTTTCCACCTTGCAGCCAGTGAACAATCCGTTCTAACATTGATTGAAAATCATTCTAGCATTGTTCATCAGTGAACAATCCATTCTCCACAATCTCTGACACACCCTGATGTTTTTATGTAAGCTATAATTTGGCTGGATAGCACGCAAAATAACACTCTTCACTCTATCTCGGTATACCTGACAATAATAAATCAAATGAATAAAAAAGGATTTGAAGGGACGTTGTGACTGTCAGAAATCAGCCTGAACTCCATGATAGCCACTGTTGCTTCTGAACTTGTGACCTCAAATTCTTGGCTCACAGCACATAATACATTTGGAGATGACACTGAGCTAGATGGGAGGGTGAACTGTGAGGAAGATTAGATTCCCTCCAGTATGGAAACAGACCCTTCGGCCCAACAAGTCTCATTTCCCTAAATGATGCACAATTTAGCTTTGACCAATTCACCTGACCTGCACATCTTTGGACCATGACAGGAAACCAGATTATCTAGAGGAAACCCACGCAGACACAGGGAGAATGTGCAAACTCCACAAAGACGGTCACCCAAGGCTGGAATCGAACCCAGGTCCCAAGTACTGTGAGGCAACAGTGTTAACCACTGTGCCATCATGCTGCCTGTAACTCTGATGCAGAGATGCTTCAGTGTGATTTGGATAAGTTGATTGAGTGAGCAAATACACAGCAGCTGAAGTGCAATGTGGATAAATGGGAGGTTATCCACTTTAGTGGAAAAAGGAGGAAGGCAGATTATTATCTGAATGGTGAAAAATGGAAGGTGCAACTAGACTTGGGTGTCCTCATACATCACTCATTGAAAGTACACATGCAGGTAGGCAGGCAGTGAAGAAAACAAATGCTAGGTTGGACTTCATAGCAAGAGGATTCTTGATCAAATTGTACAGGGCTTTGGCGAGACCATACCTGGAGTATTGTGTGCAGTTGTGGTCTCCTTATCTGAGGAAAGATGCTCTGGCTACAGATAGATTGTGACAAAATCTTACCAGACTGATTCCTGGGACAGTAGGACTGACATGGAAGACTGACTGGATCGGTTAGAAGTTTAGAAGAATGAGGGAGAATCTGAAATAAAGTTAAGAATTCTAATAGTTCTAGACCAGATAATGATTTGGAGATGCCGGTGTTGGACTGGGGTGTACAAAGTTAAAAATCACACAACACCAGGTTATAGTCCAACAGGTTTAATTGGAAGCACACTAGCTTTCGGAGCGATGTTGTGTGATTTTTAACTTAGACCAGATAAATGCAAGATGGATGTTCCCAGTGACCAGGGAGTCCAGACCCAGGGGTCACAATCTAAGGATTGAGGTAGCCCATTTGGGATTGATATGAGAAAAATGGCTTCACCCAGAGAGTGGTGAGCCTGTGGAATTCTCTGTCACAGAGAGAGCAGTTGAGGTCAAAACATTAAATGGTTCCAAGAAGGAATTTGATACAGTGCTTGGATCTAAAGGGTATGGGGAGAAAGTACAAACAGGGGACTGCGTTGAATTAGATTAGATTCCCTACAGTGTGGAAGCAGGCCCTTCAGCCCAACAAGTCCACACCGACCCTCTGAAAAGTAATCCACCCAGACCCAATTCACCTACTTCCTACTAATGCATCTATCACTATGGGCAATTTAGCATGGCCAATACACCTGACCTGCACATCATTGGACTGGAAACCCACACAGACACAGGGTGAATGTGCAAACTCCACACAGATAATCTCACTCAAGGCTAGAATTGAACCCAGGCCCTTGGCACTACAAGGCAGCAGTGCTAGCCACTTTGCCACCCCTGATCATCCTTGATATTATGAATGGCAGAGCAAGTTGGAAGGGCCGAATGGCCTACTCCTTCTCCTATATTCATGTTTCTATAATACACAGTTTGGGATGGCCTGCTTTATAGCCCTTGTAGTTGTCTCATTTTGAAGCTTTCCATTCAATTCCTTAACTGAGTGAGTGCATAGTCAGAAGCACATTATAATGTGTCACATCAGCAAGCTGCACATCAAAGTTAATAGCAAATATGCTCAGGCAACACATTCTACACACACATACACATACTTGCAGAGGTTTATCAGTAATTTATCTTATAGACTGTCATTATTTCAATTCATATATCTTTGTCCAATATCGAAACTAACAGATCTGACACAATTCTCTGCACATACAGAGATAAAACAGATAGCAATTCAATACTTTCAAAGTTCATTGTAAGAATTGAGCAAAATGGTGCTCATCCACTCGTCTCTTGTCTGGATATGGATTCTCTGTGGGTGTTTCATTATTGTTCCATAGTTTGCTGTATAATCATTGGAGCATGACAGAGGCAGTGAAAAGCACCAACTAAATGCAAATCTTCCTTTATTTGCAGGTTTTCATCCTTTAAGTTGATGATTCATTTTTCTTAGTTCAAAATCGCTTCTTTCAAATTATCAGATCTGAAACTTTTAAGCATAAAATGCCAGTTTGTGTTTTATTCATGTTAGTTAACTGAATAACTGAGTTGTTCCATTTTAAATGCATAACATGACTGAATGGCCAGGGTAGTCAGTCCTTTGAATTATCTGCATTGTATACTTGCCTTATCACAAGTGGACAACTTTATCAGAAGATGACCATTTACTTCGACTTATCAGGTGTGGACTATATTTGCTTGTCATTGTTGTTGTCATGCTTTTGTTAGGATTGCAAATGCTGTGTCTGACCCAGAGAATGTACTTTCTTCCCAGTTTTCACCTATCCTGTATATTTTTCTCTGTTTTTTCTCCTTAGATTTCACAAGCCAACAATCCTGGGGAGCAACAAGCCTGGCAGCAGCCTTTTCTTTTGACTGGCACACTCTATTTGAACATAGTACCCTTTCATGATAGCGAAAAATGGGGAACCTCAGATATTCAGCACACTTGCTTTCATCTTCACCATGGACATCCAGTCCACATACAAGTCCATCTGCCATGATGAAGGCTTCCAAGCCCTCCGTTTCTTCCTGTCCCGCCAACCCAACCAGTACTCCTCCACCGACACACTCATTCAATTGGTGGAACTGGTCCTCACCCTCAACAACCTCTCCTTCGAATCCTCTCAATTGCTTCAGACCAAAGGAGTAACCATGGACACCTGCATGGCCCCCAGCTGTGCCTGTCTCATTGTTGGTTACATAGAACAGACCATCTTCCATAGTTACACTGGCATTATCCCCCACCTTTTCCTCCACTACCTCGATGACTGTATTGACATGACCCCGTGCTCCCATGAGGAAGTTGAACAGTTCATCAACTTTACTAATACCTTTCACTCTGATCTCAAGTTCACCTGAACCATCTTGGTCACCTCCCTCCCTTTCCTGGACCTCTCCATCTCCATTGCCGGGGACCGAGTCAACATGGACATCTACTTCAAACCCACCGACTCCCACAGCTACCTGGACTACACCTCCTTCCACCTTGCCTCCTATAAAAATGAAATCCGTTATTCCCAGATCCTCCGCCTCTGCCATATCTGCTCACAAGAGGAGCAATTCTACCACAGAACATCCCAGATGGCCTCCTATTTCAGGGACCGCAATTTCCCCTCCCACGTGGCTAACAATGCCCTCCAGTGCATCTCCTCCACTTCCAGCACCTCCACCCTTGAACCCCCACACCTCCAAACACAAAATGGATAGACACCCACCCCCCCCAATCCTCACCTTCCACTCCACTAATCTCAGGATATAGTGCATTATCCTCCGCCATTTCCACCACCTGCAGTCAGACCCCATCACCAGGGATATATTTCCCTTCCCACCCCTATCTGCGTTCCACAGAGACCATTCCCTCCATGACTCCCTCATTAGGTCAACACCCTCCACAAACCCACCTTCCCCTCCCAGCACCTTGTCTTGCCACTGCAAGAGGGGTAAAACCTGTGCCCGCTTCACTTCCCTCACCTCCATCCAAGGCCCCGAAGGATCCTTCCACATTCAGCAGAGACTTTCCTGCACATCCAAACATCACATCTACTGTGTCCATTTCTCTCAATGTGGTCTCCTCTATACTGGGGGGGACAGGACGCCAACTTCTCTGGAACACATGCACCAAACAACCCCTGTGGCCAACGGCTTCAACTCCCCTTCTCACTCTGCCAAGGGTATGCAAGTCCTGGGCCTCCTCCACCACCAAATCCTAACCACCTGATGACTGGAGGAAGAATGCCTCATCCTCTGCCTCAGAACCCATCAACCACATGGCGTCAACTTTGAGTTCACTAGTTTCCTTATCTCCCTTCCCCCACCTCATCCCAGATCCAATCCTCCGCCTCTCCCTCTTGAACAGTCCTACCTGTCCATCTTCCTTTCACCTATCTGCTCTACCCTCCTCTCTGACCTATCACAATCACCTCCCACCTGCATTTACCTGTCACCTTCTCAGCTACCCTCCCCTCCACCCTCCTATTTATCTCTCAGCACCCTCCCCCCAACCTTCCCACCGCATTCCTATTGAAGGGCTTATGCCCAAAACGCTGACCCTCCTGCTCTTTGGATGCTGCCTGAACTGGTGTCTTTCCAGTGTCACACTTTTTGATTTCATTGCTAAGACCTTTGTGTATAGGAGATGGAATGTTATGTTGAGGCTGTACATGGCTACCCTGCTATAGGAAGGATATTACTAAATTGGAGAGGGTTCAGAAAAATATTTACCGGAGTGTTGCCGGGAAATGAAAGGTTTGAGTTATGAAAATAAGCTGGATAACCTGGGACATTTTTCACTGTAGTGTAGGAGGTTGAGAGGTGACCGCATGGAGGTTTATAAAATAATGAGGGATTTGGATAGAGTGAATGAGAGGTTTCTTTTCCCTAGCATGGGGTCTTTCAAGACTAGAGGACATATTTTTAAGACAGATGAGAAAGATTTACAGAAGGCTTGGAGCAACCATTTTACAAAGAGAGTGTGGTTGGTGTACGGAATAAACTTCCAGAGGAAGTGGTGAATGCGGATACAGTTAAGATGTTTAAAAGACATTCAGATAAGTATGTGAACAAGAAATGTTTGAAGGGATATGGGCCAGGAGCACTGCAGGTGGGAATTATTTAGTTTGGGAACATGGCCGACATGGACTGGTTGGACCAGAGGGTCTGTTTCCATGCTGCATGACTCTACGACTCTATGTTGGGTTATCGTCTGCTTCGGTTTTGTGAGGGACAAGGCGTTTTCTTCATTCTTTCTTTCTCCGGGTTGTACCCCACACACATCAGTTCAGCGCATGATGATTGATGGCTACTAATTTGTCCCCTCGTTGACGGGAGATTCAGCAGTGTCTTACAGGAAGGTAGCAGGTATATTCAAGTTCAATAAAGGAAATGCTATTCTCACTCACTGATGGTGCAAGAGGCGGAAGACACGGATTTAAGGTTTTTGCTGAATGATGTGGGGGAATATGAAGAATAATGTTTTTTTACACAGAGAGTGGTAAGGGCCTGGTGGTGGTGGAAGTAGAAACAATGGGCAGTACGTAGTGGAGGTGATGGCTATGTAACCAAGCAGCTAGACAGGGTCCATCAGGGAATTGTGCCTCTCAGGCACAGCAGTGGGATTTTTCCCAAGATCAAGGACTGCAACAACAGAAATCCTGCCGTTTCCCTGCCCCATCACTGCCGCAGTGCTGCCCCAGTACTGCCCCATCACTGCCCCAGTACTGCCCCATCACTGCTCCATCACTGCCCCAGTCTGCCCCATCACTGCCCCATCACTGCCCCAGTACTGCCCCATCACTGCCCCATCACTGCCCCATCACTGCCCCAGTCTGCCCCATCACTGCCCCATCACTGCCCCAGTACTGCCCCATCACTGCCCCATCACTGCCCCATCACTGCCGCAGTGCTGCCCCAGTACTGCCCCATCACTGCCCCAGTACTGCCCCATCACTGCTCCATCACTGCCCCAGTCTGCCCCATCACTGCCCCATCACTGCCCCAGTACTGCCCCATCACTGCCCCATCACTGCCCCATCACTGCCCCAGTACTGCCCCATCACTGCTCCATCACTGCCCCAGTCTGCCCCAGTCTGCCCCATCACTGCCCCATCACTGCCCCATCACTGCCCCATCACTGCCCCATCACTGCCCCATCACCGCCCCAGCACTGTCCCAGTCTGCCCTAGTACTGCCCCATCACTGCCCCATCACTGCCCCATCACTGCCCCAGTACTGCCCCATCACTGCCCCATCACTGCCCCAGTACTGCCCCATCACCGCCTCACCACTGTCCCAGTCTGCCCCATCACTGCCCCAGCACTGCCCCAGTACTGCCCCATCACTGCCCCAGCACTGCCCCATCACTGCCCTAGTACTGCCCCATCACTGCCCCAGTACTGCCCCATCACTGCCCCATCACTGTCCCAGTACTGCCCCATCACTGCCCCATCACTGCCCCATCACTGCCTCAGTACTGCCCCATCACTGCTCCATCACTGCCCCAGTCTGCCCCATCACTGCCCCATCACTGCCCCATCACTGCCCCATCACTGCCCCAGTCTGCCCCATCACTGCCCCATCACTGCCCCATCACTGCCCCATCACTGCCCCATCACCGCCCCAGCACTGTCCCAGTCTGCCCTAGTACTGCCCCATCACTGCCCCATCACTGCCCCATCACTGCCCCATCACTGCCCCAGTACTGCCCCATCACTGCCCCATCACTGCCCCAGTACTGCCCCATCACTGCCCCATCACTGCCCCATCACTGCCCCAGTACTGCCCCATCACCGCCTCACCACTGTCCCAGTCTGCCCCAGTACTGCCCTAGTACTGCCCCAGCACTGCCCCAGTACTGCCCCATCACTGCCCTAGTACTGCCCCATCACTGCCCCAGCACTGCCCCAGTACTGCCCCATCACTGCCCCAGCACTGCCCCATCACTGCCCCAGCAGGGCTGTCAGCAAGTAGCACCATGTGATGTATGGATTAGTAAAGGCAAGGCCTCAAATTCTCAGTGTAGAAGTAAATGAGGTCCATTTCCTGCTCAACTAATCCAGCTGCCTACAACACACCTAGGATCACCCTGGGTCCATGGTATGTGAATTATAGCATCCCTACAGTGCAGATAGAGGCCATTCAACTCATCAAGTCAGCACCAACCTTTCGAAGAGTATCTCACACCCATAGTTAATCCACCTGGCTTGCACATCTCTGGACTGCAGAAGGAAACCAAAGCACACTGAGGAAGACATAGGAAAAACATGCAAACGCCACACACTCTCTCTCTCCCTCATATGCATGCACGCACACACATATGCAGTGAATTTGCATTTGCAGAATTGTATTTGCAGATCCATTCTATTTTGTTCAAAAAGCATATAACTGTGGCAGTCAATATAGTTTTTATAACGCATGTGACATTTTATAAATTCCCACTTTGGATATAGAATCAGTCTGAGTCAAGATTGGTATACATACACACTCTAACCTCACACCTTTAGTGCATTGTCTGGGCTGAGATATCTTCGAGTAAAAAATGAGGTCTGCAGATGCTGGAGATCACAGCTGCAAATGTGTTGCTGGTCAAAGCACAGCAGGCCAGGCAGCATCCTGATGAAGGGCTTATGCTCGAAACGTCGAATTCTCTATTCCTGAGATGCTGCCTGGCCTGCTGTGCTTTGACCAGCAACACATTTGCAGCTGGGCTGAGATATCACCTTTTTTTAAGTAAAACTTTATGTTATCTTGGGAATGTGACTTGAAAGAAGTTCTGGGATATACATATCAATGAATTGAAACCTGCAACCCATTCTAAAAGATGAAAGACTTAACAGCAATCTAGGCTTGTTCAATATATCGCATCAGTGTATGACACTATGGTCTTTTGCTATACATTCTGTGTCATATGATCCTTCCCCACTAGCTACCTGATGAAGGAGCAGCGCACCGAAAGCTGGTACTTCCAAATAAACCTATTGGACGATAACCTGGTGTTGTGTGATTTTTAACTTTGTCCACCATAATCCAATACTGGCAACTCCACATCATGAGTATTACACTGGCAGAGATAACCTGTTTTGGAGAAGCTGCTAACCAGATGAATACGAAACATGCTTAAATTTGCTTTTGATTATTTTCCTCTTTTCATGGTCAAAGTTTATTAGCAAACCACTGAGTTTAAGATTATTGTATATAAATATTAGGCAGTAAACTCTTAATTACACAATTCCTTAATTTGGAAATACTACCACGTGTTTTATCTGAAATGCCTCCATTGAAATCTAACAGACAAAAGAATCACATTAAAGTTAGGTGGAATAATATTTACACAAGGTAAATTGAGTCCTATAATTTCACATAACATAACCTGAAGTTATACTGTGACAATGTGTTGATGGTAAAAACACTAAGGTTCATATGAAATTTCTATCAGATAATCTTAAGGAGCATTAATGTGCTTAAAAGAAACTGACATTTAGGCTCTCTCTTAAGAGAGAGAGAGAGAGAGTGTGTGTGTGTGTGTACCTGCAAGTGTTTGTGCGTGTGTGTGCGCGCGCATCTGTGTGTGTCTGCGCGTGTGTGCATGTATATATCTGCATGCGTGTGTCTGTGTGTGTGTATGTATCTGCGCGTGTGTGCATGTATATATCTGCATGCGTTTGTGTGTGTCTGTGTCTGTCTGCGTGTATATATCTGCATGCGTGTGTGTGTGGTGGGGGGGGTGCGGTGTGGGTGTGTGATGTCAGACTATGATTTCCATTGCTTTTCAATCCTGAAGAATAGTCAGACTGGACTTGAACTGTTAACTCTGCTTCTCTCAGCACAGATGCTGCCAGACCTGTTGAGTCTCCCCAGCACTGACTGTTGTTATTTGCATAGCTATTTTGCCTGCTTTCATACAACTAGCTTACTTCACATCAGAAAATTGGGAGACTGTGTACTGTAGTAAATATTCATGGCAGTTGGAGCGATATTATTTATCTTACAACTTATGCATTAAATGGGAAACAATAAGATTAATGTAATGGTGTCCAAATGGCATCTTGAAAATGCAAGCCTTATTTCTGTTTATATTTCTGCGAAGCTGGTTTGTCCTGCTTAGACTTGGCTGAATTCGAGGTTGGTAAAGACGTGAATGAATGCTGATTTATTGTCACTTGTACTTTACAATAAGCAACACAGTAAAATGCACTTGAAAAGCTTCAACTGTCACCACAAGCCAGAGCCATTTTGAATAGTCCAAGAACAAAAAAAAACTGCTGAAAGACAGCCCGTCTTCGTTCCACCACCTCCACCATGAGTCCCAAGCCCTGAACTGGACAACCAACGGTCACCACCTGTGTACCGGGCCCACCAATGTCAGAGTCGCCACTCTTCAGACACCATCCCCTCGTCGCTGGGTCTACCCTGACAACGGACCACCAATGGGCAGCACAGTGGCTCAGTGGTTAGCACTGCTGCCTCACAGTGCCAGAGACCTGGGTTCAATTCCCGTCTCGGGCAACTGTCTGTGGGGAGTTTGTACATTCTCCCCGTGTCTGCGTGGGTTTCCTCCGGATGCTCCGGTTTCCTCCCACAGTCCAAAGATGTGCAGGTCAGGTGAGTTGGCCATGCTAAATTGCCCATAGTGTTAGGTGCATTAATCAGGGGTAAATATAGGGGAATGGGTCCGAGTAGGTTGCTCTTCGGAGGGTTGGTATGGACTGGTTGGGCCGAAGGGCCTGTTTTCACACTGTAGGGAATCTAATGCCTGGTCCCATCCTGGACACACACTAGGAGTTACTGGCTCTGTTGCTGTTGAAGCCACACCGATAACCAGGAATCCCCACTCCAGGCCTACCACAATCAGGACTCCCAGCATCAGGCCTACCGCAACCAGGAGTCCCTGATCCAGACCTATCACAATCAGGAAACCCTCACTGGGCTTACCACAACCAGAGGTCTCTGCTCCAGCCTAGTGCAAACAGGAGTCTCCGCTGTGGGCCTACCGCAACCAAGAGTCCCTGTTTCAAGACTACCACAACTAGGAGTTTCTGCTCTGGGCCTATCACATTAGAAGATGCCCTTCCGGCCTACCACAACCAGGAATCCCCATGCTGGGCCTACCGGAACAAGGAGTCCTTGGTCTGCGCCTACCAGAACACAGCATTCCCACTCTGGACCTGCCAGAACTAAGAGTCCCTACTCTGGGCCTACTGGAGCCAAGGGTCTCCACTGTGGACCTGCCACCATCAGGAGTCACTGCTTCAGGCCTACCGTGGCCTGAAGTTCCAGCCCTAGGCCTACTGCAATCAGAAGACCTCCTTCGGGCCTACCACAACAAGGAATCCCCGCACAGGGCCTACTGGAACAAGGAGTTCCTGGTCTGAGCCTACCGGAACCAGAAGTCCCCTCACTGGGCCTACCAGAACCAGGAGTCGCTGACTCTGCTACCAGACCAGGGTGCTGCCTTGCCAAGAATACTGTGCTGGCTGGCCTCTTCCATGATGTCACCTTCGCCGCTGCTGACAGGACGAAGATGAAATAAAAGAAAAGGAAAGAAGACAAAGAGGGTAAGGAAAGAAGGGAGGAAGCGGCCAGTCTGGAGTGGATGGGCCTAGGAGCCTGAACGCTGCTTTCTTTGCCAGTGTTGCCAACATGTTAGAGATGCTGCCACCTGAAACGATCATTGGTTTTAGTCTCTCTCAGGAATCCAGTAAACACCAAAGTGAGCAACAAAAGCTTTGGTGAACTCATTTCAACATATTGTATGTGTGTAATTCTGTGTGTAAATCATACTTTTGATACAATTTGGAATCCACTGCCTGAAAGGGTGCTAGGACACAGAGTTAACAACTTTAAAAGGAAACTGGATAAATACCGGAAGTGGGGATAGGAAGGATCTATGGAGAAAGAACAGGGAGATTGGCACTGACTGGATCAATCTTTCAAACAGCTGACACAAGTAAAAAGGACATTTTTTATTCATTCACAGGATGACGGCTTTGCTGATTAGGGTCAGCATTTATTGTCCATCCCTAGTTGCCCAGAAGAGTCCACCACATTGGTGTGGGTCTGGAGTCACATGTAGGCCACACCAGGTTAGGATGGTAGTTTCCTTCCCTGAAAGGGATTATTGAACCAGATAGCTTTTTTTTCCCCAGACAATCGATTCCTGGTCATCTCTTAATTACAGATTTTTAAAAATTGAATTTGAATTCCACCATCTGCTGTGGTAAGATTCAAGTCCAGGTCCCCAAAATGTTACCTGGGTCTCTGGATTAAAAGTCCAGCGATAACACCACTCAGCCATCGCCATCACAAGGTCCTTATTCTATGATAAATGATCCTATGACAGAAGAACTTTCTGTTCTCAATATATAACAATTAAACTAATTTAAATTTCTATTTCTCTCCTTTTTTCTCCTTCAAGATTAGTGCAAATTATTTTCTGTCCCATTTTAAGATATCTTTGATTAGACCATTGCTTTTTGAACCATATTGAAGGCAAATGGCCTGATTCCACCCATCTGCGTGCGCGCGTTGATTCAATCTCATTCATTTTTAACTCGGTCATTTCTTTCTGAACCCTTCCTCCCTGGAAAATGGTGTGCTTACGTTCACCAAACCCCAGACAAGCAGCTGAGACAAAGTTCTGGACGATTCCGGGAACTGTGGTATGCAAAGAGCCACGGACTCAATCCTCCACTGTCTGATGAGCAATTTAAGAGCATTATGTTTGAAAGTGTAGGAGAAAAATGCTTGCAGGCAGCTTCCCCTTCAATAATACATAGCACGATGCGTTAGCATTCCTTTTAAGATGACAGAAGGCGACTGTAAGGTGATATTGATGAGCTATTTTTCCCCGGGGTGAAACATGCAGCCTCTGTAGAGAATTGTGACCAACGCAGACAGAAATTGAGACGGACTTTGTTCTTTAGTTATGTCATAATGGCAGGATTGCACTTGAATAAAACCTCCTACTAGCTGTCACATACAACCGGCCACATTCCTGAGCAATGACACGCAATTTAATGCCTAACGGCTTAGATCAAATGTGTCCATATTTCGTTTTCTTTTCCTTTGTGCCACATTGAAAATGCATTGAATTTTGTTCCACAGTCAATCTGTAATGGCCAGATTTCAGTTGCCACCAGAGCAAGTATTTGTAGCAGCTTTGAACAATACATTGGTGTTTTGTAAACTAACTGTAGCTAACGTTTCTTTTCAGATATCGAAAGCGTGTAATTTTACAGCACTATTCTTATCAAGTTTTTTTTTGATGGATATTGTTGGCATGAGGAGCAATTTACTGCTCGTCGAATTGTATTTGAGAAAATGTGATGATTCTCCATGTTACGGAGATGTATAGTGCTGCTACAGTGCAAGTTTTATGAGCTTGGCCCAGCCACAATGAAGGAATAGTGGTATGTTTCCAAGCTGGGAGAGGGACCTGGAGAAGGTAGTGTTCCCATGCTCACTTTAGCCTCAGGATCTTTGGGCTCAATCCTTGGTAAACACACACACACACTTTTTACTGAGAGTATTTTGTTCTGCTCGTTCTCAGTCAGGTTGCTGTTTCAGCCTGTGAAGTTTAATCCATGTTATTCCAATCTGTCTCAATCACTACATGAGTATGAGCAGCCATGAAAATAACACAGAACAAGTTGAAAACATATCAAAAAGGGGGATAAATTATGCATGGTTAACAACCCACATTGCTTCAGCAATGTACCTGATGTTACTATCTGTTTATGCTGACAGTATTGATATAAATAACATCGCAAACTAAGTACAGATTAGCAAATGGGAATTACAATTCTGCACTGCTTTTACAATTTATACAAGGCATGAGGCTATGCAATGGCTGAATAGCCGAAAGAATGTCCCATCTGACTTGTACCTTCCAGTGAATGATCATTGCTCCAGGGGTCTCTGGTTCAAGTAGGTCTTGGGTTATTCGTGCAATGATGAATTACAGTGAAATCATATGCACAAGAAAATGGATGCCAAATGCAATTGGCTTCCAAAAACATTTATGGAAACTAATACTCGCTGCTATAGATTTTAGATTAGATTTCCTACAGTGTGGGAACAGGCCCTACGACCCAACAAGTCCTCACTGACCCTCCAAAGAGTAACCCACCCAGACCCATTTCCCTCTGACTAATGCACCTAACACTATGGGCAATTTAACATGGCTAATTTACCTACCTGCACATGTTTGGACTGTGGGAGGAAAACAGAACACCCAGACACAGGGAGAATGTGCAAACTCCACACAGACAGCTGTCTGAGGCCAGAATTGAACATGGGACCTGGTACTGTGAGGCAGCAGTGCTAACCACTGAGCCACTGTGAGGCTTTTAAACAAATCTTAAGAAAAAATGAATTCACTCCAAATCAAAGTGTAGACTTCCTTGCCTTGGATCAAGGATTATTGCATGGATCAAGTACATTTCAGGCACATGAACCTAAAGGTTGAAGAGTCACTTTCAGTGAAGGCCCTCCAACACTCCATTCACTGGAAGTCCAACCAGCCAGAAATACCAAAATCTTAAGTTCATCTGCAATACGGAGGAGATGGCAGAGCAGTTAATTCCTGCCTCCAAAGTATTCAACCATTTTGAATGAGTCCTACAGCAGAAATTGCCTCAAAAGTATTTTCTACTGCTGTTCCCTTAGTTTATAAATTCATCAGACTGAGGTAGGAGGTCAGGAACACCATTTCTACTTCATAATCTATAGGAAGGCTTGGCCTGAGCATACAACAGATATAGACCCAGTTTCAATACCTGGGAAAAAGGTGAGCAGCACAGATTTAGTTGGGGGAGGGACAATGACCTGATGTAATGAGCTCAATTTGATTTTTTTTTCATCTAAATTTTACTGGAGGAGTGAAATGAAGAGAAATAACTATTTTGTGTTGACTTAACAAAATGTTTTTGAGTTTTAGTTGGTTAACTTCCTTGCTTCAACTTGATTGCCACTACATGTTCTTGGTGTACAGTTGTTTAGTTGGGCAGATGAAGGGACTATTATATGTGTGTCATGCTATGACTCTATATGTAGCAAACATCAGTGAAAAAACATTTATAGCTGAATAGTAGATTCAAATACATAAAGGTTGCTTTTCGTCCCGGATGTCAGTCCCATTCAGTGATTGTGCACACTTGTTGTTAAAATGTTTCAATTAGATCAACTCAATCCAGCAAAATGCGAATTCAGTTTGTAAATGATGTATATCTGACTCCCCGCCCCTCACTGCCACCTTACGCCCCACTGACTTTCCAGTTCTGTTTTTGCAGAGTTTAACATAGATGGAAATAGTCTTGTGAGTAGGAAGTCACAGCATTGACAGAATCTATCAATCCTTTATCCAAGATTCCTTAAAAATAAGAAATTATCAAAATCTGCTCATTTAAAATTAGAATGTGATGTATTCCAAATGAAACTGGGCTTAGCCCCTACTCTATAGCATGTCTGCAGAGGAAACCAGACCAGAATGTGTCTGTGCTTTCATGGGCAACATTTGTAATGTTTAGCAGTTATTCCCATTATTGTTTCAGGAATTAACAGCAGATATTGTAGTTTAAGGACGGAAAACACTTTTTTTTCAGTGATTGGTCATTATTTTATAAAACATAGAACAATTATAAAACAATGCGAATTGCTTTTCAAGATATTTTCTAAAATAACAACATAAGCATGAATGTATAGAAGTTACACATATGGATTTGTGGCATACATATGAAATAGCAGAACTACACATCTAGAATCATAATTTAGATATGGAATGATAGATTCTGATTTTCTGGAATGATAAAAAGCCTACATATTCTCGTAAAAGTTGTACAGTGAACAAACACTAATGATTAGTTCAACAATTCCCATTCAACCCTTGACAGACCAGTGTAAAATACTGAGATGTCATACTTCATTTTTATTCCTTCTGAAGTTGCAAGTGTCATCCTTCAGTGAAAGATTCCAGAACCATCTCCACCTCTAGGGCTGTTAAGCCAGTCCTAGTGTCCTGACCTCTAACCTAAGCTGGTTAGCTTGCCATGGTAGATGTCAGGGCTGTTTATGCTGCAGGAGACTGATGACATCCAGGTGGCCTCCCTTCAGTACAGTGTTATTGACCAGCTGTGTTTGACCTCTAACCTAACTGTGTCGTGCCTTGGTACTATTGCCCACAGTTATGTGTGCACTCATTATGAGACTCTCAAATATTCTAGCAGTGATTCTCTCAAGACATTACTTCCATTTACAAAATAGAAAAAGTGCATACATGCATTTCCTTAAATTTATATTTTGCAATGGCTTGTTGAATAAATTGGAAGCAAATGTTACAACGGTCTGTTTAAAATTTACGGAAAATTAAAGAAAATAGTGAAATTGTCAAGATTATATGTTTTCCATTTTGACAGGAAGATGCTTTTTGCTCTGGTGTCTTGTGTGGTATTCTGCACATTACAATTTAGAATAGGTCAGAGACATAAACAAGATGATGTCTGAAAACTGAAGAAAGCATTTTTGCCAACTCTGCCAAAGGATCAAAGAGAACTGCATTCTGTCTTTTAATGTTAAAGCTGCCAATCCACATTAGAAGTTGCATATGTTGACAGATTGACAGTTAAAATGTTGCAGAGTAAATTTAAATCAAAATAGCACCTATGTATATATCTCGGTTCCAGTGTTTACAACAAAACCAAATTTAATGGCAGGACCTTAGTTAATTTCTTCTCTGTCCCCCAGCTGGCAATGAGAGAGGTGAGGTGAACTGTTGGAGCTGAAAGCTAGTATTGCATGCTTCATCTGGGGAGATCTTAGATGCACCGTCAGTTCTGGGGGGATGGGGAGATGAGAGATTGAAAGTTAGCTGAAGAATCTTAGGTTGTGAGATACTGTGGATAGATCATCAAGGGGGTCAGATTATTCAGTGGAGTGGTGGGAGAGTAGATCTTGGAGAGGAAAGCATGAGGGACTGGGAAGCACTATTGCTCCTCTAGACACATATGCAACATTGGACAGTGACTCACCTGCCAAATCTGACTTATTTGCCTCCTTTTAACAATTGAGTTTCCTGAGCCTTGGAAAACCTGTTAATAGTGGTTTAAAGGTGAAAATAATTCAATGCAAAATAATTTATTGCTTTTCCATAAATACATGAAACGCTATGATAATGTGGCAAGAAGCCATCTCTCCCTCAGCAAGGGTGTTTTGATTCATGACGATTGGTTGGAGCATGAGGAAGAGCTCAGGATATTTTTAGGTGCTGGATTTTGTGAGGAGTGGCAGACAGACTCAGAGTGCTATTCCACTCCATTTTTTACTCTGAAGTAGAGCTCCACATTTTTGACAGGAGAGTATGAGCAGGGCTCATTTCGAGGTTAAGAGTGCATTTTAAATCTGCCAAGGCACTCATACTGCAAGATAGTCAAGGGAAAGCCAACCATGCCCCATTTTCACAGCAGTCAGTTGCTGGAATCTATAATTTCACAGCCCAGAGTCACAGTCAGCCATTTTGACAGCTTCTGGGAAGGTGAGTACCTCACATGAGGGTGAGATTAAGGCTCCTGCAGGATGCCAGGTGCAGCTGTGTGAGCTAAGTGGAGTGCCAGGTAAGAGTTGTGCAAGATAAATTGACTGCCACATGGGTCTTGTGCCGAGTGTGCAGGGTAGGGTGCTAGGGAGGTAGCATGCCAGACAAATAGGGTGCAAGATGGGTTAGGAGCCTGGGTGCAAAGTTGGAAAGGAGACCAGTAAGTGATGGAGGACTGAGGATAGGTCAAGCTAGATGGGAGAGATCAAGTTGGGCAGGAGTAAGGGAGGAATGTACTGGGGCATGGGGTGGATAGGGTCTTTGAAGATGGGATAAGTTTCAGGTCATATATATAGAGAGAGAGAGAGAGGGCATGTCTCTCTGGTGGTAGTGGAGTATGAGGGTCTGACCCTGAAAGAAGCAGGGCAGACTCAGATCGGATGACGATAGAGTATCATGTCTCATGGGTAGAGGCTGTTGAGTCCGGGCAGAGAAGGGTGGAATTGGACAATTTACGGTTCTTCAGGGGATGAGGGAGGCTTTGTCTCCTGGGCAGAGAGATGGGTTTCGGGTTCTGGATGGACAAGGCTATGTAATCCAGTTGCAAGGGGAGTTCAGAAGTATTCCGTTTGGCAGAAGAGTTGAAACCAGAGGGCGCGGTTTTGAGAAAATTGGCAAAAGAACAAAATGCGACCAAAATAAATTACAGTGAGTGATTGTGATCTAGAATACTACATCTAAAAGGATAGCCACAGTTTCCAAAAGGTAATTAGCCGTCAAGTTAAAGGGAACATATTGCTGGGTTGCAGTAAAGGCAGGGATTAGGCTAACTGGGTTGCTCGCGTAGAGACCTAGCATGGACACAAGGGGCTGAACATCCTCCTTCTGCGCTGTAACCATTCTACAGTCCTATACTTCAATGTCAGGATGTTTTCATTCTCATATATCTGTATCCACGCAAGAGGTCACAGATTCATATCCACATCAAAATTGCAATGTAACTCATGATTTGGAGATGATTTTGACTTTTGCTATAAATTCTGTGTCTTACAATCTTATACTCCACAACCACCTGATGAAGGAGCGGCGTTTCGAAAGCTAGTGCTCCCAAATAAACCTGTTGGACTATAACCTGGTGCTGTGGGATTTTTAACTTAGTAATGTAACTCGGGGGGCTGCCAAGTTGCCTCAAGGTTCAGGACGCCGTCTCTCTTCACAGTTTGAGGTCTTCAGTGTGCAGTTTCAGAGAACCTTAAAGTGTATGTGTCCATATTTGAACATAAAATTGGAAAAGAATGATCATTGCCTTCACCTCAATGTCTTGCTCTGAAATGAGGTCCTTTCCTGCACAATAACACATTCAGACTGGCTGACTTTCCACTGACACCCTCCCCTCTCCTTGGTTGTTTCTCCCTTTGTTGAGAATTCCCCTTCCTGGTTTACAGTATTGGACAGTCATTGCTCTAAGAAAGGTAGAACCAAATTTGCAATACATGTCATACTCCTAATATAATTCTTTCAGGGAGAGCTTAGAACCTACGATCTCAATGTAAATATCCATAAATCACTGCATAGTAGGTTAGCTGGGAACACATTTTCAAATCTTTTATGAATTACTCAATGTTTAATGGCATTAAGGCTTACTTGCGTTTGGATAATTGCATAAAGTAACTTAATATAAATGAGATGATTAATAATTTTAGTGCTTAATTCCTAATTTGTGTTATACACATGCAACTTTATTCAGTTTTTCAGTGCAAAATATGACTATATTATCATGAGTAGACTGCAGTGATGGTTTAGAGAGATATGGGCCAAATGTTGGCAAATGGGACTACATTCATTTTGGATATCTGGTCAGCATGGACAAGTTGTACCAAAGAGTCTGCTTCTGTGCTGTACAGCTCTATGACTCGATAATAAAGTATCTATTTTGAAATCAGGTAGTTTGGACAGACTGGCTCTCCAGTGACTGAACTAAGCTTGATAGATTTCTCTCTCCTCCACTCACTACAGATTGTATTGTTTTACTTTGATATGGAACTAACTAAGGTTTGTGTATCAAATTGTTTGATTTGAAAGAAAAACATGTCCAAAGCATTTTTAAATAAATCTCTGAAACAAAAAGGCCTGAGAATCAGAACAATGGTTTGAACTACATTGCAATATGAATGGTCTAGACTGTGCTGAGAAAGTTACAGAAATGTGCACACTGTTTTTAATCTGTTACAAAACAGCATTTTTTTTTACATTTACGTGTCCAATGCCTGCATTGCTGGCTGGCCAGCATTTATTGCCCGTCCCGAGTTGCTGTTAAGATGGCGGTGTTGAGCTGCCTTCTTGATCTGTTGCAGTTCATGTGCTGTGGTTGACCCACAATGGTCTTAGAACAAAGGACAGAGAATAGTACAGCATAATACAGGTCCTTTGGCCCTTAATGTTGTGCCAGCCTTTTATCCTACTCTAAGATCAAACTAATCTACATACCCTTCATTTTACTAAGTTCCATGCGCCTATCCAAGAGTCACTTATGTATCTGATGTGTTAAGGAGGGAATTCCAGAATGTTGGTCCAGCAACAGTGAAGAAACATCAATATATTTCCAAATGAGGATGGTGAGTGGCTTGAAGGGAAACTTGTAGGTGGTGGTGCTGCCATGTATCTGCCGTCCCTGTCCTTCTAGATGCAAGTGGTCATGTGTTGGAAGGTGCAATCAAAAGAGCTTTAGCAAATTTCTGTAATGCATCTTGTAAATAGTACACTTTACTGCTACTGAGCGTCAGTGATGGAGGGGGTTGATGTTTATGGACATGGTGGCAATCAAGCGGGCTGCTTTGTCCTGGATGATGTCAAACTTCTTGAGTGTTCTTGGAGTTGCACCCATCTAGGCAAGTGGGCAGTATTCCATCGCACCCCTGACTTATGCCTTGTAGATGGTGGACAGGCTTAGAGGAGTCAGGAGTTACTCACCATGGTAGCCTTAGCCTCTGACCTACTTTCGTTGCCATTGTACTAATGTGGCGAGTCCAAGTGAATTTCTGGTCAATTGAAACCCCACAATGTTGACAGTAGGTGATTCACTAAATGACAATGCCATTGAATGTCAAGGGGTGGGTGGGGCGTGCATTGCTAGATTGTCTCTTATTGGAGGTGAGTTTGGGATAAGGAAGAAATGCACTGAAAATGTCAAATCATTACAAACTGATGATGGATTTGTGCAACTCTCCTGTTAGTTTCTAGTAACGTCACCAAAATCAGCAGCTCATCCCTCTCTTTATGAATTTTGCCGAATTACTGACATTCAAATAGTTAAAAGAAATCAAATGCAGTGCAGACATTTCAGGGTGGTCTTTTTCAGGACCTCTTAATGTGAAGATTCATATTTACCCTTCAGCCAAGAAAGAGAACACTGAAACGATGATGCCTCTATCCTGTTGGAGGTAAATTGTAACTCTTTAAAAATCCTTATTTTTCTTTCCCATTCCCTTTATTTTCCATTCTTTATCTAACATGAACTTGAATTCAATTAAACAAAGGACTGTGGGTGCTGAAGATCTGAAACTAAAACAGAAATTGCTGGAGAAACTCAGCTGGTCTGCTGTCATCTGTGGAGAGAAACCAGTGTTGATATTCGAGTCCAACGTCACTGCTCAGACTAGAATTCATCCTGTTTCTTACCCTATTGTTCAGTTTTTCTTATTGTTCTCAATCCCTAATTTGCATTAGTTCCGGTGATAGGAGTGTTGAAATAGACACGTTGTTCACCAACGAGCCTGACATCTTCTTGTCCTCAACACTCTGCTGTCCCCAATTTCTATTTTTCTCAATATGATGTGTCCTCAGCATTTACTGTCTTTGACACACTGTTGCCCTCAATACCCTGTTGCTTTCAGCACACTAGTGTCCTTGAGATCTGTTGACTCCAACACTGTTGTTCAGCATCAGTGAAATGATTTGGTTGTGAACATAGGAGGTATGGTGAGTAAGTTTGAAGGTGACACCAAAATTGGAGGTATAGCGGGCAGCGAAGAAGATTATCTCAGAGTACAAAGGGACGTTGATCAGAGGGGCCAATGAGTTTAGGAGTTAGCGAGTATTGAGAAGATTTGTAGCTCAGGTTGACGTTTTGGATGGAGGTTTGCTCGCTGAGCTGGAAGGTACATTTCCAGACGTTGCGTCACCATACTAAGTAACAAATGAGGAATGGCAAATGGAGTTTAATTTAGATAAGTGAGAGGTGCTGCATTTTGGAAAGGCAAATCAAGGGAGGATTTAATCATTTAATGGTAAGATCCTGGGCAATGTTGCTGAACAAACCTTGGAGTGCAGGTTCATAGTTTCTTGAAAGTGGAGTCGCACATAGGCAGGATAGTGAAGAAGGCATTTGGTCTGCTTTCCTTTATTCCTCAATCCTTTATTGAGTATAGGAGTTGGAAGGTCATAAGGCTGCTGTACTGGACACTGATTTTGGGAGACTTTTGGGATACTGTGTGAGTTCTGGTCTCCCTGCTACAGGAAGGATGTTGTGAAACCTGAAAAGGTTCAGAAAAGATCTATAAGGATGTTGCCAGGTTTGGAGAGTTTGAGTTGTAGAGAGAGGCTGAATAGGCTGGGGCTGTTTTCCCTGGAAGCTGAGGGGTCACCTTATACAGCTATATAAAATCATAAGGTGCATATATAGGGTAAATAGACAAGTTCCTTTCCTTGCATAGGTTTATGGTGAAAGGGGAAAGATTCAAAAAGGATCTAAAGGACACAAAGGGTGATGTGTCTATGGAATGAGCTGCCAAAGGAAGTGGTGGAGGCTGGTACAACTACAAAGTGTAAAAGGCATCTGGATAGGTATATGAATAGGAAGGGTTTAGAGGGACATGGGCCAAATGCTGGCAATTGGGACTAGATTAATTTGGGATACCTGGTTAGCATAGAAGAGTTGGATTGAAGGGTTTGTTTCCATGTTGTACAACTCTATGATTCTCTATTAGCATCTTTCACTTCCAACAATTTGCAGCACAAACCATGTACAAAATGAAGGGCGAGGAAAGAAATCTAACTGCCAGGATACAAGCTATTAATGCTGTTTTCCAGTATTATTTTATATGAGCGACATTGTTGGAATGGAAATATTGCAAATTTAAATAGCATTTTCCCTCATCCCACATAATGACAGCACTGTTTTTGGAAGTTAGATGCGTTTTGAGTTTGAGTGAAAGGAGTTGGATATTATTTTTGTTCCTTCCAAAACCTGTCAGTACAATTATCTTGCTGGCTTACCAGCTTGAAAAAAAATTCACACCTTTTCCAGTTTCTCATTATTGATGCAGAAGACTTCCCACAGAAACCTTTCTCTCACGCCACATGTGACCCTTTCAAACTTAATTCATTTCTTTCAGATTTTCAGTTCTTTGTCAAGAAACATTATTTTGGCATTTAATATATTAGGTCATGAACACGAGAGATATTGGGTTGTACAATTTGCCAAATTTGGTGAGAAATTGAGATTGTAACTTGCAATCATCTCGGTACTTCACACTTAAATTATGCCTTTAAATAATAGTCTCCATGTTGCTGACATATTGAAATGTTGAAAATATTCATCTTTAATTGTTGATCTCTTTTGCTCTATTGCATTTCACTTGTTGAGAATAATTATTACCCTCAAAGAAGGAAGTGAACATATCCTTTATAAAATTCCTTCATGGATGCGAGGGCAGCATTTGTTACCTGTCCTTAATTACCCTTGAAAAGGTGATGCCAGACTACGTTGGTACTATCATACAGTCCTTTGACTCATCAAACCTGCACTGACAAAAACTACTCTAAATCTACAATTGTCCCATTTTCCTGCAATAGGCCCGTAGCCTTGAATATTATTCAGTTTTAAGTGCTCATCCAAATATTTCCTAAACGTTGTGAGGTTTCCCACTTCAACAGGATTCCAGATTCCCACCACCCTCTGGGTTAAAAAAAGTTTCCCCAAATCCTCTCTAAGTTTCGTCTTAAAATTATGCCCCTTTCTGAACGACCCATCATCTAAGGAGAACAGTTGCATTATATTTGCCCTGTCCATGTTCCTCATAAACTCAGACAGGTCCCATCTATCCTTCTCTGCTCTAAAGAAAACAACCCAAGCTTATCCGGCCTATCTTCATAGTTAAAATGTTCCATCCCATTGTTGTGGTTCTGCTCACCGAGCTGGAAGTTTTTGCTGCAAACGTTTCGTTCCCTGGCTAGGGAACATCATCAGTGCTGTTGGAGCCTCGTGTGAAGCGCTGCTTTGATGTTTCTTCCGGTATTTATATTGGTTTGTTCTTGCCGCTTCCGGGTGTCAGTTTCAGCTGCAGTGATTTGTATGTGGGGTCCAGGTCGATGTGTCTGTTGATGGATGTTCTTGCCGTTTTTGGGTGTCAGTTTCAGCTGTAGTGGTTTGTATATGGTGTCCAGGTCAATGTGTCTGTTGATGGAGTTTGGGGATGAATGCCATGCTTCTAGGAATTCTCTGGCTGTTCTCTGTCTGGCTTGTCCTATGATAGTGGTGTTTTCCCAGTCAAATTCATGTTGCTGGTTGTCTGAGTGTATGGCTACTAGAGATAGCTGGTCGTGTCGTTTTGTGGCTAGCTGATGTTCATGGATGCGGATTGTTAGCTGTCTTCCTGTTTGTCCTATATAGTGTTTTGTGCAGTCCTTGCATAGTATTTTATAAACTACGTTAGTTTGGCTCATGCTGGGTATTGGGTCCTTTGTTCTAGTGAGTTGTTGTCTGAGCGTGGATGTTGGCTTGTGTGCTGTTATGAGTCCTAAGGGTCGCAGTAGTCTGGCTGTCAGTTCTGAGACGCTCCTGACGTATGGTAGAGTGGCTAGTCCTTTTGGTTGTGGCATGTCCTCGTTCCTCGGTCTATCTCTTAGGCATCTGGTGATAAAGTTGCGTGGGTATCCGTTTTTGGCGAATACCTTGTATAGATGTTCCTCTTCCTCTTTTCGCAGTTCTGGTGTACTGCAGTGTGTTGTGCCCTTTTGAATAGTGTCCTGATGCAGCTTCGTTTGTGTGTGTTGGGGTGGTTACTTTCATAGTTTAAGACTTGGTCTGTGTGTGTTGGTTTCCTGTGTACCCTTGTGGTGAATTCTCCGTTCGGTGTTCTCTCTACTAACACGTCTAGGAATGGGAGTTGGCTATCTTTTTCCTCTTCTCGTGTGAATCGGATTCCTGTGAGTGTGGCGTTGATGATTCGGTGTGTTTTTTCTATATCTGTGTTTTTGATGATTACAAAGGTGTCATCAACATATCTGATCCAGAGTTTGGGTTGGATTTGTGGTATGGCTGTATGTTCTAACCTTTGCATAACTGCCTCTGCTATGAGTCCCGAGATTGGTGATCCCATGGGTGTTCCGTTGATTTGTTCGTATATCTGATTGTTGAATGTAAAGTGTGTGGTGAGGCACAGGTCCAGTAGTTTAAGTATGCCGTCCTTGTTGATAGGTTCGGCCTCCCGTGTTCTGTTATGTATGTCCAGTAGGTTGGCTATTGTTTCTCTGGCTAGGGTTTTGTCAATTGAAGTGAACAGTGCCGTCACATCGAATGATACCATGGTTTCTTCTTTGTCTATGTGTGTATTCCTGATGACGTCCAAGAATTCCTGTGTTGATTGTATGGAGTGTTTGGATCCGCTGACTAGGTGTTTCAGTTTTTGTTGTAGTTCTTAAGAACATCCATCAACAGACACATCGACCTGGACCCCACATACAAATCACTGCTGAAACTGACACCCGGAAGCGGCAAGAACAAACCAATATAAATACCGGAAGAAACATCAAAGCAGCGCTTCACACGAGGCTCCAACAGCACTGATGATGTTCCCTAGCCAGGGAACGAAACGTTTGCAGCAAAAACTTCCAGCTCGGCGAGCAGAACCACAACAACGGACACCCGAGCTACAAATCTTCAATCAGATTTTTGTTCCATCCCAGGCAACATTCTGACTAATCTCTCTGTACCTGCAATCCAGTCACGCCCTTCCCATAGTCCGGAAACCATAACTGCAAACAGTACTCCAGCCGTGGCCCAACTAAACCTCCAAGATAATCTCCATGCCCTTATGATCTATGCCATGACTGATAAATCCAAGTGTCCTACATGCCTTCTTAACTACCCCATTACCTGTCACCTTCAGGGATCTGTTGACAAGCACCCTAAGATTCCTCTATTCCTTTGAACTTCATGATGTACTGCCATTATTAAGTACTTCCTTGTCTAGTTACTTTTTCCAAAGTGCATCACCTCACACTTTCTCAGGTTAAATTTCATCTGCCTGTCTGACCATCCATTTATATCCTACTGTAACCTACAACCTAAAAACCTCTTCCTCACTGTCAACTCTCTGATAATCTTTATGTCATTTGCTAACTTACTTATCATCCCCCTCACATTCTCTCCTATATTAGTTATATCTATATCTATATATTTTATATATATATATATAACTATATCACAAACAGTAAGTAAGCCAGCGCTGACTCATATGGTTTGCCAATGGACACCAGCCTCCAGTCACACAAGTAACTTTCTACCACCTCGGTCTCCTGCTGCTAAGCCAATTTTGGATCCAACTTGCCAAATTACCCAAGTTACCCATGTGCTTTTATCTTCTTTATCAATTTCCCATATGGGATGTTGTCAAAGACCTTGCTGAAATCCATATCAAGTACATAAATTGTCTTTGTGATGCGGAGTGATGCCAACAGAAATATGGGTTCAGTTCCCATACTGCTGAGATAAACATGAAGGACTCTCCCTATCTCCTCATCTGAGGAGTGATGACCTTCGGGTTAAAACACCACCTTTCTAATGAGAAATCAGCCCTATGGTCTATTGGGACTATAGCTACTTCATAACTTTTTTTTTATCAAATGCACTACCCTCATCTACACACTTGGAGTCACCTCCTCAAAAAATTCAATCAAATGTCTTAGGCATGTTATCCCTCCAACAAAGTAATGCTGCCTATCCTTGCTCCTCTATATTGGGGAGACAGGCCGCCTACTTGCGGAACGTTTCAGAGAACACCTCTGGGACACCCGGACTAACCAACCCAACCACCCCTTGGCTCAACTCCCCCTCCCACTCCACCAAGGACATGCAAGTCCTTGGACTCTTCCATCACCAGACCATAGCAACATAATGCCTAGAGGAAGAGTGCCTCATCTTCCGCCTAGGAACCCTCCAACCACAAGGGATGAACTCAGATTTCTCCAGTTTCCTCATTTCCCCTCCCCCCACCTTGTCTCAGTCCCAACCCTCAAACTCAGCACCACCTTCCTAACCTGCAATCTTCTTCCTGACCTCTCCACCCCCACCCCCACTCCAGCCTATCACCGTCACCTTAACCTCCTTCCACCTATCGCATTTCCAACGCCCCTCCCCCAAGTCCCTCCTCCCTACCTTTTATCTTGGCACACTCTCTGCATTCCTGAAGAAGGGCTCATGCCCGAAACGTCGATTCTCCTGCTCCTTGGATGCTGCCTGACCTGCTGCGCTTTTCTAGCAACACATTTTCAGCTGCCTATCCTTGAGCAAACTTTGCCCTTCAAGTGGAGATTAATTCTCTCCTTCAAACTTCAGTCGTCTATAATTCCCTAAGTTATCTCAACTATCCTTCCTGTAAATTGGAGCTGCATTTGCTGGACAAGTATTAGCTGTCAAAACATTGCAGTCAATGTGGTGCAAATGTGCCCATAGTGTTATTAGGAGAGAGTTCCAGGATTTTGACCCAGCAACAGTGAAGGAACAGTGATATATTTCCAAGTCAAGATTATTTATCTTCGTGGAAACTTGCAGACATTCCCTTGTATCTGCTATCTTTGCTCTTCTTGATCAGAGAGGTCTCAAATTTGGAAGGTGTTGTCAAAGGACCGTGGTGAGATTTTCTTGAATGCATTCATGGATTTTACCATCATCTACCAGGCCAGCATTTATTATCCATCCCTAATTTAGTGGAACTGAACAGTTTGCTCGTCCATTTCAGAGTTAATCTCAATGCTGGTTTCCAGTTCAGATAAGGACAACAATTTTCCTTCTTTAAAGGGCATGAGAGAACCAGACAACAATTAGCGATGGCTGCTTTTAGTCTGAATTTTCCAAATTCCAGTTTTGTTGAATTCAAGTTTCACCATCTGCCGTGATAGGACTTGAACTCACATCCTCAGAATATTAGAACTAGGTCTGGGTGACCAGTCCAGTGACATTATCACTGCACCACCCTTTCCCCTGCAGTGCGTCTTGTAGATTTGTGCATTGCTGCCATTGAACATCAGTGGTGGAGGGAGTGAAAGTAGAAGGGGGTGGATGGTGTGTTGATCAAGTGGATGGGTTCAGAAAAAGATTCACAAGGGTGTTGCCAGGGTTGGAGGATTTGAGCTATAGGGAGAGGTTGAATAGGCTGGGGCTGTTTTCCCTGGAGTGTTGGAGGCTGAGGGGTGACCTTAAAGAGGTTTATAAAACCATGAGGGGCATGGATAGGATAAATAGACGAAGTTTCTTCCCCTGGGGTGGGGAGTCTAGAACTAGAGGTCATACGTTTAGGGTGAGAAGGGAAAGATATAAAAAAGACTTAAGTGGCAACTCTTTTGTGTAGAGGGTGGTATGTGTATGGAATGGACTGCCAGAGGAAGTGGTGGAGGCTGGTACAATTGCAACATTTAAAAAGATGGGTCTATGAATAGGAAGGGTTTGGAGGGATATGGGCTGGGTGCAGGCAGGTGCGAGTAGATTGGGTTGGGATATCTGGTCGGCGTGGACAAATTGGACTGAAGGATCTGTTTCCATGCTGTACATCTCTATGACTATGACCCTAAGTGGGGCTGCTTTGTCCTCAAAGAAAAATCCAATGGGAAGTTTGTTCTGTGGTGCATTTTTCCTTTGTGGCATCATGGACAGCAGTTGTCACCTGTGTCCTCGTGTCCTCGTGTCCAAGAGGAACTATATCCTTCTGCATGTAGATGTCATCTCACAATTTAACATGGCAATAGTTATACTTACAAGATCCTCTTTTAGGGAAGCACTGTTGTTGAATTATCAACATATAGTGTCCTCTCTAAGTTTTATTTTGTTCATTTACATCAGATGAGGAGCAGCTGAAACTATGTTTGGAATGACCAGACTCAGTCATCCAAAATGACTTGAGAGTTGAGCAACTTGAATAATCCAGCTTTAAGGAAGATGCTTAAATCCCAAAACGAAAACTCGTCAGAGAAAAGATTTGAAGAGATGGCTGTCCTGTGAATTTTGGAGATATGTTCAAAGTGTTATGAGTAAAGGATTATATCTAATCTGTACCTCAGACTGTTGCATTTCAGGTCCTCACTAGAATGTGTAATCATCACCAGATGGTTCTGTTTGGCATTCCATCCTCTGCCATGTGCTGGAGATAGGACTGGGATGTTGATGGCTGTTTATAGCCTTCTGTAGTAACATTGGAAATACTTAATGGAAAATGTCCACAGAAGTTGAGATACAAGATCTCCTTTCGATTACTGTGTCACTAAAGGTCTCAAGGTAACAGCATTAAGCTGCTTCTTGATGAATATTATATGTGAAAGCAGAAGATTAATGTGCCCAAGCCTAATTATTAAGAGGCTATCTGTCCAGACATGGAATGGTATGTGAGATGCATCTGTTGTATCTCCAAGTGCTGGACTGATGTGACAGCACTATTAGAGAGATGGCATTTTGACTCTCAGAAAAGGTATGCTTTTCAAACCAACATGCTCACTTACAGTCAGGGCTAATGAATTGTGATGTTTGAGGATGGACTTTTCCAGATGTTATGAGTCTGTTACTTGTATATGTGAAAAGGTTTTTACACTAAAGCAAAACTAGTCAGTATACAATTAGCTCTTATTTTAAAGTAGGATTATGTGTATCATTTTGTTTGTGATCTTCTGTGCTTGCTCAATGTAATTAATTCTTGTGCGCACTCTTTTGAATTCAAACTTATGGTATAGTTGTTAATTAACTTCATTCTTCAACTGGAACAAGTATGTGACTGGTGGGAGTGAAACTTGTGGTCAATAAGCTCAGGCTTTACTCTGGAATGGTCACCTGAACATGAAGCCATCACAATCTCCTGCCATATTCTGGGGAGGTCCAACGTATTTTCAATCATCTGATCTATGAACAATCTATTATTTAACTGTGCAATTAACCTTAACAAATATATCCTAGTTAGCAAGGCAGAAAGTATGCAGGTAAATATATTTTGAACAATTTTAAAATTGACTCTGCGACTTTTAAAAATTAATGCCTGAACCTGCCTCTGTGTCTCATGATTCATTTGACAGCTGTAAGTAAGCTGTGCAAATGTGTCCATTATGATGTGTGTTATCAGATTGTCCTAAAAGCATTATAATTTGCTAATGTACTAATCAATATCGTAATTCCGTTAGTAATAAAGTAAAAGCATCATGAGCTGATATTTCCGTACCAATGGGTCAGATCATTCACCAAATCAACCATGATCTGGGGGAGCACTGATCACTAAAAATAGATGAAAGTGCAGCTCTCCCAAGGAACATAATTTTCATTTCTATTTTGTTTTCGTTAAAAAGTTGGTCAAAAACTTTACAATTGCATGCCATCAAGTCTTTTCCAAGTTGAAACGCTTACTTTGCCATCTCTAAAGTTTTAAACATCCAGATTAATTGTGGCACATCTCATGTCTCACAAGCCCTCAAGTTCTGGGAAAGTAGAGCAACGTTTGTAGGTGGGCTTAGTAATCTACAAACACAGAGGTGTTGTCACTATTTTATAGGGAACCAGAAGGCGAATGGTAGCAGTTAAGGGAGAATCATGGCAAAGCAGCAAAGGGAAGAAAACAGAGTCCTTCCGTGAACATGCAGATTGGGACCAGATTGGACTCAATTGTGGTTGCAATGGAAGCCTGAAATGGGGGAGTGATCTGGACAGATCTGCTAGGAAGAGGGTTAATTGGATAGAAAAGAACATGGCAGGCAAGTGTTAAAATGTAATGTTAGGTTTCCTTTAGGGCCAGGATGTGCAGTACATGATTGGAAGTAAGGGGGTGGTTCAGAGGAAGGGGTCTTTACCAGGGTCTCTGGATGTAGCATCCTGCACTGAAACCCACATTTAAAGATCCAGGGTATGGTTCTTATAATGTAGTGGTAGTGTCCTACCTTTGGTCCAGGGGACCCAGGTTCAGGGTATGGATTCTTATGGTATATTGGTTGTGTCCTACTTTTGGCTCAGGGGACCTAGGTTCAGGATATGAATTTGTGTGGTGTATTGGTCCTGTCCTAACCTTGGCCCAGGGGACCAAGGTTCAGGGTATGGGTTCCTATGGTGTGCCCTACCTGGCAGTGTCCTACCTTTGGTCCCAGGGCACCCAATTCAAGTCCAACCGCGCTGAAGGTATATAGTAACATCCTGTTGATAGAAAATGTAAGAAGGATCCAGGATAGGTTTTTAAGTTGTCTAATTGCATATAAATGGACAATAGTGAATTAGCTGTGGGGATAAAAATCAAGAGAAACATCAAACAGAGGAGGCAATGGCCTAGTGGTATTATCACTGGACTATTAATCCAAGAAATGCTCTGGGGACCTCAGTTCAAACCTCATCAGTGGCAGATGGAATCAATAAAAATCTGGAATTGTGAGTCTAATGATGACCATGAAACTACTGCCAATTGGAAAAAAAACATATGGTTCACTAATGTCCTTTAGGGAAGGAAACCGCTGTGCTTCCTTGGTCTGGACTACAATGTGATTCCACACTCACAGCAATGTGGTTAACTCTCAAATGCCCTCAAGGCAATTAGGGATGGGCATAAATGACGGCCTAGCCAGCAAATGCTCACAATCTCGTGAAAAGTTCCCAGTCTAACCTTTCAGTTAGCTAGTTGACTCGTTGAGGTCAAGCTGGATTCCAGAAAGTGTAGTGAGTTTTTATTAGAAATCCTTGCTTAAGAAAGGATATTTCCTATCCAAGAGAGCATATAGAAGGAAAGTAGCAGAGGTTCACTCGGCTATAATCAGGGATGACAGGAATCCTCAGTGAGGGGCAATTGGGTTTGATTGGGCCTGTGCTCACTATAGTAGAAGGATGAGATAGGATCTAAATAAAACCCATCAAATTCTAGAAGAGGCAGGTAGACTAGATGCAAGGAGATTGAGGAGTCTACAATCAGGAACCAAAGTATCAGGATAACCTTTCGGGAAAATTTCTTCATTCAGAAGGGAATGAATCTGTGGAATTCTCTACCACAGAATGCTGTTGAGGTCAAGTCACTGGGAAGAAAGTGGGAATATGACATTGAGATAGAGGGTCAGGTATGATCGCATTGAATGGTGGAGCAGGCTTGAAGGGATGATTGACCGACTGCTGCTCCTACTTTCCAACTGAGTCAGCTTTAAAATGAGACTATTGGGTCAGCATGATTAACTTCGTTTGTTCTCAAAATATGGGTGAGGTCAGCAACACAGCAGTGATTCGCCGTCCCTGATTTCCTTGAGAAAGTAGTGGGAAGGTCATCTTCTTGAACCACTGCAGCCACTAATGTGGTGGATTCTGTTGATGTTGGATGCAAGGAGCCCACTGTGTTATATTCTACAAAACAAACCAAAGAACTGCAGACGCTGGAAATCAGAAACGAAAACAGAAATTTCTGGAAAATCTCAGCAGGTCTGGCAGCATCACTAGAGAGTTCTGAAGAAGGGTCACTTGACCCAAAATGTTAATTCTGCTTCCTTTCTACAGATGCTATCAGACCTGCTGTGTTGATGCAGCGATTGCTGCTTTTGTTTGTGCTTTTGTAACCTCTGATCCAAGCAAGCCCTCTATATTGTTTGCTGAATTTGATATTTACCTTGCCATGCCTGCGGTTGTGGTGTTGATGTAATATCAGAGGATACTAACTTTGGGAACTGCAATCAGTATTGGTGGCTCATGAGCTCAGATGGCTTCCAAAATGACTCTTTCTGTGTAAACAACTGTTTTTATATTTTAGAATGTACTTTCATTCATGAAAAAAAATCTTTTTATATACATAATCAAGTGGAGATGACTCTATCCAAACAAACCTAAGGCATCTCTTACTTGTACAAGTCTATATTTACATATTTGTGAGGCACTAAGAGGGTTTGAATAGACCTCCATTTGCTTTTGGCAGGAAGACCTCAGACAATGCTCTGTACCCACAGTGCCTTGCTTTAGTGCGTCCCTCAGCACATAGTTCTAGACGTAGGAATGTGCCAGTCTGCAACACTCAGTCAAAGTCAACTCCTTGCTTTGGAAGACCAACAAGTTTTGGGCAGACCAAAGGCCGCCTTTCACTGAGTTGATGGTTCTCCAGACACTGTCAATGTTTGTTTCGGTGTGCATCCCAGGGAACAGACCACAGAGCACAGAGTCCTGCATCACGGGGTTGCTCAGGACCAACCTTGACAAGAGCCACTGCATCTTTCTCCAGACTTCCTTTGCAAAGGCACATTCCAGAAGGAAATGTCTGACAGTTTCACCACACCCCCCCCCCCCCCCCCCCCCCAACCTCCACCCTTCCTTAGCTGTTTCAAGGGCATTGTGTGGTGGAGCAGACAGATCAAGTGGACATGTACAATCTCACAGGCAGTGCCCCCAGCCAAGTGACGTCTGCGTGAATGACAGACAGCAAACTGAGAGCCCAGCTCAGGCATTGTAATGACTGAGAGTCCCATGTGATTTCACATTAGAATCATAACCACTGTGTGGTGTATCTAACTGTCATGAGGAAGACCACGCAATATATGGAAGAGCTGCATTCAGAGCACATTTAACTATTTTTTGCACAATGTGTCCCTCCGTTACCTGCACCTCTGACAGGAACATGGCAGCGAAAGTGTGCTTGAGTAATGGCAGTGGTTGGGTGTAACAAATGACAGATTAGTTCGTGCTGCAATAATTGGCTATACCCAAATGGAATTACTTCAATGGTTGGAAGGTTGTGTGATAATTCATCACTGTGCATTTGACGTCAACTTGACAAACAAAAGACATTTCTCTCTTCCTGATGAAGGACATTCCTGATGAAGGGCTTTTGCCCGAAATGTCGATTTTCCTGTTCTTCGGATGCTGCCTGACCTGCTGTGCTTTTCCATCACCACACTCTTGACTCTAATCTCCAGCATCTGCAGTCCTCATTTTCACCGACATCCCTCTCTTTGTTGTGTTTGGATCTGAATTGACTGAATTCCTCCCGAACATCAGGTTAACCTCATGATGATGGAAAACGCAACAGACAAAAATGCTTGTCATTATCCTTTTACTGGGATGGCTTACAAATGTAGTTCATTAATGTAGATCCTGACATGAAATTAGTTAAGATTAATTGAATTGGCCACTCAGTGGATTGCTGTTTCCACAATACTGAACCATATTGCACGTAGAATTGCTTTACTAGCTGAGAACAGAGTAAGTTAGTTTTGGGAACTGATCCTCTGAATTTATAAACATGTAAGCTTTGGTATTGTGTACAGATTTGCATGTTTTATTCCTGCCTCAGGTCGTATTGAATTATTCGCATGAACATCTACAGAGGGACATGGAGGGTAATGTAGATTCAAGGAACAAACAGAATTTTCCTTCCATTTCAATGATTGGCTGGGCAGCCAGGCATCACTCAGTTATCTTAACCCATGCTACCCTTTTCCAGAGTTGGCTGTTTCAGGAGTGAGCTAAGGTGAAATTTCTCTGTTCAAAACATGGTGAATTTTTCATATTTTCTACCGTAGGGGACACTAGATGTTCAATTGTTGATATATTTATGGCTGAAATCAATTGGGTTTTGGAGTGTTAACAGAGCTAATGCAAGAAAATAGAGAGAGCAAAGGTCAACAAGTTCTGATTAAACGGCAGGTGAGATTTGAGGTCAATTCCTGAGGCTGTTCATCATGTTTTCTGTGTTCTCCATGTGCTGGGGTTGGGCAGAAACACATGAATAACCCCTTCATCTGCCTGGGGGGTGATAGTGTCGTGAAATTGTCACTGAACCAGTAAACCAGAGACCTGAGCTATTATTCTGTGTAAAGAGTCTGTGACCATTGTTGATTATTATTAAAAGCCCATCTGCTTCACTAATGTCCTTCAGGGAATAAAATCTGCCTTCCTTATCTGGTCTGGCCTAAACGTGACTCCAGACACACAGCAACGTGACTGATTCTTAAGCACTCTCTGGGTATTTAGGAATGGATAATAAATGCTAACCCAGCCACTGACAGCCTTATCAAACAAATAAAAATTTAAAAATTACATCAAGATCTGTAGCAGAATCTTGCAAGAATTCCAATGGAACCCACTTCAGCATCGGGAACATCTCTCTCCTTTGCTTTCATGATTTTGACAATTGGTGAGGTGAGATTCTCAACAGACAATAGCAAGTTACTAGTTAAAGGAGGATTATTGCTTGTTGACAGACCAAATCAGCGATCAATATTCAACTTTCCATCTTAACAAATTAGTTGAAGACATTTGATGCGGAGAAACCTTGACATGAAAACCAGAAGAAGTACCCAGTGACTTCAGCACACTGCTCGCTCTCATGAATCTCAATGTTTGATACTGGGCAGCAACATCTCAGGGAACACTCAATGGACACCAGTATCTCAGGGTACGCTCCATGGTCACCAACATCTATGGGCACATTCCATGGACACCAGTATCTCATGGTACGCTCCACGGTCACCAATATCTCAGGCCACACTCCAAGAACATCAGTATCTCAAGGCACTCTCCACGTTCACCAACATCTCAGGGCACACTCCATGGACACCAATATGTCAGACCAATCTTCACCGAGACCAGTATCTCCGGGCACACTCCATGGACACCAGTATCTCAGGGCATACTCTATGGTAGCCAATATCTCAGGGCACGCTCCACGGTCACCAACATCTATGGGCACACTCCATGGACACCAGTATCTCAGGGTACGCTCCACGGTCACCAACATCTTGGCACACTCCACAGACACCAGTATCTCAGGGTACACTCCATGGACATCAGTATCTCAGGGCACATTCCATGGTCACCAGTATCACAGGTCACACTCCACAGACACCAGTATCTCAGGGCACACCCCATGGACACCAATATCTCAAGGCACTCTCCATAGACACCATATCTCAAGGCACACTCTATGGACATCAATATCTCAGGACACAATTCATGGACACCAATATCTCAGGACACACTCCATGGACACCTGCATCTCAGCTCGCATGCCATAGACACCAGTATCTTAAGGTATTCTCCATGGCCACCAATATCTCAGGGCACATTCCATGGACACCAGTATCTCAGGGCAAACTCCATGGACACTAGTATCCCAAGGCACACTCCATGGTGACGAATATCACAGGCCACACTCCAAGAACACCAGTATCTCAAGGCACTCTCCATGTTCACCAATATCTCAGGGCACACTCTATGGACACCAATAGCTCGGGGCACACTCCATGGACACCAGTATCTCAAGGCACACTCCATGGTGACTAATATCTCAGGCCACAATCCATGAAGACCAGTATCTCCAGGCAAGCTCCATTGTCACCGGTATCTCCAGGCACACCCGATGGACACCAGTATCTCAGGGCACACTCCATGAAGACCAGTATCTCTGGGCAAACTCCATTGTCACTGGTATCTCCAGGCACACCCCATGGACACCAGTATCTCAGGGCACACTCCATGGACACCAATATCTTGAGGCAAACTCCATGGACACCAGTATCTCAAGGAACACTCCATGGTCACCAATATCTCAGGGCACACTCCATGGACATCAATACCTCTGGGCGTGCTCCATGATCACCAACATCTCAGGGCACACACCATGGAGACCAGTATATCAGGGCACACTCCATGGACACCAGTATCTCAGGGCACAGTCCATGGTCTCCGTATTTCAGGGTACACTCCATGATCACCAATATGTCAGGGCATCCTCGATGGTCGCCAACATGTCAGGGCACACTCCATGGACACCAGTATCTCAGGGCACACTCCATGGTCACCAGTACATCAGAGTGCACTCATGGTACTGGTCTCACACACACACATACACACATACACACACACACACACGCACACACACACACCCCAAATCCACAAATATTGGCTCAACACACGCTAACCTCATGGCCCATCTCCGATGCACTCACTGGACACCTCTGTACTTCTATACTTCAGTCTGAACTGGTGGCTGCCATTGTGCTTCTTCAGCAAAGACAGAGTGCACTCAGGGACATACATCAATGAACTGGCCCATAGACTGAATGTCTGGGTTCTTCACAAATTGCTATAGCGCTCACTTGTTCTGAGTCCAGCTAGACACTCACAGCATCCCTGCCTTGCCTTGCCTTGACTTTATACCCTTCACTCCCTCAGCCAGGGCTACCACATAATACCGGTGTCTTGCCTAACCATTTAGTTCAGTCACAAACGTGGGTAGGAAGCTGGTCATGACTATCAACAGACCTCAGTCAAGACGTGGGGTTGGGGAGGGGTGTGGTGTAATAGCATTCACTCATGGAGCTCCAGTGGAGCGAGTCTGATACCAGCCCGGGTATCAGAGGGTCCAGGTATTGGCACTTACGGTCAGAATGTTCTCTACAGAAAGGGTGAAGAGGCAATTGTTAGGCAGCCCACCAGCCATCTTTGCTCTTTCTGACAATTTGGAGGCTCTTTATGTCCTGCAATGAGAGGCTGGCACGTATTAAGGGAGTCCAAGGTGGATGGCACAGCTGTTACTTTAGTTTCAGGTGGAGAGGTGTCCTCAGTTAGTAAGTGGGCACTGCAGAGGGCACCCAGGAGGGTTAAGGGCTCTAGAGTTTGGGATGGGCAACAGCCAGTGAGGCAGGTGCTAGGGCGATTATTAGAGTATCAGCCTTGGTGAGAGTTGCTTACAGGAGAACAGAGGAGAGCGAGAATGAGACATCAGTCCGAAGGTGTTGGCATTTACACAAGTGTGTGAAGATCATTGACCTCCTTCCCACAATGATGCAGATTCCTCCAGAGAGCTGTAAACCCACTGAGATCTGTGGCAACCTCCAAGCAGACTGACAAGGTCTGGCATCGTGGCCTCCAAGGCTGGGTCTGGGGTAATGATGAAGAGCTGCATTTACATCTCCCAATCCAGCAGGATTTCTAGGTTGCCATCCACCTGCCTGCTGTGTGTGCAGGGCAGCTCCGGACTGACAGTGCTTTCCAGGTGCACAATGGGCTTTTACAGACGGCTTAGCTACAAAGACGCTAGGCAAAAGTGAGCTGCTGGAGACCAGAGTCTAGATTAGAGTGGTGCTGGAAAAGCACAGCAGGTCAGACAGCATCTGAGGAGCATGAAAATCGATGTTTCAGGCAAAAGCTCATTCCTGATGAAGGGCTTTTGCCCAAAACGTCGATTTTCCTGCTCCTCGGATGCTGCCTGACCTGCTGTGTTTTTCCAGCACCACTCTAATCTGGACTCTGGGTACAAAGAAGGTCTGTCTTTCAGTGAATAACACCAAGTGGCAAGCTGTCCTGGGAATGCCATGTGGTAAGATAAGGTCAGAAATAGATGTGAGAGTCACCATAGGCATGGAGTAGGTGGCTAATGAGGCCACTTTGGTAAGACTCACTTGAGAAATCTCACTATGCCTCACGGTGACAATCCATTCAAAGAAACATGATGCCAAAAAATGTCCATTTGTTCCACGCATTTACAATTCGCACAAACAATTACGAAGGTGGAATTTACTTGTGTTTTGCTTCTTGCACTGACTTTTCAAAAGAGGCACCACTCCTTTAGCTGGGAGAATGGGATACTGTCATGAAGTTGTTTGTGCTGTAGGCATATCTTATCCTTTCTCCCCATCCCCCTCTCCTTTTCGCAACACATCGATGCACCGTTGACCCTCAGTCTTTCAGATGTTTTGCTTTTGCAGTAGGAGGATTGACTGGGGAATGTACTGCACTCACTGGCCTCCTCTCCTGTTTTGTTTCATTTCCTGAGTTGGGTGGAGAAACATTTCTTTTTTAAAAAAAAGTGTGTTGGGAATGAGGTATTGATGGGACATCATTGTCAACATCGATTGAATTGCAGTCTAAGTTATTTATTTCCCGACTGGCAGCCAGAAGGATACTGTGCATGTATTGCGCTTGTCAGGGAGAAAAAAGGTGGCAGATTTGGACACAGAATGTCAATTAATCACCAATTTCATTTGTTTTACTTCCTTTTCCCTTCCCGTCCCCTCGATTCTGATCTGCTTTGTGGAACCAGTCACATTTTTGTATTGATGTACAGTGTAAAAAGAACATGAGCTGTGCATCTGAGTGCAAGTTGGCCCCATGATTTCTGACATATTTGACAAGAAATAACAAACACTGCACCAGCTTTCTGAACTGACTTGTTTTTTTGCTGTTCCATAACATAAGCTCTGGTGAAATCCTTTTGTCTTGTGTTAGGGGCTTATTATTACAACAGAGCGAGTTTATTATTGTAGCTTAGTTTATGATTTCCTGAATTGGACCACATCAGGTGAGCTAGCTGTCCCCTTGTGTGGTGGGTATTTGCTCTTCTTCGAGAATATAGCACAGCGCAGAACCACACAAACCAAAAAACATTACGTGATGAGAATTATTAAGCTTCAACCTGGTGCACCTTGGAGTCTTCCTTTTTATGGCCTATTCTGTTGTACTCATTACCCTTGACTGTACCAGTTGCCCCTTGAGGAGCTGTCAAAATGAAAGGCATTGATTATTTTTTTTTCCATTGCAGACAACTTCATGACCAAATGAACTAGCTGCTGTATCTCAGATGCACTTCATTGAATCAGCACGTTCAGCTCTTGTTCAACTCCTCGCCTTTAAAAACACAGCAAAAGCATTTCAGTCAATACTCCTCATGGCCTGGATCGAGTGACCACCAAAACCCAACAAACTCTGCTAGTTACGGATACCATGTGATATCTCGGTCTGTGTTCCAACAGATTCCCATCCACTGATAATTGTCTTGCTCAGCATGCAGTTCACTATATTGACTTTATCACAGCTGGGATTTCCTTGAACCTGTAGGTGCAGTGCAGAGAATCAGACTGTCGAACTCACTGTATTTTAACTCTCTTTCAACCAAAATATAATAGCTCTGTATTTTGCCGTGTGCATTTGACTGTTGCATTACAAGTAAATGTTGAAAGGATAGGATGGAGGGTGAGTGGCAATTGAATGTCTTAGCTGAAAATGTGTTGCTGGAAAAGCGCAGCAGGTCAGGCAGCATCCAAGGAACAGGAGATTCGACGTTTCGGGCATAAACCCTTCTCCTGGAATGTCTTAGGCTGGCTTTTGACCTACGATTAAATTCAGTTGAGTTCTGTAACGCTAAGTGTTATCAAAATAGTTCTTTCTTTGAGCATTTTTTGGGGATTTCAAGCTTCGCTTGGGAGGTAAAGATATATAGAATATCAAAGTTTACTCAAGTATCTGCAGGGAAGACTCTTCAATGAAGAGAAATCTTTTGCAAATTTTAGTTCCAGCTGTCCCACAATTCAAAGGTGACTGCACTTCCAGGTGATACAACAGTTTCAGCAGGCAGTCTCTCCCCATTTGATCACGTTTTGTACCTCTTCCTATAATTATATTTTGCAACCCTTCTATAATCACTTCTTTTTCCGGTACACATAAATGACACAATAAAGAGAGAGAGAAGAGCAACTTAATTGCTCTAAACTTCAGTAACCAGAGATAAATATAACTTGAACACCACGAATGAGAAAAATCATGGTTCTGAAGAGTCATATGTCAGCCTCAGAACCTTAACTCTTTTCCTCTCTCCACAGATCATCCCAGACCGGCTGAGTATTTTTCCAGAGTTTTCTGATTTTATTTCAGATTACCAGCATCAGCGATATTTTGTTTTTATTTAACACTACGAACTCTGTTAACTCTTTACTTCCCACACCAAGCTTATTCCTGCATTAACTCAGAGTTGGTCTTTTTGTGAAGTTTTTTTGGTTCCTGAAAATAGTGAAAGTCTTTCTACTGGGTTTGTTTAGTGTTTTGAAATGCACTGAAGCTCTCGGCAGGTCTGCAACCTGTGGAACTGTGCTGAAGAATGGGTTTTCTAATAAATGCAAGGCATTGGGAAGCACTTCGCCTGCAGCTACCAATCTGATTTTGAGTTCTAGGCAGTTAGTAGGCCCAGTCACACTGCACTGACAGGAGTTTGTGGCTAATACTGAAACTGTTAACCCAGGGAAGAATGGAGGCAATCTGATAAAAACCTACAAACTTCGAACAAGACTAGACAGAGTAAATGCGGGAGGGTTGTTGGCAATGACTAGAGAGTCCAGAACCAGGGATCACATGCCAGGCATACAGTGTAGGCCATTCAGGACTGAGATGGAGAGTGGTGAGCCTGTGGAGTTCTCTGTCCCAGATAGTGGCTAAGGTCAAACCATTGAATGTTTTCAAGATGGAGTTAGGTAGATTCTTAGGGCTGAAGGGGTCTTAGGGTATGGGGAGAAAGTGGGAAGGGGACCAAGGTACTGAGTTGGCTGATCAGCCATGATCATATTGAATGGGGTAGCAGGCTCAAAGGGCTGATTGGCCTACTCCTGCTCAGATTTTCTATGTTTCCCCGTTCCTATGACAGTAACTCGCACTAAGTGACCAAGTGATAGAGGTATACAAGATGGTGTGAGGCATGGATAGAATGGATAGTCAGAGACTTTTTCCCAGGGTGCAAATGGCTATCATGAGGGGGCATAATTTTAAGGTAATTGGAGGCAGGATTAGGGGAGATGTCAGAGGGAGGTTCTTTACACAGAGTGGTGGGTGCATGGAATGCACTGCCATCAGTAGTAGTAAAGTCAATTACAGGAAGGAAATATAAGCAGCTCTTGGATAGGCACATGGAAGATAGTTTGATCTTAGAGTAGGATAAAAGGTCAGCACAACATCAATAGCTGAAGGGCCTGTACTATTCTTTGTTCTCAATGAGCCCTGAAAATGATACCAGCATGTCAATTGCAATCAGGCCTATTTATATACTCACCAGTCACCATGTTTTTGCACCAGGCTTCAACAGACAGCAGTCAGGAGAAGGAATTAACCTGGATAGATCATCAGGACCTCTCTTAGACAATGGCGTCAGCTGTAAGCTGTCAGCCCAGTTGGTCATGCTGTCTGAGTCACTTGAGGCTTGAGCATCTAATCTGAGTTGACCCTCAAGTGCGTTATTGAGGAAGTGCTGCAATACCAGATGAGATGTGCCCCTGACTGCCCCCCATGGGTGGTCATAAAACTTCCAAGGCACTATTTCGCAAAACAGCAACAGAGATCTGACAGGGGTCCTGGCTAATGCTTGTCATTTTTTAAAAAAAGATTATCGAATCATCACATTCTTGCTTATGAGAACTTCCTGTGCGCAAACTGACTGTGATGTATCTCACAATTCAAAAGTGACTGCATTTCAAAAGTATGTCATTAGCCGTAAGGTGATTTCAGATGTCTTGAGGTTATGAAAAATATGACATGAACGCAAATCTTTGTTGCCACAGTGTGAGTTGAGATTGGCTAACAGGCCCTAGACAATTAATCTTTCGAGTCCATATGACATGACTCCAATTTAATTTGCTTGTTAATTTTCTTTCACATTGGCAATGAGTAACCTGTGATGCCTGGCTGCTAAGGTGCAGCTGTATTCAATCTGACATGTGTCTAGGAGGTATGTCACTCTTTGTGGTATATGGTTCAGTCTGAATATTTGCATCCAACAACAATTTTGAGCTTGTTTGCTAATGAGTTTTTTTTAAAGTATTGATTCATGGGATGTGGCAATCACTACCCAGGGCAGCATGTACGGCTTATTCTAATTTGCCCAAGAGAAGGTGGTTTGCCATTCTGAACCACTGCTGTCCACACAGGACAAGTGTTGTCGTATTTTCCAGTTTTGGTGCTGTGTGGTCCGTTTAGTTTCAATCTTTTTAGACTTCATAAGGGCTTGATCCAGCTGAATGATTTACTCAGCCATTTCAGAGAACAGTTGAGAGTCCATCGTATTACTGTGGGTCTGGAGTCACATATAGGACGGGTCAAGTCAGATATGATTGGCAGATTTCCTTACATAAAGGACATTAGTGAAATAGATGAGTTTTGCAACAATCAATGATAATTTCATGGTTACCATTTAACTAGCTTTTAATTCCAAATTTATGTTGATAGAATTGCAGCTGCTTTTAATGTCATGAATTCTGACTTTGAGACGAGATTCATTTCCAAGATTAGAAAAACAAACAATTTTTTTGTGTGTTTGTGTATGAGACATTTGAAGTGTGGTAAACATGCAGTTCATATCAATACACATGAATGTGTGTGTTAGCCTTGATTCAGTGAGTCACACTCGTGGCTGAGTCAAGAGGGATGTAACTCCATCCAGTGATCCAGTACACAATCCAGCCTCCATTACAGTACCAAGGGCGTGTTGCATTGTTGAAGTGCTGCTTTTCAATACTTAACCTGTTCTATCAAGTGAACATAAAAAAAGTCCTGTGGAGCAGGGAGCAAGAAAAGAAATGGGCACGCTCTCTGTTGTCTTTATGCATCAACCGGAATTACTAAATAATGACCTAATGATTGTCACTTATACAGAATCAGAAAACCTCCAGTGGAGGAGCATGCCATTTGGCCCATTGAATATACACGAACCCTCCAAAAAGCATCCCACCCAGACCCACTCCCCAACCATGTCACTTTGTATTGCCCATGGCTAATCCATCTGACCTCCGCATCACTGGACACTGTGGGCATGAACAATCCACCTAACCTGTCCTGGTCGTGGGAGGAGACCAGGACACGGGGAGAATGTGCAAACTCCGCACAGTTACCTGAGGCTGTATTGTACCCAGGTGCTGTGAGGCAGTAGTGCTAACCACTGAGCCACCATGTTATGTGCATGTTCATTTTATGCTCCTGAGAGTTTGCTATGTGCAAATTGGTTGCCGTATTTCCCACATTAACAGTGACTACACTTTAAAGAGTACTTTTATTGGCTTTGAATAATTTTTGGACAGTCTCAGATTGTAAAAAGATGTGTTTGGTGATCCAGTTTAATTAAAAAGAAAGTTGCTTTGAAAGGCGGCCATTCACTCACCCAGAACCAACTTGAGTGAGGTGCCGGCTGGGGAGCTTGGAAGGGGGTTGCCTTTATGTGCAGGAGGTAAACTCAGCCGACATTGTAAAAATGCTACCATTATCCAACTTCAAAAGGAGGTTGAGAAAACGTTGCTTCCTTCCCACTGCCGCTTCACCCGTTCCTTCTACTAAGAGATTAGTTCTATACAGGGCGACAGAATCCAAACAAAACACATAGAGCATGTGTGTGCTCTCTCTGCTGTATACACACGATCTTCTGAAAGCAGGGACACGCTAACACACCCCAAGAGTCAGTGACTAGTTTGCTGTTCGATCTATTCGTCTCAGAGCTGTTTGTATTTACAGAGAACTGTCAGATCCTGACACTGACGAGTAAGTCAGATAAGCTGCCGTTGCTGAGGTCAGTGCTAAACAGACTTTCTGTGCGGCACTATCGTTGCATGCCTATGCATTCATCCTGACGTTAATGGTCGTTAAAACCTTCACCTGTGCTACATATGGCCTGTAAATCCTTTACTCTGTCCGTACAGCACAGGCAAGACTCACTAATCCATCATTACCCCTGGCACATCTCCCTATGCCTGGCACAGACTGTGCATGATAAATGACTTTTTTTTCATTTCATCAATCTGTTTTATCCCCCTGCATTCCTAGAATGAAATAGTCCAAATATTTAACTTATCTCTATGTTTTACTTTCTAAAAAGTTCACCTAATAAAATGTATCATTTTTTTTTAAAAAGTTCTTAGGCATTCTGGATTAATGCAGCAATGAATCAATAGTATCTGTTTCAGTGTTTTTTTAATATAAGTAGTTGCATTGATGTGTCATTCCAGTCGACAGGACTGAGGTACAATCCGTTCTGACTGCATTTCATTGGGATGCCGAGGCAGCCCTCTTGCAATTCCTTTTGATCAAGTCTGTGCCGAAAGGTAAGTGTCAGGGCCCGAGAGAGCACAGAGACTGCCCTGTGACTCCGGGAGCAGGGTCAGAACGCACCAGCCTGGGCCACTGAGGTAGACAGCGAATTGTAGTCTCCCTCCCCTCTCCCCACCACACCCCCCACCCCCTCCCTTCAAACACACAACGAAAAAAAAACTCCCGAGGAACACCGAGTGGGAGGATCTCCTGTGCAGCCAGTGTTGGAACCACAACCCCCCAAAAAAACTGGGATTCAGACACGCTGGCTCTTCCAGACAGGACCTTGATGCGAACCTTTCTGCACCGGCGAGGAATGGCAAAGTGCCGGGTAACGGTGCGGACCGGTCAGTGCTGACAATGTCTGAGGTGAGGGCTTTAATTTATTTTGTTTCTTTGGTGTTTTTTTTAAGTAACTGCCTGCAGCAGCATCGGGACGGCACTGAAAGTTTTCGATTTGATCTTTCCAAAGAACTTCATGTAAATTCGCGTCAGTGTGGAAGATATCTGGACATCAGGTCACTCAGTGCCGGGAAATGTGCTGGACGGAGTGAATTCTGAGGGACGAAACAAATCCAAGGGGTGGGCAGTGTCATCGAGAATTTGCTGCCTCGTCTCTGAGCTGGAAACGATCTGCGTTTCAAGTGAAGCTAATTAGCTGCACGTCCTGACTTTATTGTTTGTAAATTATGTCGACAATCCTTGGGGCAGGATGTGTTTTCTTTGTGTCTGTGTCTGTATGTGTGTTTCTCTCTCTCTCAGATTGCTGAAGCAGTCAGCTTCATTAGTTCCATAATCTCGAGTGTGCTCGCTGCCTCCAACTCCTTGAGCCTGTCCTGCAGCACAGCGCGTTTTGGATGAGCTTGTAAGGATTTGTCAGCCAGATGTGACAAGATCATCAAGAGGCTGGGAAGAGGTGGGGGGGGGGGGGGGGGGGGTATGATATTAATCAGCACATAGCTCTCAGCTAAACTTTCTGATGTGCAGTGTAGTAACATGTTTTTCTCATTTCGTACTTAGCTTTGTGACCACAACATTGCCACAGTGTGATTGCCTGTTCCTGGGTGTTAGCTTACAAAGCTCCATAGTGGCAGAGGCAAGCTGACTGCAGTGTGCAGGTGACAACTTGCTGTTAGGTACATTGATTCTGCAGTGAATTTACAAAGGGCTTTGATCCTATGCAACTATCTCAGTTTTTCATTACCTGAGGTAATCACTTTATTCTCAGTGTGTTTCATTTCCTTTTACTCTCTTGGTCTAAGAATCACACCCTCTAAACCAGCATTTACCAATTAAATTATCAGATTAACCATCCACACTTAACTGCCATTACACCCCTCAATTCCTGAAGTTGAATAGAGTGACACATTCCTGGTTGACAGGTGAAGTTTTAGTTGAGTTGAAAAGCTTTTTATTGCTCCCCCCCACCCACCTCTTTTTTTTAAACATAAAAAAATTCCCAAACTGGGATCCAGGACTTAAACCTCTTTATACACAAACTATGAATTGCCATCTGTCAGTCAAAACAAATGCATCTGTTGTACCTGCAGTTCTAATGCAGTTTAATATGTATTGTTTTATGGCCTGTTTAAATGAATGAATCTTCGCAATGCCAAAATGTGTCATTCCTGTTGTTTCTGAATGTTTGGATGGAAGAAGCCCTGTGGGTGTATGTTATTGTCCACTTTGTTGCCGGGAATTTTCTGACGCTGAGAGTTGCTGTGGCTTAGTCGCTTTTAATACTTGCAGTTCTGTCGTCTTCTGTACTTGTGTTTTGTAAGGCAGTTAGCGTGTTTGAAATTGTGATACTGGAACAATTGAATATTGCTGTGCATATGCTACATTAAGGCAGATTGAATTAGAAAGTCCCAAGTATCAATGTCCACAGTACATTTATCCCAAGATCAATCTGCAATTCAAGTGGCATAAACAACTTAGTCCAACTTGGAATCAATTTTGCATAGATAGGTAACTTGTTCAAGGCATTAATGCCAGGGACGAAGCTGAAATGAGGTTTGTTTTAATGCAAATCCATAAAATGCATCTTTAACAGTATAGGTTAAAATAAAAGGGTTCACAAATCAAATGTTTCCTAAGATGCATTTGATTTCTTTTCCCTTTCTGAATTATCAATGTGCCAAAAAATGTTAACTGATAAATGGCTGAATATCAAAGGCTAACACACAAGCTGTTGACTGAAGTGGGCCATAGACTCCAGTTCGAACCAGGATCACACTTATTTTAAACAGACTGCAAGTCTAATGAAAGGATGAAATACTTAGTGTAGTTTCTCCAATCAGCTGCAACTAAAAATGTCAATTATTGGCCCTAGTAAAATTTAAATAGCCGCATTAAAATTCTGATGCGCAGAACAGGAGACTAATGAGTGAATATAGAGAGCATTAAAAAGGTGCAAATAATTTGGAATCAGTTCCATTTCTTTGCCAGTTTCACCTCAGTGTGTAAACCCCACTATTTATAATTGAAGAAAATTCATAACGGCCTGTAAGAAACCGTTTAGACACAGAGTCAAAAGCCAGTAGTTTCAGTGGGGAGTGCAAGTCTTGAAATGGAGAGACATGTACTGTGCTTATTATTCATTTTAAAATCCAGAGTTCCCAGTAAATACTTTTGAATCCTTTCCTCTGTAAATGGCAATTTATATTTTAAGTTTTATATTTTATTACAGTAAACAAGAAGTGTAGAGTCATTCTATATTTGTAGAGTATCAGAATATAGTCGACAATGTGGTGCTGGAAAAGCACAGCAGGTCAGGCAGCATCCGAGAACCAGGAAAATCGATACTTCGGCCAAAAACCCTTCATCAGGAGTGAACCTCACCCCTGCCGAAGGGCTTTTGCCCAAAACGTCGATTCTCCTGCTCCTCGGATGCTGCCCGACCTGTTGTGCTTTGCCAGCACCACACTCGTAACTCTAATCTCCAGCATCTGCAGTCCTCACTTTTGCCTATAGGAATATATTGTGTATGGCCAAACATGTGTCCCAAATCTGTTGGCGTAGTATTTATTATGGTTAGAGACAGAACTTCCTTTACAAGTTTAGCATGCTGTTTGGACCAGTCTCCTATACCGTGTTTGGGTATTTACATATTGCAGGTATCTTCTCCCTATCTGTATGAGTTGCTTCTGTTCCTTTTACACACAATTATCTTCCTGTGTGAAACAGCCCTAACTAACTGACTCGTTCCTGCCTGTTATGACCTATAGTAAATTTGACAGTGTTCCCCAGCTGCCACTTACTGGAGTTTAAAACATCTTGCAAACCAAATTTAAATGCATTATATTTGAGGGAAGGATATGTTTCTTTGTTTTGTGAATTGCTCCTTTTAATTTTAATAACTGGGTGACCTTGCTCCAGTTATGGTGAACTGCGATGCTTGTCAAACGTATCCTGTGAAATCTCCTTTCCTACATCTGGGGCCAGTAGTTAGATCATATTTTACTTTGCCGAACATGGTTGGGATAAGATTGTAATAAAATTTGCACAGATCTTCCTGCTCAAAACTGGACACTGGTCGACATAAATAAGATTAATAGTAGTCAGTGACTGGGCTTTTTTCTGCTTGGCTTGAATGAGATTTTTTTCCTTCCCATTTCTTCGTGTGCCCATACTAGTGCCATCAGGTATTTTTCTCATAACTTTGTATTTAAGGTAGCAGAATTTCTGCAGCATGGAACAGCTTAGATTGAGCTGTTTGCTTCAGAAGTAGAGTTCAAACTGTTCCATAACATAGCTAAGCTCCAGCTCATGGTTGAAACCTCATTGCAACCACCATGTGGCTTCCACCCATCCTCATGGATGCTGTCATCAGCTATGCTTTTAGATCTCTGCTTTCAGATTCTCTATACCAACCAGTTTTGGGATTGTGACCCACAGTGACTGAAGCTGCCCAAACCTACGTGACACGGGGAATGTGCAAACTCCTGAATACAAGGCACTCATGCCATCAATCTGCAGTTTAATGTAGTTCATGGATACTTAAGCTGTGTATCTAGTTAATTGTAATGCCTGAACTCCTTGCAGCCTTCTTAATCTGCAACATTTGGCTACTTTGGAAACAGATACAATAGTCGGCTTATTAAATTAATCATGACATATACCTTGTTATTAGGTATTGTCGAGTTTGGAGATGCTCTGTTTTGAATAATCTTTGTTTTCGCTTAGAATCAAATCTTCAATTTTTCAGAGCCTGTCGTGAAATTATTTTGTAAATCTTCTAGCAACACAAAGGGATTAAACATCATTTGAGCAAACATTTAGTTAATATAAATGGGTGAACTATCTCAGTGGGTTCGTTTATATATGAGAAAAGCTTATTTTAATTGGAGATAATTCCACTAGTTTTGGTGCAATCTTCAAATCCAGTCCTTTCTGCCCTCGTTTCTGCATGACCTGACATTCAAGGCTGGCACCAGCTTCACCTATAATTTGTGCAGAGCCACTATTATTTTTAAGCACTATGTTCCTTGAATTATTCCAGGTAATTGTTGGACTGTAGAGCCCAGTTTCTTTACTTGCTTTGTAACTTTCACTATCCATTCTAAACTCTCCAGTCATCCTTGTTTGAACCGTGAGGTGATATTGTCTTCAAATGAAGGAACTGAAGTGGTTTAGCTGTCAAGTTGCTGAAGTATTCTCTTGAAGTAGTTTGTCAGATAAGGGAAAGATTTATTAAAGTTGTTATCATACCCACCCCACTGTCCAAAAATGTTTATTTATACATAGATCCATTGCATAAGAGGGTCAATTCTGGATTCTCAAGTGGTTCATCTGAGATTCCTCTCTCTACTTGGTGGTCTAATCTTGTCTGCCACTGTTGTGGTTCCCCTTTGGATGTTTTTCCATCTGCTAGATTACCTTTAGTATCACTTATGATATGCACTGCCTTGTTTGTCAATAGTGACACAGTTTCCCATGCTGTCCATCTGGAGTCAGATGCTGTTTTCAATTTCCCAGTGTTTAACACCTACGTATGCTGAGAGTGGAGTATTATTTATCCGGACACGCTGAGATGTTCATACACCTAGGCTGTCCATGTAGCACAGTCTTGCCACACACCTGGCCAGTCCCTTCACTACAGGGGACTACAGTGTGGAATACTATGCTACGCGTCTCATATTGTCTCCTCATTCTACAGGCGTTATAAAAACCCCCATCAATACTGGGGAAAATGTGGGAAGGCCATGACATATTAGCTGACAACTGGTGCTGACATGAGATCAGCCCTCAACTGTATTTAAGCTGTCATCTGCTCTGGTCCCCAAACCCTGTCTTTCGATCCAGGTTTTCCTCCCCTCACTGACCTCGGCATGGGCGCTGCAGACTGGGCTGGGGGCTGCGGCAGTAGTTAAACAGTTCCATGATATTTTGGACTTGACTGTGATGGGGCGAGGCAGGTCCATTGTCACCATTTTCCTGTCCTGTGGCAGGATCTTGTTCCCTGACTAATCTCGCGTCCCAAGTATCTAACCCCCGTCTGTACTACTTGCTTGTTTTTGGGGTTCATCTTGAATCGAGTATCCCTTTATGAATTCTGGATCAGTGGTGCTGGAAGAGCACAGCAGTTCAGGCAGCATCCAAGGAGCAGTAAAATCAACGTTTCGGGCAAAAGCCCATTCCCTTTATGAATTGTAAAACTATAAAGAGAGTTCTGTTGTGAACTCTCTCTGACCCAGACATAGAATTCCTACAGTATGGAAGCAAGCCATTTGACCCATCGGGTTCACCTAGACCCTCCAAAGAACATCCCACAGGACCACATCCCATCCCTGTAACCCTGCATTTCCACCTGACCCGCACATTTTTGGACTGTGGGAGGAAACTGGAGCACCTGGAGGAAACCCACGCAGATAGAGAATGTACAGACTCCACACAGAGAGTCACCTGAGGCTGGAATTGAACCCAGGTCCCTGTCGCTACCCCACACTGTTACTGTTAGGATAGCCATTCACATACTGTAAGGTTGTACCATTATGTGGCTGAACATCGCACTAACTTAGCCTTTGCTCACTCATGACCCAGTGCATGGTGTGCAGGCTGTTGTGGAATTGTCCAAATCTCCTACCTCCATCCTCCTGTAAAAGTAAATTTATCTTCGGATTCTTGGTCCCACGGTACCAACCAGAACCCATTAGCTTGACCTAAATTTGTAAATATTTTACTTTCTGGTTTCAACCCGTTAAGGATGATTGTGGGACTTACCACTACTGCGGGTGTTCTCACAGTGTTATCATGTTGAGTGCCATAGAGTCGCATCATTAATGGATAGGATCTGTTGGGCTTTTTGACTGATCATCTTCAGGAATTGGTGATTGAGGCAGTTAGCCTCAGGATCCCATGACCTGTGGGTCCTTATACAATTGCCTCCACAGGCATCATGATCTCTGGCTTTACCGAGTATTATTTATGGGCCCGGTGGTTGAGTCACTACTGGAGAGGTGTCAATGAACCCACTGCCTTGTTTAGTAATCACCTTAATTTCAGGTAATACCTGACAGAGGAGTCTGTATGTCCCATCCCCTGATCAATCTCTTCTTATAACTCATAGAGTCATAGAGATGTACAGCATGGAAACAGACCCTTCAGTCCAACCCATCCATGCTGACCAGATATCCCAACCCAATCTAGTCCCACCCGGCCCATATCTCTCCAAACCCTTCCTATTCATATACCCATCCAAATGCCTCTTAAATGTTGCAATTGTACCAGCCTCCACCACATCCTCTGGCAGCTCATTCCATACACATACCACCCTCTGCGTGAAAAAGATGCCCCTTAGGTCGCTTTTATATCTTTCCCCTCTCACCCTAAACCTATGCCCTCTAGTTCTGGACTCCCCAAACCCAGGGAAAAGACTTTGCCTATTTATCCTAGCCATGCCCCTCATAATTTTGTAAACCTCTATTAGGTCACCCCTCAGCCTCCAACACTCCAGGGAAAACAGCCACAGCCTGTTCAGCCTCTCCCTGTAGCTCAGATCCTCCAACCCTGGCAATATCCTTGTAAATCCTTTCTGAACCCTTTCAAGTTTCACAACATCTTTCCAATAGGAAGGAGACCAGAATTGCACGCAATATTCCAATAGTGGCCTAACCAATGTCCTGTACAGCTGCAACATGACCTCCCAACTCCTGTACTCAATACTCTGACCAATAAAGGAAAGCATACCAAATGCCTTCTTCACTATCCTATCTACCTGCGATTCCACTTTCAAGGAGCTATGAACCTGCACTCCAAGGTCTCTTTGTTCAGCAACACTCCCTAGGACCTTACCATTAAGTGTATAAGTCCTGCTAAGATTTGCTTTCCCAAAATGCAGCACCTCGTATTTATCTGAATTAAACTCCATCTGCCACTTCACAGCCCATTGGCCCATCTGGTCCAGATCCTGTTGTAATCTGAGGTAACCCTCTTTGCTGTCCACTACACCTCCAATTTTGGTGTCATCTGCAAACTTACTAACTGTACCTCTTATGCTCGCATCCAAATCATTTATGTAAATGACAAAAAGTAGAGGGCCCAGCACCGATCCTTCTGGCACTCCACTGGTCACAGGCCTCCAGTCTGAAAAACAACCCTCGACCACCACCCTCCATCTTCTACTTTGAGCCAGTTCTGTATCCAAATAACTAGTTCTCCCTGTATTCCAGGAGGTCTAACCTTGCTAATCAGTCTCCCATGGGGAACCTTGTCGAACGCCTTACTGAAGTCTATATAGATCACATCTACTGTTCTGCCCTCATCAATCTTCTTTGTTACTTCTTCAAAAAACTCAATCAAGTGATAACTATATTTTTCACTGGAGCTTGTCTTCCCTTCATTTTCAGTATTTTCCTTTGTATATCTTTCCAAATTATCTTCTTAGGTCCATTCGTACGTCTAAGTCAGTGAACATTTCTACCCCAGTATTGTACAATCACGAGGACCCTGAATTGGACTGGGATTAACATCCCTTTTATTTCCAGTAGCTGCCTTTGACTTTTATATGCTATCACTCATTGGCACCCTACTTCCTGAATGGTTATAGAATATCTGGTGAATGGCAAATGATGCATATTGATGCCCTTTGTTTTGTAACATTTAACACTGCCAGCTACTCTAATAATGCTATTATATACCTCTTCACCTATTGAGGCTTTGTCTTGGCCAGGTTCTCAATGATACTGATCAGTTGAGAGTTTGACATGTTGGTGTGATTCTCAGAGATGCTACCAGGAATTGCATTGCCTTGTTTGTCGGGGACCTGTGTTGTGATTGTCTGTTAATGTTAGGCACCCTATCTGCTGGTCCAAAAGTCAAAAGGTATCTAACGCCAAACTCTGTACCTTCACTTTAAATCCATTCCCTTCTGCCCTCCATTCTGCTTCTATCTAACATGAAGTCATTGCTCCATGGCCTGACATTTGAGGCTGGCATCAGCTTCTGTAATTTGTGCAGAGCTGCTGTTATTTTTAAACACTCTGTTCCCAGAATTACATCACGTGAATAGTTGGCATGTACAGCCCAGTTTTTTAAACTTGAAACTTTAATTTTGTTGTCCATTCTAAACCTTCCAACCATCCTCGTTTGAATTGTGAGGTAATATTGTCTTCAACTGAAGTCAACACTGAGACAGCTGGAGTGGCTTTGCTGTCAAGTTGCTGAAGTATTCTCTTAAAGTAGTTTGTCAGACAAGGTTTATTCAAGTTGTTATCAATGTTTACAAAGCCAGCTTTTTTAAAAACACTCTGCTGATTGACTTGACCATATGACCATATTGTGTACTACTCAGTTGTCACAGTATTTGTACATCTGCATGAGACACAACAAATTATCTTTTGTCAACTATTTGTGTGGGTGAGTCCCAGATTTATTTGTGGTGGTAGCAATGTGAATATATATCAACCAGAGTTAATCAATTATTAGCTAATTTTACAAAAAAAAGCTAATATTACAACCTGCAATCAGAATCTTTGGTTTCAAAGCAAATTTAAATGCCAAATTGAATAAATATTTACCATGTAAACATTTGAAACCCATTACATGCACTTAAGTTTTCTCATGAGAACTATCTTTTTCTGAAAGCACATAAATGCATTAATCAATATTAGGGCATGTCTTTAATTCATGTAAAATGTGTTGGCAATATTGGCTGGGATGTGCTACATTTCCAATAATAACATTATTATGGTGTTATTTATCTGTTGGTTTTAACTTGAGAGAATAATTAGCTTCAAGTTCCCTTTGCATTGGCTCCATAGATATGTCACGGAAGAGGTTAGGCTGGGAGGGTGGGGAATTTGCCTTGCATTGTGACATTCCTCAGACACAGCAAGAAGATGAAACCAGGTCTTGCCCTCACCATGCAGCTGGGATTTTCTGGAACCCCCCTATTTTGAGGTTAATAGGTCTGTTACTGTAGTAGGTCTATAAACAGAGAGTCCTTGTTAACCATATTAGAGTGGTGTTTTGCCTGTTTCTGTTGCTTGTGCATGTGTTGGTCAAGATTGCATGGTGCAATTTGGAGATTGAGGGAAAGCTATTATAATTGGACAGGGATTGGAAGCTGATCTGATGAAAGCTTCAGGAATATGTTCAAGCCGCGTTTTTAAGCCTGTGCAGGGCCCAGCAGGAGATGGCTTTGGGTCAGGTACATGCCTGGGTGATGGAAACAATCTGCATAACTGGGACATCTTATAGTTCAGCGTCATGAGTGGGCATCCAAGGAGGAAAAATAGGCTTTGGTGTTAAATAACTTTTCCTTGCTTAAGTATGTTAAATACCAGCTAACTTGTATCTACCTAGGGATCTGATACATGTGATAATCCCAATCTCTAAATCACACTCCTGTGAAAGCAGTGATAAGTACAGTCTAGTTACATCTGATACAAAGTTCACATAACGCCTCTTGTCCCAGCAAACTAGGAATGGCTTATCATACTACAACACAGTGAGTGCCAAGTGTGTGGGTTTAACCAGTTGCGTAAGTATGCATCCAGCACAGAACATTTCAAGTCCAATTCATCAGAAGTACCTTAAGCAGCAGAAATTTAGTTTGTGGTGAGTTTGTAGTTACTCTTCCAAGGTTCAATTAATTTGACCATCCAATTATCAATGCACCTTGGGGTACCTCAGAACTGCCTGACCTAAGAATCTAATAACGAGACTAAAAAATTGATTCCAGTTACCCATTGTCATCATGAAATCAACTCAACTCTGAAGAGGTCCTACTTACTGCTACTAGTTGGATTTGTAACCAAATGAATGGTTTAACCAGTCATGGTAACAGGCAAAACCTTTTCTGCTGAGCTAAAACACCCCAGGTGTAACTATGACCAATAAATTGATCATCGAAGATCAATCACATTGTTTCATTGCTTCTTGGAAAATATGTAAGATCCTCGCCACATCAATTGTGATAGTGAGTATTCTCAGTCACAGACTATTACCAGGTCAAGAAACTCTAATAAGTTGCGTACAAATGGAAATGAGGCACAGAAACAAAAGAATAGACAAAATAGTCTATAGTACAGTTGATGCTTTATGTTAAAAATAACCATCTTGGCTTATTAAGAGAATTGACCGTTTTGAGGCCCTCTTCGGAAGTTTTCATATGAAGATGTTAAATGTTCCTTTATAGAGCTTTAAGACAATGCTATAAAACAGTGTCAGAAATGGACTACAATTCAGGAATGCAAGAAGATTCTTGAATTAAATGCACAGTGACGGATTGAAGGCCAACATTATTTAAACCAATAAAGGCTAAAATTTAAATAATTTTTATGGGAATTTATGTCTGGCTAGCCAAATGATTACTTTAAAATTGCTACAACATGGCTAGAAAGAGCCAGTCCAGATGGCATATGGCCATTATGTGAACTCAGGCTCCCATATCCAAGCCTGATTGTTGGGAACATTGGGCATCTTTGGGTCCTGTAGTGGTTCTGTTCGCTGAGCTGGAAGTTTTTGTTGCAAACGTTTCGTCCCCTGGCTAGGAGACATCATCAGTGCTGTGGAGCCTCCTGCGAAGCGCTTCTTTGATGTTTCTTCTGGCATTTATAGTGGTCTGTCCTTGCCGCTTCCGGGTGTCAGTTTCAGCTGTCCGCTGTAGACCACTATAAATGCCGGAAGAAACATCAAAGAAGCGCTTCGCAGGAGGCTCCACAGCACTGATGATATCTCCTAGCCAGGGGACGAAACGTTTGCAACAAAAACTTCCAGCTCGGCGAACAGAACCACTACAACAAGCACCCGAGCTACAAATCTTCGCACAAACTTTGATCTTTGGGTCCCTTTTTATTTTTGATGTCTTTAGTTACATTTCAGAAAATTAATCCTGGCCACAAACTAGATACGCAGGGGCTTTATTGCTCCCATATTGCTACCAATGACATCTTGGCTGCAGATATCTAATTGATCAGACAATGAACAGAATGCCCTTCGGAAGTTTTGGTGGCAGTCCACATCACGTCCAGTTTATGCCTTGCCGTTGCCCAATGATCCATTGTTACAGCTTCCTTTGGTTTCCATTTGATCAGCTTTTGGATTCCATGGATGATGAAGCTGGCTGAGAATGTGTGTCTTTGCACTGAAGAAATAATTTGGATTGTGCCCGCATTTAAATAAAGACAACCTTCTCCTTTTGAAATTTAAACAATTTCTTTAAAAGATAAATAAGCAACCAAAATGCTCAGTCTTTAGAATACAGTGAATCAAAATTTTGTAGCAGGATTGTTTCCTTCACCCCACCCCCATAACAATCCTATGACATCAATAACTAAATGAATAATCAAAAGCTATACTTTTCTCTCTGTACTGCCTGATGAAACCATCTCCTCAGAACTAAAGATGTTCCTCAGCTCTCATTTAGACCAAGTGGAGCATTATTTCTGTAAAGGAGTTAAGAAGACCAAGTTAGGAAACCTACCAACCTGGCAGAACCATCTTGATTAGAAGTGGCCTTCCTGGACAGAATGAGATTGAGGAAAAAAACCAAGACAGGCAGGTAGTGAACCAGCCGGCTGGAATACTCTCTCCTGTTTGCGGAGATGTTGACCCAGTTTTACAGGTGAATGTCAGACACTGATTCCCTCACCCTGAGCCAAACCCGCTTATATACCTCCCATACCTTTCATATTCCCCTACCCCCTCTTTGAATCCTTCCCAGTCACTCACTCAGTATGTGGACAGACTTCACGATATTATTGAAAAGGACATTAAAAATAGAGGTACAATACTCTAAATCATTCATGCTGAAAATAAACTTTCATTCCGAAAACACATTCAAGAAATGTAAATTCCCTTCGTTGATGTAGGAGTTGGGCTGTCATGTTGAGGTTGTACTGGATGTTGGTGAGACCCCCATCTGGGAGTACAGTGTGTGGCTCTGGTCGCCCTGTTATGGGAAGGATATTATTAAAAACTGAAGTGAGTTCAAAAAAGATTTACCAGGATGTTGCCCTGAATGGAGGGTTTGAGTAATAAAAATAGTTTGGAAAAGCTGGGACTGTTTCTGTGGAGTGTAGAAGGTTGAGGGGTGACCTTATTGAGGTTTATAAAATTATGAGGGGCACAGATAAAGTGGATGTCAAGGGTTTTTTTCCCTAGGGTGGGGGAGTTCAAGACTAGGGGGCATATCATTAAGGAGAGAGGAGAAAGATTTAAAAAGAACACGAAAAGCAACTTTTTTACACAAAGAGTGGTTTGTGTGTGAAATGAACTGTCAGAGATAGTGGTGGATGCAGATACAGTTATAACATTTAAAAGATATTTGGATAAGTTCATGAATAGGAAGGGTTTGGAGGAATATGGGCCAAATGCAGACGGGTAGGACTACTTTAGTTTGGGAACATGGTTAATGTGGACTGGTTGGACCAAAGGGTCTGTTTCCATACTGCATGGCTCTGTGACTTTGTAAAACAAACACGTATCCTCTGCAAAATCAAAGACAGGTAATCCTTTAGTCAACTCTTTAAACAGTCAATTAAAATGTGAACACATACCTTTTGCTGAGGTAAGGTACTGGATCTTTATTAGTTCTGCCAGGCATTCATAATAACCCTAGCTATCAATACAATTTCTAGAAATGTCAGCAGTAGAATTGTTAAAATTGAGTTGCAGTTGTTCAAGCCTAAATATTGCTGGGCATTGAAATCTCAGTCAAAATATGACAAGAGTTTCTCAGCACAGTTTTGTATAATATTGAAAGTACTGCAGCATTTTCTCATTTGCAAAAATTAATGTCAACACATACAAAATGGCCTTTTTATTCCAGACCCCTATATTCAATCAATGCAGTAAAAATACATTTAACTTACAGTACAGCATCCACACCATTTAAACCAAAGGAACAATTTTGTTTTTGTATTTTGAAACATGTCAACGAAAGAATTCCAGGAGCAGGTCGCTGCTCTTTTTTTGCTTCCTGCGTCAGATCAGATTACTTCATAGTTTGCAACTCCTCAGAGATGGCGTGAATTTCATATCAAATTGCATGTGACTCCATGAAAATAGCAGGGGCTCTGAAAAGCTTTGAGCAGGCAAGCACGGGTGTGCAGGTATATTGTCCTCATCCTTACCCTGGGTTCTTCAAATCCCACAAGGCAGGAATGTGGGCAAGAATCCCAGGATCAGGTCCTCATCCAAAATGTTTAATCCCCGCCGACCCCCCCCTCCCCCTGGACCTTCCTCCTGATGTGGACAAGGTGAATGAAAGTTTGAGCCCAGTGTAGCCATTTCAGATTTGGATCAGATTTTTACAAATTCATTTTGCTATTAAGGAATTCACAGTCCTAAAAGGTGTCCCTGAGTATATATTGATGCAATACGCAAACATATGAAATATCAATATTGCTAGTGATGCTAAATATATCTAGGAGAACAAAAAATATTGTTCTCATTCAACCTCTTCCACAACCCTCTAAAGAAATTAGTCACTTAAATAAAAATAAAATACTGCAGATGCTGGAAATTGGAAACAAACACAGAAAATGCTCATTTTTGATTCCCATTCATATGAGGAGTCGTACTTGACATGTAATGTTAATTCTGTTTCTCTCTCCACAGGTGCTGCCAGACCTGCTGAGTTTCTCCACAATTCTCTGTGTTTAAGGATATCAGTCACAAATTCGTCATTGCTTTTAACTATTAGATTGATCATTGCAAAGGTTGTTGCTGAATACTTTGTGCTGAATGATTTGATTTGTTTTTGTTTTGAACATTTCCTGAATCAAACTCCTATTGTTCTTACCTCCCTTGCCGTTAAGCATTTTGTTTGAGCTCCGTGTTAAGCACTTTTCAAATTCCAGGAGGCTGTTAGGAATGATCTTTTGTTTTGGAAACAAATTGTCACGATTATTACCTTGTGAGTGTAGGGAAATATTGTTTAGAATGCTTAAGAAGTGTGCCTTTGATGGTGTTCTTATGGTTTGATGCATGGTGAAAACTTTATATTGTAAATGTCTATGTGTACTGTAAATGAAGCCTTCTTGTGCTGACACTTATTAATATGAGCAATTTAGGTAATCCATCATTCTAGAGGCTTTAAACTCTTACTCTAAATGCCCACAAGGAATTTTCATTCCTACACCATACTGCTGCCTTTTAATAGACTCAATTGTCTTACAAGAGCTTTGAAAAATATCAAGGACTGATCCTTCAAATGCCTAATGTGCATCAACATCTGTAGTCTGGCGACGGGTGCATTTTTTCATGTTAGGTCAATGGTGCTGAAAGTATTAAAGGAATAGTGCAGATTTAACTGCAAGTGTAAATTCGTCTGGGTTTCCAAATAGGACAACAAAAAAATCACTAGCTTACTAGAAAGCAGTAAAGTGATAACATTTCAATAACAATGTTGATTAAATTGTTCAATTTGAGCAATAACTGCTCCACACATTTCAATCGTGCCTTTTCAGAGGAAAAATATTCCCAAAAGTATTCATAATATGTACATGCTAGAATAAAGCTTATACAATGATTTCTTAAGGTGCTTAAACTGTGATCTTGCATTGTCAAAAATGGGACTTTAAATCAACTCTATATTAGAAAAAATTTGGCATTAACTTCCCACCCAGATGAATGAAGGGAAAAGCTTCATTCTTTTAGATTTTCCCTAGAGATAACTGCAGCTCATTGTGTGTCCCAGGCTGATGTATAAAATTGTTGATTTGCATGCCCCAATGAGCAAAACATCAAATCTGTGCCATCCCTTAGATTCTAGGCATCAGGATCAACTTCCACATCAGACTCTCCAATTTTAACCAAGGAATTATGTTCTTACCAAATATTCTGAGCAATGATGTCGTACTGGTATTATCACTGGACTGTTGTTCCAGAGACCCAGGTGATATTTGGGGGGACCTGGGTTCAAATCCTGTCCATGGTGGAATTTGAATTCAATAAAAATTTGGAAGTAAGAGTCTAATAGAACATAGAACATAGAACATAGAAAGATACAGCGCAGTACAGGCCCTTCGGCCCTCGATGTTGCACCGACCGAATCCTACCTAACCTACACTAGCCCAATAACTTCCAAATGCCTATCCAATGCCCGCTTAAATGACCATAAAGAAGGAGAGTTCACCACTGCTACTGGCAGGGCATTCCATGAACTCACAACCCGCTGTGTAAAGAATCTACCCCTAACATCTGTCCTATACCTACCACCCCTTAATTTAAAGCTGTGTCCCCTAGTAACACCTGACTCCATTAGCGGTAAAAGGTTCTCAGTGTCGACCCTATCTAAACCCCTAATCATCTTATACACCTCTATCAAATCTCCCCTAAACCTTCTCTTCTCCAATGAGAACAGCCCCAAGTGCCTCAGCCTTTCCTCATAAGATTTTCCTACCATTCCAGGCAACATCCTGGTAAACCTCCTCTGCACTCGTTCCAATGCCTCCACATCCTTCCTATAGTATGGCGACCAAAACTGCACACAATACTCCAGATGAGGCCGCACCAGAGTCTTATACAGTTGCAACATGACCTCAGGACTCCGGAACTCAATTCCTCTACCAATAAAGCCCAGTACACCATATGCCTTCCTCACAGCACTATTTACCTGGGTGGCAACTTTCAGAGATCTGTGTACATGGACACCAAGATCCCTCTGCTCATCCACACTACCAAGTAGCCTACCATTAGTCCAGTAATCCATCTTCTTGTTACTCCTACCAAAGTGAATGACTTCACACTTAGCTACATTGAATTCCATTTGCCACCTTTCTGCCCAGCTCTGCAACTTATCTATATCCCGCTGTAACCTACCACTTCCTTCCTCACTATCCACAACTCCACCGACTTTTGTGTCATCCGCAAACTTGCTTACCCAGCTTTCAAGCCCTTCCTCTAGATCATTTATAAAGATAACAAAAAGCAATGGTCCCAAAACAGATCCTTGTGGTACACCGCTAGTAACTGCACTCCAAGATGAACATAGTCCATCAACTACTACCCTCTGTCTCCTTCCAGCCAGCCAATTCATAATCCAAACCTCTAATGTATCCTCAATGCCATACATCCGTAGTTTTAGCATTAGCCTACCATGGGGAACCTTATCGAACGCCTTACTAAAATCCATATACACAACATCTACTGCTTTACCCTCATCCACTTCCTTGGTCACCTTCTCAAAGAACTCAATAAGGTTTGTGAGGCATGACCTGCCCTTCACAAAACCATGCTGGCTATCCTTGATCACGTTATTCCTATCCAGATGTTCATAAATCTTATCCCTTACCATTCTCTCTAAGACTTTGCCTACCACTGAAGTCAGACTCACTGGCCTATAGTTACTAGGGCTATCCCTACTCCCTTTCTTGAACAAGGGGACCACATTCGCTATCCTCCAGTCCTCTGGTACTATTCCCGTTGACAATGACGACATAAAAATCCAGGCCAATGGCTCTGCTATCTCCTCCCTAGCTTCCCATAGGATCCTAGGGTAAATGCCATCAGGCCCAGGAGACTTATCTATTTTCATCCTCTCCAATATTCCCAGAACCTCTTCCCTGCATATTTCCAGGCCATCCATTCTAATCATTTGTGACTCCATATTCACATCAGCAACAGTGTCCTGTTCCTGAGTGAATACTGATGAAAAGTATTGATTTAGTGTCTCTCCAATCTCCTCCGCCTCCACACACAACTTCCCACTACTATCCTTGACTGGACCGATACCTACCCTAGTCATCCTTTTATTCCTGACATACCTATAGAAAGCCTTTGGGTTTTCCCTAATCCTACCAGCTAAAGACTTTTCATGTCCCCTTCTCGCTTCTCTTAGCTCTCTCTTTAGATCCTTCCTGGCTACCTTATAACTCTCTATCGTCCCAACTGAACCTTCACGCCTCATCTTTACATATGCCGCCTTCTTCCCTTTCACAAGGGATTCCAATTCCTTACTAAACCACGGCTGCCTCACAAGGCCCTTTACACCATGCCTGACCGGTACATACTTATCGAGGACACGTAGTAGCTGCTCCTTGAACAATCCCCACATCTCATTAGTGTTCTTCTCTTGAAGCCTGTTTTTCCAATCCACACATCCTAAGTCATGCCTCACCGCATCATAATTTCCCTGCCCCCAGCTATAACTCTTGCCCTGCGGCGCACACTTATCCCTCTCCATCACTAAAGTAAAAGTCACCGAGTTGTGGTCACTGTCCCCAAAGTGCTCACCTACCTCCAAGTCTAACACCTGGCCTGGTTCATTACCTAGAACCAAATCCAGTATAGCCTCACCTCTTGTTGGCCTGTCTACATATTGTGTCAGGAAACCCTCCTGCACACATTGGACAAACACCGACCCATCTAATGAACTCGAGCTATAGCTCTCCCAGTCAATATCTGGGAAGTTAAAGTCCCCCATAACAACCACCCTGCTACCTTCACTCTTTTCCTGAATCATCCTCGCAATATTATCCTCTACTTCTCTAGGACTATTAGGAGGCCTGTAGAAAACACCTAACAGGGTGACCTCACCTTTCCTATTTCTAACCTCAGCCCAAACTACCTCAGATGGCAAGTCCTCTTCCATCGTCCATTCCACTGCTGTAATACTATCTTTGACAAGTAATGCCACACCTCCCCCTTTTTTACCCCCATGTCTGATCCTACTAAAACATTTAAACCCTGGAACCTGCAACAGCCATTCTTGTCCCTGTTCTACCCACGTCTCTGTAATGGCCACAACATCGAAGTCCCAGGTACCAACCCACGCTGCAAGTTCACCTACCTTATTTCTTATACTTCTGGCATTGAAGTATACACACTTCAGTCCACCCTTCTGTTTACAGGCACCCTCCTTCGAGATCGCTGCATTATTCATAACCTCCCTACACTCAAGGTCCTGTACCCTAAAGCTACAGTCCAGGTTCCCATGCCCCGGCGGAGTTAGTTTAAACCCTCCCAAAGAGCACTAGCAAACCTCCCCCCAAGGATACTGGTGCCCCTCAGGTTCAGGTGTAGACCGTCCTTTTTATAGAGGTCCCACCTTCCCCAGAAAGAACCCCAGTTGTCCAGAAACCGGAATCCCTCCCTCCTGCACCTTCCCTGTAGCCACGCATTTAACTGCTCTCTCTCCCTATTCCTCGACTCATAAATTGAGGAAAGCCCATCTGATTCACTAAGTTCCTTCAGGGAGGGAAATTACCGTCCTTACTGAAAACAAAAACTACTGGAGATCACAATAGGTCAGAGATTTTCCTGCACATCCACCCACCTCATCCACTGCATCCATTACTCTTGATGTGTTTCCTCTCCGCTGGGGAGACAAGACGCCAACTCGTGGAGCGGTTCAGGGAACATGTCTGGTCTGTAAACACCAAACAACGCCGCTGGCCTGCGGCCAACCACTTTAACTCCCCTTCCCACTTCCCCAAGGCCATCCAAATCTGGGGCCTCCTCCACTGCCAAATCGAAGCCATTTGACGTCTGGAGGAAGAACACCTCATCTTCCACCTTGGGGCCCTCCAACCGCACAACATCGACATCGACATCACCAGTTTCCAAATCTCCCCTCCCTCCCCCCACCTCATCCCAGATGCAACCCTCCAACTTAGCTCCTGTCTCTTGTGCTCTTGACCTGCCCTACTTGTCCATCATCCCTCTCACCTATCCGGTCCACCCTCCCCACCGACCTATCACAATTACTTCCCACCTGGGTCCACCGTCCCACCTACCTGCTCCCCAGACCCACCCCCCACCCCCTTATTTCTCAGTTCTCTTGCCCCCCACCATTCCTGATGAAGGGCTTATGCCTGAAACGTTGACTCTCCCGCACCTCAGATGCTGCGTGACCTGCTGTGCTTTTCCAACTTTTTGACTCTCCAGCATCTGCAGTCCTCACTTTCTCCCAGCACCCATAGAGGGAGCAAACTAACATTTTGGGTCTTGATGAAGCTCTGATGAAGAATCATCCAGACCCGAAATGTTAGCTTCCTTTCTCTCCATGGATGCTGCCTGACCTAGTGCAATCCCCAGCATTTTTTGTTTTCAGTACAAATTCCAGCTTCTGGAGTAATTTTCTCCCGAACTGCCATCCTTCCCTGGTCTGGCCTGCACCTGACTTCAACCCATGGCAATGTGGTTGACTCTTAATCGCCCTCTGGGTAATTTAAAACAAAGGATGCTGGCCTAGTCAGTGAGACCCTCAACCAGTGAATGAATTGAAAAAATCCATAAACACATTCATGAGCTTTTTACTGCTCCCTTTCTCTCTGTGTGATCAGGGAAAATCCACAAATAGCTGTTAAAGTAAAACAATTGCCCAAAGAAATTACAATGACTGAAATAATCAGAAATGCCAAATTGGCAGTCAGGAAGGAAGGAAGTACAAACAGTGGAAGGTAAGAGAACAAGGAAATGGCAATCCATTTTCCAAGGATGTGCAGGCCATGTGGATTAGCCATGTGGAATGTGGGTTTACAGGCATAGTGTAGATGGGATGCTCTTCGGAGGGTTGGTGTGAACTTAGGGTCATAGAGTCATAGAGATATACAACATGGAAACCAACCCTTTGGTCCAACTCATCCATGCCAACCAGATACCCCAACCTAATCTAGTCCCACTTGCCAGCACCTAGTCCTTATTCTTCTAAACCCTTCCTATTCATATACCCGTCCAGATGCCTTGATGGACCGAATGGCCTGCTTCTACATTCTATGATTCTATAAGCAAAATACTGTTGATGCTGGAAATCTGAAACAGAAAACAGAAAATGCCAGAGAACTCCTAAGAGGACTGACAGCATCTGTGGAGAGGAAGAGTTATGGGCGGCACGGTGGCACAGTGGTTAGCACTGCTGCCTCACAGCGCCAGAGACCTGGGTTCAATTCCCACCTCAGGTGACTGACTGTGTGGAGTTTGCACATTCTCCCTGTGTCTGCGTGGGTTTCCTCCGGGTGCTCCGGTTTCCTCCCACAGTCCAAAGATGTGCGGGTCAGGTGAATTGGCCATGCTAAATTGCCTGTAGTGTTAGGTGTAGGGGTATGGGTGGGTTGCGCTTTGGTGGGTCGGTGTGGACTTGTTGGGCTGAAGGGCCTGTTTCCACACTGTAAGTAATCTAATCAAAGTTTTTGGACTCGAAATGTTAACTCTGTTTCTCTGTCCACACCTGCCAAGTATTCCCCAACATTTCCTGTTTTTGTTTTCTAACAGATGCTTTGGAGTGTTAGGGATGTCTTATTAGGTTAAAGGCACTGTATAAATACAGGTTGTTGGTGGTGTTTGTATTTACTAACCTTAGAGATAATCTGCTATCCTCTGAGTTTTATTGAAATGTCCCTGACCAGAAGGCGCTAAAAATCTGTTTGCCATCAGGTACAAGTTTATTTCTGTGTCATCTTCCGACATGCATTTAGGGAAAATAAATCTTGTGCAAATTTTGTTTTGAAAGTACAAGTTGGAGTCATGGTGCTCAGTAAGGGTTACTTTTTTTTGCACAGTGTTAGGTTCTGGTGGTTGACGTTGGCTTGACAAATACAGTAGGCATTAAAAATGTTACCACATGTTCTGAGTCGATTTTTACAATGGTCCACACATTTTCTTTCTGGAGGCTTCCACACCAGAATAGAATCAACAGTGATGTATTGGTCTTCCTGAACTGCAAAGTGTTTTCAGAAAAGTCTCTAGAGAGAGGGACTGCTGGAAATGCTCAAAGCTGGGGTTCCCTTAGATCATTGATCCCTGTGTTCGTACACTGCAGCTGAAAATACTTCATACAGCGGCTGAGAGAAGCTTTACATCCTTTACCAGAAATCCATGTTTACTGCTCTGAATGCCCGTACTTAGCTTTATAACTTAATGGGAAATGTTTTGATCAAAATAGCCCAATTGTGTATTTGCAACACTTTGGGGGGCATGGCTAAATGTTAAAACCGCAAGTACATTAATGTGGTTTCAATTCTGCTGGGTGTTCTATTTTTTGAGAAATCCTAATGAACAGCCGCTGTACAATAGGTGAATTGTCAATCCAGAGTGTCCCAATTTTCTGACCTCAGTAGTAAGTCAATTTGGAAGCTTCCTCTACTTGGTGCTGCATGAGGCTGACAAGGCATGGATTTATCTGCATTCCTGGAACTGGAACTAGTCACCAGAGAAAATGGATGGAATTTGATAGGGGCCTGAGCGCTGAGGACTGTGGTGAAAAATGTGGAAGAATGGCCAGTCAGATCGAATGTGGCAGGACTCGCTGTATCTTTTAACTAAGTTCTGGGTGGTTGGGCAGATTCTCACTGGGCATTAGGGGAATTATTGACCTTCATCATTGCAAATCTCACCTTATTAATATTTCGTACCACCCACCTAGATGCCAAGAATTCCCAACCCGGAAGCCAGGGTACCTGGATACTTTAGCTCATTGCTGATTGCACATTGCCTACAGTGGTCGCCATGCAGCAGTATCTCAGGGCATGATCCCTGTGCACTGTCCTGGGGCATGGATAGGGTGAGTAGCCTTTCCCCCAGAGTAGGAGAGTCCAAAACTAAAGGGCATAGACTTAAGGTGAGAGGGGAAAGGTTGAAAAGGGACCTAAGGGGCAACATTTTTCACACAGAGTGGTGTGTGTATGGAATGTGTTGCCTGAGGAAGTGGTGGAGGCTGGTACAATTATAACATTTAAAAGGCAATTGGAAGGGAATGTGAATAGGAAAGGTTTAGAGGGATATGGGCCAAATGCTGGCAAATATGAATGCATTAATTTAAGAAATCTGGTTGGCATAGACAAGTAGCCTGGAGGATTTGATTCTGTGCTATACATCTCTATGACTGTATAAATGCATGCCACATTCATGGACATTGACATCCAACATGTAAATATTCTTAGTATGTAGTGTGAGGTGACGGTCTAATGGTATTATTGCTAGACTGTTAAACCAGAGATTGAAGCATCTTCCAGGTACTGAGTTCGAATCCTGCCACAGCAGATGGTGGAATTTGAATTCAATTAAAAAAATGAGAATTATGAGTCTAAAGGTGATGATGAATCCATTGTCAATCATTGGAAAAGCCCATCTGGTTTACTAATGTCCTTTAGGGAAGGAAATCTGCCACCTTTACCTGGTGTGGCCTACATGTGTCTCCAGACACACAGCAATGTAGTTGACTCTTAACCGCCTGTGAGCAATTATGGATGGGAAATAAATGCAGGCCTAGCCAGTGACACCCTCATCCTGCGAATGAATAAAAGAACTCTGATGCAGTTCTGCACTACGAGGCTGACACTTGGTATACACTGGCAGCTAGTATTGTAATGTTGCAGTGAGGATACCGTGCATTCAGGGACATGGACTGGTCTAGGCTGTAATCCTAGAGTCGCTGTTCAGTGACATCGCACCCCCTCAGGCATGTGTATTACCTCTTAGTTCCTTGCTCCTCAGTCAGAAATACGAGGCTCACAGTATTTCTGGCTTGCCTTGCCACTTAGTGCAGACACAAAGCCAGGATGGTCTGTTAATGTTTGTCAGCAGGCCTCAGTCAAGACAAGGGAGACGGCCTCTGTTCAGGAGAGTCAAGGGCAGCCTCTGATACCAGCCCAGGGGCTTGGGTGTGGTCAGTCAGCTGCTCAGGGTCAGGATGTAAAATGTGAGGAGCTGACTGCAAGGCAACTCACCACTCACCGAAAATTAGAGACACGCAGTATTATGAGATGAAAGCGGGTTACATTTGGTGCAGGTGGAGTGGAATCCTGAGTGGGTGGATTGGCAGCACAGAGGGCACACAGGGTTAGTGGTGTCAGGGTGGGTGAGGGCGACTAAGGGAAGATATTTCAGGCAATAGTGAGAGTGAGAGAGCATGAGCTTTGATGGGAAGTGGGTGCAGAGACAGAGATAAAGTGAGGGTGAGTTATCAGAGAGAAAATGCTGATACATATGCCAGCAGAGCATTCCTCCAGATGGCTGAGAGCGCACTGATCTGGTTAGCAATCTTAAACCAGCCTGGCATAACCTGGTATCATGGCCTGAAGCGATGAGGATGCCCCTCACTGTAACACCCTGTCAACCACAATCTCCTGGTCTCTAGTCACAAAGCGGTGCACCAACCTTTCCTTCTCTGCCATGCCTGAGACAAATGTCAGGAGCTGTGCAGGGAACTCCACAGAGCAGTGCTCGTGATCCTCGGCCTGTTAAAGATGTTGCATTCTGGGGTGTCCTGCAGTGGTGAATTGCTAGGCAACATTGCGTGGTGGAATAGAGCTAAGACCAGATGAGAGAGGCAAAATGGAATAGGTTGGTTTGTTAATAAGACAAACTTGGTAAGATGCAGAGACAAAACTAACAAGGCATCTCAGAGAGAAACCCTTCATGTAGTTCCACAAAGAGACGTTACGTTTCTACCCTATAGCTTGAGGGACACCACACCACGTTAAACCCGGATGAACCAGAAACTCTCTCATTCTTCCCACCTCCCACTGATGCATTAGACGGATAACAGGTTGATAATTAACCTGTTTGGCTGTGCTCTTAACACAACTTCCTCAACAAATCCTGGAGTGGGTTTTGAACATGGAGCTACTGGCTCAGAGGCAGGGATAGTACCACTGCAGCACATGACCTCTTGCTCTCCATTAAAGCCTCGATCCTTAACTTGGCCTACTGTTGAGTTGTAGGAGTAATTTTCGATGATGAGCAGTTTAGCGCAGAAAGTTTTTATTTCACTCACTGGAGGGCTGTGGGTATCACTGGCTAGGCCAGCATTCATTGCCCACTTCTAATTACCCAGAATGCAGTTAAGAGCCAACCACATTGCTGTGAGTCTGGAGTCACACATCGGCCTGACCAGATAAGGGTGGCAGATTTCCTTCCCTGACTAACATGAGTGAACCAGATGGATTTTTATGACAATTAATAGTTGTGTCCAGTAGACTAGGTTCTTTTTATTGAATTAAAATTTCATCTTGTAATGTGGGATGGGAATCAAACTCATGACCCCAGTTCTGATTTATTGGACCACGACGTTCCCCACCCTCAATGCTGTCATTCCAACAGGTTTATTACTTTCAAGAAACTAATTTGATTCGCTGAAGTTTTGTGAAGTCTGTGCGCCTGAGGATTGTCCTTTTCCTTATTCCTTTAAGGATATAGTGCTTTCAAAATTCAAAGAATAGTTCTGCCATAAAAATCATTTCTCTGTTTTATTTTGCAAGTTGCAATGTTGTAAACTCCAGTTAGTTGAAGTTGTGGTTTTGTTTTGCTAACTTTATAATGAATCAAAAAGATTGGCGCTGGAAAAGCACAGCACGTCAGGCAGCATCCAAGAAGCAGGGGAGTCAATGTTTCGGGCATAAGCCCTTCATTCCTGTTCCTCAGATGCTGCCTGACCGGCTGTGCTTTTCCAGCACCACTCTTTTTGACTCTGATCTCCAGCATTTGCAGTCCTCACTTCCTCCTATCTTTATAATGAATCAACTTAGTTTAATCAAAACAAAACCTTTCAGCCATTTAATGAGCGTAGGACATCACAAAATACTACACAGCCAATAAAATCCATTGGAAATGTGGTCACTCTTGCATCACAAGAAATGCAGGCAGCAACACCCACAAACAGCAAAGTGACAATGACCAGCTGGTGTATTGTAGCGATGTTGATTGAGGAGAATATTGTGCAGAAGTCTTTGGAACCCCCTCTGCTTTTATGAGTAGAGCTATTGGATCATTTATATCTCTTTGAGGAGGTAGACAATATGGCCTTAATATGGTATTTGAAAAATGTACCTCTGACAATGTAGGTTGCTGTATAAGGTCATGGTTCTGAAAGGGTTAATGCTGACGATTACGTTAAGCTTCACCCAATCTGATTATGAAGGAAGGCAGAACATTTTAGGATCCTGCAGGTATCAGACTGTGATATTGTTGATATCCCAACAGTCTAATTAACAGTGTCAGTTACCTTGAGATAAACTGCACTTTTGTTTAAGACAAGGGTCTCCTCTTGTTCGAATAACTGGTGGGGTTCCCTCTGTCCTGTGGACCCAGTCAGAAAAGAAGGAGATGGCAGCTGTTTACTCAGCTGCTGGTTGGTATCACATTTTTCTGTAATGTGTTCAGCAGCAGTAACAGACTGGGATTTGCAGTCTACCTGGACAGAACAAAGTCCAACCAGCAAGATATTTCCAGGTGCAGCTTTAAGTATAACTTGGACAGACAGTTGATAAGGGAAGGAGCAGAATGAACAAGTTGCCTGCAGCAAACAAACCTGTGGCAAGGTGCCACAAGATGCAATCTGTAGTCAAGGGAAAAATCAGCAGAGCTCGGACAAGAAGCAAGTGTGAGCTAGTAGCTCCTGGAGCTGGCACGCTAATCACTACTGGCAGTCATTGGGTGGCAGTGGTGGGTAGGGGCACTCCCAAATAGAGGATCAGCAACTGAAGGCAAATCTATGAATAGAATTAACATTACTGGTGGGTACAGGGTACACTTTTAAAAAGCAAATTATGCAGTTACAAAGACTAGAAATAAAATAGGAATACTCATAGCTCAGTGCGAACTTTGCTAGCACAGTGAGCAGAGGCTGCAGTCACAGCTACAGTACGAGAAATCAATGGGCACAAAAGTAATTCAAGCAGGAATGTCATGCAGCCAGAGTTAAAGTGATAATGGGGCTATTTAGATGTCTAAGGCAAGACAGAGTCTAACGCAAGAAAAACATAAAGACACTATTGAGACCACAATAAGAGCGGGAGCTGTGTAGCTGAAGTTGCCGCTAGAGTGGAAAGAACTTATTAAAGCTGAAGAAGCCCGGATTCATTTGAAGAAGCTGTTAAAGCAAATGGGAACCTTTTATTAAAATTGTACGGCAAAATAAACTATTAGAAATACCACAGACAATGTGAGACAGCTAGGAAAAGCTGTTAAGCACATGGGATTCACTTTCAAGGTACAGGCAGCAAGATTTAATTGGGGAGAGTCAGGGGAAATGAATGTACAGCAGTATTGAGGTACTATATAATTAGAAACTTTAAGGTAAGAAGAATAAATAGAAAGAGTAAGATAAATTATATTGCCAGAAGGAAATAGGTTCAGACATGGGTCAAATAGAACCTAGAGTCAGGTATCATAGAGAAAACACTTTTTACAATATTAATTGCCTCTAAACTAGAAGCTAAATCAGATGCTGAACAAGTAAGCAGACTTTTATGTTTGATTGGGACCATGAATGAAGATGTTGTAATTTTAGCAAGCCACAAGGGAAGTCACAGATTCCTTTGATAAAAGTTCTATGCAATTTTGGCAATTAATTTGGTCGGCGGACAAATTAAATTGTAGAAGAACAGCATTTAGCAGAAGTGTTCATCATCAGGTAGAATTCATAGATAATTTCATTAATGATCTCCACAGATTAGTGGAACAATATGAATATGGAGCTTTGAAATCAGATTTGAAAAGAGACAGGATTGTTGTCGGAAATGCTGAAGAATCGTTAACAGATTTATTAAAATCCAAAGAAAATTTGGTTCCAGAGAAAGCTATTTAGATGGTGTGTGGAGCAGAAGTCCAGAAATATCACAGATTAATCCTAAAAGGAAAGGATCAACCTTATCTCAGGAGATCTGCAGAATCTGTTCAGTTCTTAATATATAGTAGCTCTAAGCACACATGAGAAGCAAATGCAGAAAGTTAGCCAGACAGCAGACACAAAGAGTCTGTGTTAATGCTGTACAGCTGGATAACTTGAGTTGAAAATGTGTTGCTGGAAAAGCACAGCAGGTCAGGCAGCATCCAAGGAACAGGAAATTCGACATTTCGGGCATAAGCCCCTGATGAAGGTCTTATGCCCGAAATGTCGAATTTCCTGTTCCTTGGATGCTGCCTGACCTGCTGCGCTTTTCCAGCAACACATTTTCAGCTCTGATACTCCAACATCTGCAGTCCTCACTTTCTCCTCCAGCTGGATAACTTAAAAGGCACAAGGAGTACCCAGCAATTGGGGGAAAAATATGCTTCTATCTGTAAAACATTAGGTCACTCCTGTAAGATATGTAGAAGAAGGGTCGTTCTAAAGCAGTAGGAAGTCAAATAGTACTCCATACAAATGGCAGGGAGGTAGAGCAACCTGCAAAAGAAGTGACACCTAATGTGTTCTTCGGGGAAATTGGTGATCTAATAAATTTGATTTTGGCAAGAAGCAGTTTTGTTAATAGGTATCTCTGAGATGGGGCAAGTGTCACTATGTTGTAAGATCAGATACTACATGTGAACCAACAGTTAAATGACACAACCCAGGATGTATAGGTTTCAAGATTGAAGGTATGCTCCAAGCAACACTGCAACACAGTGGCTCAATGACACAACACTCCCTCAGGAGTGCACTGAATCATCTGAGGTGTTGTTGGCTCATATCTCTGGAGAGGAATTGAACCCACAACCTTCAGTAGATTGCTTGAGGAGAGATGTACAAAGTCTCAACTGGAATAAACAGATCCTATGGTATATGTCATTGCAGAATTGAGAAATTCTCCCAGATTTATCCCAAAACCAATATTATCCAAATAATTTATCATGTTATTGACTCACCACAAATCGCAACAGCGAATACACTTCAGAAGTACTTACTTCTAAAGTACTTTGAGGTTCTTGTAAAATACACTAAAACATTTATAAAAGACAATAAAGATGTGGAATCCTTTAACTCTTTAAAGTGCGCTTACATAAGAACACCACAAACAATTAGTCAAGTTTTAATTTCTTATCAATATGGAACCGTTTGCTGATCTTTGATAAACCATCCCACACCAAATGCCTGTAACTTGATGAATGCGATTTTGGGTTGGAAGTCTGATGTTCTTCAAACTGTTTAAAACCATTCTCAGTGTCCTGAGACAGAATCCATCTTTCAGTAAAATTCATCATTGAAGTATGAGGTTTGTCAGAAACATAGGATTGCAAGCATTAATCCAAACTGAAAAATGTATTAATCCAAAAAAAACCAACAATAAATATAAAATATGTACAGCACACATTTTGACAGGTTTGGTTCCTCCAGTGAAAATCTCTTTCCTTTGCTGTCACATTTACACTACGGAACGTTCGATATGGGGAATGGAGACAATTAATCACAAACTGATGGCTAAGAGATGCAAAGATTGGATTCGGATAAGCTGAAGATCATCACAGAAGTGAGGAGGATTAATAGCTTGTTGATCTTGAGATCCTGAAAGGATGAGGTTTAAGCTCAGCATAACACGGTCAAAGAGAAAAGGAATACAGGGCAGCATGGTGTCTAAGTGGTTAGCACTGCTGCCTCACAGTGCCAGGGACCCAGGGTCGATTCCAACATTGGGTGACTGTCAGTGTGGAGTTTGCATATTAAGACCATAAGACATAGGGGTGGAAGTAAGGCCATTCGGCCCATTGAGTCCACTCCGCCATTCAATCATGGCTGATGGGCATTTCAACTCCACTTACCAGCATTCTCCCCGTAGCCCTTAATTCCTTGTGACATCAAGAATCTATCAATCTCTGCCTTGAAGACATTTAGTGTCCCGGCCTCCACTGCATTCTGCGGCAATGAATTCCACAGGCCCACCACTCTCGGGGCTCAATAGAAAGTCAGAATCTTCAAGAGGAAAATGTTTGGCATGGAAACCAAGCGGAAACCAAATTCCTTAGCAGCAAATTCTTGAATGAGAGAGTTTTTGGAGTTCCAGTTGAAATCATAGTAAGTAGAGAGTGTGGCCCCGATATTGATGGAGAGGGAACAAGGAAATCTAGGCACCTGAGGAGAGCAGAATTCCTACTGAATTAAATGGAAGGAGCTCATCAGAATGTGTTTATTGATGGAATTGTTGGTGCTGAGCAGGATCCCAATGAATAACTGGACAGAGAGTAGCTGGGAGGAATTGGAATTCTGGGGAAGGGGAAACATTCTGAAAATCACAGCTTTTTTTGAAGTTTCAGGAAACATTTCTGCTGCTCTTGATCCACAAGCAGTGCTACAACAAACTTTACTGACTGGATCAACAGTTTTGACTTCTCTTTAGCAGGACAGAGTTTCTGAATTCTGGGAAATCCATCTTGGGGGAAGTAAATACATGTAATTGGCAAAGTCTGAGACAGAGCCCCATTATCATATTCAAATTACTAACCCACTTCTCCAACTCACATTGCTCACACAACACTGTAAAACTAGGAGTGGGAATCATAGAATCCCTACAGTGTGGAAACAGGCCATTTGGTCCAACAAGTCCACACTGACCAACCAAACAGTAACTCACCCAGACCCATTCCCCTATCCTATTTTTCAATATGTCCCCCTGACTAATGAACCTAACCAATACATCCCTGAACAGTATGGCAATATAGCCTGGCCAATCCACCTAACCTGCACATCTTTGGACTATAGGAGGAAACCCATGCAAACATGGGGAGAACATGCAGACCCCACACAGACAGTCACCTGAGACTGGAATCGAACCCTGGCACTGTAAGGCAGTAGTGCTAACTACTAAGCCACTGTGCCACCGTGTTCAGGGTGGATTGGAGTTAACTTTTCCATTTGCAGTCATTTAAACCTTGACACAACACTCTGACCCATCCTGTAAAGGGTTAAAACTCAACCTCCCTTTCGTGGATCCCAGCTCAGGATCTATAGAAGCAGAGCAAGTGCATAAAGGTTGAGTAGCACGAACATTAAAATGCTTGTGAAACATGAAGAATTTGAAAGAAACAAAATTTGTGTGTGTGTGGGGGGGGGGGGGGGGGGGGGGTGAGTTGGTGGAGCGGTGGCGGTGGTTGGTGCAAGTTCTGGGAGGTGGAGTGGTGCTTGTGGAACATTAAGATTGCATTGCAAAGTGACCAGGAGTTATATTCACTGGCTGTGTCAGTTTGAGAACTACAAACATCAATCCTTTTAACTGAGAGCCAGCATTTTAAACTCTTCTCCATGACAGGCCAACTTTACTTCCCCTGGGGTCGGAGCTTACCAACATACAGCAATTAATGTTGCCAAAAGACATAATCAAACTGCACTCCAATCGATTGGACAATGGTTTCTGCAACTCTTTTTTTTGGCCTGAGAATTTGAGCCAGAGCAGTTTTTGGATGAGCTGAGGACTTGCACATTACAGTCCATTGTGCCTTAATGGAATCACAGAATGTTTACAGCACAGAAGGAGAACACTCTGCCCATTATGTCCATGATGGTCGTCACTCTCCTCCCTTTAGTCCCAAGGTTATGTGCAAAAGAAGCTGTTAAAGTGGAGTTTTTTAAACTCACTTTTCTTAAAACAAACCTTTTAGAGATGTACTTGTCCCATCTTCATAAAATATGTTTCCATTTCCTTTTAGTTTGAGATAACAGCCTTTCGTAATGTTTATTTGAACATTGTTATCATGACAATTTTGGAATTGAGCTTTGGAAAGAAATTGAGGAAGTTGGAGTTTTCCCATTTTTTTTAAAGCACAGGGGTTCCATATTTAATAATAAACTATTTGTAACACAGAACACTGATGTGTCCTTTTTATTACGCAACCATTTTCTTATATGTCCTTCAGTGTCTGAATATGGTCAATGATTATAAAAAACCTTTTTACAAGAGCAAGATGGTTGATCCAATTATCATTACTCCTGAAACTAAGAGAGCCTTCCCTGTCCATGGTCAAGCAGACAAAAAATAGGACAGAGTGATTTGAGTAATCGATAAATTAGATTACAAACCCCTCCCCAGATCAGAGGCAGGTAACCAGGGTAACTTGAAAGCACAGAAATTAGTTTCAGTGCCAGGCCCAGCTTTTCAGTTTTTTTTTTCATTGATGAACATGTATTTATACATTTATTAAAAGAAAATAAACCTTTTTTGATTGTTTCAAAAACACAAAAAGTGCAAGTCTGAACAAGGGAGATGAACAGATGAATCTTAAAAGTAAAGAAATGACCACAATTAAAACATAGAAATTTTTAAAAAATAGGTGCAGGAGTGGGCCATTTGGCCATTCAAGCCTGCACTTCCATTCATGGCTGATCATGCAATTTCAGTATCCCATTTCCACCTTCACTCCATACCCCTTGATCCCTTTAGCTGCAAGGGTCACGTCCAGCTCCCTCTTGACTATATCTAATGAACTAGCCCCAACAGCTTCCTGTGGGAGAGAATTCCACAGGTTCACAACTCTGTGGGTGACAGAATTCTTTCTCATGTCAGGCCTACCCCTTATTCTGAGACTTAGGTTGCACCATAGATTGGTAAGACCATTAAGAAACAAACAAACACTGAGTTTTATTACAGAATTGAATAGTAAGAAAATTATGCTGAATCGACATTGAACATTGGTTGATGTACACTGAGAGCACTACGTGAAGTTCCAGTCGCCAATTTAGAGAAAGGATATTGAGGCACTGGCGAATGCTGATCTCTCTTGAAAATAGAAGGAATGACCCAAATGGAGGTCTTCATAAGTATGAAAGGTTTTGATCAAGTGGATATTGAAAAAGTGTTTTCTCTTGAGGGGAAGCAAGAGACCATCAGTTTAAGATGGTCACTAAGGGGAATTCTAAAGAAAATTTAGTGGTGGGAACTGAAAATAGATGAAGATTATAGACGTGGTTAAGGAAAATCTAGACAAGCAAATGAGTAAAAAGGGAAAAGAGACTTCCAATGAGGAAAATTGGATGGAGGCTTGAATCGAGGATAGATGCTAAAATTTGCTGTTTAGAGAAAAGGCCTGTTTCCGCTCCATATATCCTATATAATTCTAGGTAAAGTAAGAATCACCACTGCTGCTGGGATGTTTAGGGGTTTCTTTCAACATTATAGAAATGTTGCGCATGCCACAGATGTTGGTCTTCAAAGGCTGTGCTCAGGGCTGGTTTTACATGGTCACCTTGCTCTGTCATTGTATCAGTTTTAGGAGCTTTCGCTGCTCTCTGGGTTGTAATGTGTGGTCATCTGAAACTAGTTGAAGAATGCTGAATGGAATAATAAGTAAAAGCCTGAACTGCGTGGTTTGGATGATGTGAAGAGGTGTCACTGCTTCACAGAGCGCTGAGGCCAGGAAACTTCCCACATTTTGCATGGATGCTCTGTTTTACATTCTTTGACTAAAAATCATGAATTCAAACTTTATGTTGAAATCATGGATCTCCTGAATTGCCAATATTCTTGACTGCTCTGTGCATTTTCAATAGAGTGGCACTGTGGCTCAGTGGTTAGCACGGCTGCCTCACAGTGCCAGAGATCCTAGTTCAATTACAGCCTCGGGTGACTGTCTGTGTGGAATGTGTCCATTCTCCCTGTGTCTGTGTGAGCTTCCTCTGGGTGCTCTGGTTTCCTCCTACAGTCCAAAGATGTGTAGATTAGGTGGATTGGCCATGAAAAATATAGGGCTAGAGAGAAGTTAGTATGGGATGCCCTTTGGAGGGTTGGTGTCGATGGGCTGAAAGGCCTGCTCCAACACTTGGATTGAAAGTTGGTTGGCTGATAGGAAACAAAGAGTAGTGATAAACGGCTCCATTTCGGAATGGCAGGCAGTGACCAGTGGGGTACCGCAGGGATCAGTACTGGGACCACAGCTTTTTACAATTTTTGTTAATGATATAGAAGATGGTATTAGTAATAACATTAGCAAATTTGCTGATGATACTAAGCTGGGTGGCAGGGTAAAATGTGGTGAGGATGTTAGGAGATTACAGGGTGACCTGGACAAGTTAGGTGAGTGGTCAGATGCATGGCAGATGCAGTTTAATGTGGATAAATGTATGGTTATCCACTTTGGTGGCAAGAACAGGAAGGCAGATTACTACTGAAATGGAATCAGTTTAGATAAAGGGGCAGTACAGAGAGATCTGGGTGGTCTTGTACACCAGTCAATGAAGGTAAGCATGCAGGTACAGCAGGTAGTGAAGAAGGCTAATAGCATGCTGGCCTTCATAACAAGAGGGATTGAGTATAGAAGCAAAGAGGTGCTTCTGCAGCTGTACAGGGCCCTGGTGAGACCACACCTGGAGTACTGTGTGCAGTTCTGGTCTCCAAATTTGAGGAAAGACATTCTGGCTATTGAGGGAGTGCAGCATACGTTCACGAGGGCAATTCCTGGAATGGCGGGATTACCTTACACTGAAAGACTGGAGCGACTGGGCTTGTATACCCTTGAGTTTAGAAGACTGAGAGGGGATCTGATTGAGACATATAAGATTATTAAAGGATTGGACACTCTGGAGGCAGGAAACATGTTTCCGCTGATGGGTGAGTGCCGAACCAGAGGACACAGCTTAAAAATACGGGGTAGACCATTTAGGACAGAGATGAGGAGAAACTTCTTCACCCAGAGAGTGGTGGCTGTGTGGAATGCTCTGCCCCAGAGAGCAGTGGAGGCCCAGTCTCTGAATTCATTTAAGAAAGAGTTGGATAGAGCTCTCAAGGATAGTGGAATCAAGGGTTATGGAGATAAGGCAGGAAGCGGATACTGATTAGGAATGATCAGCCATGATCATATTGAATGGCGATGCAGGCTCGAAGGGCAGAATGGCCTACTCCTGCACCTATTATCTATACTGTAGGGATTCTATGGCCAGACAAATTAAGAGCAGAGGTAGGCCACTTTACTCTGTGAGCCTGCTCCACCATTCAATAAAAATGATTCAATTACAGAGGAACCCCGATTATCTGAATGAGATGGGCGGGCAATATTTTGTTCAGATAACTGATTCAATGCTTCTCCTCTGGGACTCGGAGTTTTCTGAAGCTTCTTTTTTCCTTGCTCTGCCTGCCTTTTTCCCCCTCTCTGTCTCAGGGTTTGTTTCTGAGCAGACACACATTTCTGTGTGTAAGGTAACTGCAGCATTGCTGTAGCCTCTCCCTGCCTCTGCTTCACTTCAATGGGATTGACAGAGTGAGCACCTGCTGTGTCCACTCCCTGTTCAGGAGACCAGGCAGCAGCATACCGCGTAACACCTCCCTGCCCTGCCCCCCTGCACTGAGCGCCCCAGCCCCACCACGCCCCTGCCCCTGCCCCAGCCCCCGGAATGGAGACAGCAGCTGGACTGGACACCGACAGCAAATCTGATGCTGCCTTTGGGGGGGGGGGGGTCGACCGACACACACACACACACACACACACACACACACACACACACACACACAGTTTTGACAAGTTCCACCTTTGCCCGGTACAGGACAATGTTGGAGAGATCATCTGAGGAAGTGGGATTTAGGGTACACCCCTGTCTAGAACTCCAGGAAAAGTGTGGGGAAAGAGAGAGAGAGAGTGAGAGACGGTGGGAGGTCAGTCATTTGGAGATGGTGCCTGGGCTCCCATCGATGTCCAGGACTGTTCTCAGTAGCATTTCAGTAAGCCGAGTTCACTTTAAATCACTGTAAACAAAAGACATCACCAGTGTTGGTAACACCTCTTTGATGATGTAATGCTTCTATTGGGACCGAGAGATCTTCTTCGGAAAATCCGATTTTCGGATAATTGATATTCGGATAATCATGGTTCCTCTGTAGTCCACATTTCTGTCTACTCCCAATAAGCTTTCACCCCTTTGCTTATCAAGAACCTATCTATCTTTACCGTAAAAGTGGTCAAAAACACAATTTCTGCTGCCTTTTGAGGGAGTTACGAAGACTAAGAAAAAAATACTCCTCATCTGTCTTAAATGTGCAACCCTTATTTTAAACAATGATGCCAAGTTCTAGGATCATGAGGAAACATCTTCTTCATATCCACCTTGTCAAGGCCTACTGTTGATTCAATCAAATTACCTCTTATTCTTCTGAAGTCCAGTGGCCTGTCCAACCTTTCCAATTGGTAATGTACAAACTGATACCAAAGTCAATTATGAACTCAGCATGTTGGCCTGAGTGACGTGTGCTGTGGTGAGATTTGTGGTAGAATTGAACAGGAAGTCAAGGTCCATCTCGATATTGGAAGCATCTTGCTCCATCTTTGAAGTTTTTGGTCAGTGATGAGGTGGGTTCGTTGCTAGGCAGCGATACATTGCCAATTAAGGGGCTTTGTTGTTTGACGAGTGCCTTGTTAACAGAACAACACACTTCATTAGCAATCAGCTTCAGCAGACGCAATATGGAAACCAGGGCAGGGACTTACTGCTTTCTCCGAAGGATCTCCATGCTGCTGAGAACTCAGGACACAATCCACAGATACGCCTAGTCCATAGGCATCTGGCATTTGCCAACCTCACATGTACCATCATGAAACCTCTCCGAAGCACTGCCAGGGTGTTCCAGTCCAACACCGGCATCTCCAAATCATTCTGTGAGTGGTCATCTTAGAGTCAGCCTCCGATTCCAGTCCAGGAGATTGGTCATGGTGAGGTGGCCGAAACGTCGATTTTACTGCTCCTCGGATGCTACCTGAAGTGCTGTGCTTTTTCAGCACCACTAATCCAGAATATGGTGAGGTGGCCAGTCAGGGTGCTCTCAGTCAGGGGGGTACACTCAGTCAGGGATGTGTTCTCAGTCAGGTGTATATTCTCAGTCAGGTGTGTATTCTCAGTCAGGGGTGTGTTCTTAATGAGGGAGTTGCTGTCAAAGTCAGGGTGAGTACTCTCAGTGAGGGGGGTATTCTCAGTCGGGGGGAGTACTCTCAGTCATGGGGGTACTCTCAGTCAGGGGACTACTCTCAGTCAGGGGGGTACTCTCAGTGAAGGGGCTGCTCTCAGTCAGGGGAAGTACTCTCAGTCAGGGGAGTGCTGTCAATGAAGGGGGTCCTCTCAGGGGGGAGTTTTCTCAGTTGTGGGGGTACTCAGTCAGGGGGGTGTTCTGAGTCGGGGGTTGCTCTCAGTGAGGGGAGTGCTCTCAGTGGAGGATATACTTTCAGTCAGGGGGAGTACTCTCGGGGGTACTCTCAGTGAAGGGGCTACCCTCAGTCAGGGGGAAGTACTCTCAGTCAGGGGGGATACTCTCAGTCATGGGGGTACTCTCAGTCAGGGGAGTGCTCTCAGTGAGGGATGTATTCTCAGTCAGGGGCATGCTCTCAGTCAGGGGGGAGTAGTCTCAGTCAAGGGGGAGTGCTCTCAGTCAAGGGGGAGTACTCTCAGTCAGGGGGGAGTGCTCTCAGTCAAGGGGGAGTACTCTCAGTCAGGGGGAGTACTCTCAGTCAAGGGGGAGTACTCAGTCAGGGGGGAGTACTCTCAGTCAGGGGGGGAAGTACTCTCAGTCAGGGGGGAGTGCTCTCAGTCGGGGGGAGTACTCTCAGTCAGGGGGGAGTGCTCTCAATCAAGGGAAAGTACTCTCAGTCAGGGGGGAGTACTCTCAGTCAGGGGGGAGTGCTCTCAGTCGGGGGGAGTACTCTCAGTCAGGGGGGAGTGCTCTCAGTCAAGGGAAAATACTCTCAGTCAGGGGGGAGTACTCTCAGTCAAGGGAAAGTACTCTCAGTCGGGAGGAGTACTCTCAGTCGGGAGGAGTACTCTCAGTCACAGGGGTGCTCTTAGTTACGGGTGTGCTCTTAATCACTGGTGTACACTCGGTTGCGGGGGTACTGTCAGTCAGTGGGGGGCTCTCAGTCAGGGGATTGCTCTCAGTCAGGGGGTGATCTCAGTAGGGGGTTGCTCTCAGACAGGGGGTCCAGTCCTTTGCAGTCCTGGGAGTGGACCACGCTCACAGGCACCTGTTTAAAATCTGGTTAACAGGGCCTATCCAGTTAGGGGGTGGGCCACAATCAGTCAGTAATGCCTGTCAGCAGGAAAGAGGGGACTCCACTTTGGGAAGGAGAATCCGGGACTTATTCTTTGCTTTTAAGGACTTCAGGCTGTGAGAAGGGCGAATGATAAGTGTGAATTAACTTCAAGTCAGGAGAGTGGGGTAGCTGTTTTGCGAAGCATGGATGATGGGAAGAGGGTCACTTCCACAGTGTGGAATCTAGCTCTTGGGGGACGGGAGGTGAGAGTATGAGGGACAGTGTTTGACCACACCGGGCATGGTCAGCTTATATGCTAAGGACTGGGGTGAAAGGTGGGCAGGCAGAAGCTGGTGAGAACAGTGGGGGTGGGGGGGAGGGGACCTGTGGAGATGCAAAGCCCTGAAGGGCTATAAGGGTGGGCACCTGGATGTTCTGGACCTCACCAATTCATTAGAGGGTGGGTGCATGAGGAGTGCTCACTGACACCTCTCAACATGGGGGAGAATAGGCAATGGGCAGAAGTGTTTCAGCCTGTGAGGGAGGGGGCAGCCAGTGATTTGAGAACTTTCAAAGATGACACACAGGATTACATTGTGCCCACATCCCTGCGCTGTGCAGGACACCGTCCTGAGGGCTCCCTGATACCTACCAATATGAATGCTTCAGCTCCCTGTTTGCTGTACACATCTCAGTCCTTGGTATTACTGATTATCTCATTCAAGCCGATACCTTTCGACAGACTAGGGATGTTGTAGGCCGAGGGGTAATGGCAGGACCCATTGCCCTGTGTGCACTGTGTTCCACGTTCTGCAGCAGCCTCTCAACACAGATCCATAGTACATCCTGTCTTGACATGACATTAGGCATTATGCTGTACCAGTTACATTCAGGGCTACAGAGAGAGAACAGGAGAGAGACATGCAGCCAGATGTGAGGTAAAACAATGCCATTTTTCATAAAGTGCAAATAAGGTAAAGTACTTTGTCACCTGTGCCACCCAAGTGCCATCAATAAATGTTCCTCTTCCCCTCCCTCCCACTACAGCTTTGTGCCCTCCATGACTCTGCAGCTATACTTGGTGAGAGGCTGCTCAGCCAGGGAGCCCATTGGCTCTGGAAGCTCCATGAGGCGACGTTGAGGTGTTTGTGTCTGCCTGGCCTAGACCTGCCAGAGGCAAGTGGACCCTCCTTTCTGTGAATCTCTGAGAATTGAAAAGGGGCTGGCAAGGTGGAGGACCCAGCTGTCCTGAGAGGTGACCTCTGAAGTTCCTCATCCAGCTGGGTGCCTCCTGGCACTACCCTGTCTCCTTGTGAGCACCAGGCTCTTCATTCCCTCATCACACTGCCTTCAGTCCTGAGGACTATTGACTGGGGCGATGACTTGCAGAGGGGTGCCCCTTTCCAGCAGCCCCTGAGGGTGCTGTGCCTATATCTCCATGGCACTGCCAATCTGTCCATGGAGGCAGCATTACTCACTGCATTGCTGCAGCCTTTGAACAATGGGGGCCATTGTGCCCACATCCCTGCCTGTTGCTCCTGGCCCTCCCTGTGTGTATAAACAAGGTCCCTGATTACCCAGTCCACAGGTTGCATTCCTGGCTGAGGCTGAGCAGGAACCTACTCTCCAGCGCGTCTCCGAGAGCCAGGCCCTGGATTGTATCTCCCTCTGCCAGCTCTGGAGCTCTCGCACTGAGGTACCCACCAGCTTACATTCTGACACTGTTCATTCCAGATGTTCCCAATGAGGTGTCAGTATCTGAGCTGGTGGATGCTGCAGGAGGCAGAATGGCCTGTGCTGCCTCTGAGGAAGAGAGATGCTCAGAGATTGAGGAGGTGCCTCTGGGGGGGGGATGGGCATTTCTTCACGGAGGTGGTGGAGACGTTGGGTGTTGGAGACATGAGAGAGAAGGTGCCCCGATCAGTGGTTAGGATTGGTGTTTAATGAATGACGCTGACAGTAGGGTTACTGTGAGAGATGCCACAATTTGGTGTTGCCATCATTGAATCCACTCCAATATCAACATTGTGCTGTTACCATTGACAAGAAACTCGACTGGATTCACCTTATAAATACAAAAGCTACAACAGCATATCAGAGTAGAGGAATACTGCAGGGAGTAAATCACCTCCTGACTCCCCAAGGCCTCCCACGGGTCACAGGGCAGAAACCAAGAGTGTGATGGAATACCTGTCCCTTGCCCGGATGGGTGCAGCTCCAACAATGCTTAAGAAGCTTGACAGCATACAGGGCAAAGCAGCCCACTTATTTGGCACCACATCCACAAGTATCCAGTACCTCCACCACCAACGCTCAATACCAGCATTGTGTACACAATGCATTGCAGAATTTCGTGGAAGATGTTTGGACAGCACCTTCCAAACGCATGATTGTTTCCAACCAGAAGGAAAAGGTTAGCAGATACCTGGGAAAACCACCACCTTCAGGTTCTCCTCCAGGCCACACATCACCCTGATAATATATATCACTGTCATGGAGAAGGCAGGAGAATAATGTTGAGAAACATATCAGTTATGATTGGATAGTGGAGCAGATTGATGGGCCAAATGGCCTAATTCTGCTGCTATATCTTATGGAGAAAGTGAGGACTGCAGATGCTGGAGACCACAGATCTCGGGCTTATACTCGAAACGTCAATTCTCCTGCTCCTCGGATGCTGCCTGACTTGCTGTGCTTTTCCAGCACCACACTCCCGGCTGCTATATCGTTTTATAATTTGTCGCTTCACTGTCGCTGGGTCAGAATCCTGGAATTCCTTCCCTAAGGGCATTGTGGGTCAACCCACAGCGCATGGACTGCAGCGGTTCAAGAAGGCAGCTCACCATCACCTTCTCAAGAATCACCAGGAACAGACGACAGATGTTGGCCCAGCCAGCGATGCCGCAACCCCACATGTGAATATAAAAAAAATCATTATGACTATGCAGAGAGGCTTGGAGAATCCAAAGATGTGCAGGTTAGGTGAATTGACCATGCTAAACTGTCCACAGTGTTCAGGGATATGTAGGTTAGGTGCATTAGTCAGGGATAAATGTAGAGTAATGGGGAATGGGTTTGGGGTGGGTTACTCTTCAGAGGGTCAGTGTGGACTTGTTGAGCTGAAGCACCTGTTTCCCCACTGTCGGGATTCTATGATTTTATCAGTCACTGGATTAAAGTCTATTCTCCTAAATTCCCCATTGGAATTATTAATGACTACCTTATATTGATGGGTCCAACTTTGGTGTTTTCTGCAAATGCTTTTTCTATATCCACCTGGTCAAACCATTCCATATCTGTCATAATAAGATCCACCTGACACTGTGTTATGGTCTCCAATGGTTATTTTAGAGAATAGAGCTCATTTTTCTGCATGGATTAGGAAAACTGGAATACAGGCGAGGAATCCTGCAGCAAGTAACTCAACTCCTGACTCCCCAGAGGTTACCTCCCATACACAAAGCACAGTTCAGGAGTGGGGTGGAAAACTCTGCCTTTGCATGGATGTGTACAGCTCCAACAACTCTTAAGAAGTTCAACACCATCCTGGACAAAGCAGCCCATGTGTTTGGTACCACATCTATTGCAATCAACACTCATTCCCTTCACCACCAATACATGCTATCTACAAGATGTACCGTAGTAATTCTGGTCTCCCTCTTGTCGTAAAGTGAAATGTGAAAGGGTTCAGAAAAGATTTATAAGGGTGTTGGAGGGTTTGAACTATAGGGAAAGACTGAATAGGCTGGGACTATTTTACCTGGAGCGTCGGAGGCTGAGGGGTGACGGAGAAAGGTGACCAGTGGTGTTCCACAGGGATCAGTGTTGGGGCCACTGTTTGTGATATCCATAAATGATCTGAAAGAGGGCACTGTTGGTATGATCTGAAAATGTGTTGCTGGCTAAAGCACAGCAGGTTAGGCAGCATCCAAGGAACAGGAAATTCGACGTTTCGGGCCAGAGCCCTTCATCAGATTCCTTTTCAGCTCTGATCTCCAGCATCTGCAGACCTCACTTTTTACTGTTGGTATGATCAGCAAGTTTGCAGATGACATGAAGATTGGTGGAGTAGCAGAAAGCATAAGGGACTGTCAAAAAATACAGGAGGATATAGATAGACTGGAGAGTTGGGCGGAAAAGTGCCAGATGGAGTTCAATCCAGGCAAATGTGAGGTGATGCATTGGGCAAGTCTAATTCTAAAGCAAATTATACAATGAACAGGAGAACCTTGGAAAAAGTTGATGGGCAGAGAGATCTGGGAGTTCAGGTCCATTGTAACCTGAAGGTTGCTGCACAGGTGGATAGAATGGTCAAGAAGGAATATGGTATGCTTGACTTCATTGGACGGGGTATTGAGTATAAGAGCTGGCAGGTCTTGTTAAAGTTGTACAAGACATTGGTTCGGCTGCATTTAGAATACTGTGTACAGTTCTGGGCGCCACATTACCCAAAGGATAAGGACACTTTGGAGAGAAGGTTTACAAGGATGTTGCCTGGTATAGAAGGTGCTAGTGATGAAGAGAGGTTAAGTAGGTTAAGTTTGTTTTCATTAGAAAAAAGGAGATTGAAGGGGGACCTGATTGAGGTTTACAAAATCATGAAAGGTATAGACAGGTGGATAGAGATAAGCTTTTTCCCAGGGTGTAGGATTCAATAATGAGAGGTCACGCTTTCAAGGTGAGAGGTGAAATGTTTAAGGGGGATACACGTGGCAAGTACTTAACACAGAGGGTGGTAGGTACCTGGAACACGTTGCCAGCAGAGGTAGTAGAGGCAGGCACGGTAGATTCATTTAAGATGCGTCTGGATAGATACATGAGTAGGTGGGGAGCAGAGGGATACAGATGCTTAGGAATTAGGTGACAGATTTAGACAGTAGATTTGGATCGGCTCAGGCTTGGAGGGCCGAAGGGTCTGTTCCTGGGCTGTAAATTTTCTTTGTTCTTCTTTGCTCTTTGTACATGGATGAGGTGAAAAGTCAAGGTCTTTTACCTAGTGTAGGGGAGCCCAAAACTGTGAGGGCATAGAGTTAAGGTGAGAGGGTAAAGATTTAAAAGAGAGCTAAGGGGCAACTTTTTCACATGGTAGTGGTATCGAATGGAATGTGCTACCAGAGCAAGTGGTGGAGGCTGGTACAGTTACAACATTTAATGGGCACCTGGACGGGTATATGAATAGGAAGGGCTTAGAAGGATATGGGCCAAATGGTAGCAAATGGCACTAGATTTATTTAGAATATCACATCGGCGTAGATGTGGATTTGTTTCCTTGCTGTACAACTCTATGTCCCTATTTCTTTTGACAGCATTTTCCAAACCCATGGCCTCTACTAATTAGAAGGACAAGAGTGACAGATACATAGGAACACCACCATTTTCAAGTTACCCTTCAAGCCACTCACCATTCTGACTTGGAAATATATTGTTGTCCTTTCAGTGTCACTGGGTCAAAATCCTGCAACTCCTTCCCTAACAGCATTGTGGGTGTCCCTACACCCTAAGGACTACAGCACAACACCATCGCCTTCTCAAGGGCAATTAGGGATGGGCAATAAATGCAACCAAGGTCAAGAATGCTAAAGCTGACTGAATAAGACAGACTTCATTTCTGGTGTTTTCCTTGTGAAACCCCTTGCAATTACCCCAGAGCTTCTATATTCTGTATGTAATATGATGAGGAAAACAGTTGAGACAAGGATGATAGACAGATTTGTGCTTAAATACTTAACCTTGTCCTCAAATTAACCACCAGACATCCCAAAGTGTTTTACAATCCATAAAATATATCAAATGCATTCATTGTTTTGAAACATTCACAGGATGTGGATGTCGCTGCCAGGCTGGTATTTATTGCTCATCCCTAATTGCCCAGAGGGCAGTTGAGAGTCAGTCACATTGCAGTGGGTTTGGAATCATATGTAGGCCAGACCAGATGAGGATAGCGAATTTCCATCCTTAAAGGAAACAAGTGAACCAAATGGGTTTTTCTTGGCAATCGTTTCATGGCCATCTTTCGACTTAATTAAGTCTGGTCTTAATTCCAGACTTTTGTTTTAAATTGAATTCAACTTCCATCTATTATGCTGGGATTCAAACCAGAACAATTTGTGGGTTTCCTGGATTAATAGGTCGAGTGATAATACCAGTAGGCCATTGCTGACAGGCAGTGAAATGATAATGAACAGAAAATCTGTCTTGTTGATGTTGCTTGATGGAGACAGGTTGTAAAGAAAACCTGTGAGAATTCCTCTGCTTTGATCTTCCAAACAGTATCATGGGGACCCATTATGTCCACCCAAGAATGTAGATGTGATCTCAGTTTATCGTCCCATCCAAAGTCTAGTGCCTTATGACAATGTTGTATTTTATCAATACTGCACAAGAATTTAATGTAGGTTTTTGAATTTGAATCTTGGAGTAGGACTTGAACACACAACCTTCTGATTTAGATATAAGAGGACTATCGACTCAGCTTCAGTTGATATCACATAATTGCTATTTAGATTGGAAGTTTTTTTATTGAGTGAAATATGAGGAAGTTTTCATGATCTGACACAGGTTTAGTCTATAAATCATGTTTTTACTGATGGGTAAATTATCTTGACATAGCCACTTCTGAGGGTGGCACCTCCAATAGGTACCGTGGCACTTTCTAGAAAGTTTCATTGATGCATTCAGCTGAAATCACACTTAATCAGTGACTTACTTTGCATAAAGAAGTAAAACGCAGCAACTGGAGATGAAATGCAGGCACAGTCTCATCAATCTTTGATTAGGGAGTGCAATTTCAAGCAGGAACTTGTTTGAACTCTGCAAGGTGACCTCCAAAATCATAGTAAAACATTATGGTGAGTGTCATAGCCTAAAGGGATGAACCTAAAGTAGGTGGTGAGCTGCCAAAACTGGTTACAACTCCACACTCCAGTTAATCTTTCTTCACCCTTGCTCTCTCAGTTGTGTTGTTTATGCCATTTCTGAACACACGATTATCTTACCACAATTCCACCGCTCTTCCTGCTCAATATCATCTTTCACTTCTCCAAAATGACTCCGCATGTTTTCCCCTGGCATATTTTGAACTGATCTTTGTTTTGTCATGAGTAATTGCTTTGTTGGAAAGGGATGACTTCAGAGAGCACACTAGCAACCAGTGAATTGGCTCAAGGGAAAAGCAGTGGGGGATAGCAACTGGGAGCTAGGGCTCTTATGGTGCAATGATGGTGTCCCTGTTTCTGAGCCAGGAGGCCTGAGTTCAAAAAGAAACTGGGAGTCCCTCAGCCTTGTCAATCAGGTTATCCCTGCTCAGTCACTGGACAGACCTGTTGAAGAACAATTCTAAAAGTAGACAATACGCAGTATTAACAAACCATATTGGACATATACGCTTTCCCCCAGACCAGATGTGAGGGGAAAACTGGATTAGTGAGGGTGGCAACTTTGTAGTCTGTGTTAAGTATTTCTATTGTAAATGAATGTGTGCTGCTTACCTGCATTGGTAAACTGAGAACAAAGAACTTTGTGAATACTTATACTTCAGTGATTTTGCAGACTGGCACATGGAGATTACTTACGCTTTCCAGCTAATTTTGCTACTCAGTCAATGCATAGTCCAAGTGTCGATTTAGTACTGCCAAATTACAATGGATATAAATGTCACAGGAACATACCTAATGGAAATCAGTGACACAGCAGAAGTTGTAGAGTAGGAAGAACAGAGTGATCTTCCCAAGAGATGAAGGAAAATAGTCAAACTAATTTACAAGGTTCCCATGAAACCCTGGTTGGAGAGAGAGGCCATGCCTCAGGTGTTCTAGATTTGGCTGACAACTCCTGAAATCTACAAGGAGCAACCATGCTAATGGAAATTTCACTGTCATTTACACTGCAATGCCAGAATGTTGCTATGGGTTTCTTTCCATTGATTGTGCAGTCGGGAATTAGTCCATGTCTGTTGAAACAAAATAAAACCAAATTTAAAAGTGTGTTAAATGAAGAGTCAGCCAAGAAAGCACCTCACGGCTTTTAATTCTGAAAAAAGAAAAGCATTGTAATCAAAGACTAACTTCAAATAAAAAAATCAGTGATTTTTAGCACTTTATAGATAGATGATTTAATCTCTCTCTTCCCAACCTGAAGGTGACAGGTCATAGCCTGACATTCCCAAACAGCTCGTGAGAATTTATAATTCTTTAAGTAGCACCTTTAATCAAGTGGCCATTTCTCATGGTGAGCCAGAAACATGAAACTGGAGCCCCTTGCACTAATACTGGTCCTGTTCCCAGCTCTCACCATTATTCCCTTGCAATGAGCAAGATGTCCATCCATGTGCAGTTTCCAGCAAGGATAGAGATCCAGAGAGGATTAGTCCCCCTTTCTAAACCATGTGAAGCAGGCTCATTGTGATGCTATCCCAGTCAAGGTTGATTGGCACAGTCCAGATTCTGAGTCTAAAACTCCCCTTGCCAATGGAATTCTATAACATTTCAAACCCACCCATTTATCTCCCTGAGCTTTGGCTGAGTGCAGAAATGTTCAATTTCCTTTAATCCAGATATTTGATGATTTGGTTTTTCATTAAACCTTGTCAAAAACACTATTGTGGTGTGTGTTTAGAACTTGCAGTTATTTCTGTAGTTCAGTGTATGTCGATACATAGAGTTTTGCAAAAATAGAAGGAGGCTACTCGGTCTGTGGATAATTCTTTGAAAAAACTTTTAACCAAATGCCATTTCTCTGTTCTCTCCAATTAGTTATCCAATTATAAAGCACTTCCCTTTTGAATGAAATAGGCAAGGTTTCACACAGCATTGTCCTCTTTGATGTGAAGGGCACTGCTTGTCACAGGCCACTCAGGTGTTTTCCTATTTTTCCTGGTGGTGGATATTGAATAAAGATTTGTACACTTTGTATCTGTCACTGTGCCTCACACCTGCACACACACACTATGGGTGCTGGGGGAAAAAAAAATAAGCACTACCGCAGTTAGGCGGTAGTGTAGAAAAAAAAGAGAAACAAAAAAAAAACCATGGAAAGTATATTGGGTGTGGGCGAAAAAAAATGGAATAGGCAAGGTAATTAACTAAAGCTGATAGGTATTATAGACCTGTCAAATGGTTATTTAACATAGGAGGCTCCACTTGACAGCAAGGACAGGGCAAGACAAAGAGGCAGGCACCTGTAACCTGCCAGAGCCAGTACAGGGGTTAAACCCATACCCTTTAATGTCACTCCATGCCATACTCTAGCTAACTTTATTAACTATTTCAGAGAATCTGTACAGTGTGGAAACAGGCCCTATGGCCCAACAAATCCACACCAACCCTCCAAAGAGTATCCCACCCAGATCCATTTCCCATTAGTCTACATTTACCCCTGACTAATGAATCTAGCCTACACATCCCTGAACACTATGAGCATTTTAGCTTTGGCTAGTTCACCTAATCCACACATCTTTGGATTGTGGGAAGAAACTGGAGCACCCAGAAGAAACCCACACATACGGAGAATGTGCTAACTCCACACAGACAGTCACCCAAGGGCGGAATCGAACCCAGGTCCCTGGCACTGTGAGGCAGTAGTGCTAACCATTGAGCCACCATACTACCCACCACTGAACCATGATTGAGTTCACAATGGAAAGGTTTAAGGGAACCTTTGTACTTGGTCAGGTGTTTTATGTCATGAAAGATCATGAGTGCAAACAACAGTGCTGGTCTCTCCCATTGTGCTTCTGCTGACATTCTGGAATAAATGCTATCTTGATACTGACCAGTGGCAATGATTTTCTCTACATATAAACAGGCCTCATTGTTGTGATCATGTCTATCAGTCCTCTGAAGTTTTATTGCTCTAATGAAAAAGACTGGGGGCACCAATTACTCCCAGTGTCACATCGAGCTAGAATTACTCCTGTCTCTGACTGCTTTTGGAATTTCATGGGTGATGCATTTACTAACATATAGCATCTGAAAGTATAAAATGTTTCATTGATTCATATTGATTCTCTTTACTTGGAACAAAAATTGTTCAGAGTTATATATGTTCGGGCAAATAAAGCGTGGAAAAGTTCTTATATATTGGTCATTCAAGTGTAGGTAATGGTGGTATTCTAGAACATCCAGAGCAGCAGACACAAGGAAACACCATCCCATTTGTGGTGCTCTCTAAGATTTGAATGTTTCTTAATATTGCCTCATCAGCACTGGGGCAAACCCATTGTCTAATGTCACTCTGGGAAAAACACTCACCATGTGTACCACAGCGGTTTATCACGATGTCTTCTCAAGAGCAACTGGTGATAGGTAATAAATTCTGACTTGCCTATAATGCCCACAACATTAGAATAAACTTTAAAATCAAGCCGACACACTATTTTATGAGGCAGCTGTACATTTTGATTATACACTTGTGGGAAGAGTGAAGTGATATGTTACATTTTCTTGGCTTGGCTGTGCTTAATTTGGAAGCAGGGATGGTTTTGGGATTGAAGCAATTTGATCTCAATCATGGGGACTTAGTTGAGCTGGAACAGGAGAGAGTTTTAAGAAGAATTTGTCATATTGCTTGGGAATATTGCCCTGGTCTGTTTGAGAGTAAGTTAGTGCAGCTGATCTGCTTTCTCCTTCTGGATAAAGATGCAGGGCCAGGTTATTTGGCCCCAATTTCCTGCCTTGGCGTTCAGTTATACCATGGCTAATGCAAACCTCACTGTCATTTCCGTGTGTTACTGTATTCCTTGATATCCTTCCCTACCGAAATCTATCCATCTCAAACTTGAAAGTTGCCATTGACCACCAACAGCTCTATCCTTTTTGAAGGAAAAGTTTCAATAACCTTCCTACGGGAAAATGATGCCTGACCTTACTGCTCAATGGCATAACTCCAATGAAGAAATCCTTTATTTTTATTCTTAGGATGTGGTGTTGTTTTTGAGGTCAACATTTATTGCCTATCCCTAATTGCCTCTGAGATGCTGGTGGTGAGCTGCCTTCTTGAACTGCTGCAGTTCTTGAGGTTTAGAGACTGTGCTTTGAGGAATGGAATTCTAGAATTTTGACCTGACAACAGTGAAAATAAATGGCAATATAGTTCCAAGTCAAGGTGGTGAGTAGCTTAGAAGGAAACATGCAGGTGATAGTGTGCATCAACTGCCCTTGTCTATCTAGGTAGCAAAGAATTAGAAGGTTTTGTTGATGGAACATTGATAAGTTAATGCTGTGTATCTTGTAGATAGTATACACTGCTGTCACTGTACGTCAGTGCTGAAGGGAATGGGTTGCTAGAGCTGAGCACTTTGAGTGTTGTTGGAGCTGCACCCATCCAGACATGTGGGGAATATTCCATCACCAGCAAGACTTGTGCCCTGTAGATTGTAACAGATTTGGCTAGTCAGGAGGTGAGTTACTCACTGAAGGATTCCTAACCTCTAACCTGATTGTACTCTGTTTGAAGAAGGTCTATGGTGGCAGATCACAAGAGAGGTCAGGTAGTTGAGAGAGCATGAGATATGGCACCGCTTGTGTTGTGAGGAACAGAGCCCAAGCTGTATTTTATATCTCTACGGTGGCACAGTGGTTAGCACTGCTGCCTCACAGCGCCAGAGACCCGGGTTCAATTCCCGCCTCAGGCGACTGACTGTGTCGAGTTTGCACATTCTCCCCGTGTCTGCGTGGGTTTCCTCCAGGTGCTCCGGTTTCCTCCCACAGTCCAAAAATGTGCAGGTTAGATGAATTGGCCATGCTAAAATGACCGCCGTGTTCGGGGCAGGGGTAAATGTAGGGGAATGGGTCTGGTTGGGTTGTGCTTCGGCAGGTCGGTGTGGACTTGTTGGGCCGAAGGGCCTGTTTCCACTCTGTAAGTAATCTAACCTAATCTCTACATCTAGGTGGAGCTGTGTACCACTTGCTCCTTATGAGAATGCGTCAATCCTTACAAGAAAGGGGGATTGCAAACCAACAAGCCGATGGCAGAGATTCTGAAAATCCAGGAAAAAAGTCTGGACAGTATGTTTCTGAGACAATAAAGAAGAAGGGTGGAATCATACAGGTGTCTGAACAATGTGGCGAGATTCATGGCAGAATCAGATAATAAATCGAACAAAGGGAGCAACATGCTGTTGTGCAGCAGACTGAGACGTCAGGTGAATTGGCCGTGCTAAATTGCCCATAGTGTCAGGTGCGTTAGTGGAAGGGAAATGGCTCTGGTTGGGTTACTCTTCGGAGGATCGATGTGGACTGGTTGGGCCGAAGGGCCTGTTTCCACACTGTAGGTAATCTAATCTAGTCTAGTCTAACAACGACAGTGTGCGCCAGTTGCCTGCGTGTAAACACACTGCACTTTTATTCATCAACAATGATCACCATTCCCACTTCCTGGAAGATGTCTGCCCGCTACTCTGGCAGGTACTATGACAACCATACCCTGGAGCACTCTGGTGTTTTTGAGGTACCTCACTAGGCTGGTTATTGTGGGACCCGGGCTACCCACTGTGACCAAGGCTCATGACACCGCTGTCCAATCCCCTGACTGATCCAGAGCACAGATACAATCCTGGCCAGGGCAGTGGTGGAGCAGGCAATGGGGCTGCTGGAGATGTGGCTCTGCTACTTGGACCAGTCTCAGGTATAGTCCCGACAGAGTGTGCTACAACATCCTGGTGTACTGCACAATTGGAGTAGGCAGCAAGGTGATGGGATTGATGCTGAGGAACGGGGGAATGGGAATGGTTCTCCAAGGAGGAGAATGAGGACATTGATTTGGAGGAAGCTCGCTTTGAGGGTGTCAAGTATTACAAACCAGGCAAGAACTGACTGAAGCCCAGCTCCAGTCAATGAGAACTGAGTGCGGTAGATCATCGTTGGTCACCATGCCAGCATGTGGCTTGCATTGTGAGGCACCTACAACTTCCACTCCTTTTGTTAAGTGCCAGTTTGGGAGGCAATGGCCTAGTGGTACAATCATTACAGGATTAATCCTGAAACTCAGCTAATGTTCTGGGAACCTGGGTTCAAATCCTGCCATGGTAGATGATAGAATTTGAATTCAACAAAACAAATCTGGAATGAAGAGTCTAATGGTGACCATGAATCCATTGTCAATTGTCAGAAAAACCCGTCTGGTTCACAAATGTCCTTTAGAGAAGGAAATCAGCCATCCTTACCTAGTCTGGCCTACATGTGACTCCAGACCCACAGCAATATGGTTGACTCTTAACTGCCCTCTAGGGCAAATAGGAAATGGACAATAAATGCTGGCCAAGCCAGAGCCTCCCACTTCCTGTGAATTAATAACATTTTTTTAAATTACCTAAGAATTTTTTAAAGCGTTTTTTTTGGTTACAAAGCATAGTAAGTTCTCTAGAAGAAAGTGAGGACTGCAGATGCTGGAGTTCAGAGTCGAGAGTGTGGCGCTGGAAAAGCACAGCAGGTCAGGCAACATCCGAGGAACAGGGGAATCGATGTTTCGGGCATAAGCCCTTCATCCAGCATCTGCAGTCCTCACTTTTGCCTGGTTGTTAGAGGCTGGCATATGTCAGGTACCAATGTCTATGGACATGTGGCTGGTGCCCATGGGACATTCCTACAGATGTTCATGCCCAGTGCCCAACATAGAGGCTCTTTGGAAAAGGCAGCAAATATTGCAAAGTATCCTCTCTGGGAATATTGAGAGTTCTTATTTGGTTTGGAAGCTCAATATTGGTGAGATGTGTTGCGACATTAATGAGGCATTTGACCACTTATAATCCCTCTTAATTGGCAACTCATTCAAAATTGATGCTGCTGTGAAGCATATCATTGTGTACAAGTGAGAGAACTCCAGGAGTAAGGTCTTATTTTACCCACAGGGAACTATTAAGCCCCAATTGACAGAATCCTTCAATCTTCTAGAACGCTTTGAAAGACAGGTCGAGTTTTAACATTGCTTGATGTTTATGCAGAGTCAACCTGTTCTGATTCCACTTTATAAATTGAATTACAAGGTGCATCATCCTTTAGTTTCACAGTGTAGATTTTCCACTTAATTGTGAGGATCACAATCTGGCGAATCGAATTGGACACACTTTCTAGAACTTTCTGAATGATCATTGATTTAGAGTGGGGTTCAAATGAGAATTCACTTTATTACCTAATCAGTGATGGGTTATTTTAAAAGACGCAATTGTTGATTAGGTGACAAATGCGTTATTAAACTCTGTTTGATTATGCAGTATATCTAAGCTTCTATTGGTTGGTTTGTTAACTAGTTGGCCTCATTGCTGACTCATCAACTCTACTGAACCCTTCAATCACTTATGTAGAACATTAGTGTTAACTGGAGGTTTGTGAATAGAAATTGTGTAAAAGTGGATGTTCAGCTGAGCTACTCAAAGTCTATTCTGTGCAGCCTCCCAGACTATGATTAATCTTTTAGTCTATTCTGCATACATTTGAATGGTAAAATAGTTTTATGAACATCATTGCCTGTAGTGCAGTGGAAAAGTGCAAAAGGTTTAACTGATTTAATTCGCAGTGTAGTTCTTAATATGAATTTACAGAATCTAATTAATAAGCTGTTGGTTCACTATATTTAGTATGGGTGTGGTAAGTATTTCAGGAATGGTTATCCAGCAACATGTAGGTACAACATCACTGTCAAAGACACAGATTTGGTAACTTTGTCACTTTGCTTGCAAATGTGATTAGTTTTTTTGTGTATGTCACTCTGACTCATAACTTAAAGACGTAGTATCTAATTTAAAGTGTCCAGTTTTATTAAAACCAAGGATGCATCAAATATAATCAATAAATCAGATTTGACATGATAAATTGAGAAGCTGAAGCTGAAGTGGACTGAAGTTTTCTCCACAGAACATTACAATATCTATTTGTCAAAATAATGTGTCCTTAAAGTGGTATGAGGCATGTTGCTTTTTTTAAAGGCACAGTGCATGCAGAGTATTATAATAATAGCTGTGCCCTGGAAAGCACAGCTGAGAATGAATGAGACAGGGTAATTGGCTGTTTGTCTGAAGGGTTGCCAAACTCTATGATTAAAGTGTCAAAAATCACAGCTTTTGAAGAATTGTTCCTTGGTTTCACTCCTCCTTTTCCTCAATTTAAAAGGAATGCTTCTGAAAGGGCTTCCCTGCTCCTTGAGACACATAAATCCACCATACCTCCTTGCTTGTATTCAAACTTGAATACAAAAGCTAATTTGCAAGAATTTATGGTTCTTTTCATTTCACATTCTTCCCTCCCCTTATCTCCAGCAATGGGCAATGCAGCATCTAAGACTAACACAACAAACTCAAGTGATCATGTTATCATGTGTTTGGTCACCATTCCTGAAATACTTAACCCCCAAGCTAAATACAGTGAGCCAACAACATATTCATTAAGGTCTATAAATTCATATTAAGAACTACACTGTGAAGGAAATCAGTTAAACCTTTTGCAGTTTTCCACAACACTACCTGCATTGAAGTTTATAAAATGATTCTACCATCCAAATGCACGCAGAATAGAGTAAAAGATTAATCATAGCCTGGGAGCCTGCATGGAAGATATTTCAAGGAGCTCAACCAAGTATCCAGTTTCACACATGTGATCATACCTGTGTCCATAGTGGGGCAGTAGTTGTTCAGTGGCTCAGTGGTTAGCACTGCTGCCTCATAGCGCCAGGGACCCAGGCTCGTTACCACCCTCGGGTGACTGTCTGTGTGGAGTTTGCACATTCTCCCCGTGTCTGTGAGGGTTCCTCCAGGTACTCTGGTCTCCTCCCACAATCCAAAGATGTGCAGGTTAGATGGATTGGCCATACTAAATTACTAATAGTGTCCAGGGATATGCAGGCGAGGTGGATTGTCCATGGGAAATGCAGGGTTACAGGGATAGGCAGGGGTGTGGGTCTGGGTGAGATGTTCTTTGGAGAGCTGGTGTGGATCTGATGGGCCAATTGGCCTGGTTCCAGTCTGTAAGGATTGTATAAAGCCTTTGAATAAAATTACCTGAGAATTGGTCATTTTAATGACCAAGTCTCTACATTTATTCTGTGTTTTTATGTTGTTTAAATCAATTATCTCTAGATTATTCACTTACTTTGTGGGCAGCACGGTGGCACAGTGGTTAGCACTACTGTGTCACAGCGCCTGAGACCCGGGTTCAATTCCCGACTCAGGCGACTGACTGTGTGGAGTTTGCACGTTCTCCCCGTGTCTGCGTGGGTTTCCTCCGGGTGCTCCGGTTTCCTCCCACAGTCCAAAGATGTGCGGGTCAGGTGAATTGGCCATGCTAAATTGCCCATAGTGTTAGGTAAGGGGTAAATGTAGGGGTATGGGTGGGTTGCGCTTCGGCGGGTCGGTGTGGACTTGTTGGGCCGAAGGGCCTGTTTCCACACTGTAAGTAATCTAAAAAAAATCTACTTTATTGCGAAAAAAAATGACCTTGAGTCATTTGTAAGGAGGAGACTGTACTTTGAAAAGTTCCTGTTTATTCAGCTCAGGAGCATTGGTCAAGTGCTTAAAGAAAATACTCCTTCATTTGACTGTAGAGCAAGAGAAGAGTTTCCTAACCTCTCTTTAAAGTGCTAAAATAGCGCTTAATGGTTTTGGATTGAAGTTTGTTAATCATCAGGGAAGTACTAAACATAGATTGAATCTGTTGAGCATGCTCTCCTTTTAGGGCAGCTGACTGCACTAGAAAAGAATGGCAGGATATAAGATGTATTAAAAGTGAAATAGGACATAATTTTTATTTGAGCTTTGATGTTTTTGGGTATTAATGCAGAGCAGAAAAAAATGTATCTGAACACAATGGCCAGATAATTTGATTAGATTAGAGATTAGATTACTTACAGTGTGGAAACAAGCCCTTCGGCCCAACAAGTCCACACCGACCCGCCGAAGAGCAACCAACCCCAGACCCTTTCCCCTACATTTTTCCCTTCACCTAACACCACGGGCCATTTGGCATGGCCAGTTCACCTGACCCGCACATCTTTGGACTGTGGGAGGAAACCGGAGCAAACCCTGGAGGAGAATGTGCAAACTCCACACAGACAGTTGCCCGAGGCGGGAATTGAACCCAGGTCTCTGGTGCTGTGAGGCAGCAGTGCAAATCACTGTGCCACCATGCTGCCTGGTGTGGGGGTGATCTGGTATATCTGGTTGGTGGCTATTAACTAGGACACCAAGGTGAATTCTCTTGTACTTCTTTGAAACTGCGCCATGGAATTTCTGACGTCAATCTGAGAGGATAGGCGAAGCCTCCTTTTAAACTCATATCCAAAAGATGGCACCACCAACAGTGTGCCATTGAGATGTCAGCTGATGGTTTTTGTGTCCAAGTGTTGGATATGGCCCAATGGAAGGGCAGGAATATGACCAAGTGAACCACATTCAATTGGCTCATTGCTCCCAGAAGCAGTCATTTATGTGTTGCTATGAGTGTCAAAGCTGTCTGTGACCGTTATCCACAATTATGTCTATGTACAGGAAAATGACTGAGCAGAAGGGGACCATGTGTTGTAAGATGCACCACTGCAGAGCTGACCCATGGAGATCTATGTTGTGAGACTTAGCAGTGGCAGTCCAGACCAACTCTGTTCACAAACATTTTGGAAAATGTAAATGCCAGAGGATGCCTTACACCATGATTTTTTGTGGACCCCCTCAACAAGAAGGAACCTGATGCCCTGTATTGTTGCTCATCTCAGTATACATATACTTCAACAGCAATTGGTCTTTCGAATTGCAGACTGTCCGAAGGTAACAAGGGATTATTCACTGTATGTAAATGGACAGTCATATTCCCATCCATCCATTTGCACATCTAGATAGGAAGTGACTCTTGTTCCATTAATGTGCCAGTGGTACTGACCTCAGTTATGTGCCTGTCCCAGGGGAAGAGTGACATCTTCATACCGAGGAAATCAGACTGACACAGTGTGTTGATGACAGACAGAGCCTCTGACTCTTGAGGAAATATGTCGTATTTGTGGTGAGCATGAAGTCACCATAGTCTTACCAGAGCACAGGGCTGCTCTGTCAAAGAGAGCCATGACTGGTGGTGGGTTAACCACATGTCAGGCAAGGTGAGAGGCTGAGGGGAGGGTCCGTCATGGGAAACTCAGGCAGGAATTGAACCCACACTGTTAGCATCACTCTACATTGTGAACCAATCATCCAGCCAATGAGCTGGCTGCTGTTAGCACTTGAAGGGGTTAAATGACACCATCAGGCTGTATCTGTCAGAAGATAAACTGATCCTGGGAGATCTGGGGTGTTAAAAGTATCTCTCCCAATGCTTTCAAGTGCCCTTTAAACTTCTTATGTCAAAATAGCCGATAGTGCATTTAATCTCAAGCTGATATCTCACAAGAGACCGAGGAGAAAGTGAGGACTGCAGATGCTGGAGATCAGAGCTGAAAATGTTTTCCAGCAACACATTTTCAAATCTCACAAGAGACCGTCAAGTATCTCAGGTGTAATACAACTAGTTATTAAGTATGATATACTGAAACCATTGGTTATTCATCGAGATTTAATCTCCTTCCTGCTGGGGATTTTGCATGGGAATCCTTCCCCATTTGTATGATTAGCTCAGACTAATACCACCAAGAGGAATTGGCAAAGTGAATCTACCCACAGCTTTTCAGGAACAGCTCAGAGCCCTGACATTATAAGAACAACCATCACCATTGATATCTCAGCAGCCAATATACCAAGGTTCCCTGGAAATAGGGCCAGGCACTGGGGTGAATTTGGGCTATTAAAGCAATACCTTAAATGTTTAGGTTGGGGGGAAGCAATCTTGGGCAAGATTTGCAAAATTGTAATTATATGCTACATGCTGCCCAGTGTGGAGCAAGGAGTTAATGCAAATCAATCAGTGGTGTAAGAAATTTTAGATTACTTACAGTGTGGAAACAGGCCCTTCAGCCCAACAAGTCCACACCAACCCGCCGAAGCGCAACCCACCCATACCCCTACATTTACCCCTTATCTAACACTGTGGGCAATTTAGCATGGCCAATTCACCTAACCTGCACATCTTTGGACTGTGGGAGGAAACCGGAGCACTCGGAGGAAACCCACGCAGACATGGGGAGAACGTGCAAACTCCACACAGTCTGTCACCTGAGTCGAGAATTGAACCCGGGTCTCTGGCGCTATGAGGCAGCAGTGCTAACCACTGTGCCACCGTGCCGCCCACAAAGAGAGAGTCTGATATGGTGGGCAGCACTCTGTAACAGATCATAGCTGTGTTTATAGCATTGATAGAGAGTTGGAATTACTTTACAATGACTTCATGTAGATTACTGGTTGAGGATAGCAGATAAGAAAAACCTATCAGCTCAACACTATATAGATAGGGGCAAACTGAGCCTTAGAGTCAGTACAGATTGGACAGTATAGAGCTTCACTCTATAGCCAACTCCATCCCAAATCACCAAGTATCCCTTTTGTGCACTCCTAAAATTGTACCTCTTGTGTCTCCTACTTTCTATCACTCCATCAGCTAACACTGCACTCTCTTGTCTAAACCTCTCTCTGCCCCACTATATCTTTTGATTTGGGCAGTTATTCTATAGATTCCCATTCTGGATATTTGTGACATGTTTTGTTATTGGCTGTGCCTCCTTTTGAATGAAATGGTAACATTTTTTTATAATCAGTTGCGAAAGGGATAAGAACCGGTGGAGGTGATTACTACTGGAGACTGAATGAGAATTGTGGCAGTGATACCAAATACATGACACCAATTTTTACATTGATGGAAGTGAGGATGTAACTGGAAGAACTGAAATAAGATGTAGAGGAATTGTTAGAGGTAATGACCGAAAGAAGATTGGTTCTAAAATTCGAAGAACCCACAGAAGATAAATCACCAGCATCTGATGGCTGCATCTGGGATGTTAAAACTTAGAAACTCTAACCACTACTTTTCATTCTTAATTTTGCAATTGGATTGGGGAGTAGCCAAGATTTTCACTGCAGGTTTTCCATATGCTCCATTGCAGACATCAGTGGTATTCCATGTGAGAGAAGACAGTACATGTTAAAATGATGGATTCTCTCATTATAGCCAGACCCCTTTTGCACTGTTCTTTGTGGTTCAGCTGCTATGTCAGATACTGTTTAAAAGCAGGGCCAATGGAGTCTTTATCTATATCCAAATCAGAAGGAGCACTCAGTAATGCTCAGCTTCTGCTCAGTACCAGCTGGCGTCTTATCAGAAAACCATTGATATTCCTTCCTCACCAGTGCTTGGTGATTCATCAAGGCATTTTTTTGAATATCACTGGAGTCCAGAACTAGAGGGCATAGGTGTAGGGTGAGAGGGGAAAGATATAAAAGAGACCTAAGGGGCAACTTTTTCACGCAGAGGGTGGTACTTGTATGGAATGAGCTGCCAGAGGATGTGGTGGAGGCTGGTACAGTTGCAACATTTAAGAGGCATTTGAATGCCTATATGAATAGGAAGGGTTTGGAGAGATATGGGCCAGGTGCTGGCAGGTGGGATTTGATTGGGTTGGGATATCTGGTCGGCATGGACAGGTTGGACTGAAGGGTCTGTTTCCATGCTGTACATCTCTATGACTTATGACTCTATGTGCGTGTGACTTTCCAGAAACTACCCTTCAGTGGATAACAGTTTCTGGGTTGACTGAAGAATGGTGTAAGTAAGTACACCATTACATATATGAAAATCATATAGAATATGAATAATGTGGGACACACCACAACTACCATACTGCCTTCTGGATTTAGATCCTTTACCTTTCCTACCACACAAATTAACCATCATATACCTGCGCATTGTGAGTGATAGGCTGTTTTGGCTGTTTTTTTCCCAACTTGTGTCCTCCAGTTGTTACTGAAGTTTTCTTTTGAAGGTATTGGATACAATAGTTTGGCCATGGAAATTGCTTCCAGTTGCACATACTTTTTCTACCAGAAAAAACATGTATAATTTAACTTAAATTAGCCATTATGTAAAGTTGAGGTGCAAGCAACCAACAGGTCGGTTTCAGTTCTGGAATGTTTGTACATTATTTTACAGTGACAACATCCAACACACACATTTATGACCTTCGCTGTAGTGATTACACTTTGCCATCTTGTTCTTCCTAGTGTTTTGGAGTTTGATTCTCAGCTTCAGCCACAGAGTAATTTGCTCAGAATAACCACCGCAAGTTACTATCTGTCTCTCAGACAATCATAGAAGAAGAATCTTATAGCAGACAGGGAGGATATTTGTGATTGCCCCAGCCATCTGGTTTAGTCATATAGCCAAGCTTTACCATCAGAACCTTGCACATTAAGCCTCTTTAACTACAACTGCCTTTCCAAACTGCTGATGGAATCTGATTTCACCACTGTTTCAAATCGTCTATTTTCACTCTTAGCAACCATCTGTGTGAAAACATTTCTCCTCTAGTCTTCCTTTGTTCTATTTTTTTTAAAAAAGTAATTCGTTGAGGGGATGCATTTGTCCCTCATCCATAGTTACCTTTGGGAAGGTGGTGATGAGCTGCCTTGTTGAACTACTGCAGTCCATTTGGTGTAAGTAGACTCACAATGCCCTTCGGAGGGAGTTCCAGGATTTTGACCCAGTGACGGCAAAGATCCAGTGCTAGAGGACACAGGTCTTCCTATTTATTCTATCCAAGCTGCTCAAAATTTGAACAAATTTGATACGCCTTCCCTTAACTTTCTGTGCTCTGAGGATAGCTCTGCCCACTTCTCCAGTATCTCCACTTTGCTGAATTTTCTCATCCCCAGGAATTATCCGGGTAAATCTCCTCTGTATCTGCTTTAGGCCCAGAATGATGCATAACACGCCAGCTGAAGCTAAACAGTGATGTCAAAGGTCTATGGCTACCCTGGAGTTTGCAGGAATTAAAGCATAGTCTAAAAATTATGAAACTCAGAACATGTGAGATTTGCAGCACCTAGTCAGTTAAAAAATATCATTGACTTTGAGGCTGCCTTCTTCGAGTGCATGATTGCACTCTACAACCGAGTTGGCTAAACAAGCAACGTTTTCCTTGAAGATGCTCTAATTCCTGCAAAGCCTGATGAGAATGATTAGACATGAGGGTTCAAATTTTCAAAACCAGTTCCTGAGCCCTGTATGGAGTTTGTCCATATGTGGGACTATTTAGTCAGCTGCAGTACGTGGCAAGATCACTTGTCACTGTTTTATAAGGGAAACACATTTCTGTTTAATGTGACAGTCATATAATTATGTATAGGGCATTATTTCTGTTGGAGGCAAGAAATTGTAGCCAGGAGAGGGGTCATATGGTGGTTATCCTTCCTGAATGGTCCATTTCCTTGATTATACTCAGCCTCGGATTTTCTTAAGCGCAACAATCAAAGCCTCCTGAACCCCCATTGAACAATGGTTTGCATATTCAGCTGGCAAACTGAGTAGAGTTAGCAGACATTGGCTTATTTTAAAAGCCATACTGTGACCCAGGAGCATTATTTTAAAACATGGAAAACAGTGCTCTCTCAATTCAAATAAAGTGGTAACGCTTTCATTGTGCTACAAAACTGACTACAATTGGGGTAGGAATCTGCACTTAAGTCGTTCCTGGTTTGCAGGCATCGTTAGTGTTCATGTCATTGGCTGCAGCAATGTGTCTTAAGCATTCCCCCTTACCGGAGTCGATGAGATAAAACAGCACTGTGCACTTGGAGGGGAAGGAAAAATAGCCAATCTTGCCAAACAGAGATACCAAGGGATTACACTTTTGTAATCACATCGAATCCTTCTCACCAGCAAATCAGCTCAGAGTGCTATAGCAAAATGTTCTACAGCTGCAAACCAGAACAGATCGAAACCTCAACTGTTCTGGAGCAAGTCGGCAGCTTTGCAGGGAAGTAAATAACGGCGCAGAACATAATAGCCCAGACCATTTGAAAACAGATGTGTTGTGCTGGTTGTGGTTTTATGACTGTGCAGGGCCATCTGGGGAGGAGAACTAGTAATTTTCATTTAATGCAAATTAGCGATAGTACAAATTTTACATTAGGTTACAACTTCTAAGCACGTGCTTTTTTTTATACATTTGTGAGAGTATATACATTTTATACAACATAAATCTCCACAGCACTGATACATGTCATTCAGCCCATTGAAGCCAGACTAGCCACTGTTTCTGATTGGACATTGCAATTGGGCAGAGTCCACAGCCCACAGTCATGATGCTGCCTGATCATTTAATTGGGTTTACTGTGGCCTTTTCTGCATGTCTGAGCAGGGAAGTGTAAAGGTATCCATGAGATAAAGGTTTTGTTGTAAGTCATTCCAAAATAAAGTTTGATCCAAGGAGCGGCCAGTGATGGTACACTATGACAGAAGGCAGAGTCACAAGCTTTCTGACATTGCACTGGAGGTCTCAGCTCATTAGTTGAAGGAAATAATGTCACCTGTCAACTTCAAACAAACTCCAGACAACCACTGCAAATGTAACAGGGTCAAGAAGCCATGGTTGTCTGTACTCAGAGTCTAGCCAAGATCTGGATTTAGTGCCACATAAAGTTCAACAACCTCATCCGGCCGTCAAGGTCAGAGGTCACTTTGCAAGGCCATCTGCAGTTTCCCTCACTGTCAGTTGGCAACCAGTTACCAGGCAAGAAGCAACCACTGGGGCCGCATCAGCTCTGGGTCAGGAAAAGACACGTGGAAACAGGTGCTGAGGCAATGGGTGAGAGCAACTCGTCAGCTTTGGTACTTGGATTGTTTGGTTTTGTTGTGGCTTTGGTTTTGGATTGTTTGTTTTGTTGTGGCTTTAATTTTATCACTGAGGGCCAAGTGTTGATCAGTAACAGAGCAAAGCTAATATCTGGGACTGTGGATGAATGGGAAATTGGGGTCACATTGACTGGTGTTGCTGTTAGGTGAGTCTACCATATACAGTCTAATTACAGAGTATTATTATGAGTGTTACAGTGCAGAAGGAGGTCCATCGTGCCCCCATTAAATGAGCACCAACGCCCAGTGCCAATCTCCTGCTTTTTCCATATCCTTACACATTATTTTTAACCAATTCATTATCCAATGCCCTCTAGAATGGCTCAATTCAATCTGCCTCCATCACACTTTCAGGCAGTGCATTCCATATCCTAACAGCTCGCTGCGGGAAAATGTTAATCCTCCCTTTAGCCTTGCTTCTTTTGCAGATCACTTTAAATCCATGCCCTCTTGTTCTTGTTCCTTTTACGAATGGGAGCACGTTGACTCACACGGCTCTGCCCACCCTGCTCATGATTTTGAGAATTTCTATCAGATCTTCACTTTGCCTTCTCCTCTCCAACAAGAACAGTCCCAGCTCCTTCAACCTAATATATGGTAACTTAGTGTTACTTGTGTTTCTGAAAATACAGTAAAATGTGTATAAGTCACCAGAAATTGGAGCCAAAAGTAAAAAATGAGGTCTGCAGATGCTGGAGATCACAGCTGCAAATGTGTTGCTGGTCAAAGCACAGCAGGTCAGGCAGCATCTCAGGAATAGAGAATTCGACGTTTCGAGCATAAGCCCTTCATCAGGAATAAGAGAGAGAGCCAAGCAGGCTAAGATAAAAGGTAGGGAGGAGGGACTAGGGGGAGGGGCGATGGAGGTGGGATAGGTGGAAGGAGGTCAAGGTGAGGGTGATAGGCCGGAGTGGGGTGGGGGCGGAGAGGTCAGGAAGAGGATTGCAGGTTAGGAGGGCGGTGCTGAGTTGAGGGAACCGACTGAGACAAGGTGGGGGGAGGGGAAATGAGGAAACTGGAGAAATCTGAATTCATACCTTGTGGTTGGAGGGTTCCCAGGCGGAAGATGAGGCGCTCCTCCTCCAGCCGTCGTGTTGTTGTGTTCTGCCGGTGGAGGAGTCCAAGGACCTGCATGTCCTCGGTGGAGCATTTTAGTTACACAAATTATAAGAAGAAATAATTCACACAAAGTTGAGACAGATATTCTTTGTTCCATCTATGGCTTCTTGATTTCTTAAGTGGCTATGGGAGGCTGCCTGACTCTGAAGTTCATCATCCCTGACACCATTCCAGTAAACCCATTGTACATTCTCTCCCAATGTGTTCACTTCCTTCCTATAATGTGGTGTCAAGAAATGGACACAATACTCCAGTGACTTATACATTTTCAGCATCACCTCCTTGCTCTGTATAGCTGGAGGTATGAACTGTACACTTACGATGGTGAGGTAGAATCGTTGAATCACTCCAGTGTGGAGGCAGGCCATTCGATCCATTGAGTCCACACCAATTCTCGAAAGAATATCCCGCCCAGACCCACTGCCCAGCCCTATCATCCTGTTTCCCATGGCTAATCCACCAAGCCAACATATCCCTGGAGACAATGGGAAATTTAGCATGACCAATCTAACTAGCCTATACATCTGGACTGTGGGAGAACACTCACACAGATGCAGGGAGAATGTACAAACTCCACATGGACAGTCGCTGGAGGCTGGAATTGAACCCAGTTCCCTAGTGCTGTGAAACAGTAGTGCTAACCACTGAGCAACCATGCTGCCCAAGAGATGGGTGCAGCCTGCAGCACAACACCACAAATCTTGTCATGTGCTCCATTGAGTATCTGCCAGAATCCTCCCAGGCTGTCACAGTGGAAACATGGGTTATGCAGGGAGAAAGATGTTGGAGATCAGAGCCAAAAGGTGTGGCGCTAGAAAAATACAGCCAGTCAGGCAGTATCTGAGGAACAGGAGGGTCAACGTTTTGAGCATAAACTTTTCATCCTGCTGCTTGATCAGCTGTGTTTTTCCAGCATGGGTTATGCAGCCCATGATCTGCCTCTATCTCACCATCATTTCATGTGGCAACACTGCTTTCATCATAGGCACTAGAGTCCAGAGCCATGTCATCAAAGGATAGCTCTAGAGCCACCCTCTGACTTGTCATGGTGATGACTGAATCTAACCGTGACTGGCTTTAGGATGCTGGGTATTGACCTGCTTCATTGTGTCACACATGAAAATAGATGTTGAGAGAATGGAATTCATTTTGTTTGTGGCACATCTCAGAGTCGACATGTACATTCTCAAAGAGATGGATTTGCAGTTGGAGTTATCAGGAGGCTTGGCTACCACATGACACCTGATGTTTGCTTTGGCTGCCTCTCTCTGGCATGAGGGAGTGAGACACATTCAGCTGTCTCTCAGATGACTGACCCTCAGGCTTTCACACCAAAGCAGATGTGGAGCATGTGGAAAATGTGCCTATCTGAGGAGGAACATCCCTGAATAACTGGATATACAATCCAGGGGTGGTGTTATGACAGTGCTTGCTGGATTATGTCCATTAACTCTGAAACAGTGGTGAGACCCCATGCTTTCTATGGATCTAGTTTTATTTCTGCTATTCTTCTCTTGTCCCCCTTGTATTTTATGACAACGTTAGCACCTTGTCCCATTAAAGAAATCTGAGCTCTTTCACTCTCTCTGCTCATCTATTTCTTTATATAATTATATATTATATTATGATAATATATATTATTATACAATATAAATAAAATGCACTGATGTACTGCATTTTAATGATTGCTACTGCTGTTATGCAGGTTGCAAAATATGGCAGCCGTTTGGCGCTTTGCAAGTTCCACTAAACAATAAATGAAACATAAGCTTTTGTCCAAAGACACCAAAGTCATGAGAGGTTTTTATTTTAACTTTTGACAGTTGTCAGAGCAATGTACAGGAAGTTGGAAGTGAGGCAGTAGTATTTATAGTGGGCATCAAAGAAAATGCCTTTGAGCTTCTCAGCATCTAATTAAGGAAATGTTTGCTCATTCGATACTAGATATTGGACACAGTCTTGTAATTTGTAGGAATTGAGAGGGATGGTGGCAAGCAGAGTGTTGTCAGCTGGGTATAAAAGCTGTTATATAAGGTTACTGTAGAATCTGTCTTTCTCAATGGAATGTATCTTAGTTGAGAGTTCTGAAATAGTTTCATAAATGTCTGGAATTGCTTACTGTCCTGCATTTTTATCAATTTTCTCAGTCTTCTTCAGCCAATTTTGACTTCATATCTCTGTAAAAACCTTTATTTAAGTGGAAAAGACTTGTTCCTTTACAACAGAATCAAACACCAGAAATATCATTTATCATACAGACTGACCTCTACTTTAGCAAGTTTATAAGATAGAGTCATGGAGACCTACAGCACAGAGACAGGCCCTTTGGCCCAAATTTCTCCATGCCGACCAAAATGCCCATCCTCGCAAACCCCATTTCTGTGCACTTGGCCCATATTCTTCTAAATCCTATCCATGTATTTGTCCAAATGCCTTTTAAATGTTGCTAATGAACCTGCCTTAACCAGTTCTGCTGGCAGCTCATTCCAGATCCGTACCATCCTCTGTGTAAAAAAGTTGCCTCTCAGGTTCCCATTTATTCTTTCCCCTCTAACCTTCAACTGATGCCCTCTGGTCCTTGATTCCCCAACCCTCAGAAAAAGCCTGAGTGCATTCACCCTATCCATGCCTCTCACGGTCTTGTACATGTCCATAAGATTTCCCCGCCTCAGTTTTGCGTGCTCTAAAGAAAAAAGTCTGAGCTTGTCCAACCTCTCCCTATAACTCAGACCATTGAGTTCTGGCAACATCCTTATAAATTTCTTCTGCATTCTTTCCAGTTTAATAACATCCTTCCTCTAGCAAGGTGACCAAAACTGAACACAATACTCTTAAGTGTGGCCTCACCAAAGTACTGTATAAGTGCAATATAACTTCCCAATCTCTATACCCAGTGCCCTGACTGATGAAGGCCAGTGTGCCAAAAGCCTCCACTTTCAGAGAACCATACACCTGAACTCCAAGATGCCTCTGTTCCACTACACTCCTTAAGGTCCAACCATTCATCATGAAACTCCTACTTTGATTTGACTTTCCAAAATGCAAGACCTCACACTTATCTATATTAAACTCCATTTGACAGCTCTTGCCCCATTTCCCCAGCTGATCAAGGTCCTGCTGCAATTTCTGACAACCTTCCTCACTGTCCACGATATTGCCAATTTTAATACCATCAGCAAACCTACTAATCATGCCTGTACATTCTCACCCAAATCATTGATATCGATAATAAACAGCAATGGCCCCAGCGCCGACCTGAGGCACTCCACTAGTCACAGGCTTCCAGACCGGCAACTATCCTTCCACTATTACCCTCTGCTTCCTACCATCAAGCCAATTGTGTATCCAATTTTCCAGAGTCAAGAGTGTGGTGCTGGAAAGCAGTTCAGGCAGCATCTGAGGAACAAGAGAAATGACGTTTCGGGCTCAGGAATCTTATGCCCGAAACATCAATTCTCTTGCTCCTTGTTTGCTGCCTGACCTGCTGTGTCGTTCCAGCACCACACTCTCGACTCTGATCTCCAGCATCTGCAGTCCTCACTTTCTCCTATCCAATTTGTCAGCTCTCCCTGGATTCCATGTAATCTAACCTTCCAGAGCAGCCTACCATGTGGAAGCTTATCAAAAGCCTTAGTGAAATCCATATAGACAACATCTACCGCCCTGCCCATGTCAACCTTCTTGGTCACTTCAACAAAGAACTCTAACAAATGTGTGAGGCATAATCTCCCATACAGGGAAGGAGAAAGTGAGGACTGTAGATGCTGGAGGAGATCAGAGTCGAAACGTGTGGCACTGGAAAAACACAGCAGGTCAGGCAGCATCTGAGAAGCAGGAAAATCGACATTTGGGCATTCCTGATGAAGTGCTTATGCCCAGACATTGATTCTCCTGCTCCTCGGATGCTGCCTAACCTGCTGCGCTTTTCCAGCGCCACACTTTTCGACTATGATCTCCCTTGCACAAAGCCATGCTGACTCTTCCTAATCAAACCCTGTCTTTCTAAATGCATGTGTACCTTATGTCTCAGAATCTTCTCAAGTAACTTACCTACCACAGATGTTAAGCCTACTGGTGTATAGTTCCCAGGTTTTTCTTTGCAGCCCTTCTTGAATAATGGCACAACATCTGTGGCTAACGATGATGCAAAATATCAGACAGGGCCCCCACAATTTCTTCTCTAGCCTCTTGCAGTGTTCTTGGATATATATGGTCAGGATCAGAGATTTATCCACCTTCATACATTCTAATACATCCAACACCTCCTCTAGTATAATATGAACTGTCTCCAAGATATCACCACAAACTTCCCCAAGTTCCCAAGTCTTCGTGTTTTTCTCCATTGTAAACACATATCCATTGAGGACCCTGCCCACTTCCTGCGGTTCTACACCTACATGTCCACTTTGGTCCTTGAGGGGTCCTATTCTCTCTCTAGTTATTCTTGTTACTTTAATACACTTAAAGAATCTCTTTGGATTCACCCTAATCTTCTCAGCCATGGCTATCTTTTGCCCACTTTTCACCCTCATGACTTCCTCCTTCAGTAAACTCCTATATTCCCTGTATACCTCCAAGGATTCCTTTGATCCCAGCTGCTTGTACATGAGCCACACCTCCTTTTTGCTGGTCAAAACCTCAATATCTCTTGTTTCCCAGGGTTCCCTATTCCTGCCAGCCTTGCCCTTCACCTTCACAGGAACATACAGACTTTGACCTCTAGCTATCTCACTTTGAAAGCCTCCCACTTGCTGGAGATCCCTTTGCCTGCAAATAAACTACTCCAATGAACCCTGCAAGCTCCTGTCTAATTCCATCAACATTCCTTGCCCCAATTTAGAACTTGAACATGTGGATGAGTTCTGTCCCTCTCCATAACTATTTTAAAATTAATGGAACTATGGTCATTGGTCCCAAAGTGCTCCCCCATTGTCACCCCCGTCACCTGTCCTGCCCTACTTCCCAAGAGTAGGACTCTCGATATACTGCTTGAGGAAACTTCCCTAAATGCACTTAACAAATTCCACCCCATCTAAACCCTTCACACTCCGGCATCCCAGTCTATGTTTGGAAAATTAAACTATGACAACCCTATTGCTCCTGCAAGTCACCTCAGTCTCTCTGCATTTTGTTCCTTTAATTTCCAATGACTGTTTGGAGGCCTATAGTACAACCCCAATAACATCACCATCCCCTTCTTATTTCTTAGCTGCACCCACAAAGCCTCACTCAGTTATTTCATTGCTGATCACTGCTATGATACTCACTTTAATGAAAATTGCAACCCTACCTCCCCTCTTTCCACCATCTCTGTCCCACCTAAAGCTCCTATACTCTGGCACAATAAACTGCCAGTCCTGTCCCTTCCTTAACCGTGTTTCTGTAATGGCTATAATATCCCAGTCCCACGTACTTATCCACACCCTGAGTTCATCGGCCTTACCTGTCAGCCCTCTTGCATTGAAATAGATGGAATTTAATCCAACAGGCATTCCTTTCTCCTTGTCATGTTCCAGCCTGACCTGTCTCTTCAGTTTACTCTTTCTGATTACTGTATCTCCTTCCTGCCTTGTACCTGCCTCCCTGCTGTTGAGGATCCTACCCCTCTCCAGTTCATGGGCAACCCATCCCTCTTGAACAGACCACCTCGGACCCAGAAAAGATCCCAATGATCTAAAAAGCCCTTCCATTTGCAACGATGTTTTAGCCATGCATTCATCTGCCACATCCTCCTGCTCTTAGCTGCACTACCACATGGCACTGGAAGCAGTCCAGAGATTGCCACCAATGAGCTCCTGGTCTCTAACTTTTTTCCAAGTTCTCTATAATCACTCCACAGGACGTCATCCTTATTTCTACCGGTGACATTTGTGCCAACGTGCACAATGACTTCTGGTTGAATGCAGAGGTGTGGTAATGTACGTTCGCAATTGTAGAGCTGTTCCTATCACCAGTTCCATTTAGGCATGACAAGAAATTAGCTGCCTAATACACAAAGCATACTTTTACATAATACACAATGTTCTACATTACAAATCGTCTAACAACTCAAAGTGCAGCACAGCATTAACCACTGCGTTGTTGCTGCCTCCCTGCATCAATCTGCATTTTCAATCTTCACCCTTGACGTTACTAATTGGAATTGCGAAGCTGTCCGTTCAACAGCTCTCTATGCTGTGTTAGCTTGTCATACAACAGCAATGTGCAAATACTGGTAGCCAGCCTGTGGGTCTGGGAATACCGGATGTCCAGCCATGGGCCTGGGAATACTGAATGTCCAGCCGTGGGCCTGGGAATACTGGATGTCCAGCCTGTGGGTCTGGGAATACTGGAAATCCAGCCTGTGGGCCTGGGAATACTGGATGTCCAGCCTGTGGGTCTGGAAATAATGAAAATCCAGCCTGTGGGTCTGGGAATACTGGATGTCCAGCCTGTGGGTCTGGAAATACTGGAAGTCCAGCCTGTGGGTCTGGAAATAATGAAAATCCAGCCTGTGGGTCTGGGAATACTGGATGTCCAGCCTGTGGGTCTGGAAATACTAGAAATCCAGCCTGTGGGTCTGGGAATACTGGAAATCCAGCCTGTGGGTCTGGGAATACTGGATGTCCAGCCTGTGGGTCTGGAAATACTGGAAATCCAGCCTGTGGGTCTGGGAATACTGGAAATCCAGCCTGTGGGTCTGGAAATACTGGAAGTCCAGCCTGTGGGTCTGGAAATAATGAAAATCCAGCCTGTGGGTCTGGGAATACTGGATGTCCAGCCTGTGGGTCTGGAAATACTAGAAATCCAGCCTGTGGGTCTGGGAATACTGGAAATCCAGCCTGTGGGTCTGGGAATACTGGATGTCCAGCCTGTGGGTCTGGAAATACTAGAAATCCAGCCTGTGGGTCTGGGAATACTGGATGTCCAGCCTGTGGGTCTGGAAATACTGGAAATCCAGCCTGTGGGTCTGGAAATACTGGAAATCCAGCCTGTGGGTCTGGGAATACTGGATGTCCAGCCTGTGGGTCTGGAAATACTGGAAGTCCAGCCTGTGGGTCTGGGAATACTGGGCGCTACTTTACTCATGACAAACACAAAAACAGAAATTGTTGGAAAATCTCAGTGGCACTGGCAACATCTGTGGTGAGAAATCCGAGTTAACGTTTCCGATCCATTGGCCCTTCTTCAGATCCGATGTTAGCTAAGGGGAAAAAAACCCCAAAAAACTGCAGTTGTATATCTGAAACAAGAGTTGCTGGAAAAGCTCAGCAGGTCTGGCAGCATCTGTGGAGAGAAAGCAGAGTTAACGTTTCATGTCCAGTGACCCTTCCACAGTTTCTGAAACATTAACACTGATTTTTCTCCTGATGCTGCTAGACCTGCTGAGCTTTTCCTGCAATTTCTGTTTCTGTAACGAGGACAAATTTGTTTTTTATGCAGAAATTAAGGTGGTGGGAGGGCATAAGGAGTAAACAATAGAGCTCAAAGAGAGAGAAGAGCAGTTGGACTGACAAAGGAGTGGACAACAGTCAATCTAGGAGAACGAATGGCTGTTAACGGGGACCGTGAATGGCTAACAATGAGCAGTGTGTAATAGCAGACTGTGTGGTAACAAGGCCCGGTGTGGGGGTTGGAATAAGGACATGGGAGAAGGTGCCTTAAGCCCTAAAGTTGTTGCACTCAATATTGAATCCAGAATGCTGTAGAGTTCCCAAGTGGAAAATGAGCGCTGTTCTCCCAGCTTGTGCTGAGCTTCACTGGAGCACTGCGGCAAGCCTGAGACAGAAGACAGAAGGTTGCTTCCTTCATTTGTGACTCTGAGTTGTTGTTGGTTTCATTGTCTCTTTTGGGATGAATCTGTAGTTGCTGCTCAGCTCGAAGCTGTTTCCATCCCTGTGAACTAGGCACATATAGACACAGATTTTTAGGCTTGCTTTATTGAGGTAATGCAATTCACATTGTACAACAAATAAATCCATGGGAATGGGAGCTTCCACAATGCGAAGGTTCAGTAGAATAAGTGGGAGCTGTGCTTGGTGATGCTATCGAATTAATGTTGCATCATTCTTAGATCTAAATAGGCTACTTGCAGACTTGACAGCTAATGTCCATTAAATTAAATTGAAAGATGGTGTGCATGCTGCTGTTAATTACTATTCCAAGTAAAATTATTGGAGGGTTTCCTACCTTCATATTATGGACTGCTTTCTGAAGTGGTATTCTCATTGGCAATTGCATCCATTCTAAAGTTTATCAAGAAATACCCAGAAATTCTGCAATCAGGATTAAGCACAGAACTTCAATAAACCCATTTTCATGTAAAGGTATAGCTTGGTATTTCATATATGTTGCAGAAATTCATCAGGATTTTGACTTGAGTTAAATGACAGTTCTAATACGTAGATCTTTGTAAGTCTGAGTTTTTGCTGGTTTATTAATCTACAAAGCGCATTTTAGAGCTAGATTACAGTCATTCTAATCTTGTGCACATGAATAAATTTAATTAGGACTCCTGCCCGAGAAGTTGCATTTGACAATGTTGGAGAGGAACATGTAGATTTCAGCAAATAAAGCAGACAGTAGAATGTGTCTGAAAACCACATGCAAGCAGCTGGCGTGGGCAGAAGTGGAAGTGGGCATATCGTTGCTCCCACCCAGATCCGTCATTTTTGATAATATTTCCGCCAGTGTGTGGGGAGGATGTCCGTATTCAGGAGCTTTCTGGTCTGGGCTGGACCACCAGAGCAGTCACCGATACTGGAACTGCAGCCTGTCCCCACTGGTGACTGACATGGAATTAAACTGCAATTTCCTCACAGAAACAGGCAGGTCAGCCCCACTGGTTTTCTGTGCTCTACACCAGCCACCTCTCAGTCTGCTTCAAATTAGTTGTTTATCAATGATGAGAATTGACCACATTTACATACCCAAAGAGAGAAATACTGGTGTGGGGTGGAGGGCTTAGGGGGAACGTCACAGAGACTAGGCTGAGGCAAGCAGAAAAGAGGTTGGACAGAGAACATCAAAGCACGTTAATGGGAAGGTCCTTCAGTGGAACTGGTGGCCCATAAAGGATGCAGCTACCTCACACCGTATGCTCTGCCCCCTCTTCCGGATGCCCACCACGTGCTGGGGTCCCCACCTGGGGACGATATGCTCACTTCCACCTCCCGGATTAGTGGTGCTGGAAGAGCACAGCAGTTCAGGCAGCATCCGAGGAGCAGTAAAATTGACGTTTCGGGCAAAAGCCCTTCATCAGGAATCCACTGCCTGTGAGAGAGAGCAGCAGAGTCACCAAATAACCTATAAATGAACAATAATAGACCACTGAAATGTTGCAATTGGCATTAAAACAGCTGGGCGCTGCTCAGCGTTTGTATAGTTGTGGCTGGGCAGAAGGATTGACATCAGAAAAGGTAGTCATAGCATTTTATAGACTCCATATACCTGCCAGCATGACAACATGGGAAGTAATATTTTGCCCACAGCACCTGTTCGCCCACCTTCAGTGAAATCTCCAGCTCTCAGACTCCCCAGCACAAAGAGATATCACGCATATTTGAATCAAGTCCCTTATAACCAATTTCCCAATTTGGCTTCCTTTTCCTCACAGAACAGTTGGAGGCATACAGCAGCTGAAAAACAGCCTCATTCTCCTTCTTTATTACTTCTTTGTGTGATGGCAGGATCCTGGTAATCATTTCTCAAACCACAGCCAAGTGGTCAGACTTCCTACAGAGGAAAGCCCCTGAGTCTACACTGGGCAAATTTGGCATTGGGCCCCATTCTGTTGACATTGGTCTGACCCATATAAGAGGCATTTAAGTAACTGCCCCTTTCTCATGATCCCACAAGGGACAAATGAGGAATCAATGCAGAGGTTTACATGTTACAAACACTCATTAGTAGATTATTCAAAGCAACCACAGGAGTTGAATTGAATTGAATTGAATTGAATTTATTGCCATGTGTACCGAGGCACAGCGAAAACCTTTGTCTTGCGAGCAATACAGGCAGAGCAGAGAGTTAGGTAGCATTAATAAGTAAATAATAGGTAAACAGTGACAAAAACAAAAACACAGGTACAGGCAAATGTTAAGAGTTTGAGAGTCCATTCAGTATTCGAACAACAGTAGGGTAGAAACTGTTTCAAAACTGGCTGGTGCGAGTGTTCAGGCTTCTGTACCTTCTCCCCAATGGTAGAGATTGTAGAAAAACATTACCAGGGTAGGATGGATCTTTGAGAATGCTGGTGACCTTTCCTTGACAGTGGGCCTGGTAGATGGATTCTATAGATGGGAGGTTGGCCTTTGTGATTGTCCGGGCTGAGTTCACCACTCTCTGTAACGTCTCCGATCTTGAATGGTACAGTTGCCATTCCAGGTAGTGATACATCCAGACAGAATGCCCTCATTGGCGCACATATGAGAATTGGCAAGTCACCGTCATGCCAAATTTCCTCAGCTTCACAGTAAAAAGAGACGTTGTTGGTCCTTTGTAACCAGTGTGTCCAAATGAAGAGTCTAAGAAAGCTGACCACTCCCAGGAGTTTAACACTCTTGACTCTTTCCACCTCTGTGCTGTTAATGTGTGTGTGTGTGTGTGTGTGTGTGTGGTCATTAGTAACATCCTGCCAAAAGTCAATTATGAGTTCCTTGGTTTTGTCAGTATTGTTCGCAGTGCACCATTTTTCCAGGCCTTCCACCTCCTGTCAATTTTTTAAGTTTCAGGTGTTTTTTGTTCAAAATGATGAATTATAGATTGTTACCTGAGCCATGTATAAATTATTCTGGCAATAAGAAATTTAAGGAAATAAACATGTGGCTAAAGAAGTGATGCACGATAAAGGGGTTTCATTTTTGGGTACCATTGGGGCAGGGTCCACCGGAACTGATCTGGGACCAAGGTCCTAGCGGAAAGGCTAGTCAGAATGGTCACAAGGACTTTAAGCTAATTAAAGGGAGGGAGGACTCGGGAGAGGTTATTAAAAGTTTCCAGAACAAGTAATAGGACAGAGAGTATTGAAAGGGTCAGAAACCTAACTTTAGGCCCAGCAGATAAGGAGACAACATGAGAAGAGGGCAGGGTAATCAATGCAGGACTGAGGGTGTTGTACACGGTAGAGGAAAGAAGGTAAATGACCTTGTAGTACAGGCTGAAATCGGCAGGCACCATGTTATTAACAATGGGATCAGGTCGAGAAACCAAATACTCAAGGAAAGGTGTTCTAGAGCAAGGACAGGTAGATGGCTAGAGGAAGAGAGATTGCCTTGCTAGTAAGAAATTAAATTGACCATAAGAATTGATATAGGGTTGGAAGGTGTAGAATCTGGGTGGGTAGAGAAACCACAAAGGAAAAAAAGACCCTGATGGGAGTTGTGTACAATAATCCGAGCAGTAGTCAGGAGGTGGGGGCAGAAAATAAACCAGGAAATAGAAAAGGCGTGGAAGAAAGGCATGATTACGATAATCATGGGGAGTTTTCAACATGCAGATGGACTGGGAAAATGAGGTTGGTAGTGGATCCCAAGAAAAGAAATTTTAAGGATGATGGAAATTTTGTTTTTTTGGAGCAGATTGAACCCAGTATTGGAACAGGCAATTCTGGATTAGGTGATGTGTAACAAGGCAGATTTGATTAGGGAATGTAAGATAAAGGAACCCTGAGGAGACTGTGACCATAATATGGTAGAATTCACCTGATGTTTGACAGGAAGAAGCTGGAATCACATGTAATGGTATTAAAATTGAGTAGAGGTGATTATGTAGACATGAGGGAGGAGCTAGCCAGAGTTGATTGAAGAGGAGCTGAGTGGGGAAGATGGCAGAGCAGCAATGGCTGGAATTTCTGGGATAATTCAGGAGGCACAGCAGAAATTCATCTCAAGGAAGAAGGAACATTCTCAGGGAAGGATGAGACAGTTATGAATGACAAGGGAAGGGGGGAATCAGCGTAAAAAGAAAAAGCACACTGTGTTGAAGATTAGTGGGAAGCCAGAGGATTGCAAAGCCTTTAAAAAACAGCAAAACACCACTAAAAAAAGCAACAAAGGGGAGAAGATGAAATATGAGGGTAAGCTAGCTAGTAATGTAAAAGAAGATTGCAAGAGATCTTTAGATACATAAAGGATATACTGATGTATAAAAAAAAAGAGTAGACATAGGACCACTGGAAAAATGAGGCTGGAGAAGTGGTAATGAGGTACATAGAAATGATAGAGGGACTGAATTGGTAACTTGCATTAGTTTTCACAATGGAAGACACCAGCAGCATACCAAAACTTCAAGAGAGTCTAGGGGCAGAGATGAGTTTAGTGGTCATCACTAAGGAGAAGGTGCTGGGGAAGCTGAAACGTCTGAAGGTGGATAAATCACAAAGATCAGACGGACTACACCCCAGGGTTCTGAAGTAGCTCACTGAGGAGATTGTGGAGGCATTGGTGGTGATCCTTCAGGAATCACTGGAGTCAGTGAGGGTCACAGAGGACTAGAAAAGTGGCAAATTAAAATTCCTGCTTAAGAAGGGAGGGAGGTAGAAGACAGGAAATAATAGGCTGGTTAGCATGACCTCTGTCATTGGTAAGATGTCAGAGTCCATTATTAAGTACGAGAGTACAGAGTACTTGGAAATGCGTAGTAAAATTGGACTGAGTCAGCGTGACTTCATCAAGGAAAAGTTGTGCCTGACAAAAATCTGTTAGAATTTTTTCTGGTGGCAACAAGCCAGTTAGACAAAGAAGATCCAGTGAGTGTGATCTATTTGGATTTCCAGAAGGCCTTTGACAAAGGGCCACACAGGAAGGTGCTAAATCTAAAGATCTAAAGTCCAAGCCAGATCTTTCAGGAAGTGATGACTCATTTCTACACATGAATGATAGTAGAATTTGGAACTCACTTCCAAAACTGATATTATATTAAATGTAAATCACATAACTACATTGAAACACTTTAGTTAAGAGATACGAGTGTGTGGGTGGCAATGTGGAGTTAGGTTTAGATTATTCATAGTCCCAGGGAATGATGGACCAGATTCAAAGGGTTGAATGGGCTACTCGTATTCCTAGATTCCTTGTTGCACTCACTCTCTATTGTTTGCAAAATGATTAATATGATCAGAAGCAATCAAACACCAGCCTCAACGTGCTGAGTTTTGAATACTGACTGGTTGCTTTGTTATAGAGGAGCAACAGCAATAGAACTAGCATATGGAATGGGATTATATTCACTGAAGTAGGATCACTTTATTCCATTGAATTTTCTGCACAGGAAACACCACTAGATTAGGCGTAGTTGTTTTTAAAAAAACAACACTTCTACACCAGCCGTTAGCCACCTGCTTCAACTACCAATTAATAATGACCACTTTAGACTCAATTTTACACATTTTTTTAATCATTTCAAATGAAAATCCAATGCATGGCAGGAAAATTGATGTCAGTAAGGTTTTGGTCACGTTACTTCAGCAGGAGTCATAGACGTTAGCGAGTTTTGAGAAGATTTGTAGCTCAGGTTGAGATTCTGGACGTACTGGAGAGAAAATCACCAACCCAAAGAAACCCAAACATATAAATAGAAAGCACAAAACATCAGCAGTGCTTCGTCTGGAGGCTCACTGAAGATTTACCTAGTATGGTGACGAAACATCTGAAAATGAACTTTCCAGCTCTGTGAGCAAACCAACATCCAGGTGTCATAGAATTGTACAGAACAGAAACAGACCCTTTGGTCCAACCTGTTCATGCTGACTAGATATCCAAAATTAAGTCTTGTCCCATTTGCCAGCATTTGGCTCATATACCTCTAAACCCTTCATGTACCCATCACTCTTGATTAAGTGTTGATGGATTGCAATGTGTTGCTGACTATCTACAGGAAATTTCAAATGTGACTGCTAGACTGACTTAATGTTAGTGGCATGATTATTGAAAGTGAAACATTTTCCTAAAATGTGCTGAGAAAAACTGCACACATTTAATCCCTAGATCATATAAGCAACATCCATAAGCCAGCAGTTGAAAGATACTTGGATTCAGAGCTACAACGTTTGCCAAAATACAAGTTTCAGTGCGAGGGTGAAATACAGTGATCTTTCCAACAATTTTGCTCTATAAAACCTGAAGAGTTTCCTCATAATAGGAAACGTGATGCATACTCAGTGGTTCCTTGTATCATGACATAAGAAAATATTTTTAGAAAAGATGGCAATGAATTCCGCAATCTGCATCAACCCCTGTTATGTTTTGACTGGTATCTTAACTGCGAGAGCACCAATTGCCACTCTGGACAATCTAATGAGTTGTAATGGCTGACTTGGCCTGGTAGTTGAATAAGCACATTTTCCATTATTTAATGCTTGGAATACATTAAAATCAATGTTACACATTTGGTGAAAACTGTGTTGTGTTAATGTGTGGTGATATTTCATTCTCTCTCTATTTCCAGTCCATTCGCTGCACACTGGTGAACTGTAACTGTGAGTGCTTTCAAGCCGGGAAGATAAACATTCGTCAATGTGACCACTGTAAGCATGGATGGGTGGTACATGGTAAGGACTAATTGAGATTTGACAATGACATGCCAAGGCAATACTGGGGAGCCAACTGAATGATTTCCATAGAGTCTGTACAGTGTGAAAGCATTTGGCCCATCGAGGGTGGCACAGTGGTTAGCCCTGCTGCCTCACAGCACCAGGGATCTGGGTTCAATTCCCACCTCGGGCAACTGTCTGTGTGGAGTTTGCATATTCTCCCCGTGTCTGCGTGGGTTTCCTTCGGGTGCTCCGGTTTCCTCCCACACTCCAAAGATGTGCAGGTTAGGTGAAATGGCCCATAGTGTTAGGTGCATTAGTCAGGGCTATATGTAGGGGAATGAGTCTGGGTGGGTTGCTCTTTGGAGGGTCGGTGTGGACTTGTTGGGCTGAAGTGTTCCATACTATAGGTAATTTAATCTAACTTCTACACTCAGCATCCGAACAGCATCTCACCCAGACTCAAACCCCTACCCTAACCCTGTAACCCTGCCCATCTCAAACCTACCTAGCCTTGCAATTTATCATTGTCAGCCCACGTAACCTGCACAGCTTTGGACTGTGGGAGGAAACCGGAGCACGCAGACATGAGAAGAACATGCAAACTCCTCACAGACAGAATCAAACCCAGGTCGTGGCGCTGAGAGGCAGCAGTGCTAACCACTGTGCCACCCATCCTGTTGGCAATTTTCCGATGTTATGCATTGTAATGATTAGATTACTTACAGTGTGGAAACAGGCCCTTTGGCCCAACAAGTCCACACCGACCCGCCGAAGCGCACCCACCCAGACCCATCCCCCTACATTTACCCCTTCACCTGACACTACGGGCAATTTAGCATGGCTAATTCACCTAACCTGCACATTTTTGGACTGTGGGAGGAAACCGGAGCACCCGGAGGAAACCCATGCAGACACGGGGAGAATGTGCAAACTCTGACAGTCAGTCAGTCGCCTGAGGTGGGAATTGAATCCAGGTCTCTGGCGCTGTGAGGCAGCAGTGCTAACCACTGTGCCCACCCACTGTTTTTTCCACCATGTCCTGGTGGTGGCTAGAAAGACACATGTTCATCTGAAAAACTATTATAGACACCAATTTCTCATCTTCCCTCTCCCATTCCTTTGCAGCACTAACATTTAGGCCCACTCGAATGTATTTTAAATCATTAAGTTGGAGTTGGAATCCAGGCTTTTATTATCAGTTCCCTTTGTACATATCTCCTAGCTGAAATAGAGAAACCACAGGCACAAACAAGTAGATAGTTAATGGTGGGAATGGTGGTAGATTAGAAATATTGAATATGGATGCAAGAGGTTATGTTGAAGTTATACTCACCATTGCTAAAACGACTGTTTCAGTATTGCAGATAGTCTGGGCACTTCATTAAAAGGAAGGACGTTAGAAACATGAAAATAACAATGTTTACTGAACCATATCAAGAATGCAAGGTTATATCCATTAAGGAGCGCTTAAGGATCTGGAATATGGTTAACAGGCAGGCACCACATTCAGCTCCCTGCCCATCATAGCACATTTGACCTGGACAGAGTTGGAGAGATTTTTAAAATGTGTTGCTGGAAAAGCACAGCAGGTCAGGCAGCAAAGGAGAAGGAGAATTGACGTTTCGGACATAAGCCCTTCTTCATGTCAGGCTTATGCCTGAAACGTCGATTCTCCTTTTCCTTTGATGCTGCCTGACCTGCTGCGCTTTTCCAGCACCACATTTTTAAGCTCTCATCCCCAGCATCTGCAGTCCTCACTTTCTCCTTTTCAGAGTTGGAGAGATTGGGGAGCCTGCTGTCACCATCTGAGGTGAAGAAAGGTTGTACTTCCTTCCCTATGTGCATGAGGGGCAACTCCACATCTGCTGGTGGCTTCCCTTTTGGTGGCTTCCCACTTGGCCTTCAGAGCCCTTTCTTAAGGCGCCCAGTCGGTTCCTACCCTAAATGTTCAGAATTTACCTTAGTTCAGGATCCACCGTTCCATTTACTGTCGCCTCCTTGCAGTCCCAGTGGTATCCCCCATTGGTTGTAAGCCTCCTGGGTCAGAGGGTAGGCCATCCTCCCTCTCGTTGGCAGAGGACACATTCTCTGCTTATTTTAGCCACAAGCAGTGCCTTATTTCTGTGGGATGACCCTTACTGTCAGTCTATTGTTGGTGACCAGCGTCTGTACGGCCAACAAGCAATCCCCATCATATAAGATTCACCACAACATTTTTCCTGATGCACAAGTATATAAGGGAATTTGGAATTATTATTGGAAGAATGGTTAGGGAATTTGAATAGGTGTTGTTTTACACAGAGGAAGATAGAATGCTTTCCCACAAGTAACTATTAAGGTGCACATGTTTACACTGCATAGATGGGATTTACCGATGACACCAAAATTGGAGGTGTACTGGACAGCCAAATCACTTGGAGTACAATGGAATCTTGATCAGATGGGCCAGTGGGTGGCAGTTGAAGTTTAATTTAGATAAATGTGAGGTGCTGCATTTTGGAAAGGCAAATCAGGACAGGACTTATAGACTTAATGGCAAGGTCCTGGGAAGTGTCGCTGGAGTGCAGGCTCATAGATCCTTGAAAGTGGTGTCGTGGGTAGGTAGGATAGTGCAGGTGGTGTTTGGTATGCTTTTCTATATTGGTCACTGCATTGAGTGTAGGAGTTGGGAGGTCATGTTGCGGCTGTACAGGTCATTGGTTAGGCCACTTTTGGAATATTGTGCGCAATTCTGGTCTCCCTATCTATAAGAAGAATGTTGTGAAACTTGAAAAGATTCAGAAAGATTTACAAGAATGTTGCCAGGATTGGAGGATTTGAGCTACAGGGAGAGGCTGAATAAACTGGGGCTGTTTTCTCAGGAATGTCAGGGGCTGAGGGGTGACCTTACATAATCATGAGGGGCATGGATAAGATAAATAGACAAGGGCTTTTCCCTGGGGTAGGGGAGTCCAGAACTAGAAGGCATGGGTTTAGGGTGACAGGGGAAAGATATAAAAATAGATGCAAGGGGCAACTTTTTCATGCAGAAGATGGAGCGTGTGTGGAATGAGCTGCCAGAGGAAGTGGTGAAGGCTCATACAAACTATAGTCAGCTCTGCTATAATGCAGTAGCTCCGTTCTCATGCAATCCCATGTTACAAGAAAATCATATAATAGCACCATTTAAACTAATGGGGCAGGAATCGCATTATAATCAATGCACGCCTTAAACGTTCGCACTTTAGAAATAGTGTCCCCAGTTCGTCAATTGTTTGGAGCAAATTTGCATTAACAAAACGCACGTTATAGCAGAATGACCTGTACAACATTTAAAAAGCATCTGCACAGTTATATGAATAGGAAGGGTTTAGAGGGATATAGCTGAAAATGTGTTGCTGGATAAGCCCTTCTTCAGGAATGATTCTTCAGGATTCTTGAAGAAGGGCTTATGCCTGAAACGTCGAATCTCCTGCTCCTTGGATGCTGCCTGACCTGCTGCGCTTTTCCAGCAACACATTTTCAGCTCTGATCTCCAGCATCTGCAGACCTCACTTTCTCCTTTAGAGGGATATAGGCCAAATACTGACAAATGGGGCTGGATTAATTTTGGATATCTGGTCAGCTTGGCTGAGTTGGACCAAAGGGTCTGTTTCTGTGCTGTATATCTCTAGGACTTGGTAAGGAAATGAAATAAAGCTGTATGGAAAAGGCATGGATATGGAGTTGGACTGGAATTCAATTAAAGAGCGAGCATGGGATCTGATTATTTTGGATGGCCCGTTTATTGCTCCAAGCTTTATGATTGCGACATAAAAATTAAATTGTCAACTGGCATCAGAAAATCTTTACATGAAAGCTTAACACAGGAGAAAGATTGTGTATAGATGGTAGATTCCAGAAACAGCAAGAGCTGGACCAAGGTGAACAGACAATGTTGTGTTTTTAAATGGAAATAGGAAAAGTAGCATGATTAAGGTGATACACTGCAGCAATTAGGCAGAAACATGTTAGCAAGGCCCCAAGCAAAACTGAACTTGTAAGCGTCTTGTGCAAATTTTAGAAAATACTCCTTACCTAGTTGCAGCACAGGCATAGTTTCCGGAATATCCTCCCCCTCCTGCAATTAACAGGGTTCAATATAAAGTCACATCTTTTGTTACTTGGCAGATCATTTGTAGTAAAACACCAGCAACAATTTGGTGCAATGAGTAGGACAGCAGTTTGTGTTTGACTGAAAAAGACATGGCCTTCTGCTGTTTTAAGTGAACTGAATTATACAGCCAGTGTTCCCCAAGATTTGTATGTGTATCCTTTGTTTTGAGGCCTTAACATTTGTTTGACGATTGACATGAATATCATCATCAGATTTGGGGTAGATGTGGAAAGTAATGGCCAACAGTGAGGATACTATTAATCCAGGAGATCCAGATAATGTTCTGGGATGCCAGGTTAAAATCCCATCATGGCAGAAGTTGAACTCTATGCCTGGAGGAAGAACGTCTCATCTTCCACCTTGGGACTCTCCAACCAGACTGCATCAATGGTGATTTCACCAGTTTCCTCATCTACCCTTCCTCCATCTTATCCCAGACCCAACCCTCCAACTCAGCTCCACTCTCTTGAACTGTCCTACCTGTCCACCTTCCTTCCCACCTATCCACTCTGACCTATCAGTATCACCTTCATCTATCTTTATATCGCATTCCAAGCTACCTTCCTCCCAGCCCCATCCCCCTCCCTATTTATCTCTCAGCCCCCTTGTGCCCCCCCCCCCACATTCCTGATGAAGAGCTTATGCCTGAAACATTCACCTTCCTGCTCCTTGGATGCTGCCCGACTGGCTGTGCTTTTCCTTAATGATATCAATTGTCAGGAAAAATCCAAGTGGTTCTCGAACATCTTTAAGGAAGGAAACTGCCATCCTTACCTTGTGTGGCCAACATGTGATTCCAGACCCATAGCAATGTGTTTGAGACTTTTAACTACCATCTAGGCAATAAATACTGGCCTAGCCAATGATACCCACATCCTCTCAATGAATTTTTTTAAAAATCCTAAGGGCTTGGTTCAAGAAGGTGATGATTTCATGAGATTCTAAGAGAATAAACGAGAACGCCAAAAACGTATTTACTTCAAACACGGCACAGGATATGATGCCACAGATTGTCATTGGAACTATTTCACATTCATCAGTTAAAGATTGACATAAATATGAATCAACTCATTTTGAGAACATTCCTGACTTCTGAATGCAATATACACTATAAAATCTATATTTTTTTTCTCCTACCTTGTATGGAGCAAAGCACGTAGCCCCTCAAGGAAAGTTTTTGACTAATTATGAGACATGTTGATTTAAATTTCAATCCATTGCTCAAGCAATTAATAATTTAAGTCATCAGTATATTTCCTGTAATCCTTTAGAATTTTTCAGAACTTGCCAAGCTATGGTTCATTTTACCCAGGCTGCCTGACTCCTGAGAGTATAATACTCCTTGTCAATAAGGTATTATATTTATACATTGCTTTACAGAGGAAAACCTCTTTTACGGAGAAGTGGTCGTTTTTGGCCTTCAAATTTGTCACAATTTTCAGACTGCTTGCAGCAAGTCACATTAATGTGGACAAATCAAGTAGCTTATTTTTTGTTTTTTAGTGTGGTGGATTTGAATAACTTCATAGTTCATTCAGTTATTGGCAGAAGCCAAGAATAATCTGCTTAAAAGGCACAATCATGAATTCCTGCCCATAGCTGTCTAACACACTTCTAAAACAGACACTGAGTGATCGAGTTTTGGTAGTGACTCACCTAGCTTCCTGTTTCTTTGGTAAAACATTCGCAGAATCCCTGGGAAGAGAGTGTAAATGTCATCCATGCCATTTCTCAGGAATCTGCAGAACATGGTGACGGATGATTGCAGTAGCCATGGGAATTTGGTCTCTGAAAAATCTGTAGAAAATGAAGATTCAATGTTTCTTTCAACATCGATACTTAATAAGTTTCAGCAAGTAAACTGTATAATAGAAATATTAACTATAGAGGTGGGGATTTGGCTTTTTAAAAGCAAGACATAATATTGATGGAGTATTGTGTTCAATAGATTGAATCATTTATTATCACGTGTATTCAATATAAATACAGAGAAAATTGTCTGTGCGTAGGTGCCATTCTCATTTTTTAAAAATTTTATCTCAAGTTAAAGGAAGATATATTGCAATATAGAACCCCTACAATGTGGAAACAGGTCATTTGGCCCAACAAGTCCACACTGACCCTCCAAAGAGTAACCCACCCAGACCCATTCCCCTACCCTATTACTCCACATTTACTCCTGACTAATGCATTTAACCTTCACATCCCTGAACACTATGGGCAATTTAAGCATGGCCAATTCACCTAATCTGCACCCCTTTGGATTGTGGGAGGAAACCTGAGCACCCGGAAAAAATCCCAAACAGACCCAGGGAGAATGTGTAAACTCCACGCAGACGGTCACTCGAGGCTGGAATCGAACTCCGGTCCTTGGTGCTGTGAGGCAGTAGTACCATGCCGCCCATATTGAAAACTGTTTTCTAAAATAATGCATGACTGCACATTTCAAAATCTCAGGTTTTTTTCTCTTTTGATTCTTTTCATAGTATACCAATTTGTGGTTTTCTTCTTGCAGCCCTAGACAAACTGCGAGTGAATCACCTTTATCAACAGAGTCAGGTGGAGATTGTCCAATCTAACGTTGTGTTTGACATTAGTAGCCTAATGCTGTATGGTACCCAGGCTATTCCCATCCGACTCAAAATCCTGCTGGACCGTCTGTTTAGCGTTCTCAAGCAAGAAGAAGTACTCCAGATCTTACATTCTCTGGGATGGACACTTCAAGACTATATCCGTGGCTACATTCTACAGGTAACACAATATTAAAAATTTCTGTGTGTTGGACCAATTTGAAGTGTGCCTTAAGCGGAGTTAAACTTCACATTAATGCTTTGAGAATGTGACAGAACTATTTCCCACTTTTGATACTTGCGCTTTCAGTAGACAGCTGGAATTATGTCCTTGGCAGAGTGAGGGACAAATTCTCCCCAAAACATAAATAGAAGTTGTGGGAGAGACCCAGCAGGACTGGCAGCATTGTTTACAAAATTTTGAGGGGCATGGATATGATAAATAGACAAAGTATTTTCCCTGGCGTTGGGGAGTCCAGAACTAGAGGGCATAAGTTTAGGGTGAGAGGGGAAAGAGACCTGGGGGCAACTTTTTCACACAGAGGGTGGTACATGTATGGAATGAGCCAGAGGAAGTGGTGGAGGTTAGTCCAATTGCAACATTCAAAAGGCATTTGGATGGGTATATGAATAGGAAGGGTTTAGAGGGATATGGGCCAGGTGCTGGCAGGTGGGACTAGATTGGGTTGGGATATCTGGTTGGCATGGATGGGTTGGACCAAAGGGTTTGTTTCCATGCTGAGCATCTCTAGGACTCTAAGGAGAGAAAACAGTCGCTATTCCAGGTCAAGTGACCTTTCGTCAAAAGTTAAGAAATTCTCCCCAACTCCCTCATCCTCTATAATTGCACTTTAATGCATATTACAGCTACTAACGTGTATCATTTCCTCATTGCATCAACAAGTTCTTTAATTATTTAACAAAGGATCGATTAAGAAAAAAGATTAACTGCTTGACAAGCTATGACTTATTTTGTAGACGATGGAGATTACCTGTCTCCTTCCTATTTCATAATTCTCTATGTCAATAACATGTTGCATTTAAATGCTACTTTTCACAAAAAAAACTTATTGACAAGTGGTCATTTTAGCATGTTTTATTCTAACACATTTGAAATCATTTTTACAGAAGCTTATTGTGGTAGAGCATTTGTCTCAGATGCCATTGGTTGACAGCAATGTCAACTGCCCTCTTAAAGGCATTAGTTTCGAAACATTACTTTCTTCCTACTGAATTAATTGGGGATCTGTTCAGTTATTGGAACTCCTAGTGCCTCACTGCATGTAAATATAGACTTCTATGTGTAAGTGATGTCTTTAGTTTGCCAGGATAGAGACAAATTCCAATGTTTGTTTATTTACTTGATATGCTACTGTGCAGAATTGAACCACATTTGTGACAATGTTTATATGCAAAGAGATTTTGTTCCTTCAAGTTTCTGCTCAAACAGTTACATATCACTGATGTAAAGGACTAGCACAATTAGGAAGTATTTTGGATCGGTTACCTTCAGCTTTTTTTTGTAAAAAGTGAGTGAAAGGGGCTCTCAAAAGAAATCTCCCAGAACGCATCGTCTATTAAAAAGGTACCAAGAAACTGTATACAAGGACACTCGCAGTAAAAAGCAAGAAGATGACCCAGACTCAGAAGATCAGAAGGAATACAGCATATGAGACTGTGTGGAATTTAAAGGATTAAGTTAATTTAATGTTCAATAATTGTGTTATTGGAGCAGCACTTTTATAGAGTTCAGGTCAGACAGTGTTTAGTTAAGAAAAAGGAGGCTCAGGTTTGTTAATAGTATTTGTTTAGTGTTCACTGTTAGAGTTAGGAAAATAAATTAGGAGGTGAGCTTTTCTGGGTTGTTATTTTTAATTAGCAGAGGAGTTAGACTTCCACATCGTAACAAACTGGGGGCTTGTCATCCGGGATTTGAACAGATTGGGGGTTCAGCTGCCAGATTTGGACAGGTAAGAGGTAGACTCAGAGATCTGGCCAGTTCGTGTACGGAATCTGATCAGATCTGAACGGATTTGGATAGATTCAAATAGACTTGGGGTTTGGATCCCAGACGTTTAAATAAAAAACTTAGGTGAGAAAATCTGTTTAATTTCGGGAACTTGTAGCTAGTTAGATTAAAAAGAGAGGAATTGCATTTCAGTTACTAAATATTTTCTGGGGCTGGAAGAAGTGACTTTTGGAATTTTACAAAGCGTCAGCGAAGAAGAGCTGCTGTAATTAGTCTTTCCCACTGCACATTGGTGGCAGCTGCCCTAGGCTTTAGTATACCTCTCAGCACCTAGTCAGAATGTGCCAGGCTGCAACACTCGGTCGAGGGTGATTCCTTGTTCTGGAAGACCAAAAGGTTTCGGGCAGACCAAAGAGCTTCTTTCACCGAGTTGATGGTCCTGCAGGCGTAGTCCATGTTTGTCTCAGTATGCGTCCCAGGAAACAGACCGTAGGGCACAGAGTCCTGTGTCACGAAGCTGTCCCGGTCAAACCTCGACAAGAACTACGCCATCTTTCTCTTAACTTGCTTTGCAAAGGCACATTCCAGCAGATGTGTGACAGTCTGAACACACCTGTAGCAGCTTCGAGGGCAATATTCTATGGTGCAGAAAGACCAGGCATACATGAAGCATCTCACAAAAATCTCACCTTCATCCAAACACTATATCTTCCTTACAGAGCTGAATTTGAGTGTGCCTACCTGATGGAGTTTTACTCCGCCTATGGGAATTGGGTTTAACACAAGCATTTTTAATCAGAATGTTCTTTCACCATGTGTTAGTAACCTCATTTTAAACGTGTGAAAATGACTTTAAAAAAAAACTGTCCAGAATCTTTTGATAATTATATTGGTGCAATGGATTCAGTTTCTTAGTAAGTTAGACTAAATATATTCAACACTGATAACCTCCTTGAGTTACAATGGCCAGAAGCTAAACTGGACTTGCCATATAAATACTATAGCTACAATAGTAGGTCAGAGGCCAAGAATCCTACAGCAAGTCATTCAACCTTCTGACTCCCCAAGTCCTCCAGTCTACAAGGCACAAGTCAGGAGTGTGATGGAATACTACCCACTTGCCTGGATGAGTGCAGCTCCAACAACACTCAAGAAGCTAGACATCATCCAGGTCAAAGCAGCCCACTTAATTGGCAACACATCCAAAAACACTCACTCCCTCCACCACTGATGCTCAAGAGCAACATTGTGTAACATCTAAAGATGCACTGCAGGAATTCACCAAGGCTCCTTAAACAGCACCTTCCAAACTCATGACCACTTCCATCTCAAAGGACAAGGGCAGGATACCTGGGAACACCATCCCTGCAAGGTTTCCTCCAAGCCACTTGCCATCTTGACTTGGAAATATATCACTCTCCCAATAGTGTCACAGGTTCAAAGTTCTGGAACTCCGTCCCTAGTTACAACAGTTCAAGAAGGCAGAACCCAATGGTCTACTCAATGGGAGGAGGAGCAACAATTGGCCAGCAGCACTCACATCCCATGAATTATTTTCTCAAAAAGCAGTTTTTACAACATATATCAGAGTCTTTGTGACCAAAAAAGATCAGCTGAATTTAAAGACCTTCCTTAGAGGCCCATAATCTACACAATTATTGGAATGACCAATGACACTGCCAAGTGGAGCACTGAAGGTGCACACACAAAGTTAAAGCATTGCTTTTAAAAAGCAATCATAGCAAGCCAGCAGTGAGCAAATATGGTCAACACAGACATTTTATCTGAATGGGTCTTGGGAGAAAAATCTAACACAAAGAGCTTTTTAGCTCAATAGGTTTTAACCAATAGGTTAAAGTACAATTCTCCCTCCAGGTATTGTACAACCTGATTATACAGAATATTTTAAAAATATAAACCTTTAATCCAAATTGAGGAGACTAAATGTATTTTAAGTTCTGTTGACAGACAAAGACACTTGAGTTGCAGTGGATACTGGTAAACTATTGAATGAACCTCTAACTACGATAATGCCCATTTACGATCCAAATTATTTTGCTTGAAGAGACATTTAAATTTTAGTCACAGTGGATAGGAAAAAAAACATGTAACTGGATGCTGGATTTGATTGAGTCAACAATTATTCCAAGGATTGCAACTTTAAATGTGTTCATATTCCATCATGTTAAGGTAAGACATCACCAGTACAACTGTGTGCGCAGATATAGCAGTGGTCATAATTAATGTTTCTGCCATTTCTACTGTGTTAGGTGTAAAGACACTAGTTTTTGGAAATTCTGATTATTGCACAATTAGCAGACCCAGTTCAATGTTTTTTATTTAAACTACCACAAAATTTCCTTGAAAACTCAAGATAGACCCAACCTATCTTGAGGTTGGGTCTAATTGGCAGATGGAACTCCGCACAATCTGCATTGCTTTGACCAAGTAGAACTGAAAATAAAGACTTGGACCAATGAACAATATTTGCTACAGACCTTATTCATCAGGAATTTTTAAAAAAAGGTAAAAGTGGAGGTCTTTGGCCTTGACTCTAGTGATTACAGCCTTTTTTTTATGGTGATGAAAAATTACGTTTGCTAATTGCATTGGCATTTGCAATGTCTAATTCAAAATTGCATAGTTAACCCATCCGCTGAAAGTTGCTCTACTTTGGAACTTCTGCTCAGGTTAAGTGCTGGGTGTGCCTGACATGTCGATTGACTTGCAAACATGTTAGTTAGTTGAATCAAGCCAATTTACTGCCTTTTCCGACTGTGTAACAGATGCCGTGCAAAGGGAAATGAACGTATTTCACACAAAATATGCAATAACAGTTCACTCCATTACATGATTATCCTAAAACATGTTGCAATAGTTCACAAATTCCTTGCAATTAACAATGACAAACAAGTTCTAATTTATCAGAGCTCCAAAGTATAGCGTTTCTCTTGCAGTACTTGAAGGGCTTTTGCCCGAAACGTCGATTTCGCTGCACTTTGGTTGCTGCCTGAACTGCTGTGCTCTTCCAGCACCACTAATCCAGAATCTGGTTTCCAGCATCTGCAGTCATTGTTTTTACCTTATGATTTTAAAAGACTGAACTAATAATTCAGATGACATTGTATCTGTCATAAAACTTAAGAATTTGAAAACAGGCTGAAACATTTCAAAATAAAATTGCTTAGGGTAGAAGCGATTGTGACGCTGTTAGATGGTCATAAAACTCAAATGGTTCACTAATGTCCTTTGGAACTACAGTTCCTAGGTGAGGGATTTCAAGGCTAGAGGGCATCATTTTAAGGTGAGGAAGAAAGATATTTTTAAAATATGAGGGGCAATTTTTTTTACACTTGGAGTGAAGTGTTTGTGGAATGAACTTCCAGCGGAAGTGGTGGATGCTGGTGCAGTTATAACATTTAAAAGATAAGTACATGAATAAAAAATATTTGGAGGGATATGGGCCAAGTGCAGACAGGTGGGACTAGTTGAGTTTGGGATCATGGTTGGCATGGACTGGTTGAATTGAAGGGTCTGTTTCCGTACTGTGTGACTCTATGACGATTACTTTATGACCACTACCTTCTCAGGACAACTGAACAAAGTGTACCATTCTTACCAGAAATGCCATAACCTGAAAAGAATAATAGCTTTAAAAAGCTTATTCATTTTGTGGATTAATTCACTGATACATTGGTTGCATTTGATCAATCCTGTTGTTCTGGACCTTTCTGATTCGTTATAAATGTAAGCATGACCGAATTGTTAAGTTCTTTTACTCCTGAGGTTCTTACACACTTGATGCAACTACAACATACCAACTTCTGTGAACAAGCAACCAAATTTATTAAACACAGTACAGTCCAACCGAGGTGACCCCCTTTGACCTTCTTCACAAGTGTGCAAAGTCAGGTCAAAGTGAGGCCCTGAACAAAGAAAGCATATCCCTTTATACAGGTCAGTGACAATGCTTACAGATACACTGGCAGCTCCCCCACAATCACATGCCACTCAAGACAACCCCCAGTTACTCACAGTCACATGGTACCCCAGGTACAATGGCAGGATGAGATCAACCTCGGAGATAATGCAAATGCTAATGCCCGAATCCTGGGAATCCTTATGCAGACAGACAGTTTCCTGACTCAGTGCTTTCCTAAGACAATACAGGTGTGACATACCTCTGGCCAGAAAGCATTTCTGAATGGAAGAGACTGAATTGATAATTTAACTTGACAATAGCAGGGAAGTAATGTTTAACTGAAATGTAAATTACAATGGATAGTCATCCGCAGTCTTTCATGGCTTTTGTTCCCACCCAACGACAATGCAGTTTAACCCTTTAATATAATGTTAATGTCCAGAGAGATAGTCCCATTTAGTCCTTTAACATTACATAATAACATCTTATATAACTCGTATCAAATTTCAAATTCCTGAAAAGTGTTTTTTGGACATTTTACTGTGTTAAACATTTTAGAATAATTCAGGAAGTCCAACTGGAAAGGAATATCATTAATTGTTGATCAACAAAATAGAGTCACCACTTGTAGTGTACAGAGGCTACTCTCAGAGCTGGATTTACAGTGCTGCAAACCTATCCCTGGGTCTACTTTAGGCATTTTTTTTAAAAACGTACTAACCACCACCATTACCAGGTCTGCTTTATCTGCTTTCTTTATTCTAACTGGAAGTGGTATTACTGAGCAACCTTCCCAGGACCAATAATCGCAATGACAATTTTTTTCTGCATTTATTTAACTACTATCCACCTTTATAACTATTAACCAGCTTTATATATATTTTTTAAATTTAACCTATTTCTTTTAATCAACCTATTCAGAGATATTACTGCATGCCCTGGGACTTTAACCAGGGAATCCTGGTCCATGGAGAGATATGCTACCACTGCACCACAAAAGCCCCCTGGATTTGCTTTTTTTTTAAAACTTATTTTTCTAATTGACCTGTTCAGGGATGCTATTGTGCACCTCTGGAGCAGATAGGTCTTGAACCTGAGCCTCCGAGTCCAGAGTTAGGAATACTACAAATGCGCCACAGGAGTGCCCCACACCCCTCGGTCTTAAGGGCTGTGGTGAGGAGTTCCAGCTGGGTAGGGGATTGCATCCTACCAGGGAAACTCATTCTCAACAAGTTCCACAATGAGCGATTGCTCATGGGCCTTTTAGGTATTATCACATCTATAAATTAATTTATCCCTCCATTAAATGTTCACTCCTTCCATCACCCATGCACATGGACAGCAGTGTGTAACATCTACAAGATGCACCTCACCATGGCTCCTTCAACAACCAAACCCATGGCCTCTACCACCTCAACAAACAAAGGCAGCAGATGCATGGGAACACCTTGAGACCTTCCGAGCCAAACATCATTCTGACATGGAATGATATTGGTGTCTCTGCACTGACGAGTCAAACCTCCAGGGTATTCTCCCCAACAGTGTAGTGGATGTACCAATAGTGGATGAACCAGAGCAGTAACAAAGTTGGCTCACTACATTTTCTCAAGAGCATTTAGGGATCAGTAATAAACGCTGGCCCAGGCAGCAGTGTAAAAGAATTTTGGATCATTGATGTTGTCAATCTAGGAACAGGAATGCACCTCTTTATTAGGTTCTGCCATTCAGCTCCTTCATGAACTACCTTAACCTCAACACCATTTACCTGCTCTAGTTCCATATCTATTTATATCCCTCTTTGGAAGAGAATCTATTGATTTCAGCTTTGAAATTTACAATTTATCTAAAGTCTCAATGGGCTTTTAGGGGGAGGTTACATCAATTTGGCCTGAAAATTTTCTTAATCAATGAAGGTATCTTAAGGAAGTAGTATCATGAGAGGCAGATTGCCAAATCATTTTTCTGTCATTTCCAATGATAAGTACTGTTTTTTACATAAACAATGGTGACATGCTCACTGTGGTGAACTATTTCCTTTGTCTTTTCACCATATTTAATGATCACAAGTTCTGTTGGATTCAGTATTCTTCTTAACTAGATATTCTTTGCCATTTCGATTAATGATTTGGATGAGAAGAGAGGGAGCATGGTTAGCAGGTTTACAGATGACACCAGGATTGGTGATATACTAAGGGTTCAGTTAGATAATTCTTTGAAATTTGCATCACATATAGATGGGGTGGTTAAAAGAAGGCATTTAGCACACTTGCCTTCACTGCTCAGACCTTTGAGTGCAGTATAGGAGTTGAGACATTATGTTGACATTGTATAGGACATTGGTGAAGCCTCTTCTGGAGTAATGTGGCCAGTTCTGGTTGCCCAGTTATAGTAAGGATATTATTAAGCTGGAGAGGGTTCAGAGCAGATTTACTATCTTGTTGTTGGGAATGGAAGGTTTCACTTATAAGGAGAGGCTGGATAAGCTGGGACATTTTTCACTGGTGAGTGGAAGATTGAGTGGTGACCTTATACAGGCTTGTAAAATCATGAGGGATATCGATAGGGTTAATGACAGTGTCTTTTCCTTAAGGTGGGGGATTATTTCTAAGGTGAGAGGAGAAAGATTTAAAAAAAGACGAGGGATTTTTTTTATTACACACAGTGGTTTGTGTATGGAATGAACTTCCAGTGGAAGTGGTGGATGCAATTACAATGTTTAAAAGACATTTGGATAAGTACATGAATAAGAAATAGTTGGAGCAATATGGGCCAAGACCAGGCAGGTGGTTTAGTTTGGGATTATGGTCGGCATGGACTGGTTAGACTGAAGATCTATTTCCATGCTGTGTGACCCTATGACTTTTTTTTTATTCTTCAAGTACCAGTGAATGGCCCAAGATGCAGTTGTGGAAAATAAACAAGATTAGTCCCTTCTCAAGATTTCTTGGGACCTCATGTCATAGAACAATGCTTCCCAAACTTTTCTTGCTGTGAGGCTGAAAGTTGTCATGACCGCTCAGTGAGAACTACAAGGATAGGGTAATGGTGAGGTCTGAGAAAGTAGGCTATTGAAGAAACCCATTAAGAGGAGAGGGCAGCTATTATTACTTCAGTTGGAGATCCACAGCAGCCATTGTTACTTAAAGCTTGTGGATCCAAAATGGCTGCTGGTGTCTTCACTTGGGGTCCGAGTTTCCCCATAAGGGAAGCCTGGTCATAGAATACATTTTCCCCATTGTCTCGTACTGCTTCACAGTTTGATTTCCTTCGTCAACAGCAATGATGGCATTCCAGTCACTTGTTCAGTTGAAACAAAAAGTCTTTGAAAAGATGGTATGCGGAAAATCTGGAGTGCATGGTCAGCTCGTAAAAACCATTGAAATTAATTCCCAGTGCAGGGAATATGATAAAAAGAGGCCTCATAGAACATCACGAGCAGACAGGGTAATGAATGTGATGCTGCCAAATTAAACAAAGTAGATGGCACGTGTTACACATGTTCTCACAGTATTCACAAAACTCGGATAAGATTGATAGCCACAAAAGAAGAGGGTAGATCAATTGTGGGGCATGGAGCAAGTCTGTGGGCAGATGGCAAAACATGCCCTACAAATACAGTTTACAGAAGCAAGAGAGTGTTGGATTATAATGCTGAAACTTCAGCAATTAGGCTAGAGGAAACAATGATCAAATTGTACAATATCTCATGAGACCAACACTTGAATACTTTGTCCACTTCTGTTCCTTGTGAAACAAGGGAAGCATTTAAGCAGCAGAAGACAAGAAAAAGTTGATTTTTTTCAGTCTGGAGAGGAAATATCCATTCAGTAATTTTATGAATGTGTGCACAGTAATTCAAGGCCTGGAAAGTTTAAATCAATAATGATACTTCAAATTAAATTGAGGGCATAGATGAAGGAGACACTGATTTAAAAGGAACAAAATGTTAGATTTAATACTGATATCAGGAAATTACTGCTCACACAGAAAGTGGTCAGCTCATATAATGGAATTGCAAAACGGATTGCTAGGAAAAAGTTACATACTACATTGAGGAAACTGTTCACTCATTCTGGATGGAAATCGGAGATGGATTGAATGTGCTTCCCACCTATCCATTACTTTCTTGTTGTTTTGCTTTTACTGTCCAGCTGATGTTATTACCAGAAGTGTCAGATCCCAGACTGAAACCTGGCCTTGATATATCATATTTTTATTTGTTTGCTTTTAATAAAGTAGCCTCTCATTGAAACATAAACATGCAATGTTGCATATATTGCTTTTTCAAGAAAACAGAAGTTTATTAACAAAAGATACAAGGACAAAATAAAATAAACTATCTACTTAACACAAATTCAAATATTTTCATACGTACAGTAAAAGTGTAGAGTCTCATTAATTCCAAAACACCCCCTTCTCAATTGAATAGAAGGGGAAACAGCTTTGGTAAAGTATTCTGCATCCAATGCAAAATCACACTGGACAGTCTACAGACCGGAGGACTCAACATGGAGTTCTCCAATTTAAAATAACCTTCCCAGCCATTCCGACTCCCTTTCCACTTGCACCTCCTCCCTTCCATTCCTCTGACCGACCTCTCCTTCCAGCTACCAACCTGGTTCATTGCTCCTATCAACCTACCAGGTCATACCTACCACCTGTACTCACCTATCACCACCTCAGCACTCCGCCCCTCTCCCCGTCCATAACCCTACCTCCCACCCCCTCACCCCCACTTTATCTGTAACTCCCCCTATCCCCACCTCCATTCTTGATGAAGGATTATACCTGAAACATCAGACTTCTCCACCTCCTGATGCTGCCTGGCTTGCTGTGCTCTTCCAGCCTCCCATTTGTATACTTGGTATAGTACACGAAAACACCAATCATTAAATACTCACACCAGAGTCCAGACTGGGCCATTTTTAAACAGCACCAGATGTCAAATGATAAGTTCCTGTTTGAATGCCAACTCATAGATAATTGAGTGAAATGGACAGGCAGGTAAATGGGTAAGTCAGTGAGCTGCATGGGTAAATGGGTAGAGTTTTTTTTAAATTCATTCATGGGATGAGGGGGTTGTTGAGACTAGGTGAGGAATGGCAGTTTCCTTCTCTAAAGGATATTAGTGAACCAACTGGGTTTTTCCAACATGGTTACCATTAGACTTCTAATTCTAGATTTTTATTGAATTCAATCCCACCATCTACCATGACAGGATTCAAATCCAGGTTTCCAGAACCATTCCCTAAATCCCTGGATTAAGGGTTCAGTGATGATACCACTAAGCCATTGGCTCCCCATCGGAGGTTGGTAATAGATGGGTGGAGCTGCAGGTGAGCATGGTGCCACTTGGCTGGATGGGCAGGTGACTAAGGCAGCAGGTGAGTGAGATGGTAGGCAGATCTGTGAGGTTGTTGTGTGGTCAAGGGTGATTATATGTGCAATTGGGGAAAGTTTGACAGCCTCCAGGACTTTGGTTAGGTTTTAACCTGACTAATATTTCCAGGGTAACTATGCAGGTTAATCATGGAGGTGTCCCAGGTTTCCGAATCTTGGATTGGGGAAGTTGGTCTTCCCAAGCAATTGCCACATTTGTGAACACATTAGGACTTCGACAGTGTCTCAGTGTCTTACAACTGGTCTTCATTAGTCCAGTGACTGGACGATCTAGCTCATTATTCTGGTCGAGAGATTGGGAACTTCTGTCCTTGAGGCGATAATTATTCTGACTGTAATTGTAGCTCCAAGTGGATCTTTGAACTGGAATAACATATGTATGTGTTGTTATCAAAAAGTGACAAGTAGCATTCTCAAGTAACATTGCCTGGCACCATATAAATGCCAATCTCCCCAACATCTCTTTTCATTCAGTGGAATCATCTTTACTGAATCCACCACTATCACAATAGAAGTTTTCTGCTTCCAAAATCCACCACTGACAGCCTAAAGAAGAATGTGCAGAGAAACACTTATTCCTAGAGAGGTCCAGCTTATCTTTATGCAGAGAGTGGTAAGGGTGCAGAATGCCCTACCTGCTAATGTAGTCAACTCAGCCACATTAGAGAGATTTAAAAATCCTTAAATAAGCTCGTGGAGGATGATGGGATAGTGTAGGGGGTCGAGCTGAAAATAGTTCACAGGTCCGTGCAACATCGAGGGCCAAATGGCCTGTTCTGTGCTGTATTGTTCTATGTCTTTATTCTGACAGGCTTTAACTTAATGGGAGTCTGATTGGGGGTGGAGACAATGGATTTTAGTCACGGTGGGAAGGTGGCTGACAATTTTGAAGGTTTGGAAAAATAAATCAGTGTAAACTGCAAAACAAACAATTGTGTGCCCTAATCTGGTTCTGATTTTCTCTATGGATTGAATTCCACTGCTACATTTTCCCCTAATTTTCACTATCTTGGTTTTTGTCAGTGATAAGTAAATTTTGCAGGTGACATACAGGGAAGAACCTCACTTTTCAAAGAACCTCCTTAGTGTAAGGAGGAGGATTCCATATGGAGGGAGGAAGAACTGGTGAGGCACAAAGATCCATGGCTTCTCTCCCTGGCTCTCAGGCTCCAAATGAACCATGGACACACTATGCTGCCTCTCCAGGGTCCTGCAGGTACAGCCGTCACCAAGGAAGGGAAGCAGTTAATCACATTTAATGACTCCTGACCCTCAACTTCTTGTGCTGGGGCATTTGAATGTCGAGGGCAGGCAAGCATACCTCCAAGGACATTTAACATTAAGAGTTGAGACATAATTGGATCAGTTCTATAATATTCATCCACCAGTGAATGATGATAAGCTGAATTCATTGTCAGGACAGTCCACATTTCTGTAAATCTAAGCACAGTTCCATCCCTGGATAGCATTTTACACACTGCTAAAGTTCTTCAGTACATCCTGTTCTCTTAGAGACAGGTGCGCACCTAGATGCATTTTTAAATAATAAACATGCCAAACTCAGAACTCACTGGTCTCTATTATTTTGTATGATGAACAAAGAAAGTTAGAGATATACAGTGGGAGGATATTCATTGGGTACGTGTTACAGAATCCCAGAGGGAATTTCTCTCCATTTTCACTATCTTATTTCTGTCAGTGATAATTGAATTACAGATGCCATACAGGGAAAAAAGCAGTGTTCTTTTATTAGGTGACTGGTGAAGCGGTAATATCCCTACCTCGGAGCTAGAAGTTCTGGTTTCAAGTCCCACCTGCTCCAGAGGGGTGTCCTAATATCCCTGAAACAGTTGATGAAAAATATCTCCATGCTCTTGGGATAATGTTGCAGAGTAGTCAATGGTGCTGGATTCAGGCACGAGTTTAAGTCACACCACAACCAGGTATCCCAGCAGTGTGCATTCAGAGGCATTAACTCTTCCATTTGGTGTGGGAGACCTGGGCTCGATTCTCACTGGGGATGTATTTTAACACATCCGAACCTAAAAATATCTCAACATTGGATTTTCCCTTGAAGTCATATTCTTGGGAATTGTCCCAATGAGTACAAGTTGAATAGGGCTCTTGTGCAGTGGTTGTGTACGTTGAAGTATCTTTCAACACGTTAATTAGGAAATATTTTCAACACTTATCGCTCGTCCTACCCTCCCCTAATTTTAGTAATTGCAGTAATGCCCTTAGTGCTTCTACGTTATTATTTGTTTTTTTTAATTATTGACCAAGTGATTTAATGGTAGTTTACCAAAATAAAAAGAAATTGAACTTATTGTTCCTGTGAGCCAGGAGAACTGGATTCAAGTCAAACCTGCTCCAGAGGTATGGAAATAATATTGACTTGGAAATTATCTACAGTCTTGTTTAAGAGATCCTACATTTGAGCTAGTACATCCAGCTACAAGTCCCAAAAAATATCTCCTGAAGACTTACTGGAGGCTGTTGGCATTGTGGTAATGCTAGTCAAGTAATTTGAAGGTCAGGGCTATAGCTGTAGGGGCTTTGATTCAAATCTGATCATGTGGAAGATAGGAGCAGGCATAGACTATTCAGCCCCTCAAACCTGTTCCACCATTCAATATGATCATGGCTGATTATTGAGCTTCATACTCTAATCCCACCCTTCCCCCATATCCCTTTCGCCACAAGAGTTAAGAATTACCTAACTTTTGAAAACAGGCAATGCTTTGGCCTCACCCCCTTTCTGTGGTAGTGAATTCCACAGACCGACTCTCTGGGTGAACAAATTACTCCTTATCCCAGTCCTAAAAGGTTTACCCTTACCCTTAAGGGGTGAGGAGAAAGTGAGGACTGCAGATGCTGGAGATCAGAGCTGAAAAATGTGTTGCTGGAAAAGCGCAGCAGGTCAGGCAGCATCAAAGGAGCAGGAGAATCGACATTTTGGGTATAAGCCCTTCTTCAGGAATGAGGAGGGTGTGCCAAGCGGGCTGAGATAAAACGTAGGGAGGAGGGAATTGTGTGAGGGACATTGGGAATGCGATAGGTGGAAGGAGGTTAAGGTGAGGGTGATAGGCCGGGGAGGGGGTGGGGGCGGAGAGGTCAGGAAGAAGATTGCAGGTCAAGAAGGTGGTGCTGAGTCCGAGGGTTGGGACTGACACAAGGTTGGGGGGGGGGCGGGGGGAGGATGAGGAAGCTGGAGAAGTCGCCTAGGAACCCTCCAACCACAAGGGATGAGTGCAGATTTCTCCAGCTTATGCCCAAAACGTCGATTCTCCTGCTCCTTGGATGCTGCCTGACCTGCTGCGCTTTTCCAGCAACACATTTTTCAGCCCTTAAACTAGGAGCCTTGGTTCTGGACGCCCCCACCATTGGGGCATCCATCCTGCATCTAACCTGTTTAATCCTTTTAGAACTTTGTGGGTTTCTGTGAGATCCTCCCTCATTCTTCTAACTCCAGTGAATACAGTCCCAACTGACTCGGGAAGGTAGTCCCAACTGACTCAAGAGGACAGTCCTATTTCTCCTCATACATCAGTCCAGGCCATCCCAGGAACCAATTTGGTAAATCTTCTAGAATTCAGTCAAGTTTGCTTTAAAAGTTGTTTTGTTGCACTGTCTCTTTAAGTATTATGGGTAACTTGTCAATTATTTTTTTTGCAGAAAACAAATTAAACTAATCAAGGTATCAGTAAACACTAGACCATTCCCAAGCTTAAACTAAAGTGCACATTAACAGACCCCAGCACAAGAAGTTGAGGGTCAAGAGTCATTAAATGTGATTAACTGCTTCCCTTCCTTGGTGATGGCTGTACCTGCAGGACCCTGGAGAGGCAGCATACTGTGCCCATGGTTCATTTGGAGCCTGAGAGCCAGGGAGAGAAGCCATGGATCTCTGTGCCTCACCAGTTCTTCCTCCCTCCCTATGGAATCCTCCTCCTTATACTAAATTGTGGTAAAAAATTGGTAACTGTGCCACAGTAGAGTGGAGTAGTTTTATATCAGTTTTGCAGAACATCTTGACTTCTCTATTCTGTGCCTTCATTTAGAATCATAGAGACGTACAGCATGGAAACCGACCCTTCGGTCCAACCCGTCCATGCTGACCAGATATCCCAACCGCCAGCACCTGGCCCATATCCCTCCAAACCCTTCCTATTCATATACCCATCCAAATGCCTCTTAAATGTTGCAATTGTACCAGCCTCCACCACTTCCTCTGGCAGCTCATTCCATACACGTACCACCCTTTATGTGGAAAAGCTGCCCCTTGGGTCCCTTTAATATCTTTCCCCTCTCACCATAAGCCTATGCTATACTTCTGGACTCCCCCACTTCAGGGAAAAGACTTTGTCTATTTACCCTATCCATGCCCCTCATAATTTTGTAAATCTCTGAAAGGTCACCCTTCAGCCTCCGACACTCCAGGGAAAACAGCCCCAGCCTGTTCAGCCTCTGCCTATAGCTCAAATCCTCCACCCTAGCAACATCCTTATAAATCTTTTCTGAACCCTTTCAAGTTTCACAACATCTTTCCAACAGGAAGGAGACTAGAATTGCACACAATATTCCAACAGTGACCTAACCAATATCATGTACAGCTGCAACATGACCTCCCAACTCCTGTACTCAATACCTTGACCAATAAAAGAAAGCATATCTGCCTGTGACTCCACTTTCAATGAGCTATGAACCTGCACTCCAAGGTCTCTTTGTTCAGCAACACTTCCTAGGAGTTTACCATTAAGTGTATAAGTCCTGCTAGATTTGCTTTCCCAAAATGCAGCACCTCACATTTATCTAAATTAAACTCCATCTGCCACTTCTCAGCCCATTGCCCCATCTGGTCAAGATCCTGTTGTAATCTGAGGTAACCCTCTTCGCTGTCCACTATACCTCCAACTTTGGTGTCATCTGCAAACTTATTAACTGTACCTCTTGTGCTCACATCCAAATCATTTATATAAATGACAAGTAGAGGACCCAGCACTGATCCTTGTGGCACTCCACTGGTCACAGGCCTCCAGTCTGAAAAACAACCCTCCACCACCACCCTCTGTCTTCTACCTTTGAGCCAGTTCTGTATCCAAATAACTAGTTCTCCCTGTATTCCAGGAGAACTAACCTTGCTAATCAGTCTCCCATGGGAACCTTGTCAAACACCTTACTGAATTCCATATAGATCACAGCTACCATCTGCTCTCATCAATCCTCTTTGTTACTTCTTCAAAAAACTCAATCAAGTTTGAGAGACATGGTGGCACAGTGGTTAGCACTGCTGTCGGGTTCAATTCCCGACTCAGGCGACTGTGCGGAGTTTGCACGTTCTCCCTGTGTCTGCGTGGGTTTCCTCCGGGTGCTCCGGTTTCCTCCCACAGTCTAAAGATGTGCGGGTCAGGTGAATTGGCCATGCTAAATTGCCCGTAGTGTTAGGTAAGGGGTTAATGTAGGGGTATGGGTGGGTTGCGCTTCGGCGGGTCGGTGTGGACTTATTGGGCCGTAGGGCCTGTTTCCACACTGTAAGTAATCTAATCTAATCTCCCACACACAAAGCCATGTTGACTATCCCTAATCAGTCCTTGCCTTTCCAAATACATGTACATCCTGTTCCTCAGGATTCCCTACAACAACGTGCCCACCACCAACATCAGGCTCAATGGTCTATAGTTCCCTGGCTTGTCCTTACTACCTTTCTTAAACAGTGGCACCACATTAGCTAACCTCCAGTCTTCCAGAACCTCACCTATGATTATCAATGATACAGGTATCTCAGCAAGAGGCCCAGCAATCACTTCTCTAGCTTTCCACAGAGTTCTAGAGTACACCCAATCAGGTCCTGGGGATTTATCCACCTTTACGCATTTCAAGACATCCAGAAGTTCCTCCTCTGTAATCTGGACATTTTGAAAGATGTCACCGTCTATTTCCCTACAGTTTATATTTTCCATATCCTTTATAAAGTCCATCAAAAGTTCTGCCTTCCTTCCATCCATTCATTACTCAAGTTATCCTCTCCCACTCTCACATCCCAGCATAGCTAAGCACTTAAGGACCAAAACATTGAATTTTTGACTTTCTCTTTATTTTTCTACTTTATAGCAAGAAGGACTTTAATGTTGAACTTTTAACTATATTTCCTTATTTCTTTTCCTTTTATCTAATATTTTATACCTAGGTACCTATGTACCTATGTACCTATGTACCTAAGATGGCACCAGAAATAGCAACATTGTACACTTTTCAACATAGGCTACAATAAAATCTAATTCTAATTCCAGTTCTCTTCCCCACTAACTCTCTCTCCAACACACAGGCTTCCTTCTCTACTCTGATCCCCCCCCCCAAATCCTGACTCTCTCCCACATGCTCTCATTCTCTGTCAGGGGCCTGCAGGTGTTTGATCAGGAAAGACATAGCCCAAGCCACACACCATCAAGAGAAAGGAGGCCAGATAGGGCTAAGGTACATGGTTTTGCTTTTACTCACCTCATACTCCAGCAAAATCCAAAATGAAAAAAAAACTGCACTCCCCCAGATGTGACATGACGTCAGTACAGCAGGAGGGAAAGCTGGTCAAATGAATGGAGCTGTTCAGAAAAGTAGCTGTCATTGGCTGATTTGCCTGTCAATTAAGATGGTCTAAACATCTGATTGGCTCCTTTAGGTAAAAGCCATTCAGATTGACAGCCTATCTATCCAGTGAGCCTAGACCCCATTGCAGCAGTAATCTTTATGATTGGGAGATTGGGAACACTTGGATGTCCCCTCCCCACCCCACCCCCTTCCTGCCTGCCCACTTTCCTACTTTCCCACCTTCTCTTGGGCCTGCTGAGGCCTTTCATCACAGGAGCTGGAGTGCATCAGTAGCCCTGGAAAGCTATTCTAATTTGACAAGTTTCCTTTGTAATTTTGCTTTCTGTTATATTGCCCCTGATTGGAGCAGTTCCTGAGTTAATTCCATTAACTGACCTTATTTTGAGGGACATTTTGACACTGGGGAGAGTTAGAAGCCAATCCTTTAAGAATAAATCTAAAATGGAGTAAAGATTGACTTCTGGTTTTCTCCTTCACCAACTAATCATCAGAAGTTGAATATTTGACCTTGCCTTTGATACTGTTGATTTTAGCATGTTTGTGATCACAGTTACCTAATATAGGCAGTCGATGATTTGTAGCAATTTTCTGATCGTTTCTGGAGTTTGTTCAGAAGCAGCGGTTGGTACATTAATTACTTAGATAAAAAGTATACTACTGTGACAATTGGGGATGGTTCACTGATACCAGAAGACAGAAAGGCTGCTGGCACAGAATGGGTCCATCTCATTAAAACACAAAGGGTTGTAACTTGCTCTCTAGCTGAGATATTATGAAACTCTTCGTTCCATCTTCCTCCAGTCCATTGTCTATCTGGAGAAGACTACTTTCTCAGGACAGCCTGATAAGAACTCCCCAGATAAGAATACACAATGTTACTTCCAGCAGTAAAAACCCTTGTCCCTGATTTGTTCGATCTCAACTTTTTGACTTCCAATTATTCCGTATGTACTAGCAGCACCATTTCAACTCATGGTTGAACCTGTTGCAACTGCTGTCAAGAGTTAAGTCACCATAATCCTATCAAACCATGGGGCTGCTCTCCCATTAGAGAGTAGCCTTAGGGTCACCACAGCTGAGGTGAGGGGTGTGTTTGGGAAAGAGAGCTACCTTTGAGGTAACCTCAGCCAGCCTGGCAATTGAACCTACACTGTTGGTGACACTGTGCCTTGCAGCCAACTGGGCTAACTGGCCCCCTATTCTCATGAGCATCCAAACGGACAATCATTCATCTCCTGAGAAAAAAGAAACATTCAATGTCCAGTTTTCAGGAGTGAATACTCCCATTGAATCCTTACAGTGTGGAAGCAGGCCATTTGGCCCATACTAACCCTCCAAAGAGCATCCCATCCCAGTAACCCTGTATTTCCTATGGCTAATCCACCCAGCCTACACATCCCTGGATGCTATGGGTAATTTAGCATGGCCATGTCTACCTAACTGGCACATCTTTGGACTGCAGGAGAAAACCAGAACACCTGGAGGAAGCCCATGCAGACAATGTGCAAATTCCACACAGACGGTTGTCCGAGGGTGAAATCGAACCCAGTCCCTGGTGTTGCGAGACAGCAGTGCTAACCACCAAGCCATCATGGTATCCAAAATATTGCCGATTGGAAAGACAAAATAATAAATGGAACAGAATGTTGCCAACATTATCCAGATATTGGCTGTAAATTGTGTTTCAGTAAACTTCCTTTTATGGGTGTTCTTCTATCAATAACTCAGAATTAGTTCTTGTTGATTTAATTTAGAGGCATTTGCAGTGTCTATATTACTCGGAAATCAAATGCAAATTTCCCTGCAGGACATATTTGTGTACTTTCAGGCAGCTGATACTTTATTTGGTTATGGTCTTCAGGTCACTTCTTCACCACATAACAGTTCAATTTGCTGATGTTATAGAGCTCAGTGAGAAAATAGGCTATGGGGGGGGGGGGGGTCTATGGGACTAAATTTTCTTTTCTAGACAGGTTTGGGTCCAAGCTGGGAGTTAAATCTCCTGGGAGTGATGTCAGATGGAGATGTTGATATCAGTCACCCTTTGCCAGATTTCACCCTGGGTGAGTTTGTCAGTCAGCATGGCAATCGATCCCTCTAACCCCCTCCTCCAAGGAAGGAATTTACATTATTTAAATGGGCAATAGTTTCTGTTTTATCCAAGAATGCTGGGTTTAGCTGTGAGCAGGCTGTTTTCCCGAGCTGTCAGCAATCTTCCAGGCCCATTACTGCAGGGACACAGCAAGAAATGCTCCTTTAGTGACTCTAACAGACAATAGTTGCTTACAGCAGCAGGAGGATACTTTGGAAAATGGCCCAGTGATTCCTACAAAGTGTAATGAGGAAGGCAAGTGGGAATCCACCCCATGCATTTGCTTCCCTAATCAATGTCACCCATTGCTTATTGAAGCTGAAAATGGGAAACATAGAAAACAGGAGCGGGGTTAGGCCATTCAGCTCTTTGAGTCTGCTTTCCCATTCAATATGATCATCCAACTCAGTTCCCTGTTCCCATTTTCTTCCCATTCTCTTTGACCCCTTTAGAACTATATCTGACTTCTTCTTGAAAACATTCAAAATTTAGCCTCAACTGCTTTCTGTAATACAGAATTCCAGAGGCTCACCACTCTCTGTGTGAAGACATTTCTCCTCATCTCAGTCCCAAATGGCCCGCCCCATATCATTAGACTGTGACCCCCCTGGTTCTGGACTCCCAGTCATCAGGAACATCCTTTCTGCATTGACTCTGTCGAGTCCTATTAGAATGTTAATGGATTCCTATGAGAGGTCCAGTGAGTATAGTCGTAACCGATTCAATGGCTCTCTTCATACAACAGTCCTGCCATCCCTTTAATCAGACTGGTAAACTTTCTCGGCACTCCATCTGTGGCTAGAACATCCTTCCTCAGATAAGGAAACCAAAACCACATACAATTCTCCAGATGTGGTCTCACCAAGGCCCTGTACAATTGCAGCAAGACATCCCTGCTCCTGTATTCAGATCCTCTCGGTATGGAAGCCACCATTTGCCTTCTTGTCCACCTGCTGCACCTGTATACTTACCTTCGGTGACTGGTGTACAAGGGCACCCAGGTCCCATTGCAACCCCACCCCCTTTCCCCATCCATCACCATTCGGACAATCAATAACTTGCCTTCCTGTTTCTGGATAACTTCTCATTTATCAGTAATCTACTTCATCTGGCATGCTTTTTACCCTCTCACTCAACCTGTCCAAATCACACTGAGCTACCACTGCGTCCTTCTCATAGGTTACCTTCACTCCCAGCTAGAGCACGGGCGGCACGGTGGCACAGTGGTTAGCACTGCTGCCTCACAGCGCCTGTAGACCCGGGTTCAATTCCCGACTCAGGCGACTGACTGTGTGGAGTTTGCACGTTCTCCCCGTGTCTGCGTGGGTTTCCTCCGGGTGCTCCGGTTTCCTCCCACAGTCACAAAGATGTGCGGGTCAGGTGAATTGGCCAAGCTAAATTGCCCGTAGTGTTAGGTAAGCGGTAAAATGTAGGGGTATGGGTGGGTTGCGCTTCGGCGGGTCGGTGTGGACTTGTTGGGCCGAAGGGCCTGTTTCCACACTGTAAGTCTAAGTCTAAGCACATAGGTTTAAGGTGAGAGGGGAAAAGACTTAAAAGGGGCCTAAGGGGCTACTTTTTCACACAGAGGGTGGTACATGAATGGAATGAGCTGCCAGAGGAAGTAAAGAGGCTGGTACAATTACAACATTTAAAAGACATCTGGACGGGCATGTGAATAGGAAGGGTAAACAGGAATAAAGCATTGTGGGTCTACCAATATGAAATAGACTACAGTGGTTCAAGAAGGCAGTTCAATGAAAAAAGAACAAATCAAAATTCCTTGCTCCCAGAGTTCAGTTGTGAGATACTTTCACTAATGTCTGAACAGGTAGTAGCTCCCTTTATGACTCTCTTTCAGACAGAGTTTACGCTTAGTGAATTCTCCCATTTTATTGTAAGGAGCTGAGGTGGTCTTATTGTTCTGAAACAATAGTAATGATTGTGAGAAAATAATGACCACTTTTTGGCATAGGTTATTGTAGTTTCCACATTTTAAGCCATGATTCATAGAATTCTCTTTATTTCTTCAAATTATTCTAAGTTTAGTTTTAAATGGCTGGACCTTAATGCTGACTAACATTTCCCTTCATTGTTTAGCTGATATGAAGACTGCAGTTGCTTGCATCAATAGGCACCTGGTTGTTGGGAAGAGAGTTTGGCTAGTAGAAAATACCAAAATGGCAACAAAAGTGGAAAAGGCTGATCAAATATAGAAAGACCCGGATATATTGGAGAGTTGAGCCATGTCATGTTCAATTATTGAATAGTTCAGTATTTGAAGCTTTGAAGTATCATCAAAGGAATACGTGGCTTATGGTTGGTTCAAAATAAGCATCACTCATGAACGATGTATGTATAACTTTGGGTAACAAGCATCACTGATGTGTCCAGTTCTGGTTGTCCTGCTATAGGAAGGATATTATTAAGCTGAAGAGGGTTCAGAAGACATTTACCAGGATGTTGCCAGGTGTGGAAGATTTGAGTTATTAAGAAAGACTGGAGCGTAGGAAGTTGAGAGGTAACTTTTTAACAGTTTAGAAAATCATGTGGTGTATAGATAGGGTTAATGGGAGGTGTCTTTTGCCCAGGATGGAGGGTTTCAAGATTAGGAGGCATGATTTTAAGAATACAGGAGAGAGATTAAAGAAGAGGTGAGGGACAAACCTTTTACACAGAGGGTGGTTTGTGTGTGGAATGGACTTCTTGAGGAAGTGGTGGATGTGGGTACAGTTAAAATGTTTAAAAGGCACTTCGATAAGTACATAAATAGGAAAGATTGGGAGACGTATGGGTATGGGCCAGGAGCAGGCAGGTGGGACTAGTTTCGTTTGGGACTGGTTGGACCAGAGGGTCTGTTTCTGTGCAGTATGTCTCTGGACTCTACAATAAGGTGATAGATTAGCTCATTTGGCAGAACATCAGAATTTTGTGGAAGTGGTGGCACTCGTAATCCCAAGTCCCACAAAAATGTTCTGGAGTCAAGAATTCTAATGGTGAAATTCATATTCAATAATAATCTGGAATCAAAAGCTGGTCTAATAGTGACCATGTTACCACTGTCATTAATACTCATCTAATTGATTAGTATCTTTTTTTGAAAAGGGTAGAAAGTTGATTGTTAATAAAAGCTGTTCCCCAAAGATGCTAAGAACTGCTAAGTCAGGAACTCTTGTCTGAGAGAAGTAACTGTGTTGTAAATAATTGCTGAAATGACTTAACTGATTTCTAAGAATTTAGCATGAAATGTGTCATAATGTCTTTCATATGGCCTTTGATGCAGGAAAACAGGCTCATAATAGAATGTGGTTTTCAGCAAATTTTGTTTTGGTGAGGTTGTAATATTGAGTTTGAAAATCCTGAATGAAATCCAATGAATCCCTGATTCTCAGCATTAAGGAAGTCTGTTCATTATACCGTGCAGTAAGTCCCACTGACTTCCTCAAAACGTGTTGTTATGAATCATAGAAGGAAAACGGTCGATGGCTAACATTAAATTGCAACCTGGATGTATCAGCATCTGTTTCCTCCCTCATGCCTGGTTCCGTCTACCTTGGTGAAAATTGTGTCCAACAGCTTCAATGCAATGGAAGAAATATACAATTAACCAATGGGGATGAAGAGGTATCCTCAGAGAATCCTTCATTTTTCAATTTGGTCCATCCTCTGGGACAGGAAATGTTCACATTTGTTTTGCAGAGGAGGTTGAGAGGTAACCTTATAGCGTTTTACAAAATCATGTGGTGTATAGGTAGTGTTAATGTAGGTGTCTCTTGCCTAGGGATGGAGGGTTTCAAGATTAGGGGGCATGATTTTAAGAATAGAGGAGAGAGATTTAAGGAAGACATGAGGGACAAACCTTTTCCACAGAGGGTGATTTGTGTGTGGAATGGACTTCCTGAGGAAGTGATGGATGTGGGTACAGTTAAAATGTTTCAAAGGCACGTAGGTAAGTACATAAATAGGAAAGATTGGGAGAGTTATGGGCCAGGCTCTTGCCCCTCCCTGTAACTTCCTGCCCTGGTTCTGTAACCATAGAGATATCTCCAATTCTGGCCTCTTCTGCATCCACATTTTCAATTGCTGCACTCTTGGTGGTCATGCTTTCAGCAGCCTTGATCCTACGCTGAAATGTTCACTCCATTACTACTTTCTCGCCCTTTTCAACATTGGTGCCTCCAAATTGCAGGCCATGCAGTAGCCTAAAAGCAACTGGGATGGCGGGGGGTGGGGGGAAGTTCCTCTGTAGCAGTGCAAATAGAAAGACACAAGAGGGTGCTTCTGAATCAGAAAAGGGCAATTCAATTTGCAAAGGCAGACAACAGCAAGTCAGAGAATGAGGTAACTCTGAAGAATTAAACGGGATTGATTTCAATACAAAGGATCTTACAGGTGAACTCAGGGCATGTTTGGGAACATGGAACTGAGACGTCGTAGCTATTACAGAAACGTGGCTGACGGATGGAGAGGGCTAGGTTTTAAATGCTATAGGAAGGATAGAAAAGGAAGCAAGAGAGAAGGGATGTGATGTTTTTGATTAAGGAAAATTGATTGGAGAGAATATTTCTGAGGGATCATAAAGTGAAGCTATATGTGTAGAAATTAGAACTAAGAAAGGGATGATCACCTTGATGGGATTGTACTATAGATCTCCCAGTAGTCAGAGGGAAATTGAGGAACAAATATGTGGAGAGATCTCAGCTATATCTAAGAATAATACTGTTGTAATAGTAGGGGATTTTAATTTTCCAAACATTGACTGGGTCTGCCTTGGTGTTAAAGGCTTGGACGGTGATGAATTTGTTTGAATGCGTTCAAGAAATTTTTTTTTAATCAAACTGTAAATGTACCTACTAGAAAAGGATCAAAACTTGACCTTCTCTTGGGAAATAAGACTGGGCCAATGATTGACATGTGAGTAGGGGAACACTTTGGGACTAGTGATCATAATTTTATTAATTTTAAAATACTTATGGAAAAGGATAAAAAATTAAATTTCTTAACTCGGAGTAAAGCAAACTTTAAAGATATGAGACAAGAATTTCCAAAGTTCTTGACTGACAAGTGGGAGGCATTCAAAAGTGTGATAATGAGAGCTCGGAGGCATTATGTTCCTGTTAGAGTGAAGGCTAAAGCTGATAAGTGTAGGAAACATTGAATGAATAAAGATATTGAGATTCTAGTCAAGAATAAGAAAGAATCACATATTAAATATAGATAACTGTGATCAAATGAATCTCTGAAGATTATAAAGATTGTAAGGGGTATTCTTAAGAGGGAGATCAGGAAGACAAAGAGGGGATATGAGGTAACCTTAACCTGATCTGCCAAGGCTAATCCAAAGAGATTTCACAAGTACATTAAGAGCAAAAGAACAACTGGAGGAGAGAATTAGCCCCCTTAAAGATCAATGAGTTCATGTATTTGTTGATCCTCAGGAGATGGAGAGATGCAAAATGAATTTGTTGCATCAGTTTTGAGAAAGACATGCTTTCATTAATGGCCAAGTTTGGTCTGATGTGGAGCTCCTTGTGATGCTTTACTGTGTTAAAGGTGCTATATGAGTGCAATTATTATTGTCACAGTGAGGACCACACCTCCGTTTTCCTTCATCTGATATCCGAAGACAATCTTTTCCTTTGTCAGAACCTACCTGGTTTCGCTGGCTCTGTTAATGTCAGTAACTGAAAGCTGTGGCCCAACCTGAGGTAGAACTGTCCTGTTTTGCTGTCCCTCCCTTTGCCCTCTCCCCTTTCCCTGCCCTCTAGCAACATCTCAGTCCCATCATTGGTAACGTAGTCTAAACCATCAAACCTATGTTATGGACCAGACCAAACCCCTCAAAATATATTAAGAAGATACCCTAGACTCCAACCTTTTCTTATTTTGAGTGGGAAAGTGTAAGGCATTGTGTTCTAGATGTAATTCGTTTGGCCAAACTACCAAGCTTGAAGCAAGACACATTTTATTCTTTACTATAGTTATAATCCAAACAAAAGGAAGAAGAATTGTCTCACCTGAACTCTACTGGAAAACTTAATAGAATAATAGATTAGTTAATTCCTAAGCAGTATCTGTTCCGATATAGTAGCATTCCATAAACACACCCTTAGCAAAGGCAAATTCAGTAAAATAGATGCCAACAACAATATCCACAAGACTTGCAAGTGAATAGAGAAGTCTGAAACTGTTTTGGATTCATCCCAGCTGGTGTCCCTTGTTACCCAAGAAGAAGTATTCAGAACCCAGAGACTGCAGCTTGCAATCCCTCCTTGGGCAGGGTGAAGGCAACACCAACAAGGAAAGGAAGCAAGCACTTTGGCCCCTTGATTAAAAAAGAGTATGTCTGATCTTACTGTAACCTCAAATCCAGATTCCCAGCCACTCCTAATAACCTTTCAACATCCATCTTTGCTTCCCAAGAAGCTGTCCACCTCTCCACTGAATTTCAGAGAGTTCTCAGACCCCTTATGAAAAACAATTTTACCTCATCCCTATGGGTGATCCCTCTGTAGCCCCTTAGCTCTGGAGTCACCCGTAACAGGAAGCATGCTCTGCACAGACACTCTACCAAGATCTCTCAGGATCCAGTATTGAATGTCAAACCCTGTCCATGTGGAACTCTAATTACACAGTCCCTTTAAACAGCACAGGCAGAAACTCGACATCACATTTCTTCCCTCAGTGTTGAAACTCTCATGGATGTCATTTACCCCCTCGAGATTACACCTCCTCAGCTGTTTTGGTTTTATTTTGCTAGAAACAGTTTTTTTTACTTCCCAAACCTGATTCCGCACAGATTCCAGCTGATGTAATTCTGTTATCTATCTATTTTGTACATCTTTCCATCATTTCCATTTGCTGATTTCCATCACCTCTGAGTTAGTTAGCTCCAGTGCATCATTTTTCAGATCCTCATCCTTATTTACATATTCTCTCATGCTGTCGGCATGCCTTTCTTCCTCCCTGTGTCCCAGTGTACAACGGGTAAAAAATGAGGTCTGCAGATGCTGGAGATCACAGCTGAAAATGTGTTGCTGGTTAAAGCACAGCAGGTTAGGCAGCATCCAAGGAATAGGAAATTCGACGTTTCGGGCATGAGCCCTTCATCAGGGCTTCCTGATGAAGGGCTTATGCCCGAAACGTCGAATTTCCTATTCCTTGGATGCTGCCTAACCTGCTGTGCTTTAACCAGCAACACATTCCCAGTGTACAACTTCCACTGAGGCTGGTCATAGGGTCATACAGCACAGAAACAGACCCTTGGGTCCAACCAATCCATGCCAACCATAATCCCAAACTATACTAGTCCCACCTGCCTGCTCCTGGCCCAAATCTCTCCAAACTTTTCCTATTCATGTACTCATTTAAGTGTCTTTTAAACGTTGTAACTATGCCTGCATCCACCACTTCCTCAGGTAATTCATTCCACACCCTCTGTAAAAATTTACCTCTCGTGTCTTTTTAAAATCTCTCTCCTCTCACCTTTAAAATACTCCCCTTAATCTTGAAATCCCCTAACCGAGGGAAAAGACACTTATCATTAGTCCAATCTACAGCACTCATGATTTTTTAAACCTCCGTCTGGTCAGCCCTCAACCTCTATGTGCCAGCGAAAAGAAGTACCAGGCCTATCCAGCCGCTTGTTGTAACCTAAACCTCTGCTGCAATGCTCTCCCTCTCCCCTTTCCCTGCCCTCTAGCCTCATCTCAGTCCCATCATTGGTAACGCAGTCTAAACCATCAAACCTATGTTATGGACCAGACCAAACCCCTCAAAATATATTAAGAAGATACCCTAGACTCCAACCTTTTCTTGTTTTGAGTGGGAAAGTGTAAGGCATCGTGTTCTAGATGTAATTCGTTTGGCCAAACTACCAAGCTTGAAGCAAAACACACTTTATTCTTTACTATAGTTATAATCCAAATAAAAGGAAGAAGAATTGTCTCACCTTAACTTTACTGGAAAACTTAATAGAATAATAGATTAGTTAATTCCTAAGCAGTAACTGTTCCAATATAGTAGCATCCCATAAACACACCCTTAGCAAAGGCAAATTCAGTAAAATAGATTATCTTATATACAATTCTAGCAGCAGGAAGAGAACCCCCAACTTTTGGCTGTAATAGAAAGAGGACATCAGCTTCAAGACCCCAGCAACTGCTACTGAAAGTTAAAGTAAAATCCTGGTTCTGTGGTAGCTTGATCCCCTCCCCTCCCCACCCCCCCACCCCCGCCCCCTCCCAATTCACTGCTTCTATTCTTCCAACTTTTAAAAGAACCACGGTCTCACAAGCTGTTTACTTTATTGGCTTGATGCAGGCTGCTCTGTACCTCTGTCTCAACCTCTCTTCATAAACAAATACAGGACAATATCGACCTCTTAAGGCCGTAGTGTTGTCACACCTGCATCCTTAAATTATCTTCCAAAACTCATCCAGTTTGCGATATGTCTCAATGCTTTCGGAGTCACCTCAAAGCCTGTCAGCTGGTTATAAATACTCACTGGGTTAGTTAGTTATTTAGGTAGATGTTATATCTGTTGTTAAATGTTGAATCATGTTACCTTGGGACTTTAAGCAAGCTAGGTGATTTATATCAATGTTCATTCAACTCATGTGAGCACTTATTTTGAGTTTTCAGTTTCCTCTCTAAAGGTGGAGCATCCTCTTGAAGTGGTAAGTTGACCCGAAGAAAGATAGTATTTTTCCGCACCATTTTTCCAATCCTGAATAGTTCATCTTGCCTCAGCTGGCAAAGAGCGAGAGCTGAGAGAGAAAGCCAGCCCCATCCTTAACCTCGCAGCATTGATGATGGGATAAAGATGTATAATTCCCGTGGGATTGTTATGATTTAATTGTGCCTTTGTCATACTCTACCTCACACCATGTATTAATATTTGTTCCTTACAGCAGCTTGAGTGAAATTTGCTAAAGCTCATCCAAATGAAACAAGAATGTTTGACTGGCTCTTTGTGTATTTGAAACATTCGAGTTAATTTGGGGTGGCACAGTGGCTCTGGTTAGCACAGCTGCCTCACAGCACCAGGGTCCCAGGTTCGATTCCAGCCTTGAGCGACTGTCTGTGTGGAGTTTGCACATTCTCCCCATGTCTGCGTGGGTTTCCTCCGGGTGCTCCAGTTTCCTCCCATAGTCCAAAGATATGCAGGTTAGGTGAAGTGGCCGTGTTAAATTGCCCATAGTTGTGGTTCTGTTCGCCGAGCTGGGAATTTCTGTTGCAGACGTTTCGTCCTCTGTCTAGGTGACATCCTCAGTGCTTGGGAGCCTCCTGTGAAGCGCTTCTGTGATCTTTCCTCCGGCATTTGTAGTGGTTTGAATCTGCTGCTTCTGGTTGTCATTTCCAGCTGTCCATTGTAGTGGTCGGTATATTGGGTCCAGGTTGATGTGCTTATTGATTGAATCTGTGGATGAGTGCATATGTGAGAGAACAGCCAGGGAATTCCTAGAGGCATGGCACTCATCCACAGATTCAATCAATAAACACATCGACCTGGACCCAATATACCAACCACTGCAGCGGACAGCTGGAACTGACAACTGGAAGCGGCAAATTCAAATCACTATAAACGCCAAAGGAAAGATCACAGAAGCGCTTCACAGGAGGCTCCCAAGCATTGAGGATGTCACCTAGACAGGGGACGAAACGTCTGCAACACAAACTCCCAGCTCGGCGAACAGAACCACAACAACGAGCACCCGAGCTACAAATCTTCTCTCAAACTTTGCCCATAGTGTTAGGTATTCCTGATGAAGGGCTTATGCTCGAAACGTCGAATTCTCTATTCCTGAGATGCTGCCTAACCTGCTGTGCTTTGACCAGCAACACATTTGCAGCTGTGATCTCCAGCATCTGCAGACCTCATTTTTTACTCATAGTGTTAGGTGCATTAGTCAGAGGGAATTGGGTCTGGGTGTGGACTTGTTGGGCCAAAGGGCCTGTTTCCACACTGTAGGGAATCTAATCTAATTGTCAATTGTCACATTACATGGGAGCCAGAGGAAATGCTTGTTTAAAAACAAGTCCATTGTTTGCTGGAGCTGATGTAATAGGGATGACATTCTGAATCTGTACTGATTGCTAGGTGCCCACATAAACTAGAAAATCTTGAGTCTTTGCCCACAGCACTTTGCCGTGTGCCAATGGAGATGGTGCCCATCACCCGTAAGGAAACAGACATTGTCAATAAAGTATATCATGCCAAACTACTTTAGAGTTTTATTCCATGCCAATTCTTGTGTTGCAGGATGCCTCAGGAAAAGTACTTGATCGGTGGAGCATAATGACCTACGAGGAAGAAATGGTCTCCCTCAACCAATTCCTTCGTTTCGGAGAGACCAAATCCATCGTTGAACTCATGGCAATTCAGGAGAAGGAGGGACATGCTGTTGTCGTCCCACCGACCAAAACTAACTCTGACATCCGAACCTTTATAGAAAGCAGCAACCAAACCCGAAACCCTGCGCTCGTCACCCAGCCTGAGAAAATCAATGCCAGCAGCACTCATCACTTTGAGAACATTGTGAACAATCTGGCGTTTATGCTGCCATTCCAGTTCTTTAATCCTATCCCAATGCCTCTGCTGGGGGCGTCTCCCAACAGTTTCCTCCTTGATCAGTCTCAAGACAGGCCACGAGAAACCAAGCAAGACATTCCCGTTCCCCTCAGCAAGAGTTTCCTTTCGAACGCCCAAGCTGACTCTTTCCCGAGTCCTGAGGCAACCAGCCAGAACTCCCAAGATGGTATTCACCACGATACAAAGAATAAGTCCACCAATGAGTCCAGTGCCGTGGCATCCCCTGCACTCAGTGTAACACCGAAACACGATGTCGAGCAACTGTATGTGCCTTCTCATGTCAGAGTGAAATCCATAGAGAAAGCCGGTTCCTTAACAAGCAAGGGGCGTGTTTACTGCAGTGCATGTGAAAAGACTTTTTATGATAAAGGCACATTAAAGATTCATTACAATGCTGTTCACCTGAAGATTAAGCACAGGTGCACAGTGGAAGGTTGCAATATGGTCTTTAGTTCCCTGCGTAGCCGTAATCGCCACAGCTCCAATCCCAACCCCAGGCTTCACATGCCAACCATGAAAAACACCCGTGACAAAGATCTGAGAAACTGCTCCTTGACAACAGTCATCCAAGTCAATAACAGGAAGCTCAACATCAGCAACTGCCTTGGCACCGATGCCCGGTCACTTTCAGGGTTTGATAACCCCCGTGCAGAGCCAGCCCCTCAGAACAGCGTTCAGACTGGCATTCCCAATGCCGGGCACAGCAACATGTTTCAAAACCTGAAGACCGTTCAGCCGGTTCTCCCATTCTATCGCAGCCTGGTGCCACCATCTGAACTCGCCATCCCCCAAGGCGGCCTCCCACATTTGCCAGTCACAGCTCCCTCAGTCCCAGGGCAGCCTCCTGCAAGAGATCCTGTGCCGAAAAAGAAATCCCGGAAATCGAGCATGCCGGTTAAAATCGAGAAAGAAAGTATGGAAGACTTAGAGGACTCCGAAGGGGGAGCTCCTGACAGTGCAGCAACTGCACAGCAGAGAAGTGACAGTGAGTTTCAGCATGGCAAGGATGGTTTAGAAAGAACAGAGAGTGGGCTGAGTTATTTGTCTGACTTGGATGAGCAAAGCCTCAAAGGGCAGCAGCGGCCTGATTTGATGTCTACCGACACTGGAGCAGATACTGAGGGGAAATCAGTCAACAGCTCCCTCCACTTGGAAAATGGAGATGCTTATGTACAGGCAAAAACTGTGATCATTTCGTCTCCTGGGGAGGAACGAATGGAGTTTGAACCTGACAGTAGCGAGGGCCTGGTATTTAAATCAGAAGGTTGGTCACAACCCACCAACAATTCTAAAGAAGTGCAGTACAGGCTGCTGAATGGAGGCTTTAGCAGTGCATTACTGCCTCAGAGGTCTGGCTCACCATGTACCGAGAGCCCAGCGGTGAATGGCTGCACATATCTGCAGCCAGTCGCAGATAAGGGGGATAATCAGGGTACTTCTAATCCTAACTATTGCTATGTCTGCAAGAAGGTGTTTAAAAGTTCTTACAGTGTTAAGTTACATTACAAAAATGTGCATCTAAAGGAGATGCACCTGTGCACAGTTGGAGGTTGCAACGCAGCTTTCCCCTCAAGGCGTAGTAGGGACAGGTCAGTGAAAAGTTGCTTTTTTTTTGCTTTGTCTTGTTTTTTTTTCCCGAAAGCCAAAAGCATTCCGTTCAATACTGTACTGATTCACGTCGTCTCGCAGTCGCACAGTTGCATGTTTTGAGAACCTTTTGCCTGGATTCCCCCTGTTGGCAAACAGCACTCGTGCCTGGCCCAGGTACAGAAAGCAGGGCTGTGTCTGAGACGGAGCTGTATGGAACTTTGGCTGCACCACCCGCTTCGAGCCCAGGGAGTCCGAGCTGTAACTGAGGTGCAGAGGAACAGGAAGCAAATAAAATTGGACTGCGGGGGGTGGGGCGTGGTTGACGAGGATAGTGGCTGAAGAGAGATCAATATTTCAAGTGGCTCACCATTAAATTTGCCCCCTCGTTGTTTTAATAGAAACATTGAAGCTCCCAATTGCTTTCAGGTGCAAAATAAAATGGCTTGCGCAGGACTTGTTTAAAATAATATACAATGGGTGGCTTTAGGTCAGAATTTCAGCTCCCGATTAAATTTAAAAGAGAACTGCTGTTCTGGCATATTTAACCTGTGAGGAGCTGAACCCAAATTTCCAGGAGAAGTGGCTCAGTGATTAGCACGGCTGCCTCACAGCACCAGGTTCGATTCCAGCATTGGATGACTGTCTGTGTGGAGTTTGCGCATTCTCCCTGTGTCTGCGTAGGTTCCCTCCAGGTTTCCTCCCACAGTCCAAAGATGTGCAGGTTAGGGTGAATTGGCCATGCTAAATTGCCCATCGTGTTCAGGGATGTGTAGGTTAGGGGAATGGGTCTGGGAGGGACGGTGTGGACTTCTTGGGCCAAATGGCCTGTTTCCACACTGTAAGGATTCAACGAAGATCCAGTCTGATCCCTGAGTTACCGGATGTCACAGCTTCTGTGAGAAATGGAAGGAAGGGGGTGGGGTTGGAGGTGTGGGGGGGTTCAGTCCCCTTCCCTGTTGACTCACCAACAGAAATGCACTGCATTGACTCACATTGAGTACAGGAGTTGGGAAATCATGTTGAGGACATTAATGAAACCAGTTCTGGTCGCCCAGGATATTATTAAAAGCTGGAGATGTTTCGGGAGACATTTACCAGGATGTTGACAGGAATGGATAGTTTGAGTTTATAAAGAAAGGCTGGGATGTTTTTGACTGGAGCATAGGAGGGTGAGAGGAGACCTTATAGAAGTTTATAAAATCATGAGTCTGGCTAGAGTCAGTGGTTCTTGTCTTTTGCCTAGGATGGAGGTTTTCAAGATCAATGGTCACATTATTAAGGGGAGAGATTTAAACAAGATATGAGGAGGAAGTTTTTTTACACAGAGAGTGGTTTACGTGTGGTGGATGTGGATGTGGGTACAATTACAACGTTTAAAGACACTTGGATTAGTACACAAATGAGAAATGTTTGGAGGGATATGGGCCAGCAGCAGGCAGGTGGGACTAGTTCAGTTTGGGGTTATATTCTACATGGATTGGTTGGACTGAAGGGTCTGTTTCCATGCTGTCTGACTTTATATTAGGAATAGCCATTTGGATGAGGTGCTGAGGGAGTTCTCATTCCTGTGGGATGGAATCGCAGCAAGCGTTCACACTTGGAGAGGGTTATCTGGTAATTGTCAAACTGGGGTCTTTGGTGTGCAGGACCTCCTCTGTGCTGGTCCCTCATTCTGTTCCTTCTTTGTCACTGGGGTAAAATGCTGGAATTCCCTCTCTAATAGCATTATCGGTCAAGCCACAGCAGGTAGACTGCCGCGGTTCAAGATGGCAGCTCACCACCACCTTCTCAAGGGCAACTAGGGATGGGTAATAAATACTGACCAGCTGGCAATGCCACATCTTACAAATGAGTGAAACCAAATTCGCCAGGCTGGGAATCCCTGTTGAAAGGGCACTCAAAGATTTTCTTCCTGCAGGCCTCATCAACAGAGGGTTAACTCTGTTTTGGTACTCCAGATTAGGCTCCCCCCACCAATTACTGTCTATCTGGAGCCATGATTTTCTGATTTTATCCTATTTTAGTCACATTAATAACACTGTCATACCTGCTCCCACCCTTCCCCCCCCCCCCCTCACCTCCAACCAAGGCTCCAAAGGATCCTTCCAAATCTAGAAGGAATTTTCCTGCACACCTGAACAACTCATCTACTGTGTCCGTTGCTCTCAATGCAGGCTCCTCTACGTCAGGGAGACAGGATGCCAACTTGAGGAATGTTTCGTAGAACATCTTAGAGACACAGGTACCCAACAACCCCACCACCCTGTGGCCAACCACTTCAACTCCCCATCCCACTCGCCCAAAGACATGCAAGTCCAGGGCCTCCTCCACCGCAAGTCCTAGCCACCCGTTGCCTGGAGGAAGAATGCCTCATCTTCCACCTAGGGACCCTTTAACGACACATCATCGTTGTTTTCACAAGTTTCCTCATCTCACCTCTTCCCACTTTATCAAGATCCAAGCCTCCAACTTGGCACCACTCTCTTGAACTGTCCTACCTGTCCATCTTCCTTCCCACCTATCTGCTCCACCCTCCACTCCAACCTATCACCATTACTGCCCACCTGTATCTACCTATCACCTTCCCAGCTACCTTCTCCCCAGCCCCACTCCCCTCCCATTTATCTCTCAGCCCCCATGGGCACTGCTCCCCCACCCCCACATTCCTAATACATCGACCCTCCTGCTCCTTGGATGCTGCCTGACCTGCTGTGCTTTTCCATCATCACACTTTGTGACATTAATAACACTGACATACCCCCTGAACAGCTGTGTCTCCTTAATCTCCCCAGTCAACAGCTATCCATCATGTGCTGGAGCTGGGCACAGCCACATTCCCACCTCCTGCATTTCCATGCCTGGAGAGCAATGTTTGAGCTTTCTAACTGTGAAAAGGTTTTACAGTCAAGCCTGAGAAAGTCTGTATCTTTTATTTTATGTGTCTCTCAATCACTCGCTCTCAATATCAACATGCATTTGTAAATTTCCTTTGATGTAGAAAAATGTCCCAGGGTGCTAGGCCGACATGTAATCAGATTCAATGAATGGTAAGCCAAAGAAGACAGGGACTAAAGAGGTTGTAAGAAGAATCTTAATTGAGGAGATAGACATGGAGAATGTATAGTTTCAGGAAGCAAATCCCAGAGCGAGTGATCAAATTGGCTGAAGGCTTAGATATCGTGAAGTGAAATGAGGAGGGTGCAGAGAATCAGAGCAGAGAATCGAGGGACGGGATGGTTGTGGGTTTACAAGATGTGACGAGGCTAGAGATGATAAAGCCACAAAGAAATTTCAAGATGAGAATTTTAAAAGGAATGACTTCAATACAGGTGGTTCATGTGGAAGAACAGTCGTTCAGGGCGGGGGGGTGCTAGGCTTGGTGTGATTACAGTACGAAAAGACAAGTCCGGACTACGAGGGGTTGTGTTGTCCAAAGAATTGAGAATTGGGAGTTGGCGAGGAGAGTTTTGCGGCAGTTACATCTGGCTTAGTGTCTGAGCAGAGGAAGACAGAAGGGAAAGTTAGCAGTCCTTGTGATGGGCACAATACAAGATTGGAAGTCACATGGAAGCTTCTAGTAGATCGTGGCTGGAAAGAGAAGGATGGAATTAGTGGCAAGGATGTGGAATTGATAACAGGGTCAAGGATAGGAGCTCCCAAAATGGAGGAATTTGGTACTGATCCAAGCCTGAGTGCTGGCTAAGAAATCACACACAACTGAGAAGCACTGAAGGAGTTTAGACAGGTGGGTGAGGAGTAAGAGTGGACATATGGAAACAGACCCCATCTCTTCAGATCATGTCTCCAGGGAGCCAGCGTGCAGATGACAAGGAAGAAGGGAACCCAAAAAGAAATTCTGTGCTGGGGTAGATGGATGAAATGGAAGAGAAGCAATAGCTGAAATTTCCAGCAAATGTGCTGGTGCCTCCCCCCACCTTGCTTTGAGCTCCAATGGAACACTGTAGTCTAAGATGGGCCCAGGAAACCCTAGACCTGCTACAGCATGGAACAGTTTTCTGTTTTATTGCGAATTACTAGCATCTACAGTATTTTGCTTTTATGGGAGAAATGGGAAGGTAGTTTGTGAAGACAAGGAAGTCAGTGGTGGATTTTGTTGAAGAGCAGATTAACTCAAAGGGAAACGTGTGGGGTCAGATGCAGGTCAGGTCAGGAAGCAGGATGGACACCAGCTTCATGGGAATGGAGATGAGAGAGCAGTGATGAAGCTGGTGGATATGATAAGTTTCAGGTAAGGTGGAAAACAAGCTCAAGCAGAATGCCCAGGAGTTGCCGAGAGGGTGGTGTTGACGGGTGATGGAAGAACAGTGGACCAGGTTAGCACAAACCAAGTGAAAAATATATTTCTGAATTTGTCACACTTGTTTGCTAGAGTTGGTGAAAAAGGTGAGGGGATGAACAAGGGAGTTGCTGATGGAAGTTAATTTTGTATTGCAAGCTGATCCGAGAGTAGTGAGCTATTTTGACGGAGGATCCGAAGAACTTTAATCATTTGGTGTGGATTGGATGGAAGGCTGCCTGACTGAATGGTTCATCCAGTTGATTCAAGCTTTTTTAGATTACATTAGATTCCCTACAGTGTGGAAACAGGCCCTTCAGCCCAACAAGTCCACACCGACCCTCCGAAGAGTAACCCACCCAGACCCATTTCCCTCTGGCTAATGCACCTGGCAATTTAGCATGGCCAATTCACCTACCCTGCACATCTTTGAACTGTGGGAGGAATCTGGAGCACCTAAACAAAACCCATGCAGACATGGGGAGAATGTGCAAACTCCCCAGAAAGTCACCAGTGGCTAGGATCAAACCTGGGTCCCTGGTGCTATGAGGCAGCAGTGCTAACCACTGAGCCACTGTGCCACCCCATGAAGAGGAACTCTATACCAGAGGACTCCATATAACTTGACAGGGCAGCACGATGGCTCAATGGTTAACATTGCTGCCTCACAGTGTTAGAGACCTGGGTTTGATTCAGGTCTCAGTATGCCTGGAGTTTGCACATTCTCCCAGTGTCTGCGTGGGTTTTCTCCGGGTGCTCCGGTTTCCTCCCACAGTCCAAAGATGTGCAGGTTTGGTGGGCTGGCCATGGGAAATTGCCCATAGTGTTCAGGGATATATAGGTTAGTTGCGTTAGCCATGGACTATACAAGGTTATAGGGATAAGGTAGGGACGTGGGTCTGGGTGGGATGTTCTTCAGACAGTGTGGGCTTAATAGGCCGAATGGCTGACTTCCACACTGTAGGGATTCTATGATTGACATAAAGTCAATAGAAAATGTTTAATGCTGCTGTTTATATTCTACGTAAGCCACCTCCAACCACTCAGTAACAGATCCTTTGTTCCTTTCTCACTTATGTGATTATCCTGCTTTCCCTTGACCCCAACCACGATGGAATTGAGTGACAATTTTCTTGGGGACAAGAACGTTAATAGAGAAGTGGTTAAGTGGAAAAACAGTTGCTGAAGTGCTATGGTGAATGGAAAGCCAGAGGCTGAGCTTGGAGAAGCAGTTATATTTGTTCAGAGACAATTGCATTTTTCCAGGGGATGGGGAGGAAGTGAGACTGGAAGCTGATTGGAGAATGGCAGTGGTGGTTTTGCTAAAGAGTGAGACCAAGAGAGTGGAGAGGCCACAGGTACTGACAAGATCAGTGGGGTGACCATGAGAATAAACAGGTGAGTATGTGAACAGAAAGGCTTAGGGAGGTTAAAATCTGTATTTAGAATGAAACAGGTTAGAGTGGCTTCATGCAAACTGACTAAGGAAATGTACCTTGATGAGGAGTTTGGATTGAGCCTGCGGGGTTAATAAAAGGTGAAGATTTTGAAGGAGAGATTAAATGAGTGACACAGAGTACAATCATATAGTGTGTATATTAGTAGCAATCCCAAGGCCCAGATAAAAATCCAACAAGCATAAATTGAAATCCCACCTCTGTAATCTACATTTATATTTGAATTCATTTTATTTTCAAAAAGTTGGTAACAACAAAAAGTGAAGATAAGCATTTTTGTTAAGCAAGGATATTGAAGGGATATGGGCCAAAAGCAGTTAGATGGAGTTAGCCCACGGATCAGCCATCATCTCATTAAATGGTGGAATAAGTTTGAAGGGCTGAATGGCCTACTGCTGTTCCTATGTTCCTACATGGAATGGAATGCAAGACTTTGCCAATGTTGGCAAATCTCAAAAATGATTTAATGTGGTCAAAGGAGAGACAGCTTCTAAAAGAGTAGAGAGAGGTCAAGGATTTTGTGAGAATGTTTATAGTGCTACTGTATAGTACACACAGAGAAGTTGATGAAATTGCAAACACACAGGAAGGAACTTAATAGCATAGGTGCAGAAGCAAAGCTCAATCCAAACTCCTCATTGAGATACATTTCCTCCATCAGTTTGTATTAAGCCACTTCAACCTTAAGGATTTGACCTATTGAACCTTTTCTGCCATTAGGTAAGTTTATAGATGATCAGATTTTGGCCTTAATTCATTGCAAAGCAACTCCCTCTCCATCATTCTTACGTTGATTGTCAGTCAAAAATCTGATTAGATCAACCTTGAATGTATACAATGGCCCAGCTGTCACTATTGCCTGTGCAAAAGAATTCCAAGGACAAAGAATCCTCTGCAAGAAACAAATCCTCTTCATCTCTTTCTTAAGTGGGAGACCTCTTACTTTTATATTGTTTTAAACTTTTAAGCTCCCTAGTTTAGATTTCCCCATCAGGGGAAATATTCTCTCATCATCGAGCTTGTCATTTCCCCTCAGAATTTTATATCTTTCACTAAGATCACATTTCATTCCTCTAAACTCCACTGAGTACAGGCCCAACACACTCAACGTTCCCTTGAAAGACAATCCCTTCATTCTTTGAGTCAGCCTAATGAAACGTCTGTGAACTGCTTCCAACCCCTCCTTAATTGAGAACTCTTGTAGTGCATTGGTAGTGTCCCTTCCTCTAAATCAAAAGGCTTGGGTTCAAGTTTCACCTTCTCCAGTGGTGTATAATAACATCTCTGAGAAGATTTATTTGAAATTTTTTTTCGCCTTAATTGGAAACCAACAGTCCAAGTGTGGTCTAACCAGTATACATTTTTGGTAAATCCTGTGTTCCCATTGCCATAAAGGGCAAGATTCTATTTCCCTTCCTAATTCTTTGCTGTGCCCTCATTTTGTGATTCATGTACAAGTATACCCATATCCTTGTGCACCATGGTATTCTGCAGTCTCTCTCCACTTGAATAATGTTCTACTGTTCTATTTTTCTTAACAAAGTGGACAATCTCATCTTGAGCCAAATTATACTTCATTCTGACAATTTTGTATCCACTCACTTTACTTCTGTAAATCCTATTGCAGATTCTTGGCAAGCTCGTCACAACTTGCTTTCCTATGTATCTTTGTACTAATGGCAAATCTCTCTACAATAAAGATCATCCAAGTCATTATTATAGATCATAAATATTTGAGGTCATAGCACTGATCCCTGTGGTGTGCCACTATTTAGTTTGCCAAGAATGTCCCATTTATCCCAACCCTCTGTTTCTTATTAATTAGCTAATTCCTGATCTGTGCTAATATTTCATTCCCTGAAGACAAGGTGGCCATTTCCTGTGAGCCAAGTTTCAATTCATGCCATGATGCCAATGCAAACTTGCTGAAACTCGTCCTGGTTGCAAAGACCAAGTGGATGGTCATTTTGAAGGAGATACTGAGAAGGGCAATAGTTGACCATTCAACAGACTGCGCAGAGGCAGCAGAGGGTGGGCTGGGCATGGTGGAAAGCAGGTGGACAAGAATTGCCCTCAGTCGCTTGCACCATTGGAAAAAGAAGAGGTTGGGAAATCTTGCCAAAATCTGTCTCTGTCTATCTCTATCTTACTGTCACTTCCAAATATCCTGTCAAGAACCAGTACAGTAGGCTGTCTGAAAATCATTTGTTTCTCCTTCCATCCCAATTTTCTGAGCCACTAATTTTAGTGACCCCACTGCCATTCTTTAGCATTCAGCAATGAAGATTACTTAATTCCACACTTTCTTGAAGCTTAATACTAGACCGGTGGTTCTGCATACTTCGCATCATTTGTGTCTGTTATGTTCATACATTGGGGCGGCACGGTGGCTTAATGGTTAGTACTACTGCCTCACAACGTCAGTGACCCAGGTTCGATTCCAGCCTCGAGTGATTGTCCGTGTGGAGTTTTGTATATTCTCCCCTTGTCTGCATGGGTTTCCTCCCAGAATCTAAAGATATGCAGGTTAGGTGAATTGGCTGTGCTAAGTTGCCCATAGTGTTAGTTGCATTCATCAGAGGGAAATGAGTCTGGGTGGGTTGCTCTTCAGAGGGTCGGTGTGGACTTGTTGGGTTGAAGGGCCTGTTTCCATACAGTAGGGAATCTAATTTAATCTGTGTCAAACTCCTGTGTTTACAATTCATTCAACCTCAGCTCAAATGTCTTCCAAAAATGCAAAATAATTATATTTCATTCCGTCATATTTAAATATCTCTAAAAGAGATAAAAATCAGCTGCACTCAGAAAAGAAAGGCAATTTACTATAAAGCGGAAGAAAATTTTCAAATGATTTTCCACACAACGTGTATAACTCTGTCAGAGACGAGAACAGTAAGTGGGGAAATCTCAGAGAACCGTATATAATTCTAATGGGACTTGACAGGTGAAATGCGGGAAGGATGTTTTCCAATGGCAGGGGAGTCTGGAGCTAGGGGTCACAGTCTAAGGATATGGGTAAACAACTTAAGACTGAAATGAAAAGAAATGTCTTCACCCAGAGAGTGGTGAACCTGTGGAATTTGCTACCGCAGAGAGCAGTTAAGGCAAAAATGGATAATTTTAAGAAGGAGTTGGTTATAGCCCTTGAGGCTAAAGGGATCAAACGACATGCGTGGGGGGAGGTAGGAATAAGCTATGGAACTGGGTGATCAGCTGTGATCATAATGAATGGCAGAGCAATCTCGAAGGGCTGAAGGGCCTACTTGTGTTTTCTGTGTTTCTATGATGTGTCTGAGACCAACCTCAAGGTCTGTGCAGGAGTCCATACTGACCCACTGTTGCTGTTTTTTTTTGACCAGATGCACATGCCGACACTGTCCCTGCAATCCTCCACTTTGTGTGCTCAATTACCAATGTGAGGATTGGCATGAAAGAGCATTAAAACTAGCTGCAGATTATAATCCAAAGCAATGGCTCCAAGCATTTGTTACTGCCCAGGAGTGAGGTTTTTCTTCCCAGGGCAGGTTGGAGAAGCAAGTGGGGTTAGAAGGAGATAGGGGGACATCAGTAATGACAGATACGTGAATTAGTGCAGCCAGTAATCAAGACCACGTGAGTAGTGAGGCTTTGACACAGTCTATGGGATGACAGTGAATATAAATGGGAGAATTTACAGGAAGAGAGAGGTTACACAAGGACTGCAGGCTGAGTCAAGACCAAATATAAACCATGAATCATAAATCAAAGACTGGACAGAAGAAGCCTATCTTTATGAGTTTGGATAAAGCCTGGAGATTGATAGGACATGGTTAGTCAGGCTATCTCTTCCCCAGAACCCCCAACTCATGAAACCTGAAACAAGGAGCCTGCTACATGCAACCAAAACTCTGCCCCACTCTCTTCAATGTGTATCAGTCCGCAAACCAACCCCAATGTCCCATTCTCTTCAATTTGTATTGGTCCCCAAACCAAAACAATGTCCCACTTTCATCAATATGCACCAATCCCCAAACGAATCCCAATGTGCCACTCTCTTCAACGTTCATCAGTCCCCACACCAATCCCAATGCCCCACTCTCTTCAATGTTTGTCAATCTCCAAAGCAACCCCATCAAACCAATCTTTTCAAAATATATTAATCTCCAAGTAAATCCACCGTCCCACTCTTTGCATCTAAATTGATTTATTTGACAAGGTGACACAGGCAGCAGATGAGGGTAGTGCTCTGAATGTTGTAGTTTTGGCCTTTTATGGTGCTACGTAACAGTTTGAATTAGAATTTGTGGAATTGATTGGCCTTTGGCAGCATGAATTAGAGGTTGGCTGAAAGTTAGGAAACAGAAGATAAGTATAGATGGACATTTCTCAGAATTGAGACGAGTTGGAAATGGTGATTCCCCAGAGATCAGTGTTGGAACCCTTGCTTTTTTCTGACTAATGTAAATGGTTTAGCGGTGGGTGTTGAGGGCAATTTCTCTAAATTTACGGATGATACTAAGCTAGAGAGAATAGTGAATTATGAGGATGATGCTGAGTGATTTCAGAGGGACTTTGACAAGTCGGCCAAATGGGAAAATACCTTGCAGGTGAATTTCAATGTAGAGAAGTGTGAGGTAATGTATTTTGGCAGAAGAAACACAGAGAAACAATACAGGCCCAATGGCACAGGATTGAGGGAAGTACCAGAGCAGAGGGACCGTGGGGTTCACGTGCATGATACTCTGAAGGTGAGCCAACAAGGTGAAACTGTTGTGAAGAAGGCTAATAGGATCCTTGGGTTTATAAATAGAGGCATAGAGTATAAAAGCGGGGAAGTGATGCTATGACTACAAATTATTGGTCAGACTAAATTTGGAGTATTGTGTTCAGTTCCTATTTAAGAAAGGCTGTTCATGCCAGGACAGAATTAAAGGAGATTTAGTAGAAAATACCAGGAATGAGGGATTTTAGATACAAGGAAAGATTAGAGAAATTGGTCTTATTCTCTGAGGAGCACAGAAGATTAAGAGGTGACTTTACTGAGATTTTCAAAATGAAGAACACTTTTGACAGCGTAAAGAAGGATATTTAGTTTCAACTAGTTGGTATGTCAGCAACTAGGGGTCACAATTTCAAGTTTGTCAGCAAGATAGTGAGGAGTGAGATGGGAGAGACTTCTTACTAAGAGAGTTGTTTGGATTTGGAATGTGCTTCCTGGGAGAATGGGGTGAAGAAGGCTAATAGGATCCTTGGGTTTATAAATAGAGGCATAGAGTATAATTTCAATTTTGTGAGCAAGATAACGATGAGTGAGATGGGAGAGACTTCTGACTGAGGGAGTTGTTTGGATTTGGAATGTGCTTCCTGGGAGAGTGGGGGAGGTGGATTCCATAGGAGGTTACAAAAGAGAGCTGGAGACATATTTAAAAGTCATGAAGTTCGAGGGCTACGGAGATAGGGCTGGAGAATGGGATTAGCTGGGAAGCTCTTTCAGGAGTCAGTATAGACATGATGGGTTGAATTGCCTCCTATACTGTAAAATTAGATGATTCTATGAAAACCAATCACAGGACTGCTCTTCCCCTATATTTCTGACACCAGTAAGCCATAAGCTATAATCCCTCTCCTCAGTGTTGCAAGAGGACAAGGTTCTCCCTCACCGAGTTCAGAAAGTCACTTCACCCAGGTTCCCACTTCTGACTCCTGAACAAACAAATATTTCCTCAATGCTCAAGACATTAACAGCATCCTAAGAGCTGCCAGTCCCCTACTTCCCCAGAATGGTCTCTGACACTAAGATAATGCACCCCACAGCATTTCCGTACCCCATGAATCCCTTATTATGCCGCCTCCTTGCAAAATCATAGCGTCTTTCCCAGTGCCAGCAAATTCCATGGCTCAAGTAAATCAAATCTCAAGTTCTATCTTCAAGCACCATCAGACTCCAGGTTCTCAGAGTCATAGAGTCCTACAGCACAGAAAAAGACCCTTTGGTCCAACCAGTCCATGCCATCCATAATCCGAAACTAAACTCGTTGCACCTGCCTGCTCCTGTCCCACATCCCTCTAAACATTTGTTATTCATATACTTATCCAAATATCTTTTAAAAGTATCCAGAAGTAACTGTACCTGCATCCATCACTTCCTCTGGCAGCTCATTCCACACACTGTGTAAAAAAGTTACCCCTCATATCTTTTTAAAATCTTTCTTCTCTCTCCTTAAAAATATGCCCCCTAGTCTTGAAATTCCCCAGCCTCAGGAAAAGACACTTGCCATGAACCTTATCTATGCCCCTCATGATTTTATAAATCTCTACAAGGTCACCCTCCAACCTCCTATGGTCCAGTGAAAAAAATCCTAGCCTATAATGCAAACCCTCCATTCCCAGCAACATCCTGGTAAATCTCTTCTGAACCTTCTTTAGCTGAATAATATCCTTCCTATGACAGGACAACTAGAACTGGAAACAGTACTCCAGAGAAAGTAAATCTTAGCAGGACTTATTCACTTAATGGTAAGGTCCTAGGGAGTGTTGCTGAACAAAGAGCGGCACGGTGGCACAGTGGTTAGCACTGCTGCCTCACAGCGCCAGAGACCTGGGTTCAATTCCCGACTCAGGCATCTGACTGTGTGGAGTTTGCACATTCTCCCCGTGTCTGCGTGGGTTTCCTCCGGGTGCTCCGGTTTCCTCCCACAGTCCAAAGATGTGCAGGTCAGGTCAATTGGTCATGCTAAATTGCCCATAGTGTTAGGTAAAAGGGTAAATGTATGGGAGGGTTGCGCTTCAGTGGGTCAGTGTGGACTTGTTGGGCCGAAGGGCCTGTTTCCACACTGTAAGTAATCTAATCTAAAGAGACCTTGGAGTACAGGTTCATAGCTCCTTGAAAGTGGAGTCGCAGGTAGATAGGATAGTGAAGAAGGTGTTTGGTATGCTTTCCTTTATTGGTCAGAGTATTGAGTACAGGAGTTGGGAGGTCATGTTGCGGCTGTACAGGACTTTGGTTAGGCCACTGTTGGAATATTGTGTGCAATTCTCGTCTCCTTCCTATCAGAAAGATGTTGTTAAACTTGAAAGGGTTCAGAAAAAATTTACAAAGATGTTGCCAGGGTTGGAGGATTTGAGCTATAGGGAGAGACTGAAAAAGCTGGGGCTGTTTTCCCTGGAGTACTGGAGGCTGAGGGGTGACCTTATAGAGGTTTACAAAATTATGAGGGGCATGAATAGTATAAATAGACAAAGTTGGGGTCGGGGAGTCCCGAACTAGACGACATAGGTTTAGGATGAGAGGGGAAAGATATAAAAGAGACATAAGGGGCAACATTTTCACACGGAGGGTGGTACGTGTATGGAATGAGCTGCCAAAGGAAGTGATGGAGGCTGGTGCAATTGCAACATTTAAAAGACATTTGGATGGGTATATGAATAGGAAGGGTTTGGAGGGATATGGGCCGGGTGCTGGCAGGTGGGACTAGATTGGGTTGGGATATCTGGTTGGCATGGACAGGTTGGACCGAAGGGTCTGTTACCATGCTGTACATCTCTATGTCTCTAAGAGACCTCACCAACATCTTGTATAATCTTCTTTTTCTGCAATAGTCATTCCCTATTAATAACACTTAGTAAGAGCTCTCCCAGAATTCCAATAAACCCTATTTACCTACATTGTGATAGGCCAATCGTTTAGTTGAAAAGCCCTTTAGAACTCTGAGGATCTGATATGCTGCTATACAAATGCAAGCTTTTTACCTTTCTTGACCGTGTTTTAATGTGTGCAGCTCCAGTAAATCACAGTCTACTACCATGAAGTTTAAAACAAAAGGGAAGATAAAAAATAAAGTTAAATCCAAAGGAACTGACAGTAATTCATTAAGGCCGTTTATAATATTCCATGGAAAAAAATGGTCATTCACAGAATGGAGTTCCCAATACATCGTTTAAAAAATCACTGTTTACTGTTTAATACAAAATATGTTTGATGTTGGCTGCTAACCTACAACCTGAAATTGGGCATCACACTCCATTCTGCAAAGTTCCCTGAACAAACCAATTAACCTTTGATAAACCTGAGTCTCTGTTTAAGCAGCAGCACTTTCGATTAAATTCATATTACCATTTCAATGGATGAATACATTACAATCATAGCATCCCTGATACAGTTTTCCAAGTACACTGCCAGGGAGGTTCCACGTACAAATAGCTAACATTCATTTTTGTCAAAAATGACGGCCAAATTGCACACAGTACTGCATAATGTACTGTATTTTTCAAGAACACATTCTCCAATCAGTGAGAAGTACACAGGAGATCCATTCAATAATTAATTTCTTGTAGTCATAGAATTGAAACAGATCCTTTGGTTCAACTCGTCCATGCTGACTAAATATCCTTAATTAATCGAGTCTCATTTGCCAACGTTTGGCCCATATTGCTCTGAACCTTTCCTATTCATACACCCATCCAGATGCCTTTTAAATGGTATAGTTGTACCAGCCTCCACCACTTCCTCTGGCAGCTCATTCCATACATGCACCACCCTCTGTGTGAAAAAGTCGCTTCTTACATCCCTTTTAAATGTTTCCCCTCTCACCGTAAACTTATGCCCTCTAGTTTTGGACCTCACTACCCAGGGGAAAAGATCTTGACTATTCACTGAATCCATGCCCCTCATGAGTTTATAAACTTCCCTTTAGCTTCCAACACTCCAGGAAAAATAGCCCCAACCTATTCAGCCTCTCCCGACAGCTCAAACCCTCCAACCCTAGCAACACCTTTCTAATTATACTGTGGAGAACTGCACATCGGAAGAATATTAATGAATGTTGTGCTTCCAATACATTTGCACCTTTTGATATATCAATTGCATTTTCACCCATTGCCAGCAAATGGACTAATCTATTTGATGTTTCCTTTTCCTCATCTGCAGACACAGTGCGAACATCAATCTTCATCACAAACTTCTGACCAAAGGTTCATGTGAGACCCAAAACATCAACAACAGCCCCCCTCTAACAAAGGAACTTTACAAAGACGTTTTGGTAAGAACTCACATTGGACAGACTCCAGTAATACTGAAAGGAAAGAGCCAAAATGAACATTTTGTGGTTTGTCACGGCAATGGTCAGGAGCAGACTAACGATGCTCAAGGAGGTGATGGTCTTTATGATGGGAGTGTGCTGGATCTTAGTACTACATCCAGTGTCAAGTCAGGAAGCAGTATCCATTCGTGGGATTCAGATGCTGGGAGTGATGAAGCAGTTCCTGTGAATGATGAGGATGTTTTTGAGCATTCCGATTTAATGGTGAAAGATAAAATATACCAGCTAGCTGCTGTGGTCGAGGAACCTAGTGATCACTTAATGCAAATCCCTTCTGCTCATTCACCAATTATGTGCAACATCTGCCAGAAGATGTACAGTAATAAAGGGACGTTTAGGGCTCATTACAAAACTGTACACCTTCGTCAGTTGCACAAATGCAAGGTGCCTGGTTGCAGTACCATGTTCTCCTCTGTTCGTAGCCGAAACAGGCATAGTCAGAACCCCAACTTGCACAAAGACACGTTCTGCAGCTCCAAAGAAAGCCACTAAACGTCTCGCACGCCTCTTCAGAAGATGGATGTCGAATTTCTTACAGATTTGTCAATCCGTTGTCCTGACAGATGGAGGATTTCAGACCCTCTCTGAGAAACAGCCAGGACCTTTTCTATTATGTGGTGATAGCGACACATTTTACTACCTTCTGCAGTCCTCAAATATAAAGGAATGCAGCCAAATATTTCCAACATTCCTGTTTTATGGATGATGAAGATAGGAATCAAGAGGACCTCATAGTCCCCGAAAACTTCATTTTTATGAGTTTTTTTATAGCATGAAAGACTCTTTGTTGCAATTCTTTGATTATCTGGATCAAAAGGCACTTTCAATACTTGCTTTTGGCTCTCGTTCTGTTTGATTAAAGATGCCTTTTCATGTGCACTTATGCCACCTTTTACAAATTCCAGCTTCCTGACTAAAAAAGTACCTTTACTTATGGATTGGCAAGTGAAGCAGAAAAAACATGACCAGATGCAACCCTTGTATTTTACTTCTTTAATACCTTGAGTCTTCAGCAACTCTGATTCAGAGTTACTTCCACAGTGATATCATCAACTTTGTTGCTGTAAATGTAATTCCAAAAAAAAGTAATTTAATTAAGCTCTTTTTATCGAATGATGTTTTCTCCATCTGAATCAGTTGTGTTTATGAGAATTGAAAGTTTCAGAAGAACTGAATTGGAACTTTTTCCCCAGGTTGTGGTAAGGCTTTGTGAGGTATGCTGAAATTAAGAATGTAGTGTGTTATGCTGGTTTTTTTAATGGCTTTTAACTTATTCCATACACTAAATGTTTAACTTTTTGCTTTTATGATATGGAAAGATAGGTTTGGAATTAGGGTATCCTACTGCTCACAAGACTCTTAAAAAAAAATCACAGCTTGCCAAAGATGTATCCAGTGTGCTAATCTGTAAATAAATACATTGACAAATAGTATTGGCAACAAATTCTGTTTAAGACAATGAACATTTTTTTGTTAATTCCAAATATTACTTTGTGAGATTAAACAATGTATGATTTAAAAATGTGCTGTGTTTCTATTTAATGTATGTAAATGTGTTGCACCCAGTTATTTAAAAAAGGAAAATCTAATCTTAATTATAACAGCTGAGTTGAAAAGTCACTTTCTCTTGACAGTTTGTTTCTGGCTCTACATGTTTCTAGCATTAAAGATTGCATGAATACCACAATGCACAAGAGTATTCTGGGACTGCAGGTCATGAGTTCAAGTCCTGCTCAGAGACAAGCAGAAAAGTGCAGGCTAACATTCCAGTGTAGTATTGATGGAGTGCTGCATTGTCAGAGGTGTAATCTTTCAGACTACCAAGGCCCCTTCTGCTCACCTTGCTGGTGGTGATGAAAGATTTCACGGCACTGTTCCAAGTAGAGCAGGGGAGCTTTTCCTGACATCCTCGACAATATTTAACCCCACACAATCTCATTTTAGGTACAAATTATCTAAATCATGATCACATTTCTGTTTGTGGTAGATTACAAAAACCGTTTCTTATTGTTACTGTTTAGAAAAGGTTGCCAAGAAATGTGACAATTGCGTCACCAGACTGTATACTCTAAATACCACAAGCTTCTAGATAAGTAAGCGTAACTAGAAATTCCTCAGTGCTCTCTCAAACATACATAGAGTTATAATTAAGCTGCCATCTTTGTTGGAGCTCACTGCTTCCATTTTGTTAATAATGGAATACAATACACTACAGCACAGGAAGAGGCCCTTCAGCCCACCAAGCCTGCACCAATTGTTAATCCTTATTTAGACCCGCTACTTATTGCCATATGTGATTTCTATTCCTATGTTCATCTCCCACTCATGTGTCTATCGAGATACTCCTTAAATGTTGTTAATGTGCCTGCTTCCACCACTTCCACTGGCAGCATGCTACAGGCACCCACTACCCTCTGTCTGAAAAGGTTTCCCCTCACTTCTCCCCTAGACTTTGCCCCTCTCACCTTGAGCCTGTCCCTCTTGTAGTTGAACTTACCACCCTGAAAAGAAACCTCTAAATATCCACCATATCTATGCCTCTCATGATTTGGAGATGCCGGTGTTGGACTGGGGTGGACAAAGTTAAAAACCACACAACACTAGGTTATAGACAAACAGGTTTATTTGGAAGCACTAGCTTTCGGAGTGCTGCTCCTTTTCCAATCACCTGGTGAAGGAGCAGTGTTTTGAAAGCTAGTGCTTCCAAATAAGCCTGTTGGACTATAACCTGGTGTTGTGTGATTTTTAACTTTATGCCTCTCATAATTTTGTAGACCTCTGTCAGGTCCCCCCCATAACCTCCATCTTTCCAGTGAAAGCAATCTGAGGTTACCCATCCTCTCCTCATAGCTGAAACCCTCCAGACCAGGCAACATCCTGGTAAACTTTCTCTAATGCAACAACATCCTTCTGGTAGTGTGGCGACCAGAACTGCAAACAATATTCCACATGTGGCCTAACTGAAGTTTTGTACAGTTGTAACATAACTTGCCAACGTTTGGGTTTGATGTTCTGGTTGATGAAAGCAAGCGAATCAAAGAACTATAATAGTTGAATAAAATTTTCACAGTGGTGTGAGACCCCCAGACATCATTCTTGCTAACATTTGTTCCTCACTATTTTGTATCCACTGTCGTACTCCAATTCTAAACATTCACATTGAATTTGAGTGCTCCAGTTTTTTTTTTCTCTCACTTCAGGATTACAATCATGCAGTTTGGCAGAAGGAGTGGAGAAAGAAAATGATACTTTAAATCCGAAAGAAAAACAAGCCTTTCTTCGGAAATTAGCTGTTTTTAATTAAAGGAATGATCTATAAAGCTGCTTGTGGTTGTTTAAAGTCACATTACATCATCATTACATCCATAAGTTAGGTTGACCGTGATTAAATTAATTTGTTTACATTGGCAGGAAATATATTTCACGTGAAGAATTTCTAAATCCTTGTCATTTTAAAATATACTGTTATTAATAATTAAACATAGTTAAACCACAGACAGCAGGACAGCCTTTGGAATTAAGCTTCAAACATATTGTGCAAATCATATTGATCATGAACTCCCAATGTGTTTGAACAAGCTGATTTCATTGAAATGTATCAAGTTCTGTCAGGATTGGACAGAGTGAGCTGGGATGATGTCTCCTCTGTTTAGAACAAGGTGTCATGGTCTCAGAATAAATCTTAAGCCATATGGACTGAGATGTCTTCATTGAGAGGGTGGTGAACCTGAGGAATTGGCTGCTAGTGAAGACATGGAAGGTCTAAATATCAAATATGTTTAAGAAAGAAATACATTGATTTCCAGAAGTTAAAGGTGTTGAAGGGTATTGGGAGAGAGTGGGAGTATGGCATTGAGATAGACAATCAACCATGATCATGTTGAATGGTGGAGCGAGCTTAATATGACAATGCTCCTGCTCCTACCTTCTGTGTTTCCATGTTTCTCTAGTCATAAATGAAATTACTTCTGCAAAATAGTACTTAGTCCATATTTTACTGAGGAATATTAAAACCTGACTGTGACTATCTTATTTCAAAATAATTAAGTTAAAGTTGCTTTAGAGCCCTGATTGAAACTGTAAATTTCAATTACCAGAAATTTAATAGCCAGTCTTTTTTTTCAGTCAGTTGTAATTAAAATAAACTTAGCCCAAACTTTCCCTTTTTAACATAAAGTCAAATGTTTCTGCACATAGAATCATAGAGATCAAGAGCACAGAAAAAGACTGGTCCATTGCATCTGTGACAGTCCAAAACAACCACCTAACTATTCAAGTCCCATTTTCCAGCACTTGGCCCATATACTTGCATGCTTTGGCTTCACAAGTGCACATCTAAATACTTCTTCAATGATATGAGGTAGTGAGTTCCATAATTCCACCACCCTCTGAGTCAAAATGTTTTTCCTCAAATCCTTTTGCTTCTCACTTTAAATCTATGCCGCTGGTCATCGATCCCTCCATCAATGGGAAAAGATTCTTCCTGTCTGCTTTGTCTACGCACATTATAATTTTATGCACCTCCATTATGCCCCCTTTCAATCTCCTCTGCTCTATGGAAAACAACCCTAGCCTGTCAACTCTTCCTTCATAGCTGAAATGATCTAGCCGAGGCAATGTTCTGGTAAATCACCTCTGCACACTCTCCAATGCAATCACATCCCTCCTATAATGTGGATTCCAGAAATGCACATGTTACTGTAGCTATGCACTTGGAGTTATGTTTAACCCACCTCCCCTCCTCCCTCCAACCAGACAAAAATAGTTAGCGAAATTAATAGCCAATCCAAACAAACACTGAAAGAACTGTGGATGCTGGAAATCAGAAACAAAAACAGAAATTGCTGGAAAAGCTCGACAGATCTGTGGAGAGAAATCAGACTTAATGTTTTGGGTCCAATAACCCTTCCTCAGAACTGATGATAGCTAGGAAAATGTTGATATTTATGCAGAAGGGGAAAGGATAAGGAGTAAACGATAGATGGACATAGAGTCCAAGGAGAGAGAATAGTTAGACAGAGAAAGGAATGGATAATGGTCTGTCCAGGAAAATGAATGGCTGCTAATGGGGACTATTAGGGGCTAACAATGGGGTGTGTATAATAACAGACCATGTGATGATAAGGCCTGGTGTGTGAGTGTTGAGATAAGGACATGAGAGAAGGTGCCTCAAACCCTAAGTTTGTTGAATTCTGTATTGAGTCCTGAAGATTGTAAAGTTCCAAAGCAAAAAACGAGGGACTGTTCTTCCAGCGTGTGCTGAGCTTCACTGGAGCACTGCAGCAAGCCTGAGACAAAGATGTTGGCCAGGCAACAGGGTGGGGTGTTGAAATTGCAGGCAACTGGAAACTCAGGGTCTTTATTTGCAATCAGAACGTAGATGTTCCATGAAGTGGTTACCAGTCTTTGCTTTGTTTCCCCAATGTAGAGGAGACCACATTGTGAGCAGCGAGTGCAGTAGACTGGATTGTGAGAAGTGCAGGTAAAGTGCTGCTTCACCTGGAAGGTATGTTTGGGCCCTTGGATACTGAGGAGAGAGGAGGTAAATGGGCAGGTATTACACCTTCAGCAATTGCGGGGGGAAATGCTGTGGGGCTGTGGTGGGGTGTTGGGAGTGAATGAAGAATAGACCAGGGTGTCCCAGAGGGAACAGTCCCTGAGGAATGCTGACAATGGAGGGGAGGGGAATACACTGCTGGAGGTGGTAGAAATGGTAGCTAATAATCTTCTGAATGTGGATGCTGGTGGAATAGTAAGGTTAAGGGGTTACCCATCACTGTTGTGGGAGGGATGAGAGGAGGTGAGGGTTGAAATGCAGGAGATGGGTCATACCTAACTGAGGGCCCTGTCAATTATGGAGCTGGGGAACCCTCAGGTGAGAAAGAGAGTCTCCATGTCTCAGACCGCCTTTTCGAAATTGGCATAGTCAGAACAGATGAGGTGGAGATGGATGAACTGGGAAAATAGAATTGAGTCCTTACAGAAAGCAGGGTGTGAGGAGGATTAGTTAAGGTATAGTCAAGGTTTGATAGTTAATCGCTTGGCCTGTCCACTAGCTGTGGAGTTGGTGACAATCCTATTGCTGTCAATTCAAGGAGTCTCTTTGGGCTTAAATCCCAATCCTGAAACTCGCTGCGCTGCTGTTGAGGTTCTTGGCTCCTGCCAAGGGACATCTCCCAGAATGAGTCTTCCCTGTGAGGTGATGTCTGCCTCTGAGAATTGAGATTCAACTTGAGGCCGGTAGCTCTCTACTACTAACAGCGCCATTGAGTGTGAGTGGCCACAGGTGGTACTGCAGTAAGTCGAAGGATGAGGAATGTTGCATTGGAATACAGGAGAGGGGTGGGGGGAGTGGGAGGCAGAATTGCTGAGGTTAGTCAGGGAACATCCAGGCAAATGAGGAATATGGTGAGAGTGAAGGGTTGGACTGCCTTTCTGCATACCGCACCCCAAATACAAAGGACATATGTATATATGGCAAGATTTGCTTATCTGTTGATAAGGTGTGGCTCCTAATGTTTCAATATAGTCGACTTTTCTACGCAGCTGCAAATGTGTTGCTGGTCAAAGCACAGCAGGTTAGGCAGCATCTCAGGAATAGAGAATTCGACGTTTCGAGCATAAGCCCTTCATCAGGAATAAGAGAGAGAGAGCCAAGCCGGCTGAGATAAAAGGTAGGCTCCCTACCTTTTATCTCAGCCGGCTTGGCTCTCTCTCTCTTATTCCTGATGAAGGGCTTATGCTCGAAACGTCGAATTCTCTATTCCTGAGATGCTGCCTAACCTGCTGTGCTTTGACCAGCAACACATTTGCAGCTGTGATCTCCAGCATCTGCAGACCTCATTTTTTACTCGAAGACTTTTCTACGCAGCCTGTTCTGCTATAACATGGTAGTTGTGTTCTTCTGCAGCCTTTTGTTAGAGAAAAGTGCAGTATCAAAATAACAGGGTCTATGGATATATCAGGGTTAGGGGCAAACCACCAAAAATATCAGTAAATATCAAATCAAAAATAGTAGTTAGCTTAATACAAATGATAGAACAGTCTAGGTAAATGTTAAAATCATATATTTTAATGAAATAGTATAATAAATGTAACACTTTAAGGGGTTTCTGAGTTTGCTGAGTGACAGTACTGTATTAAGACAGGGGCTGAGGGTCATCATCAGCATCATCATTCCTTTCAGATGCAGGGTTAGTGCAAAAGAAAGTATTTAGTCCAGAAGTGGATGGCTGTCGTTCATTGTCGTCAGACTGTTTCTTGAGGGTTGGCTTACAAAAGGCATCTTGTTTTCGCTGCTTTGCCATCTTTCTTCTTTCATGAAGAAGTTGCTCAGAGGGGGCCAGATAAGACTTTATGCCACAAACTGCTGTCCTGAAGCTTTCTGCATTGTAGTCATTGCCTTCTAAGAGCTGCAACTGCTTCTCAGCTTCCCTCAGGATAGAAGACAAAAGGCAAGTGGAAAGCTCTCATGGTGCTGCATCAAGGTCTTCATCATCTTCATCTTGCGCATCAATTTCCCTCGCGGTAACAAGTTGTTGTAGATCAGTCTCTACTTATTCAAATCCAACTTGCTTTGCAAGAGCGACACAATGTTCATTGATTGCTGGGAGCTCCTTTGATGGTTCAATGCCTTTAGAATCATGAAGAAAATCTCAGAGCAGCTTCCGCTAAACTGCATGCAAGCAATCCATACTGACATCCGCCCAGACCTCTACAATGACGTCAGTAGGATTCTTAGTGTTAAAGCTCCTCCAAAATTGAAGAACACTGTCCTCATTATCCCTGTCAGTAGCTGCAATCAGCTTCCTGAATGTGTGCCTTAAATAATAAGCTTTAAAAGCTGCTATTGTACCCTGGTCCGTGGGTTGAATGGACGAAGTTGTGTTCAGAAGTAGAAATGGCAGTTTGATGTTTTCTGAAAGCTCACCAATGGTGGGAGGTTGGCTTGGTACATTGTCCAGAATGAGGAGAATCTTGAAATCCAAATCTTTTCTTCTGCAATAATTTCTAAAAACATTCTTGAAAACATCAACAATATGGTCAGAAAAAAAATTGCCCCGTCATCCAACCTGTCCTGCTTGACCTGAAGTAAACACCAAGAGTGGACTGAAGGTAACCGGGGATAGAATCGCTTAATAGCCAATGGGAGTTAGTGTTTTAAAAAATCATTCCCCAATTCACCAATCACATTACAGCCAAATCGTGTTGACAAAACATGCATCATAGGAGAATGACCTGTATTCCACTAAGTACATGTCCAATCTACTCGACCTCTCCTCACAAGATAGTCCCCTTGTACTTGGTATTAGCCTAGTGAACCTTCTCTGGACTGCCTCCAATGTCAGTCTATCTTTCCTTAGTTAAGGGGCCCAATTGTTCAATATATTCCAGCTGTGATCCGATTAATGCTTTGTACAGTTTTAGCTCTGTAACCTCTTTCAACTCTAACCCTTTCAAAAACACTTTGTCTTCTAATTCTGGTCTCTTATGCATTACTTACTTCATTCTACTATTAGCAGCTATTCTTTAAGCAGTCTAATGCCTGAATTCTGGAATTCCCTTTGCAAACTTTTCTGCCTCATCTCCTTTGAGGTATTCCTTAAAATCAACCACTACAGCCCAAGCATTGGCCACCTTTCTTAATTTCTCCTTTTGTTTTGGTTTGTAGGCAGTCTTTAACTGACTGTGATCCTGTGAAGCATCCTGGACATCACACTAAAGGTACTTTATAAAAGCAAGTTATTATTGTTTTAAAGGATTCTCACTCTCCACAGATACTGTCTAAACTGCTGGGTTTATTTTAGCATTTTCTGGTATTAGTTCAGACTCCCAACCTCTACAGTATTTGGCATTTCAAGTTATTATTGTCTTTGAGTTTGTCTCCCAAATATTTTGTTATATTAAGCCATTAAGTGCACACTATCAAACTATTCTTATTCTACAACTGTTTCCGTCTGTACAACTTTACGTTTACTAGTTTAATTGCATGGTTACCATAGCAAAGGCTGTTTTTAGGGTTAGTTACAGCATGGTCACTGTTTTGCAGTAAGCCATAAACTTGGAGAATTCAAAAGATGTGTGATTATGTGAAAAGTGAAGATTTGAGCCCCCTGTTCCTGTTATCAGTGCAGCAGTCTTATAAGAGCTGTGATACCTGTAAGTGATTAGCTGCCCATTCATTTTTGACATCTTTTGATGTGTCCCTCTCCCAGTGAGGTTTGTTTCAACTCTGCAAGCATTGGAACCCTCAAACCAAAGCATCTAGATACTGGGAGGAGGGAGTCGCGCAAAACCCTCTTATGAAGACATCAAACACCAATGTGCTGGCATGTTAAATCGAACTAGCATTCCACAGTCTGTGTTGCAGCCAAGAAAGTGCACATAAATGTGGAAATGAAATGCATGAAAATAACCAAATGAATCTTTTCGAGTGGCTTCAAGAACTGATTGTAATTATAACCACCTGCACAGCAAGCATTCCACATTGAGGGAATGGAGAGACTCACTCTGTGCCCTGTGTTCGTGTGAACTGTCTATCCACAGTAGCTGTTCGTTTTTTTTAAACACACAATGTGTCATCCAAATATATATTGCTAACAGAACTCATGATTGCAGAAGATAGATTGAGATATGAGGATATAATTTGCTGAGTAACAAAGATTTCTTTGTTCCTTTGCTCCCCCACATTTCAGGTCAAATATGTAATCAGCACAAATGTATTACCAGCGTGATTTAGACTCTGATTTGAATTGTACATAGAAAACTCTCCAGGCAAAAGTATTCAAGTGAGATCATGCACAACAGTGATACTGTCTTTGCAAAATCATTGCTCTTTTAAAAGCACCTTCTGACTTATAGCATGTAGATTTTTTTAATATCCTTAACCTACGGATTGTGTAAAATGATGTTTCAATTCAGCCATTGCAGGTTTGCATTGTTGTCTTTGATGGGATTTACACAATGGATAGTGGGCTCGTTGGTGGTGATTGTTATTTTGTTGCATGGAGATTGAAACACAGTGCACTGGCATAATACAGGGTCAGAGGCCCTAGTTTGGATTACTGGTCAGAGTGGTGCCATTTTTCTTCAGAGCTGTCAGAAGGAGAAGAATCAGTCTGGCTCCCTGCTCCTGAACAGTATGTAAAGATTGTTACATATAAGTGTGTATGTATTGGGGGTGTAGGGGGGAGTCAGCGAAATAGGAGAAAGTGAGGACTGCAGATGCTGGAGATCAGAGCTGAAAATGTGTTGCTGGAAAAGCGCAGCAGGTCAGGCAGCATCCAAGGAGCAGGAGAGTCGACGTTTCGGGCATGAGGCCTTCTTCAGGAAATGACTTGGCTCCATTGTTCTAGTCTCTCTGAGCAACTCCAACACAAGGGGTTGGACTCTGATCCAGAAAGTTGTGGGCTGGAGAGATGGGCTGCAGCAGTTTGAGAAGGCAAATCAACACCAGCTCAAGGACCGATTGGGTTGGACAACAAGGGTTAGCTTTTCCGGTGTCACTCGCTTCCCATGAAAGAAAGTTCTGGCTCCAGGCAAGAGTCATGAGAATGATAATTAGACTGGCACTCTGGCATTGCCAAAAGAGGGCCACGCTGTGGGAGGTGCCATTTTTCTGATGACGCTTTAAAATAAGGCCTCTTCTGGCTTTTTGGGTGGGTGTAAAAGATCCCACAGCTCGATTTCAATGAGTAGGGCAAATTTGCTTGGACCCAGAGAGTTATTGAGTTATACAATGTGGAAACAGACTTTTCAGTCCAACTTGTCCATACCAATCAGATATCCTAAATTAATCTAGTCCTGTTTGCCAGCACTTAGCCCATATCCCTCTAAATCCTTCCTATTCATATACCCATCCAGATGCCTTTTAAATGCTGTAATTATACCAGCCTCCACCACTTCCTCTGGCAGCTCATTCCATACATGCACTACCCTCTATGGGAAAAGGTTGCTCCTTAGTACCTTTGAAATTTTTCCCCTCTCACTCTAAACCTATGTCCTTTAGTTTTAGATTCCCTGAAGCTGGGAAAAAGACCTTGGCTATTCACCCTATTCATGCCACTCATGATTTTATAAGCCTCTATAGGGTCACCCCACAGTCTCCAACATTCGAGGAAAATAGCCCCAGCCTGTTCAGCCCCTCCCTCCAACATCCCTGTAAATTTCTTCTGCACATTTTCAAGCTTAACAACATCTATCTTGTAGCAGGAGACCAGAATTGAAAGCAGTATTCCAAAAGTGGCCTAACCAAGTTCCTGTACAGCCACAACATGACATCCCAACTTATATACTCACTGCACTGACCAATGAAAGCATGTGTCCCAAACACCTTTTTCACCACCCTGTCTACCTATGACTCCACTCACAAAGAACAATGCACCTTCATCTCTAGGTCCCTTTGTTCAGCAACACTCCTCAGGACCCTACCATTAAGTGTATAAGTCCTGCTCTGATATGCCTTTCCAAAATGCAGTACCTCACATTTATCAAAATTAAACTCCGTCTGTCATTCCTCAGCCCACTGGCTCATCTGATCAAGGTCTCATTGTATTCTGAGGTAACCTGCTTTGTTGTCCACTCACCACCAATTTTGGTGTCACCTATAAACTTACTAACCATATCTCCTATATTAACATTCAAATCATTTATATGAATGACAAAAAGCAGTGAACTCAGCACTGATCCTTGCAGTACACCACTGGTCACAGGCCTCCAGTTCAAAACAACACTCCACCACCACCCTCTGTCTTGTACCTTCAAACTAATTTTGTATCCAATTGATAGCTCCCTTGGATTCCATATGATTTAACCTTGTTAACCAGTCTAATATATGGAACTTTGTCAAATCCATACAGACAACATCCATGGCTTTGCCCTCATCAATTTTGTTTATCACTTCTTCAAAAAACTCAATCAAGTTAGTGAGGCATGATTTCCCATGCACAAAGCCATGTTGAATGCCCTTAATCGGTCCTTGCCTTTCCGAATGCACGTAGACTCTATCTATCAGAATCCCCCCCAACAACTTACCTACCACCAATGTCAGGCTCACCAATCCATAGTTCCCTAGCTTTTCCTCACCACCTTTCTTAAGTAATGACACCACATTAACCAACCTCCGATTTTCCTCACCTATGGCTATGGATGATACAAATATCTCAGGGAGGGGCCCTGCAAATCTCTTCCCTAACTTCCCACAAAGTTCTGGGATACACCTGATCAGGGCCTGGGCATTTATCCACCTTCAGCACTTCCTCTTGTGTAATGTTGACACTTTTCAAGATATGTCTATTTTGCCAAGTTTGTTAGTCTCCATACCTTTCTCTACAGTAAATACCGATGCAAAATACTAGTCACCCATCTCCTGTGGTTCCACACATAGATCGTCTTGTTGAACTTTAATGAGCCCTATTCTCTACCTAGTTACTCTTTTTCCCTTAATGTATATGTAGATTTTTTTTTGGATTCTCCTTCATCCTATTTGCCAAAAATATCTCATGTCCACTTTTTGCCCTCCTTATTTCCCTCTTCAGGATACTTCTACTGCCCTTATAGTCCTCAAGGGATTCACTCAATCCTAGCTGTCTATATCCTGACTTATGTTTCCTTTCTCTCGAGCCTCTAGCATTTCCTACACCTTACCAGCCTTACCCTTCCCACTAATACACATACTGTCTCTGAATGCTCATTATCTCATTTTTAAAGGCCTCCCACTTTCCAACGTTTCCTGTGAATGACCTTTCCCAATCAACTTCTGAAAGTTCTTGCCTAATAGTATCAAAATTGACCTTACCCCAAGATAGAACTTTAACTTTTAGATCAGGTCTATCTTTTTCCATAACTATTTAGAACTAACAGAATTATGATCACGGGCCCCAAAGTGCTCCCCCACTGACATCTCAGTCACTTGCTCTGCCTTATTTCCCAAGAGAAGATCAAATTTTGCTCTTTCTCCAGTAAGTACATTCACATACTGAATAAGAACATTTTCTTGTACACACTTAAAAAATAGCATATACAACGTAGAACATAGAACAATCCAGTGCAGTGCAGGCCCTCTGGCCCTCGATGTTTCACTGACCTGTGAAACCAATCTAAAGCCCATCTAACCATCTAACAGTAATTCATTATCATCCACACATTTATCCAATGACCACCTAAATGCCCTTAAAATTGGCAAGTCCACTACTGTTTCAATCAGGGCTTTCTGTGTCCTTACTATTCTCTGAGTAAAGAACCTACTCTGACATCTGTCCTACATCTATCTCCCTTCTATTTAAAGCTATGTCCCCTGGTGCTAGCTATCACCATCCAAGGAAAAAGGCTCTCAGTGTCCACCCTATCTAATCCACTAATCATCTTATATGTCTCTAGTAAGTAACCTCTTAACCTTTTCTTTCTAATGAAAACAGCCTCAAGTCCCCCAATGTTTCCTCAAAAGACCCTCCATCCACACCAGGCAACATCCTGGTAAATCTCCTCTGCACCCTTTCTATACTTCCATGTCCTTCCCATAATGCAGTGCAGAACTATAAGCATTACTCTAAGTGCGGCTGCACCAGAGTTTGTGGGATCCTGCTGTGCATGGAGTGGCTAGCATGCTTACTACATCACAACAGGCTGTAAAACATGATGGACGATCCTGAGTTGTGGAAGGTGCTGTATGCTAATATTCATTTACTTGACTCAAGCATGGAGATACCCGGGAATGGCAGCGCCAGCAATACCAAGCAACTGCCAGAGGGGAAGAGAAAGCTCTGGGGGAAATGAGAAACAGTCCTCCTCATTAACTAATCATTCTTCTAATCTCATCTGATTATTGTTAGGTGGGAACTGAAATCTGCTGTATGGTCAGGCTACAATCAAGCAAACTATCTCGTTTCACCATCTGAGTCAAGTGGCTTGGACTAGACATTAAATCATAGCTTTAAGTGAAAACTATTAGTTTTACTTTTGTTAACATTTAAGTGGACTACAGGTACTTGGGTGGGCTGAGAAAATGTTGAGGTGATTTATAACATCCCTGAGGTTACTCTACTCAAATGTGAAATTTAAGACCTGCTTGCTGTGCTCCTTATAAAATTGAATTATTCATTGAGTGGAGTACAAATTAACTAAAGCTCCTCTACATTCCTAATGGAAGTTGCTGTTTTCTGCCTCCTGTACCTGGTGCCTTGTGCAGTAGAGGGTATTTTACCTTCCAAGACTTCCTGGAGTCTCTAGGAACTGGTGATCAGTCTCTCAGACACAGTTGTGAGCAAGCCAGAAGACAAATCACTCCTCCATCAAAATCAAATTCTATTGAGTTCAATGTTCTTTGACTGGCCAGATGGTATTTTGACTGAGGAACATAAATCACCCAGTTGGGTTAACTAAGCTCTGAATGCTAACCTGCAGGAGCACATGGGTTTGTCAGTAGATGGGAGGCTAAAGCCAGAGAAACTGACAGCCAGTATGTCAATTTCAGCAATGAATCGTAACAGACTGGATGGTGCATGACCAACCCACTCAAGAGGGCCAGATTGTCAATGTGAATACATCAAGTGGTTCAGATGCACTGACATTAACATGACTTTTGCATTTTAACTGTGGGTCCGTGGGTTTACTGGAAAAGGCCAGGTAAAACAAGGCGAGAACACAGCGGCAAGTTGAGACAGCCAAAGACCTGACATGGAACTACACCAATAAATACAGAAACCTTCAAGCTGTTTTCTTGCTTGCTTGTATGCACACTTCACAGTACTTCTGCTGAGAGGTTATTTTACAACTTTGGAGACATTGTACATCTGATCTGTACTTTGTAGCTCTGCTCAATCAGACCATCCATGGGAGTTAGTGACGCAGCATTGCTTGGGACCTCAGATGGACACCAAGAATGGTCATCAGCAACAATGTCAATTATCAAGCAGGGCATTCACAGGAACAGCCATAGTCTGCTCCTCATTCATCCACATCTGTATGGGGGGGAGGTGATCAACAGAGAGGTGGAACTCACAGAAACTGATAAGCACAACACAAGATATAAAACTTGTGGAAGCAATGCCATAATATTAATATTACTAAACTAGCAATTTAGAAGCCCAGACTAATATTCTGGGCACATGGGTTCAAATCTCACCATGTGTACTTGGCGGTTTTGAATTCAATGAATAAATCTGGATGTAAAGTTAATGACAGGGACTGAGACAATGATTATTAATCATTAAAACAAGCACATGATTCACATTGCCGATAGAGAAGACAAAGTTAAAAATCACACAACACCAGGTTATAGTCCAAGAGGTTTCTTTGGAGGTACTAGCTTTCAGAGCGCTGCTCATCTGGCAGATAACTAGTAGGGCAGGATCATAAGACACAGAATTTAAGATTCTGCCCCACTAGCTACCTGATAAAGTAGCATTGCGCTGAAAGCTAGTATTGTATTTCCAATTAAACCTGTTGGACTATAACCTGGTGTTGTGTGATTTTTAACTTTGTCCACCCCAGTCCACCACTGGCACCTCCATATTAGAAGAAGAAATCTGCCATTTTTATCTGGTCTATGTGTGGCTCCAGACTTGATAGTGCAATTGTTCGTTAACTATCTTGTGAAATTACCCAGCAAGCCATTCTCCTGAAGGATAATGCTGTGTTAACAACAAGTGCTGGCCTTAATCATGACACCCATGTTCCACGTGTCATGACTCTGATGGGAAAGGTGTGTTGGAAATCAAGACCCATTATTCAATGTATCATCACAGATGTGAGAGATGACCAATTTAACCTTAAGGATAGTTATTATCTGCTGAGACCAGTACCTAAGAGAAAATAAACTCACGGTACTTACCATCAATGAAGAAGAAAACAAACATTTATTTATGAAAACAAGCTCATCTTTTAAATGTGACAAAATTGATTATTAATTACTATCATGCAAACTGAAACTATACACCTTTTAAGGGCACATTCATTCGCAAATAGGATGGACAAGACAGATGAGACTGATGGTTTTACATGAATATCGTGGGTAGAAATATAGACAAAATGGAGCCAAAGCTGTGAATCCAAAAAAGAAGTGTAAATGCGATGACTTTCTCCATTCTTTTGGGTTTTGGCAATGAGATTGTATTGTTGTCAATCACAGCAGTTCTCAATTGACAGCTGGTCAGTTAGACCTAGATCTTGGCTTGAGTTAGAAAATTTTTTTGCAAAACCTTTGAGTGTTATGTCTTTTCCACTAACCAAAGGAGGGAGAGGAATCCCCTTGTTTGTAGGCTTTTGGAGGTCTGAGAGCCCAACTCTACTTTTAGTTCTGTGACAAAACTACTATTTATAACCAATCCACAAGCTGTTTCTGGCCTGTTTTCTTTTTAAATCAAAGCACCTGGTGCAAGTCAGCCTCACAAAATTATCAAGTCCAGTTTCTTTTTTAAAAAATACATGCCCTTGCATCACCAATGAATGACAACAGTTACCCTTTTCCTTCATAGTATAATAAAGCATACAAATAGTTCATTCCCTGTAACAAGGCATTACAAACTTTAATTTTCCAATTTATACATAATTCATATATAGAAAATATGGATACAATACATACATGTGAAAGAACAGAGACAGAAAGCTAACTTCCCTCATCAGGAACCTCAGGGTTTCACGTCAAGTGGTGGTAGACATTTTCAGTCAGCTGATGAGAATGGCATCTACATCATGCCCATCAAAGTCACAACTTATCATCAATGTCTTTGTCACTAGATCCTTCCAGGGATGTTCTGGAGACACTGGGAGGGTGCCCTAGTCAACTATCAACAAGTCTGTAAGATAGGTGGGGATTTTTGTTTTGCCAAGACCAGCAATTATGTGAATGTTGCCTGCGCTGATGTCCGGCAGAATGAGAGAGCACTGTAGTTTGATAGTTTCCCATAGGTCCACGGTGTCATCATTTGGCTGAATGCTACACTTAAGGCATCCCCGGATCACCTTGGAGTATTTGCCAACCTTAATGACTTCTACTTCATCAACGTGCAATGAGAGTGCAACCACAAAGCAAGGTTGCTGAAGATTTGTTACATCAACACTTCAGATCTAACATTTTTTGAAGAACTCAAGTTTTGAATCATAGTTTTATTTTAAGTTTTGTGGAAATGTCTGACATTGTTTATTTGAAAGCAAAGTTTATTGTAAGTTCACTGTGAATTGGTCTCTTTTTAATAATGTTATGAAGAAATCACATGACTACTCTTAGGAAATAAGGCAAGGCAGGTGGCTGAGGTGGGGGAGTGGGGGAGCACTTTGAAGCCAGTGACCAAAACTCTATTAGTTTTAAAACAGTGATGGAAAAGGATAGACCAGATCAAAAAGTTGAAGTTCTAAATTGGAGAAAGGCCAATTTTGTCAGTATTAGGCAAGAACTTTCAAAAGCTGATTGGGGACAGATGTTCACAGGTAAAGGAACGGCTGGAAAATAGGAAGCCTTCAGAAATGAGTTAGCAGAATCCAAAGACAGTATATTCCTCTTAGGGTGAAAGGGAAGGCTGGCAGGTATAGGGAATGCTGGATGACTAAAGAAATTGAGGGTTTGGTTAAGAAACAGGAGGAAGCATATGTTAGGTACAGACAGGATAGATCAATGAATCGTTAGAAGAGTATAAAGGAAGTAGGAGTATACTTAAGAGGAAATCAGGAGGGCAAAAATGGGACATAAGGAACTTTTGGCAAATAAGTTAAGGAAAGGATTTTTACAAATACATTAAGGACAAAAAGATAACTAGGGAGAGAATGGGACCCCTCAAAGATCAACAAGGTGGCCTTTGTGTGGAGCCGCAGGGGCTGGAAGCGTTACTAAACAAGCATTTTGCATCAGTGTTTACTGAGGAGAAGGACATGGAAAATATAGAATTGGGAAATCGATGGTGATATCTTGAAAAATGTCCATATTACAGAGGAGGAAGTGTTGGATGTCTTGAAACGCATAAAAGTGAATAAATCCCCAGGACCTGATCAGGTGTACCCGAGAACTCTGTGGGAAGCTAGGGAAGTGATTGCTGGGTCTCTTGCTGAGATATTTGTATCATCGATAGTCACAGATGATGTGCTGGAAGACTGGAGGTTGGCTAACGTGGTGCCACTATTTAAGAAAGGTGGTAGGAACAAGCCAGGGAACTATAGAACAGTGAGCCTGATCTCAGTGGTGGGTAAGTTGTTGGAGGGAATCCTGAGGGACAGGATGTACATATATTTGGAAAGGCAAAGGCTAATTAGGGATAGTCAACATGGCTTTGTGTGTGGGAAATCATGTCTCACAAACTTGATTGAGTTATTTGGAGAAGTAACAAAGAGGATTGATGAGGCGAGAGCGGTAGGTGTGATCTATATGGACTTCAGTAAGGCGTTCAACAAGGTTCCCCATGGGAGATTGGTTAGCAAGGTTAGATCTCATGGAATACAGGGAGAACTAGCCATTTGGATATAGGACTGGCTCAAATGTAGAAGACAGAGAGTGGTGGTGTAGGGCTGTTTTTCAGACTGGAGGCTTGTGACAAGTGGAGTGCCTCAAGGATTGATGCTGGGTCCACTACTTTTCATCATTTATATAAATGATATGGATGGGAGCTTAAGAGGAATGGTTAACAAGTTTGCAGTTGACTCCAAAATTGAAGGTATAGTGGACAGCAAAGAAGGTTGCCTCAGATTACAATGGGATCTTGATCAGATGAGCCAATGGGCTAAGGGGTGTTGCTGAACAAAGAGACCTTGGAGTGCAGGTTCATAGCTCCTTGAAAGTAGAGTCACAGATAGATAGGATAGTGAAGACGGCATTTGGTACACTTTCCTTTATTGGTCAGAGTATTGCGGTTCAGAGTTGGGAGGTCATGTTATGCTGTACATGACGTTGGTTAGGCCGATTGGAATACTGTGTGCAATTCTGGTCTTCTTACTATTGGAAGGGTGTTGTGAAACATGAAAGGGTTCAGAAAAGATTTACAAGAACGTTGCCAGGGCTGGAGGTTTTAAGCTATAGGGAAAGGTTGAATACACTAGGCCTGTTTTCCCTGAAGGTTTGGAGGCTGAGGGGTGGCCTTATAGTGGTTTATAAAATCATGAGGGGCATGGATAGGCTAAATAGACAAGGTATTTTCCCTGGGTGGGGGAGTCCAGAACTTGAGGTCATCGGTTTAGGGTGAGAGGGGAAAGATATAAAAGAGACCTAAGGGGCAACGTTTTCACGCAGAGGATGGTGCATGTGTGGAATGGGCTGCCAAAGGAAGTGATGGAGGCTAGTGCAATTGTAACATTTAAAAGGCACCTGGAAGGGTATATGATTAGGAAGGGTTTGGAGAGATATGGGCTGGGCGCTGGCAGGTGGGACTAGATTGGGTTGGGATATCTGGTCGGCATGGATGAGTTGGACCGAAGAGTCTGTTTCCATATTGTACATCCCTATGACTCTATGACTACTTGTTCTGCTGTCAACTCCCTGCTTGGGATTACTTTATCTGGTGTCAGCTGGGTTCCATGAAGCCTGAAAGGAAGAGGTGCCCAGCTGATCTCTCCCATTCCCATAAAGAAAACTCTTGTGTTGTGTTCGAAGTGAAACCTAATCCATTCTTCTTGAAGAGTGATTGAAGGAACATTTCAATATTGTGTTTCCTGTACAGACTGTGTGAGAAAGACTCCACGAACAACTGTGTGTGATCAGTGACTTGACCACATGTGGTACCACATTGTAGCAACAGCTCTCGAAGCATTTATCCTTTTATCTTCCAGAATAACCCATTGGCCAAGTTGTCTCAGAACCTTTTCATAAAGCCAATCATTGCAGAGAAATCCATTTTCGTTTTTTTTTTGCTGAAGCATATGTCTGTGAGCTTTGGGTTACTTAATGGATAAACATTTATATTTCTTTATGGCCAATTCTGTATGTTAACTGATTTCTTTCTCAATGAATAAGTTTTGTTTTAGCAATAAACTAATAATTGAGTCATTAAGAAATTTGGTTGTTAGGTATTTAATTAGAATTTGATATAATTAGTATCTTTAATGGACCTTCTGAGTAACTGGACAGCCGATGTTTATATGATATTGTGACCAATGGAGAAGTGGAACTAGATCAATAGTGCACTTCTTCAGTCTCAGTGAGAACAATATGCTCAAAATACCTTGAAAGCTTTCATCCTGTGGCAGTTCATCAGCCTCAGTCTCTTCACAACTTGTAGTAGGTTTACCAGCTAGTTATTCTAAGCATGGCTGATGACACCCTGGGATGATTGCAATAAGTGAGGTCTGATGAAAAGCTATATACAACTAACAATGTCAGTGTACAGGCCTGTGAGATGCTTGGTAGACTTGGACGTGTCTTTCAATATGCACCGATGAGGGTCTCCAGAATCACTGTAATGTGTAGTCTTCCACGCAACATCATCCTGACATTTAAACCTACAGGAGGAACAAGATGAAGGGCACAGAATCTCTTAATAGGAGAAGGAAATGGAGCATGACATGGCCGAGACACTGGCAGAGAGATCCAAGACCCAATTCTACAAAGGTCCAGATATCCCCTTTATAGTGAGTTTCATAAAGGGCAAAGATGGTATTGTGGCGTTGTCACTGGATGAGTAATCCAGAAGCCTGGGGTAATGCTCTGAATCCTGTCGCAGCAGATGTAATTTGAATCCATTTAATAAAATCAGTCATTAAAAGCTAGTTCCTGTCGTCAAAATAACCCCATTATCGTTCATTGGAGGGAGACAAACATTTGGTCCCCTAATGTCTTTTCTGAGAAGGAAAATCTGTTGTCCTTATCCGGCCTGGCCTACATCTCATTCAAGGCCACAGCAATGTTGTTGACTCTTGGCTTCCCACTGGAATGGAGTGAAAACCCATTTCATTTAATGGCCATTAGGGATGGACAGCAGCACTCATCTCATCAGTGATGCCCATATCCCATGAAAGGTTAAGAAGTTAGGTTCCACCAGTGAAGCCACACATGAAAAGTCATCTCTTCCAGCATACTCATTCCCATTCTGAATGTGTAGCGCTCCTGCAAATAACCAAGCAACTCTTTCAGCCTCCCCCTCCCCCCTCCCACCAACCCCCTGCACTGCTTGGCATCAATTCTTCTCTTACCATCCTCTTCATGAAAAGGCTATTTGCAGGAAAGAAATAATAAATGAGGTGGGGCATCCAGAAACAAAAACAATAATTGCTAAAACAAAAAGCTCAATAGGTCTGGCAGCATGAGTGGAGAGAAATCAATGTTAACGTTTCAGACTGAGCGACCCTTCCTCAGAACTAGTTTGTCTCTGATTTAAAGCATCCTCAGTTTCTTTCAGTTTTTTATATGGTGCATTCAGAGTGTGTGAGTTCCTTTGAGGATACGTTATTGTCCTCTCAGACCCCTCCTTTGATGGCCGCACAGGAGATTAAAGACATGAATTGTAACCATCAGGACAAAACTGTATTAAGCAATGATTATCCTCACTTGCTGCAACATGAGTAATAGTTGCATGCCATATAATTCTTTCACCAAATAGCTTCCTCATCTCCCCATGTCCGACAGGCAACTACACAGTGCTGTTGACATCCTGCACCCTCTCCCCTGCAGCTGTGAGTTGGGAAATGGCCATAGCCTGAACATCTCACAGTGAGGGGTGTTTATGTAATTGCCAACGTTTAACAGTTTGATTATGTAGCTCGGGGTCATATTCCCTTGTGATCTGAACTGAACATTTTCCCATGTTTGTTCCTTCACTCTCAACTCCAGCAAACAGCTGGGGAGCCATCGCCAGATTTTGAAGTTATTCACAGCTGGTGCATGTAAAGCAACAGATAGGATCAGAGTCATTTTGTTCAAACAACATACGACAGTTTTGCCTACCAAGACAAAATAATCAACATGCTGCACTTTGACAGACTAGGGAATCATCTTATTCGTTTTGAGTAAAATAACATCTAACTCCCATTCTGCGTACTAATCTAACAATACTGGTCAGCTGCTTACTCAAAAATACAAACAGAAAATGCTGGAGAATTCAGCAGATCAGGCACCGTCCGTGGAGAGAGAAACAAAGTTGATGTTTTGAGTCCTGTATGCCCTTTCTAAAAATTCCGAAGAATCATGGGACTCAAAACTTTTAACTGGTGTTTCTCTCTCTGCTGATGCTGCATTTCTCCATTTTTCGTGTTTTTATTTCAGATCTGAAGCATTTGCACGTACTTTGCTTTTATTTGAGTGCTTTGTTACTTTCTTTTGAAAGGCTGACTTGACTTTGTAGGCTTGACTGGAGCTGACCATGCGCCTGTATCTTTGGTGCTGTTGCTAATCACTGCTCACAGCCAGAAGGAAACAGAGGCTTCAACACACAATAGCTCAGAGACTGATGGCGCAGTGCCTTTAACACGAGTTGACAATGGATGCAGAGGGTCCAACATGGAGGTACAGCATTTTTGTCCTCAGTCTGTGACAGGTGTACTCCATGTGTCACTTCTGTGATTGGAAATCCGAAGCCCAACATCTGTTTCAGGCTTCCTCATGAGGATTTGATTGTGACTAACTCCTGTAAATGTCCTGCAGTCAATGTTCTCATGCAGGCAAACAAAAGCCAAACCTGGGGGACATTGAAGGGATAACTGGAATATGCCAACAATGCGAAAGTTAACATTTTTTTGTCTCTGATTTGCAGCATCCACAGTTTTTCGGTTTCTATTTTATTGAATTTGAAGCAGGAGGTGATGGTTTGATTTATGCCATGTCAATATAACCAGAATGGTTTGGTGATGCTGGTGTTAGACTGGGGTGTACAAAGTTAAAAATCACACAACACCAGGTTATAGTCCAACAGGTTTAATTGGAAGTACTAGCTTTCAGAGCATTGCTCCTTCATCAGGTAGTTGTCCCACAATCACTTGATGAAGGAGCGTCGCTCCGAATGCTAGTGCTTCCAATTAAACCTATTGGACTATAACCTGGTGTTGTGTGATTTTTAACCAGAATGGTTAATGGTTCAAAGGTAAGCTGGTATAGTTATTTGAAAAACAGTTATTTACAACAACTATAGTGTGTTGTACCAACATGGTACCTTTAACTAAAAACATCACCAATAGCGGAATGATAAGAATTGGGAGTGAACATGAGAAAAGATCTCATAGTGTTGGAAAATGTCGCAGAGGGTGAGCCATGGCAGAGATTGAAAAGATGCTTGAGAAGTTTGCAGATTGAAGCATCACTCAACTGGGAGCCACCATAGATGAGTGAGCACATAATGGGTGAATGGGATTTGGTACATGTTAGCACATGGACAGCAGGATTTTGGATGAGCTTAGATTGCTGGAGGGTAGAAGATGGGTAGACAGCCAAGAATGAGTTGAAATGGTCAAGCCTGGAGGGCTTCAACTGTGAATGAAGTGAAAAGGTGGAATGGAACTATTTCAGAGATGCAAGTCGCTGGATACAATGTTTATAATGTAAAAGACAATTAAGAAAAAGTACAATTGGCCAAGACATTGTGGGAATATTAGGATGATCAGAGAGATGGGTTGTGAAGAAGATCCTAGACCTATATGGACTTCAGTAAGGCTCCTCATGACAAACTTGTGAGCAAGATTAGATCTCACGGAATATAGGGAGAACTAGCCATTTATATACAGAACTGGCTTAAAGGTAGCAGACAGAGGGTAGTGGTGGAAGGTTGTTTTCAGACTGGAGGCCTGTGACTAGTGGAGTGCCACAAGGATCAGTGCTGAGTCCACTACTTTTCATCATTTACATAAATGATTTGGATGTGAGCAAAAGAGGTATAGTTAGTAAGTTTGTTGATGACACCAAAATTGGAGATGTAGTGGACAGCGAAGAGGGTTATCTCAGATTACAACAGGATCTGGACCAGATGAGCCAATGGGTTGAGAAGTGGCAGATGGAGTTTAATTTAGACAAATGCAAGGTGCTATGTTTTGAGAAAGCAAATCTTAGCAGGACTTATACACTTAATGGTAAGGTCCTAGGGAGTGGTGCTGAACAAAGAGACCTTGGAGTGCAGGTCCATAGCTCCTTGAAAGTGGAGTCGCAGGTAGATAGGATCGTGAAGAAGGCATTTGGTATGCTTTCCTTTATTGGTCAGAGAATTGAGTACAGGAGTTGGGAGGTCATGTTGCGGCCGTACAGGACATTGGTTAGGCCACTGTTGGAATATTGCGTGCAGTTCTGGTCTCCTTCTTATTGAAAAGATGTTGTGAAACTTGAAAGGGTTCAGAAAGGATTTACAAGGATATTGCCAGGGTTGGAGGATTATCAGGAGAGGTTGAATAGGCTGGGGCTGTTTTCCCTGGAGCACCGGAGGCTAAGGGGTGACCTTATAGAGGTTTATAAAATCATAAGGGGTGTGGATAAGGTAAATAGACAAGGTCTTTTCCCTGGGGTGGGGGAGTCCAGAACTCCAGGGCATAGGTTTAGGGGGAGAGAGGAAAGATATAAAAGAGACCTACAGGGCAACTTTTTCATGCAGAGGGTGGTACGTGTATAAAATGAGCTGCCTGAGGAAGTGATGGAGACTGTTGCAACAATTGCAACATTGTACAATTGCAACATTTAAGAGGCATTTGGATGGGTATATGAATAGGAAGGGTTTGGAGGGATATGGGCCGGGTGCTGGCAGGTGGGACTAGATTGGGTTGGGATATCTGGTCGGCATGGGTGAGTTGGACCAAAGGGTCTGTTTCCGTGTTGTACATCTCTATGACTCTACGACTCTAATTAATTCTCCACTATGTAGGAGCTGAACATGTGCTTTGCTATTTCTTTATATTACTAATGTTTACTGGGCTGAACAAACACATTCTCTGAACACCGGCCTCACTATTCTCGGTAAAAGAATCACAGAAATGTTATGTCGCAGAAAACAGCCATTCAGCCCATCTTGTCTGCACCAGTTCTTAAGGAGCATTATCAATTTGTGTCATTCTACTGCATTTTCCCCATAGCCATGAGTGTTGTTTCTTATTAAATAATCATCCAACACCTTCCAGAAAGCCTCAGATGAACCTGACTTCCAGGCACAGCATTCCGAACACGAATCAGCAATTGTATGACAGAGGTTTTTCTCCATGTCATGTTTGCTTCTTTTGCACATTACGTTTAGGGTAGAATCTTCTCAGCCAATAAGCAACATGGATGTTGTGTAGAAAGTCGCACGAGATCAACAGAAGGTGATGCCTGATTCAAGAGCAAAACATCCGATTTTCCAATCAAGTGGTGAATGGCTAAATAAAATGTTTGCTAGTGAGCAGTGAGAAACCTATCAGCATGCATTAACATCTCATTATTCAGTTATCTTGCTCCGTTGATCCACAGGCTCCCACTTTCCCACCCATCGGAAAGGAATGGGACTGACAGTTCCCAACCTGAAAGTTAAGCAAGTTCCTGGTGACTCTAGCCCATCATTTGCTCCTCTGGCTTTCTATCTTGGACACCAGCTCCACTATCTCCTCACATGTTCCAGGCTGTGTTCCTGGCTTGTTCCAATACATGCATTGTACATCTGTCAAACCTTACAAGTCCTCATCAGCAGCGCAGGCTTCCAGTTTCCCTCTGTCCAATGTGTTTGGGGCAATTGACAGGAATCATATGAGATAGCTGCAAACTGGCAGCACTTGTACCCAGTGCACTACAGGGCTTTAAGACTGGCACAACTGCAGGAATCCTGGGAGAACCGAGCAGCAGCCTTGGCAAGGGGGAAGAGTACAAAAGTAATGAGGCCATTTGGGAAGAAAGCATGAGAAACCTCACTAGGGTTTGCAGGATCAATGAAACTGATCAAAATTGTTCTTAATCCTTTCGATTCGGAACAGTTTCTCCCTATCTACTCTGTCTAGCATTGTACCCCACCTCCACTCCCCATGATGCTGAAAACTTCCTCCTCTTAGCCTTCTTTTCTCCAAGGTAACAGTCCCAACTTCTTCAAGCTGTCTTCATAACTGAAGCTTCTCTTTCCTGGTATCATTCTTATCATTCTCATTGTTCCCTCTTCAACGTATGCATTACCTTTCTATAGTGTGGTATCCAGAACTGTACATAATGCTCCAAAGTCAAGTCTTCAACAACTTCAGCATAAATCCCTTGCCCCTGTTCATTCAGCCCCAGTGGCCTAATGGATAAGTCACTGGCTTCCTGAGCCAGGGACTGTTGATTCACAATCCAATCTGGAGTGAGGCAAATTTTACAGTGGTATGGCAGTTCAATGGTTAGCACTGCTGCCTCACAGTGTCAGGGAAGTGGGTTCAATCCCAGCCTCAGGCTGTGTGGAGTTTGCACATTCTCCCATGTCTGTGTGGATTTCCTCCCACAATCCAAAGATGTGGGCGGCACGGTGGCACAGTGGTTAGCACTGCTGCCTCACAGTGCTAGAGACCTGGGTTCAATTCCTGACTCAGGCGGCTGACTGTGTGGAGTTTGCACATTCTCCCTGTGTCTGCGTGGGTTTCCTCCAGGTGCTCCGGTTTCCTCCCACAGTCCAAGAATGTGCAGGTTAGGTGAATTGGCCATGCTTAATTGCCTGTAGTGTTAGGTAAAAAGGGTAAATGTAGAGGAATGGGTGGGTTGCACTTCGGCGGGTCGGTGTGGACTTGTTGGGCCAAAGGGCCTGTTTCCACACTGTAAGTAATTGAATCTAATCTATGTGCAGGTTAGGTGGATTGGCCATGGGAAATGCAGGGATATGGTGGGGAGTTGGGGGTTGGGTTCGGGAAGGATGCCCTTTAGAGGGTAAGTATGGACCTGATGGGCTGAACAGCCTGCTTTCTCGCTGTAGAGATTCTAATTAAATCTGCCAGTTTTATTAATTGCTCTCCTTAATTGTCTCGCCACATTTCGTGACGAATGCACATAAACAATCAGGCCCCTCTGTGCCTGCACAACCTGAGCTTAGTGTTTAATATTGTACCCCCATGTTCTTTCTACCAAATTGTATCACTTCACACTTTCCTGCACTGAACTTCATTTGTCACCTCTTTGCCTACTCCACCAAATTGTATTTTGATGCAGTTTTATACTGTCTTCCTAGAGTTATAGAATCATAGCGTTCTACAGCATGGAAACAGACCCTTCAGCCCAACCTGAACATGCTGCCCAGTTTTCACAATTAAACTAGTCTCATTTGCCTGTGTTTGGTCCATAACCTTCCAAACCTATCCTAGTCATGTATCTATCTCAATGTTTCTTAAATGCCAAAATTGTACTTGCTTCCACCGCTACCTCTACCATTCACCACCCTCCCTGTGAAAATATTGTCCCTATGGACCCTTTTGTACCTCTCCCTTCTCACCTTAAACCCTATACCCTCGAGTTTTAGACTCCCCTTCCATGGGGAAAAGCTGTCTGCTATCTACCTTATGTATGTATCTCATGAATTTATATAACTCTATAAGGTCACCCCTCGGACTCCTATGCTCCGGGGAGAAAAGTTCCGGCCTATCCAATGTCTCCTTATGACTCAAACCTTCCAATCCAGGTAGCATCTTAGTAAATCTTTTCTGCACCGTCTATAGTTTAATAACATCCTTTCTGTAGTTTGAAATGCTCATAGCTTTGAACCTATATAAGCTTGGAAATTATTTCCTGCATGCCAAGATCAAGATCATTATTATATATCTGGGAAAGCGAGGGTCTCAATCCTGATCCCTGTATAATCCACTACAAGCATTTCTTCAGCCCTAAAAATATCCATTAATCAGTGTCCCCCATCTCCTGTCACTCGGCCAATGTTGTAAGTATATTTCTGCTGTCCCACTTATTCCATGAGCTGCAATCCATCTCAAATCTGTTGTGTGACATTTGGAAGTCCATTTACATTGCCTTTGTCGACTCTCATTGTTATCATACAAAAAGCTTCACCTAGTTAGTTAGTCACAACTTTCCCTTAAAAAATCCACTCTCTTACAAATCAACCCACCTTTTTCCATGTGGCTATTAATTCTAACCCAAAACATTACTCCAAGAAGTTTGTACACCACTGAAGTTAAACTGACTGGTGTGCTTGGTTTATCCCTATAAGCTGTTTTGAACAAGGGTGCTACACTTGCAATGCTTCATTTCTCTGGCACTATCCCTGAGTGTGGGGAAGACTGAAAATTTATTGCTAGTTCCACTACAATTTTATCCGTTTCCTCCTCTGTCACTACACACTGGGAAGCATCTCCTTCCTTAATAAAGACAGATAGAATGTATTCATTTACTACATCAGCCAGGCCAATACCTCCAAGTGTAATTTACATTGTTGGTTTCCATTCGGCCCTACTCTTCCTTTTACCACCCATTTATAACACATTCACTGTTTGTGGCCCTATGCATATCCCTACACATGACATTCACCTTTTTAACTAGCTTCTCGCTTTACTCATATTTCGTCCTCATTACTCTTATTCCCATTTGCTGGCAGTCTACAGATGACACCAGACAAGGTAATTACACAACTTTTGTTCATTAATTCTAACCAAACCAAATTTGTCCTTGAACCACTTGGGGTAGCTTCTTTCTGCAACACTTCTTAACCAATACTGCAACTCAATAGACAATAGGTGCAGGAGTAGGCCATTCTGCCCTTTGAGCCAGCACCATCATTTATTATGATCATGGCTGATCATCCTCAATCAGCATCCTGTTCCTGCCTTATCCCCATAACCTTTGATTCCACTATCCTTAAGTGCTCCATCCAACTCTTTCTTGAAAGTATCCAGAGACTTGGCCTCCACAGCCTTCTGGGGCAGAGCATTCCATACACCCACCACTCTCTGAATGAAGAAGTTTCTCCTCAACTCTGTTCTCATTGACTTACTCCTTATTTTTAAGCTGTGTCATCTGGTTCGGGATTCACCCATCAGCAGAAACATGTTTCCTGCCTCCATTGTGTTCAATCCTTTAATAATCTTATATGTCTCAATCAGATCCTCTCTCAGCCTTCTAAACTCAAGTGTATATAAGCCCAGTCACTCCAATCTTTCAGCATAAGATAGTCCGCCATTCCAGGAATTGACCTCGTGAACCTACGCTGCATTCCCTCAATAGCTTTAATGTCTTTCCTCAAATTTGGCGACCAAAACTACGCACAATATTCCAGATACGGTCTCACCAGGGCCCTGTACAGCTGCAGAAGAACCTCTTTGCTTCTGTACTCAATTCCTCTTGTTATGAAGGCCAGCATGCTATTAGCTTTCTTCACTACCTGCTGAACCTGCATGCTTGCTTTCATTGACTGGTGTACAAGAACACCTAGATCTCGTTGTACTGCCCCTTTACTTAATTTGACCCCATTGAGGTAGTAATCTGCCTTCCTGTTCTTGCCACCAAAGTGAATAACCACACATTTATCCACATTAAACTGCATCTGCCATGTATCTGTCCACTCACCTAGCCTGTCCAGGTCACCCTGTAATCTCCTAACATCCTCCTCACATTTCACCCTGCCACCCAGCTTTGTGTCATCAGCAAATTTGCTGATATTACTTTTAATACCTTCATCTATATCATTAATGTATATTGTAAAAAGCTGTGGTCTCAGCACTGATCCCTGCGGTACCCCACTGGTCACTGCCTGCCATTCCGAAAGGGAGCCATTTATCACTACACTTTGTTTCCTATCAGCCAACCAACTTTCAATCCAAGTCAGTGTTTTGCCCCAATACCATGTGCCCTAACTTTGCACACTAATTTCCTATGTGGGACTTTATCAATGACTTTCTGAAAGTCCAGGTATACTACATCCACTGGATCTCCCTTGTCCATCTTCAGAGTTGCATCCTCAAAAAATTCCAGAAGATTAGTCAAGCGTGATTTCCCCTTCATAAATCCATGCTGACTCTGACCTATCCTGTTACTACTATCCAGATGTGTTGTAATTTCATCCTTTATAATTGACTCCAGCATTTTTCCCACCACTGAGGTCAGACTAACTGGTCTATAATTCTCTGTTTTCTCTCTCTCTCCTTTCTTAAAAAGTGGGACAACATTAGTCACCCTCCAATCTACAGGAACTGATCCTGAATCTATAGAACATTGGAAAATGAACACCAATGCATCCACGATTTCTAGAGCCACCTCCTTCAGTATCCTGGGATGCAGACCATCAGGTCCCGGGAACTTATCAGTCTTCAGACCTAACAGTCTCTCAAACACCATTTCCTGCCTAATATAAATTCCCTTCAGTTCAGGTCCTTTAGCCACTATTACATCTGGGAGATTGTTCGTGTCTTTCCCAGTGAAGACAGATCTAAAGTACCAATTCAACTCTTCTGTTATTTCTTTGTTCCCCACAATAAATTCACCCGTTTCTGTCTTCAAGGGCCCAATTTTCGTCTTACCCATTGTTTTTTCTTTTCACATACCTAAACAGAGCCTTTACTACCCTCCTTTATATTTTTGGCCAGATTACAATTCGTACCTTATTTTTCCTTTGTGTATTTCCTTTTTAGTTGTCCTCTGATGTTCTTTAAAAGCTTCCCAGTCCTTTGATTTCCCACTCATCTTTGCTACGTTATATTTTTTCCCTTTTGTCTTTATATGGTCCTTAACTTCCCTCGTCAGCCACGGCCACCCCTGCCTCCCCTTAGGATCTTTCTTCCTTTTTGGAATGAACTGATTCTGCATCTTCTGCATTATACCTAGAAATATCTGCCATTGTTCCTCCACTGTCACCCCTGCTAAGGTATTACACCATTGAACTTTGGCCAGCTCCTCCCTCATAGCTCCATAGTTCCTCTTACTCAACTGAAATATTGTCACTTCCGATTCAACCCTCTCCCTTTCAAACTGCAGATTAAAGCTTATTGTATTGTGGTCACTCCCTCCTAATGGCTCATTTTCTTCAAGGTCCCTGTTCAAATCCGATTCGTTGCACAACACCAGATCCAGAATTGCCTTCTCCCTGGTTGGCTCCAGCACCAGCTGTTCTAAGAATCCATCTTGGATGCACTCCACAAACTCCCTTTCTTGGGGTCCAGTACCATCCTGATTCTCCCAGTCTACCTGCATATTGAAATCCCCCATAACAACTGTAGTAATATCTTCGCGACAGGCCAATTTCAGCTCCTTATTCAACTTACACACTACATCCAGGCTACTGTTTGGGGGCCTGTAGATAAATCCCATTAGGGTCCTTCTACCCTTAGAATTTCTCAGCTCTATCCATACTGACTGTACATCCCCTGATTCTAGGTCCCCCTGTGCAAGGGACTGAATATCATTCCTTACCTACAGGGCCACCCCACCCCCTCTGCCAGTCAGTCTGTCCTTACGACAGCACGTATAGCCTTGAATATTCATTTCCCAGGCCCTGTCCACTTGAAGCCACATCTCAGTTATCCCCACATCGTTACTGCCAATTTCCAATGAGTCTCAAGCTCATCCACCTTATTTCTGATGCTTCGTGCATTCATATATAATATTTTTAATTTGCTACTTCCCTCACCCTTCCTATCAATCCCTATTTCACTTGACCTTACGGCATGATCTTTTTTTGAGTTTTCTGCTCCATTGATTCCGTTGTCTTTCTTGACTTCTCTTGTTCTAACTTTCCCTTTAACTTCCTTCTTAAACTTCCAGTTTGTCCCCCCCCTCCCCCCCCCCAGCTATTTAGTTTAAACGCAGCTGTGTTGCAGTGGCAAACCTACTTGCCAGAATGCTGGTTCCCCCACCTATTAAGGTGCAACCCGTCCCTCTTGTATAATTTATCCTTATCGCTAAACATACCCCAGTGATCCAAGAATTTAAATCCTTGCTTCCTGCACCAGTTCCCCAGCCACACATTCAAGTCCATTATCTCCCTGTTCCTGTCCTCTCCAGCCTGAGGAACTGGAAGCAAACCAGAGATAACCACCCTGGATGTCCTGCTTTTCAGCCTTCTTCCTAGTTCTCTAAAGTCCCGCTGTAGAATGTCCCTCCTCTTCTTCCCAACATGCCGACATGCACCACCATGTCTGGCTCTTCACCTTTGGCCTTGAGGATTTCCTGCATTCTGTCTGTGATGTCCTTAATCCTGACATCCTCAAATCCCGCCTGTTGCTGCAGAAACCCCTTTCAGTCCCTCTCACTATGGAGTCCCCTATAGCCACGGCTCTGTGTGATGTCTGACTCCTCAGCTCTGCCTCCACGCTAATGTCTGATTGGCAGATCTGACCGCCTCTCGGACTGGCAGTGACGTCTGTCTCTACAGTTTCCAAGAGATTCAACCTGTTCCTGACAGGTATTTCCTCCTCATTTCGTCCTTCCATATCTTTTCTGAGCAGCTTACAACCAGGAATATTTAACAGCCAGATCTGCACTTGAGTTATGTCACTGTTATTGACACAACATCATAATTCCTCACAGACGTCTGCACCTGTAGCTCACCAGTCTTATTGACTACAGCCTATGTATTCACATACATGCATGGTAATGTTAACTTAAACTCAATTTCTTTCTTCTTTTCTTCAATTTTACCCATTAATTTACACTTCTCTTTCTCCAATGCTGTCTCTCTCTCTCTCTCTCTCTCTCTCTCTCTCTCTCTCTCTCCAAATATTTTGTGCATCTTGGTATTACTCTCTAAAATACTCCATTGGTTTCTGGACTCCCTACTATAGAAAAGGTGTTGTTAAATTTGAAAGGGTGCAGAAATGATTTACAATGATGTTGCCGGGGTTGGAGGGTTTGAGCTACAGGAAGAGGCTGAATAGGTTGAGGCTGTTTTCCCTGGAGCATTGGAGGCTGAGGGGTGACCTTATAGAGGTTTACAAAATCATGAGGGCTATGGATAGGGTGAATAGCCAAGGTCTTTTTCACATGGGGTAGGGGAGTCCAAAAGTAGAGGGTTTAAGGTGAGAGGGGAAAAAATTAAAAGGGATCTAAGGGACACATTTTTTGGAGGGTGGTGCGTGTATGGAACAAGCTGCCAGAGGAAGTAGTGGAGACTAGTACAATTGCAACATTTAAAAGGCATCTAGATGTACACAAATAGGAATGGTTGAGAGGGCCAAATGTTGGCAAATGGGACTAGATTAATTTAGAATATCTGGTTGACAAAAATGAGTTGGCCCAAAGGCTCTGTTTCCGTGCTTACAACTCTATGTCTCTAAGTTTAAAGCTCTCCAACAGGATAAGTGAAACACTCACAAGGAACTCAGTCCCAGCTCTGTTCAGGTGTCACTCTTAAAGGGGGTTATTTCCCCCAGTGCCAGTCTCAGCGATTAAAAGGTCTCCTCCTTGCACCAAATTCCACCTGTCTTGTCCTTCTATTTTTATACTCACTTGCATGTGGCACTAACTATTCCTTGTTTGACTCTTTCAGCGAGTGCTACTTTTGAGGTCCTGCTTGTTAACTTTCGACCAAACCTCCTAATTTCTGACACAAGGTCATGATCCCTTTTTACCCGTGCTGTTGGTACCAATGTGAGCCAAGACCTCTGGCTGGTTATCCTTCCCCTGGAAGAACATCCTGCAACTGTTCTGTGACATCCTTGACTCTTGTGTAGGGAGTCAACATACTATCCTGGAGTCACATCTTTGGTCACACAATTGTATGTCTATCCTCCTAATCGAATAATCCCTCTCATTACTGCTCTGTCACTTATATTCCTTTCCTCTAGAGAAACTGGGCCACATGTGGAGGCATGGGTCTTGCTGCATTCCTCCAAGGAACCTTTTTTTAATTCATTCATGGGATGTGGGCATCGCTGGCTGGGTCAGCATTTATTGCCCTATCCTGAGTGCAGACCTCAGGGGGTTCCTGCATTACCTGCCTGATTGTCTTTGCCTGCTAGTCACCCAGCTGGCTGCAAGCCCCTACCCCACAGTGTAAACACCTCTCTGGACGTGCAATCCATGTAGCTGTCTGCCTCATGCATGCACCAGCAGCCACTGTAACTCTGAAACCCATAGCTTTATGCTTGTGCAGCCAGCACCACTTCCTACACATCTGTTTGCGTAATTTGTATGAATGATCCACAACTCCCCACATACCGCAGGATGGGACTTTCACCTGACCGGGTTGCCCTACCATAGCTGGGCCCTCAACAGAGATCCTTCTACCCTCTCTGTATTGATGTTGGCACCATGGTGGGGCGAATTATAAAATTTTCCACGATACATTTCATGTAAAAGCACAGGAGATAATAAATTACTATTCTATTCTATGCATCTTACTTGGGTGCTGTTCACTAGAAATTTATCTTTCTTATGCTAGGTTGTTTTAAAACGTTTTGGCAGTGCAGAACAGCGGCAGTCAAAAAGGAACACCTGCTCTTCCCCCTCCCCCCACACCAGTGGGACTGTCTGTCCATTCAGGTCTGGCAGTTAGACACACTTTTGTTCTTTCATTCTCACATTTCAATCACTTAATCTGAACTGTCAACATCCTTTCTCCCCCAGCACTCCAACCCACTACTGTATTGCACAAACGCTGTCACCTCCGCACTTCACCTCAGCTCTGATGAAGAATCGTCTAGACTCGAAACGTTAGCTGGACCCTCTGTGATCTCGAGCACTTTTTGTTTTCAGTCCCCATTCAACAAGTTTAACTTCTTGTGATAAACCTTATTTAAAACACTTTCACTTTATATGCTGAATGCCCAGTTTGATTCAAATTCTCCAAATACTCATCTCATTCCAGTGTAGTTTGATTGTGCACCCCTCATAGACGGTACATTTCTAAAAACCCTGGGAAAGGGCGATGAACTGGGAGTATACCAGGCAGGAACCCACTGGTCACTTTGTCATGTTGGTTATGTACTTCAGTCCAATTGGACCTGGTGCTCTATTAAACTCTGGCTGTTGCATACACGGAGGGAGGCAATGGCCGAGTGTATTATCACCAGACTGTTAATCCAGAGACCCGGATAATGTTCTGGAGAACCTGGCTTGAAATCCTGCCATGGCAGGTGGTAGAATTTGAATTAGGTTAGATTAGATTAGATTGTGGAAACAGGCCCTTCAGCCCAACAAGTCCACACCGACCCTCCGAAGAGTAACCCACCCAGACCCATTTACCCCTCACTAATGCACTTAACGCTATTGGCGATTTAATATGGCCAATTTACCTAACCTGCACATTTTTGGACTGTGGGAGGAAACCAGAGCACCCGGTGGGAACCCACACAGACACGGGGAGAATGTGCAAATCCACACAGACAGTCACCCAAGGCTGGAATCGAACCTTGGTCCCTGGTGCTGTGAGGCAGTAGTGCTAACCACTAAGCCATTGTGCCACCCCACTACATTCTATAAAAAATAATTCTGAAATTAGGGGTCGAATGCTGACTGTGAATCAATTGTTGAGAAAATCCCATCTGGTTCACTAACGTCCTTTGTGGAAGGAAACTTCCATTCTTACCTGGTCCAGCCTTCATGTGACTGCAGACCCACAGCAACGTGGTTGACTCTGAGCTGCCTTTTGGGCAGATTGGGGATGGGCAAAAACTGCTGCCTAGCCAGCGCCACCTCATCCCGTGAATGAATAAAGGGGAAGATAACATGCATTAAGGTAGGGCGGGTGTGGTGGGGGCTGTTGTTGGAAAGAGATTAAATGACATTAGACTTGCCAAGTACAATGACTGAATGGTCTCCCTTTTGTCTGGAAAAGAAATGTACAATTCTATCATACTCAAGTAAAGACTTTGAACATTCCTTGTGTAGTAATGAGTGTTGAACATTGATAGTCAAAGGTTAGGGGTTAAGCACTGGAGGCTACATCATAAATGTAGAAGGTTGGCCTTGTAACCAGGATAGTTGATTTTCATGAAGAATCAATTACTTACATCTTGAAACGTAACTTGGCCTGTAGCTATGTAACATAGAAAAGTTATAAGCAATCATGACCACAACTGGTAGTTACTCATAGGTGGCTTACTTCCACCAGTCAAAATCACTTCAAAGTCCCCATTTTCTTTTCAACAGATAAATACAATGGAAAAGTTTACATTTCACTTCATGTGAAAATGTAACCGAAAAGCTGTTTCTGATTATGGAACTGCCCCGAACAAAATTGCACTGTCTGTGCCTGGCAGGATTCACAAACGTATATCCAGGCAATGTGCTGAAGCCCAGGTAACCTCTCGAAGCTGCAGGATAAAATAAACTCGAGTGATTTAACTCGACTTTAATTTGCACATTTTGGGCTTGCAGCCCACCATTGGGCTTGCTTCTGGTATCATTAATTTTAAAGTTTCATACTTACACATTATCATTTTATCGATGTTGACACACATATTCATCAGATGGGGCAAGTTACACCTTTTTGCAAATTTTTAAAGCCTAAATCTAGTCTTTTTTTTGTCTTTGCAGAAGGTAGGAAAGTGGACATGAGGAATATAGGATCAGCCATGATCCTATTGAATGGTGGAGTCAAGAGGCTGAACAGCATATTCCCGATCCTATTCCTTATGGTCTTAAGATAGGTCATTTTGCATTTTATTCTATTTTAGTCTTTATTTTCTTGTATATACCTTTGCTTCACAGGCAGAACCAGACAAAACTGTCTTATTCCCTTATTTTGCAATTCCCTCTGCCTGCTTTTCTGAGGGACTAATTGTTCTTCTCCTTGTGGAATAGAATCCCTACAATGTGGAAACAAGCCCTTCAGCCCAACAAGTCCACATCAACCCTTCAAAAAGTAACCCACTTAGATCCATTCCCACTACATTTACTCCTGACTAATACACATAACCTACACATCCCTGAACACTATGGTCAATTCACCTAACTTGCCATCTTTGGATTGTGAGACAAAACCGGAGCAAACCCACGTGGACACAGGGCAAATGCGCAAACTCCACACAGACAGTCACCCGAGGCTGGAATTGAACCTGAGTCCCTGGTGCTGTGAGGCAGCAATGCTAACCAGTGAGCCACCATGTCTTCAATTGTGCCCGTTCTTGATACAACAAAGTCCATGCACAGGAATCACTGATTAAAGGAATCACCAAAAATTAAAGACATTCAACGGGCTCTAATATATTTTCTCCTCTTTAGTGGAGACAGTGAAAAATATGCTGTACTTAAGTAAGGAGATAGAGTGAAGAGCATCTGATTCTAAAGAGGAGTGTCCAATGTCATTAGGTGCCTTATCCTATGCAGGTTTTGTTGGAGGGAATTTTAATTACACACTCATCAGGAAATTGGTAGGATTGAATGGAATGCTAACTTTACATCCTAAATAATTTTTCTCTTCATTTGTTCCTGAGTTCGGGATATTGCTGGATGAATCCCATGTGACTTGGAGGGGAGCTTGCAAGTGGTCGTGTTGCTGTGCTCCTACTGCCCTTGTCTTTCAAGGTGGTGGAGTTCACAGATTTGGAGGGCAAGTTGCTGCAGTGTGTTTTATGAATGTGCCCCTACAGTAAAAGTGAAAAGTTCAAGGCTTCTTCGTCCTGGATGGTGCCAAGCTTCTTGGCTGTTGTTGGAGCTACTGCAAGTGGGCAGTATTCAATTGCAGTCCTGACTTGTGGTTTGTATATGGCAGACAGGCTTTTGGGAGTCAGGAGATGTTCCAACCTGCTCTTGTTGGTGCAGGAGTTATATGGTCGATGATGAGGGATATTGTTAAAGTACCACAGCTACCATCACCTTTTCAGCTCCTAGTAATGGCTAGCTGCCACCAACTAGCTCTCACCATTAGCTTTTAGTGGGCATTTGCTGCCAACATGATGTGAGCCACTAAATGGTAATGAATTGGTCCATATAAATACCACGATGGCCTAGCGGTATTATTGGTGGACTCTTAATCCAGACACCCAGATAATAATCTGGGGACCTGGGTTCAAATTCCACAACAGCAGATGATAGAATTTGAATCCAATAAAAGTCTGGAATTAAGAGTTGAATGATGACCATGAAGCCATTGCTGATTGTCAGGAAAAGGACTCATCTGGTTTACTAATGTCTTCTGGGAAGGAAACTGCCATCTTGAACCTGATCTGGTCTACAAATGATTTCATACCCACAGCCAATGTGTTTGACATTTAACTGCCCTCTGGGTAATTAAGGATGGGCAATAAATGCTGGCCCAGCCAGTGCTGCCCTCATCCTGTGATTAGATGAAAAAAAATGCATGGAGACTAGGTTCTTGGTGAGACATGTCTTGAAGTTTATGACCAACACTAATTATTTACATTTCTAGAATATCACAGACTTATTAGACTGTGACTTTTTTTTACTGTACAATACATACAAATAACTGTCTCACTGAAGGCACAACACTGAAATAATATATTGAACAAACTTGGGTTGTTGTTAAGCCTTTCATCTTTTAGAATGCGTTGTGGGTTTCGGTTCATTAATATGTAAATCTCAGAACTTCTTTTTAAGTCACCTTCCTGAAATAAGGTTTTATACCAAAAGGTGACATCTCAGCTCAGACCTGAGACATGGTATACTGGCGAGAGCAAGCAAACATTATAACGGACACCGCACAAAAATCACCAGACAGGGGTGCTCCCTCCCAGTTGGGGAACACTTCAGCGGTCAAGGACAAGTGGCCTTGGATCTTTGGGTGACCATCCTCCAAGGCAGACTTTGGAATGCGTAACAATGCAAAGTGGTCAAGCAGAGGCTGATAACCAAGTTCAGTACCCATGAGGATGGCCTCAACCGGGACCTTGGGTTCATGTCACACGACAGGTGATCCTCAATACACCATACACTGTCTCACACACGTACATACAAGCACACACACACACAGTCTTACATGCTCACACACTCACGCAGATCCACTCTCATACACATGCTCTCTCTCATACACACCCACATAAACCCCCACACTCACACTCACACCCACACACACCTTCTCACAGGCTTATACTCCATCTTTCTCACACACACACACACACACACACACACACACACACACACACACACACACACACAGCTTTCACAAATGTAAACACACTCTCTGTCACGTGCACTCATACTCACATGCACACACTCACTCTCTCTCTCTCTCATGCATATGCACACACATATAGACTATGGGGTGAAGTTGTATTTGCAGAATTATATTTGCAGATATGTTCTATTTTGCTCAATAAATGCACAATCTGCAGGCAGTCAATGCATGTAATATTTTGTAAATTTCACTTTGGAAATAAAGCCAGTCTAACTCAAGATTGGGACACAGACAGACTCTAACCTCACACCTTTAATGCATTGTCTGAGCTGAGATGTCACCTTTTGTTAGAAAACCTTAAATTATCTCCAGAAGGTGACTTAAAAGAAGTTCTGGGATTTACATATTAATGAACAAAAACCTATAACCGATTCTAAACAACCCATTCAAACTTAACAACAATCCAAGTTTGTTCAATATATCATTCAGTTACATCACACTGTCATCTTTTGCTACAATTTCTGCGTCTTATGATCTTACACTCCACAACCACCTGATGAAGGAGCAGCACTCTGAAAACTAGTGCTTCCAAATAACTAGATGTTGTGTGATTTTTAACTTTGTCATGTAAGGGTCTTGCCTGCTGGGGATTGTTCAAAATGTGTCATGTATTTATAGGCAGGCTCTAGAAAATTTAAACTTTAGTTTCTAGATGAGAGTTAATAGAGAGTTGGTGAAGTCTTAGATGGTATCGAAAGGTGCCTCAAGTCCTACTCAAGCCAGCAGCAGCAGCAAGTGAAAAATGAAACCTCAATGTGGATTGAAGAAAACAGGTTCAAAAGTAGGAATGCAACAGTTAGTTAGATCAGTGTCCACCATCCTAACAATCCAGGTGAAATTGTACATGAAACAGAGAAATGCAGAAACAGATAAACATCGAAACATACACATGTAGATCTCAAATGAGGACATGATCCTTAATGTCTCCACAGCCAAGTATCCCCACTGTACAATATCATATAATGAATATAGGTCATTGAGTGAAATATCAGAGGGTGGCTGGTGCCTGTGAAGTAACTCAGCCCCAGCCACACAGGTACATGCACTACCCACAGCTGATATCATTTTTTATATATTCATTTATGGGATGCAGGTGTTGCCCTTGAGAAGGTGACAGTGAGCTGCCTTCTTGAACTGCTGCAGTGCACCTGCTGTGGGTTTGCCCACAATGTCATCAGGAAAGAAATTCCAGGATTTTAACTCAGCAACAGTGAAGAAGCGGTGATATATTTACAAGTCAGGATGGTGAGTGGCTTGGAGGGGAATTTGAAGGTGATGTTGTTCCCATATATCTGCTGCCCTTGTCCTTCTACATGAACATGGTTTTGGGTTTGGAAAGTGCTGTCTGAGGAACTGCAACGATGCTCCTTTGACAGCAGAACCCCAAGCTACCATCAAGTACGTCGAGTACATGGGACGACCATCACTACCAACTCCGAGCCTCTCCGAGTTATTACAACAGCCCAATTTACACACACATTAACATTGTTCTCATCATCTCTTCATCAAAGTCTCAGAACCCCCAAAGTAACAGAACATTGAGAACTGGAAAGGTATGGAAAATGAAACCTGCTATCACGTTCTGAAGAGCAACTAGAAATCAGCATTGTCTTTGACAATGGAGTCCACATCTTTCAATTTTGTTTTAACATTGGTGAGTAAAACAACAATAGCTTAAAGTAACAAAACTTTAAAACATTTGGTTTGGTGTGCAACGTTTTATGTTTGATATTCCTTTCTGACTGCTGGCCTAATTGTCAATTTGCAAAAGTTGGAATAAAATTAACAGTCTCAGTAAGTACAAATTATTTATACTGGGAGTCCTGTAGCTTTCTTCATGAATTTTGAACCACTACTTTCAAAGGTGTTCTATTCTGCAATGATTACTTTTTAATCCAAGTGATACAGTGAGTCTTATTAATTGTTAAAAAGGTTCAATAATACAGAAAGGGAAAGGGAAACAATATGTGAGGCATGCAGTGTTGATGGATTGGGCCTTCATTATAAGAGGCAGCTGAACCCTGAAAAGTAAATATTAAAGTGAATTTTACTTTTCCTTAATGTACAAAAAGGTAAAAAAAAAATACCTTGGAGCAAATCCTAATGAAGCCACGAGAGTATTCATCAGGCAGACCATTACAGACTGCTTCTTTATCCTCTCGCTGTGCGTCAGTGTCCCTTGTTAATAATTCACGTCGGCCAGAATTTGCGACTTCTTCAAAAAATCGATTTATGGTTACACTACATAAACAATACAAAATCAGCAGCTAGGGAGTGAGTCAGACAGAAACTGAGGTTTTTCTCCATTACACTGTTCATTGGTTATCTCTGGGTAGGCACAGAGAAAGGGGACTGCAGTGATGGAGTTTAAATGAAATAAGTTCATGTGATAGTGCAGTAGTTATTTTCAAAAGGCTAGACCTGATGCATTGGCTGGTCATACCAGGTCAGGGAGCCTGATAGCACTTTCTGCTGGTGTCAGATAACGGGGTCTATTTCAGCATGACAATGACAATAGATGATGCGTGAATAATATTCACCCATTTATAAGTCTGGTTCAAACCATTGCCATGATTTGAACGTGCCTGGAGGTGCTCAAACAAACAGTTCTACTTTATCATCTGAGCGTTGATTAGAAGCTGTTTTCATCCCAATGCATCATCTACATGGCCACTTCTACTGAAGGCATTGAATGAAACACAATGGAATATTTCAATGCAGCTTGTTGAATGAGGAAGAATGTGGACTAGACCCTGAATGCAGGAGTGGGGATCCTGGAGAAGGAGGTTCAGGAAGATAAACATCCTGCATCTGATGAGAGCGTGCACACTTCAAAATTACCATGAAATATTCATACATCCATAGAAGAAGGAGAAGTAGATCAAGTGCAAAAGTTCAAATACTTAGGAAGCATAGCTGAAGATGTGGCAAAGCAATAGAACGAAGAAAGCAGCGGGGAAAGCTATAAGTTGAAGGAATAGCTCAAAAAAGGGAGTTTTGATTTGGAATAGTGGCTTGTACCTGGTCCTTATGGAAGGGATGACCCACTTTTAGATTAGATTACTTACAGTGTGGAAACAGGCCCTTTGGGTCTGTGGAGACAAGTCCACACCAACCCGCAACCCACTCATACCCCTAACCTAAGACTACGGGCAATTTTAGTATGGCCAATTCACCTGACCTGCACATCTTTGGACTGTGGGAGGAAACTGGAGCACCCCTGAGCAGACATGGGGAGAACAAACTCCACACAGTCAGTCGCCTGAGGCGGGAATTGAACCCGGGTCTCTGGCGCTGTGAGGCAGCAGTGCTAACCACTGTGCCACCGTGCCGCCCATTTCAAAGCTCTTGTTAAAGAGCTTTGAAATGTGCATTTGTAGGAGATTGAAAAGGATCAATTGAACAAATCAAATATGACAAAGTGCCACGGGAAATTTGTTGATATGGGGAAGCCAGACCAAGAGCATTCCAACCAGAACTCTATCAACAAACACATCGAGTTAGACCCCATCTACCACCCTCTGAGAAGAGGAACAGGAAGTGACTTCACCACAGGAAATAACATCACCAACCCACAGAAACCCAAACATACAAATAGAAAGCAGGAATTTTCAGCATTCTTTCGTCTGAGGTCCACTGAAGATGTTACCTAGTAAGGTAACGAAACATCTAGAAATGAACCTTTCAGCTCAGCGAGCAAGCCTACATCCAAAACCTCGAACCTGAGCTACAAATCTTCTCAAAACTCACTAAGGCAGACCAATTGGGTAGGGCACATTTTAAGAGAAAATGGATATGTAAGAGACAATCTGAAGTGGAGATTTGAGGGAAAACATGGAAGATGAAGGAGATAGTGTTAATGCTGGATAACTTGAAAATTGATGTTAAGTTAGTGGCAAATGAAAGGAAAGCTCAGACATGGAAATATCGCACTGAACCAAGGAGCTGCTTTCAAAGAGAGCACATGGAATGCTGAGGAGGCAGCATATCCTTCATCCATTAAATTTACAAATAGTCCATTGGCTCAAACAAGTGATGCTACTGTCAATGTTATTCAGGAGCCTAGTCCAACACTTCCTCACCTCACGTTAGCATCACAACGTCTTATTTATTTCATCCGTGTGTGATTATCTGGCCTCCGTTTAAATGCAATTCACCTCAACCTCTCACCACTACTGAGATCAACTTTCCAATCAATCCCGCATTAAGAGGTTTCTCCCAAATTCCTTGCAGGATTTACGACTATGTTGTATTGTAACGGCAGTTAACAAATTAATAATATAATGTAGCTCCAATATTTTATCATAAAATTTAGAATCTAGGCAAGTACAGTCTATAAAATATGTAAAAGAGTCATATAGTCAGATAATTTCCATAATTTCCCTCTAAAAGGATATGGTATCCAGTAATCACAGAACCAATCGATGAACATATGCCCAACTCATTATCCTGTCTCGAAGATATCTCAACCTTTCAAGATTCGTATCCAGTTAAGTTAGATTAGCAGGAAACTTGCCTTGAATAATGTTGTCAAGCATGGAATGAGACATAGCCTGGAGTGAGAGGAGCTGTTGGAAAGATTTCTGTCTCTTTCTACCTCTGCAATGCTACAGATAGAAAACCCACTGCCCTGTGGCTAATGAGACGTCACTCATACAAGGCGAAAGAAAAATGTAATTAGTGGGCTTTTGTTCTCCTTATGGAGGCAACCCATAGGCAGGGAGACTGACAGAGGAGTATAGAAATTAAGATATTTTTCTATGAGATTTCTGCAAAACTAGGTAGACATGAGTGGAAAATACTGTGTATTAGAAAATCTGGAATTACTAACAATTATCCCATTTTCGTTTTCTTATGTTCCTCACAATTGCACAGCTTGACTAGAGGGACTGATTTTCCTGCTTGTTGGTCATAAGACATGTTGTGGTGTTTTTGCTGGATCAATCAACTTGCAATACTTCTCAGCTGTTAAAAATGAATTTTAAAACATAAGGTTCCTGCTGAATGAACATTTTTGATTTGTTTTTCAGGTCAATGAACAACTGCAAAAGTTCAATCCAGCTGTGGAATATTTTATTAAATATAGCTCAAACATTTGAATTGAGGAAGTAAGTTGTTCTTTTCTTACTTGAATGACAACCTACTTTTGTTTGATGATTATTTGCCATTGAATTTGGAACATTGACGGAGTAAATTCTAACTTTCACATCTGCACTGGAATCTATCAATGAGTAAAATTTTATCAGAAAACACAAAGGTCAAAATTGGCAACATCCAAGCAGTCAGCAAAAGAGACCATTTGGCCCATCATGCCAATGTCTGCCAATGGAAGACCCAAACATTTAGTCCCGTTACCTCTTGATGACACTGCCATAAAAAAAATTAGGAGCTTGAGAAAGCCTTTCAGCCCCTGAAGTCCACTCCACCATTCAATAGGATCACGGTTATTCTGACATTCCACATATCCACTTTTCTGCCCTTTTTCCCATGACCTTTAGTTCCCCTATATTCAATTCCTCCTTGAAATTATCCATCACATCTGCTTCCACTATTCTTTTTGGGGTTCACATTCCAGACCATGATAGATCACAGAGGGAAAAAAAGCAATCTGCTCCTGATTACTAACCCTTCTGTTAACCTTGGAGTTCTGCTGGACATTCCCAGGGGCATTTGTAGCCAAAGGGTCAAGACAAGTTGAGAGGGTCTTACCCAGATGTAGGTTCATGCTCCTTGCCTTGAACTCTCTCAGGGTTGAGTGTGGCAGGTAGGGTGCAAGTAGAGGAGTCAAGCATCACTGAAGTGTATTGAGAGGAGGCTTTGGGGGGGGGCTTAATGTAGTTCCTTCTCTGGCTGGATGCCCATTGGCATTGTTCTGTCTCCTTGTGAGGAAGGAGCAGCTGAAGTGAAGTCAAGAGGTCTCGGCCCCTTGTCTCTTTGCCATAGAGTCATAGAGTTTTACAACACAGAAGCAGTCTCTTCAGTCCAGCTTGTCCATGCCGACCAGATATTATAAATTAATGTAATCCCATTTGCCAGCACTTGGCCCATATCCCTCTCAACTTGTCCTATTCATATACCAATCCAGATGCCTTTTAAATGTAACAATTGTAACAGCCTCTGCCATCTTCTCGGGTAGCTCTTTCCAAGCATGCACCACCCTCTATAGCAGAAAAGGTTACCTCTTAGGTCCTTTTTAAATCTTTCTTCTCTCACCTTAAACCTATGCCCTCTACTTTTAGACTCCTGTACCCTGGAGAGAAAACGCTTGGCTATTCACCCTATCCATGCCCCTCACAATCATGTAAACTTCTATAAGGTTGCCCCTCAACTTCCAACACTCCAAGGAAAATAGCTCCAACCAGCCTCTCCCTGTAGTTCAAACCTGGCAACATCCTTGTAAACCTTTTCTGAACCGTGAAGCCTGGAAGAATGGAGTGCAGGTCAGTGCACTTTACATTGAGCAGATCATGAGGATGCTGAACTTGGCTCTCCATGTCAGATGCCAACCTATCTACATCAGACACTTATATGCTGGAGGCAGCATGGTACAGATAGCTACAGTGAACTCTTCCAACGTTCAATTCAGTTTGTCCAGTGCTTCGACAAACCTGCCTGCTGCTCCTGGTCTACTTGAATGAAATTATTAATGGCTAACCCCATGGGGCCTGTTTCTGGCAGACCTTGAAGTGCCAGCGACTCAGGCATTTTCTCCTGTACCAGCTGTGGAGACATGGCAGTGATCTGTTCATCAAAACATGCTCCTGATTCTAATCAGTGTACACATCCTCTGGGTGAATGACGGATGAGATAGCCATGCTGATGCATCCTGGGAAGAATCTGTGGCTTCTTCCTCAGAGGTGATGATGTCTTGAGGGGCTTGTGTCTTCAGCTGTTGGTGTCTGCTGGAGAAGAAGAGAATGGGCTACAAAGTCGAGGTAGAGGTTTGGTCATGTTGAGCCTACCTTTACAGTGGAGGCAATTTGAAGGCAGCTCAGAAATGGACAATGATGCTTACTTCACTGCTGGGTCATGGTGGTTTTGCCATCACCAGATGAGCAGTCACGATCTCTCCTGCTAAGGCAAGGGTCTTCTCCTTGTAGGAGGTCAGGAGATGAATATATATTACCCACACTCCTATTTCTGCTGGAATGAGATAAAGGGAAGGATTGAGTGGGACAGAAGTGGCTGGCGCAGTGTTGCTAAAAATGGAACAAAGGTGTTGAGGTGCCCCGTGTGAGTGCATAGATGACACTCAGGACTAGCAGTCTAGGGATTAAAGTGGGTGAGAGTGAGTGATGGAAGACATTGCATGTTATAGTGGGAGTGTTAGATGTTGAGCCTTGGTGAGCAGTAAGTGCAACAGCAGATATTGAGTGAGGGTGAGGCAGCAGATTGAAGATGATGCACTTACTGTAAGGAGCGCAATTAGCTTCTTCCCGCAGTGACTGGGCATTCCTCCAGCGTGTGGGCCCTGCACTTACCCAGCTGCCAATTTCAGACCAACAGATCTCCTCCCATAATCTTCAGGAAATAAGGTGACCTTCCTCTCCATCACCCCTTTCCATTCCACCCCAAACAATTTAGTTTAGCAATTTATTTATTAAATACAGTAAAATGGATAGAAGTCAGCGTAATTAATCCAGCGCCATTCTAATTACATGAGTGATAAATAAGAAATAATGCAGAACAATGTTAAGACAAATTTCATTTTTTTGGTCCATCCAAGGCTCCTTGATTTCCTCAGTAGCTGCAGGACTCTTCCTTACTCTGCAGCCGCCAAAGATGTAACACCAAAGAGGAAGCACGCTGAAGCAACCCCCCACTGCTGCTGACTGGACCCAGAGCACCGCCTCTGCCAAAGCTGCCTCAGCGCTGCCCAATTGTCCAAACTCCCAACACAGCCTGGACTGTGTCCCAACTCTCGAGGACTGGAGTCCATTCTCAACTTCCAAGGATAAAGGGGCCATCCAAATGAACTCCCGAGGGATCATTCACTCTGCCGTGGTTTCGGATGTCGCCAAAACACCAGGAAAAGAAACTGATCCCCAATCCATCGACGCTGGAGCAGTTGTTCAAGCCGCGACCTTAATCGCCATGAGGAATAGACCAGATCCATCACTCAACAGCTCCCCACATCCTCTCCCCACCACCACAGCCGCAGGAAGAAGAAAAGATTAATTGGATTCAAAAGTTAATCGAAGAAAAATAAAATTTAGAAAAGGATGTGGTAAGTGATGCAAAAGGGAGCAGATGGGTCAGGAGCCGAAACACCTTCTATTTTCCTGCCACCGCCATCTTGAAAAAGAGGTATGAATTTTAAAAAGTGCCAACTTGCCTCTGTTGGCCACTCTCAGGACAATTCTTTCCACATCGCAACTGGTCCTGGTTTGTATGCATTGAGCTTGTTATGACGGACCCACGAGGTCCCGTCTTTGCGTGTTCTTTTGGAAGGAGAGACCCACACTGGCATCTTTAGTTTGGCGCAGACTGTCGTTTATTCACAGAATCTTAACTGGGAAACGATACAACGAATTATCAAGCATGCATTCGTTGGAGAAGGCATTCTGCACCCCCCCCGTTCAGACTTGGCACAGTTATACTTCGCGCTGCCTGGAGTCCCCGGTCAGATTTTCCTTGTCCGCTTTCCTCATTGGTCCGTTCATCTGCACGCGATGGGATCCGTCTTCCCATTGGCCGCATCGAGGTGCCTGTCCAGCTCCTGCTGTGCTTGACAATGGCACAGACGTCCTGGGGCCAGCGGTTCCGATCCCGTAATCAATAGTTCATTGTTTAGAGAATCAACTCTCATTACTATGTGTCTGACAGGCTAGTCGTTTTCCGTGATTTAATCAATAGTTTCAGCAAGTAAATTAACAGGTACTTTTATCAACTATGAGTTCCGATAGAGCAATTCACACTGTCTGACAGTTACAGGTTCCTTTATCAATCATGAGTTTCGATGGAACAATTGACACTGGCTGGCAGTTACAGGCTCCATGATTTAATTAACAAAATGTATATCAATTGCGAGCTCCAGACAGGTAGTCATGCAGTTGCCAGCTTCAGCCCGCATGGCTGTTATTAACCGTTTCAGGGCTGGAACTAGAAGTGTCTGTTGCAGTAATAGTATTACCCTCCCTAGCCCTACATTAAACACCCTAGTAGTGTAATCACCCCAACAAGCTGGTCACATCTGCTGTTTAAATTTGGCCCCAGTGGCAGGAATCTGAACAATTCTGGCATTAGCAAGTAAGGTTATAAATCATGACGCTAAGACATTGGAGTAGAAGTAGACCATTCAGCCCATCAAAGTTAGATCCAAAAAAAACAGCAGATGCTGGAATCCAAAGTAGACAAATAAGAGGCTGGAAGAACACAACAAGCCAGGCAGCTTCAGGAGGTGGAAAAGTCAATGTTTCAGAGTCCTGAAAAAAGGTTATACCTGAAATGTTGACTTCTTCTCCTCCATTCAGCCCATCAAGTCTGCTCTACCATTCAATGAGATCTTGGCTGATCCTCAACTCTACTTTCCTGCCCTTTCCCCATAATCCTTGAATTCTTTACTAATTAAAATCTACCTATCTCAACCTTGAATATACATAATGGCCCACCCTCAACAGCCTGCTTTGACAAAGAGTTCCACAGATTCACTATTCTCCAAGAGAAGAAATTCCTCCTCATAAATAAAGTGCCACTAACTCTGAGATGATGCCCCACAAGGGAAAGCAATCTTTCTGCATCTACCTGTCAATATTTGTAGTAGTTCTACCGTTGATAAATCTCAGATAGCACAAGGGTAGTGTCATAGAGGTATGGTGCATCGAGTCATAGAGTCATACAGCATGGAAACAGACCCTTTGGTCCAACTAGTCCACATTGACCATGTTCCCATATTAAACTAGTCCCACCTTCCTGAATTTGGCCCATATCCCTCCATCAGGATTCCTGATGAAGAGCTTTTGCCCGAAATGTTGATTTTCCTACTCCTTGGATGCTGCCTGACCTGCTGTGCTTTTCCAGCACCACTCTAATTTTGACTCCAATCTCCAGCATCTGCAGTACCCACTTCCACCATATCCCTCAAAACCATTCCTATTCATGAACTTATCCAAATATATCCACCATTTTCTTTGGGAATTCATTTCACACATGAACCACTCTGTGTGTAAAAACATTGCCCCTCATATCCTTTTTAAATCTTTCTCTTCTAGCCTTAAAAATATGCCCCCTCTTTTTGAACTCCTCCACCCTTGGGAAAAGACCCTTGTCATTCACCTTATCCATGTCCCTCATGATCTTATAAACCTCAATAAGGTCACCCCTTAACCTACTGTGCTCCAGTGAAAAACATCCCAGCCTACCTTTATAACTTAAATCCTCCATTCCAGGCAACACCCTGGTAAATCTTTTCTGAACCTGCTCCAGTTTAATAACATCTGTTGTATAACAGGGCGACCAGAACTGGACACAGTACTCCAGAAGAGGCCTCACCAAAGTCTTATACAACCTTAACATCATGCCCCACCTCCTATACTCAAAGGATTGAACAATGAAGGCAAATGTGCTAAATGCTTTCTTCACCACCCTGTCTCCATATGATGAAACATTCAAACAATATGTTTAGCCTAAACATGGGAGAAAAGCATCAGAGCCTTGATTTTATGTTGCATGTACAGGTAATTTTTTTTAAGGACCCTTTGATAATCTTTTGTTTGGCTGTGTATGAGAAAGACGTGTGCACAGCCAGATTCAGATCTTCGGTTGTTGTGTGACACTGTATCCTAACAGGTAAAAGTATCTCATTGAATCACCACCTCTCCAGTATCTGTACGATCACTGGTAAGACCACATCTGGAGTACTGTATAGAGCTTTGGTCTCTCAATTTAAAAAAAAGATATAATTGTTGTAGAAATAATTCAGAGAAGATTCACTCGAACCATTCCGAAGATGAATGGCTTATTTGACAAAGAAACATTGAACAGATTGAAGCCATACTTGGTGGAGCTCAAAAGAATGAGAAGCAACCTTACTGAAACATATAACATCTTGACGAAAAGGTGTACGCATAAATTATACTTCCTTTTGTGGGGGAGTTATAACTATGGGGCATAGTTCAAGAACAAGCAAGATCTTTTTTAAGATAAAGGTGAGAACGTCTTCTCAGAGAGGATCTTCAGAGTGTGGAATTATCTTCTCCAGATGTTGGTAGTGTTTGGGTCTTCAAATTGATTGAAGGTTGATTTCGATACATTCTGATAGACATGGGAGTTGAGGGCTATGGGCTTGGGGCGGAGGGGTGAGGAAGGCACATAGGGAAAAGAGGAGCTGGGATCAGAACCAGAACAACCATGAGCTTACTGAATGGTAGTGTGGGATTGAAGGACCTCCTCTTCCTTTTGTCCTAATCAATCAAGTGTTTTGCTTGGCAAAATCAACCTTCTGCAGAAGAGATTATTAAAACCTGTGTTTTGCCTTTAAATGGCAAGCTGGGACCAATCGTTGGGAGTGGTGGACATCCTGTGTTATATTAGGTGATGAGATACAGCCAGGATTATTAACATGAATTATTGTAAACTCCTGACGTTTGCCTGATTGCCTTTGGGAATTTGTGAAAAATTTGGTATTAATTTTGTTTTTCCCTCTCTGGCTTTTTGTCTTTTCAGAGGGGAGGTCCATCAATATTGGGGAGGAGCATTAATGATAGTCAGGCTCTTTGGCCTCGATGGAGTTTCCTGTCCTTCCTTCTCTTCAGCTCAAAATTCTGTACTTTAGCGTTTATTAAACAGTGGCTGGTCAACTACAGACTTACAAAAAGGCAGAATAATTCTAATAGTTACAAAGGTTTCAGGGAAACAAATACAGGCCTTGATTTTCCAATGTCCAGACAATCATTTCTGCAATGTGGATGAGAGATGTGCATGTGGACCCTGAGGAATCTCCGTAATGGTATTATCTGAGGGAATTATCCCAGAAACTACCTACTTAACTTCAATGAAATCATCCAATTCTCCAGTTAAAATGGAGACTTTCAGATAATTCCAACAGCAGAGGAGTTGCTGAAGGAAGTCTCCATTTTAACTGGAGGATTGGATGGTTTCATTAAAGTTAAGTAAGTAGTTACTCAGGAAAAGTTAGACTGTTATAAACCTAGTCTAATTACTGGGAAAATTTTAAACTGAATTCCAAATTACTTCACAGCCCTTCAACTACATTTCCTTCAGACTCATTTCTACCATCTGCCCCTCCTCCAGATCTTGATCCAAAACCTTCTTCTAACTCCAAGACTCAAAGCCATAGCCCCCTTCACTGGATCTGACTCTACCCCTCTTCCCTGAAGACTTGACACCCCCCCCCCACTCTAGATTCAAAGTCCCTACCCTCTGCCCAGAACACAACATCCCCTTCATCTCCCCAGGACTCAAAACCCTCCTCTCCCCCTCAACCCAGGATCGAACAATCCCCACCCTCTCCCACCAACCCCCCCACTGCCACGGACCACTGGACCCAACACAGATCCTAACTCACCCAGAACCTAAACCCCGTTTCCCCTGAGACCTGACACACGCCTCCACTCCAATCCCACCCCCACCCCACCTGAAACATGACAATCTGTGCCCCTCAGACCGGACAACCTCCCACTGCCCTTGTCCCACAGCGTCCAATAGTCACCATCCCCCAAAACATCCTCACAGCCTACCTTCTCTGATCTATGAGAAAGACCCTATCATTTACCTAACGTTGACCTTGCCACTTTCCACTCCTGGCACCATATCCACCTGGCAAGCTATTTTCATGGCCTCTGGCACCCCAGCCTAGTTGCCTACTCTCCTAACCCCCTAACCTCTTATATGCTTTCCCGTTGTTGTGGTTCTGTTCGCCGAGCTGGGAATTTGTGTTGCAGACGTTTCGTCCCCTGTCTAGGTGACACCCTCAGTGCTTGGGAGCCTCCTGTGAAGCGCTTCTGTGATCTTTCCTCCGGCATTTGTAGTGGTTTGAATCTGCCGCTTCCGGTTGTCAGTTCCAGCTGTCCGCTGCAGTGGTCGGTATATTGAGTCCAGGTTGATGTGTTTGTTGATAGAATCTGTGGATGAGTGCCATGTCTCTAGGAATTCCCTTGCTGTTCTCTGTTTGGCTTGTCCTATAATAGTAGTGTTGTCCCAGTCGAATTCATGTTGCTTGACATCTGCGTGTGTCCACAGATTCAATCAATAAACACCTCGACCTGGGCCCAATATACCGACCACTGCAACGGACAGCTGGAACTGACAACCGGAAGTGACAAATTCAAACCACTATAAATGCCGGAGGAAACATCACAGAAGCGTTTCACAAGAGGCTCCCAGCACTGAGGATGTCACCTAGACAGGGTCAAAACGTCTGCAACACAAATTCCCAGCTCGGCGAACAGAACCACAACAACGAGCATCCGAGCTACAAATCTTCTCACAAACTTTAAATATGCTTTCCCTTTCACAGGAGGTGGCTATGATTCTGGGCATTTAATTCACAGAATATGGCAACTGACTGCTGTGAAAAGGAGGATGTGATTTGTCTTCCTCCTGAGTATCTTGCACCATGAGCGATTTGTCAGAATTAAATCATTCTCTGCATTTCTGAAGGAGACATAATCTGAAATCTTTTTAACGTAGCAGTGAAGGAATGGAAGATGATTGTCAGTGGTCAAATATCCAGCATATATTGATTGCATTGACACTTTTGATAATATAAAATCTCGTCAAATATTAAACTCATCAAAATAATGAAATAATTAAGGAATTTGCACAGGGCAGGTCCCAAAAACAACACTGAACTAAATTAGCAAATTATCTGTTTTATGCGTCAGTTGAACATTGAATATTGGCCAGAGATCTTCTATATCTACCTGAGAGACCAGGTAGAGGCACAACTTATGGGATGTCCTGATGAATTCACTTAGTAATGCACTGTGTAAATCTCAAACGAAATTGTGTCCTCATCTCTGCAGAGGGTGACTTGAACTCACAAGTTTCTGACCCAGAGTGATGTTCCTACTGGACAAATTGGATCCCAGACTGAAATCTTGTTAATAGATTGTATTTTGTTCCTGTTTTTATTTAAGAGGTGGTCTTTCACTGAAACAGAAGCACATAATGCTGCAGATTTGGCTTTAACAATGAAATAGAAGTTTATTATACAAAAGAAAAAGAGATAAAATAAAATAAACCAAACTATTTATACATAACACAATTTGAAAGATTTTTGACGATAAAAATACAATTGTATCTGTTTCAACACCATCACTTTAGAAGTGCTACTAGAGAGAATTCTTTTCTGTCTCACATCTATAGGTTTAACTTATCTGCTTCTCTAAGTTCCTGTTCTTGAGTGTTTGATTGCGTTTTTCTTGATTAGTTACCCAACTGAGTTCAAACTTTCTTAGCTTCAAATAGCCCCTTCATGGTTCTACCCAAAAACCTTTGGTCTTGAACATTCAACCTAAACACCTACATCAGATAACCTATTTCCTAACTGTTCTAAATAAATTTCTTTCTCCAGGAGAAAGTGTTTCTTAATCCTAACTACAACCAGGACTTGTCTAAACAGCAACAAAAATCTTTTTAAGTTATAAGATTTCCCCCTGAGCAAACAAATATCCTCAATCTTCAAACAATGTACCTAAAGCACTAAAATTGTTGAACTTCCTATTGAGTCCAGAAGGCTGTTGAGTCTTTTACTCTTTCTCCAGTATATAAATGATATATTGGTGCTGCTTCCCCCTCTCATCCAAAATTGGAAAGGTTTATCAATTTTGCTTCCAATTTCCACCTTGCTCACACCATCACCTGGTCCAATTCTGACTCCTCATTTTCCTTCCTACCCCAACCCCCGGGCACCAGGCTTTGTTATCACATGGTCTGCTATTATACACAACCCATTGTTAGCCACTAATAGTCCCCATTAGTAACTATTCATTCTGCTGACTGACCATTATCTATTCCTTTGTCTGTCCAACTATTCTTCTCTCTCTTTAGGCTCTATCCCCACCCATCATTTACTCCTTATCCCCTCCCTCCATCCTATCTTCTGCTAAATACCAACCTTACATTGAGGTGGATGGTGCAAGTTACTCTCATGCTACTCTGAAGGCCAGTAACAGGGAAGGGCTCCATAGCTCGGTGAAGTGTTGGTCCAGTGAATTCCAAGCATCTGGCAAATCAGTCACGTAGTGACAGCACGCACAGACAGAAAAATTGCTTTTCAAAGCAGTCCCTCACCTGGGCATGTCTCTCACTCCTCTGTGTAAATGGTCAAAGTCATTGCAGCTTAACTGAGGAAGGGTCACTGGATCTAGAACACTACCCTTGCTTTCTCTCCACAGATTCTGCCAGACCTACTGAGCTTTTCCAGCAATTTTGGTTCTTGTTTCTGATTTACAGCATCTGTAGTTCTTTCATTTTTTTTATCCAAGATTATACATATCATTTTTGCACATAAGTTAATAAGCAAATTGTAAGTGATTGCATATTAGAATTTGTTTTTTGTTAAAGAATTTTTTGTGTACAGATCATATTATTTCTTCCATGATGTCTTTGCTTCACCCCAAAAGCCATGTCTTAGCAAAATACATTGCACTATACATAAACATAATTGTCCTGCTTAATAAAATGTATTGAATCTTACAGTATAGCATCATGGTGGCAATACTACCCTTGGATACCACAAATATAATCACATCAGTAACTGGACCACTCAGATGAATTAATTAAGGAAAAAGAAAACTTTTTATACAATGTAAGTATTGATGCATCTCAGTACCGATAGGCCAGTCTGGTATATTTTTACAGCTCATGTATCTGACCAGAAATAACACATGTGGCTCGTGTGTATGTTATTTGTACACTCATCATCTGACACCAGTAACCATGGAACACACTATGCATAGCTTCAGTGAATGGCTTGACCTTGACTCCCCATGAGGAATAAAGCTGTAAAAAGGTTTTCATGTTTGTGATAGGCTTGCAGATATACATATGGAAAAATCCCGCAAAGCAATGTTCCCAATTAACATTTTACCATAAATGCAGACCACCTGTATAAACTATACATACATTCCTCAACTGACAGTCCTTCCAGTTAATGAACATCAATTTCTCAGTCGCTGGGGAAAGTAGTGTTCTGCCCCTGAGTTAAGAACATTCAGATAAAAACACTGGGCAGAATTTGTTCTGTAGTACAGCTACTAAACCAGAAATCCTCTTACAAACGAAAGTTACAAAAGCTGTTGAGCAACCACATCTTATTTCACATAAATTTTGCACAATTCTGCATGTTAATATTTAAAACCTTTTAATTGTTCATCAGTTAACACAATTTCACTCTATTCATTGCCCAAGTTTCAAGTTGAATATCCTGCAGTCTATGTCAATGGTTTGCTTCACAATTGTCAGACTGGGTTGGATTGGTTGAACACTCAATCTGCACTGGATACAGAGTTGTTCAATCATTTGCAGTTTACATAAGAACATAAGTACGTAGAAAACAGGAGTCGGAGTAGGCCATCTGGCCCCTTCAGTCTGCTCCACCTTTCAATAAGAACATGGCTGATCTTTTTGTGGACTCAGTTCCATTTACCCATCCGCTCGCCATGTTTTTACTGTTCAAAACTCCAAGTGGCTTTGCCTTAAGCACATTCAATGAGGTAGCCTCAATTGCATCACTGGGCAGGGAATTCCAGAGATCCACAGCCCTTTGGGTGAAGAAGTTCCTTCTCAGCCCAGTCCTGAGTCTTACTTTAAGGCTATGCCCCCTAGATCTAGTTTCACACGCCAGTCTAAACAGCCTCCCTGCTTCGGTCTTATCTATTCCCTTCATAAATTTAAATGTTTGTCAGGTTGAAGTCTGTGAACATGATTACTGCAGAATATACGTTTAAATAGTATAACTTGGACACATCAGCAAGGTTTAAGAGGGATATTGCAAGAATCTACTTTGAGACATCTCAGCCTCACTGACTGACCAGAGTTAGGAAAATTCAAATTGACTTAGGATCTGAACAAACGTCCAGATCTCTTGGCAGAAAATAATATTGCATATTGTGCACTGCATTTAGATATGAAAGCTGTTGTGACACAACACAAGGATAACATTTTATTAAGTCAGCAAACTTAGTGCATTCGACTGTTCTACCAACATTTCCAGCAGGCCAAAAATAAAATAATATATGCTTAACAAGCTCATTCATAGTGTGATATGAACTAATAGGTTAAAAAGATACATCTAAAACTCTCTACATAGAGATGTACAGCACAGAAACAGACCCTTCGGTCCAACCCTTCCCTGCTGAACAGATATCTCAACCCAAACTAGTACCACCTGCCAGCACTTGGCCCATATCCTTTTAAACCCTTCCAATTCATATTCCCATCCAAATGTTACAATTGTACCAGCCTCCACCACTTCCTCTGGCAGCACATTCCATACACGTACTACCCTCTGCATGAAAAAGGTACCTCTTTCTGTGAAAAAGTTACCCGTTTCAATACAATTTGTACATCAGAGCTTGGATAGTTTGCATTAAATGAGGTTTAGATCTTCGGACAGAACAAACCCATGAATACTGAAAAGCAGTCAGAAATGTACAGTATGACACACAGTTAGGGTTGGTAGACCTTCCAGCCTAGAAGTAGAGGCACCACTACTGTGTTGCAAGAGCTGTGGAGTATGGTGAGACCAAAAATCTCTCTCTTGATAGTGGTTTATCTGGATAACTGGCAATCAATTGTCAATGCACACTCAATGGGATCTAGGGGTTTGTAATCCCAGAGATTTGTAATCATGCTTGCCGTCTAAAGGTGTGGAAAATACAAAAGAGCAACGGCAGATAAGAAGGAGACCATGCAATCTCTCAAGTCAATTACCTTGTAGCCACTCTGCACTTGTTTTTAATTCCATTTATTTATGGGATGAGGGCATTGCTGGCTAGGTCAGTATTTATTGCCCATCGCTAACTTCTGTTAAGAGTCAAGTCTTCATTGCTGCAGGTCGGGAGTCACCTGTAGGCCAAACCAGGTAAGAATGGCTGTTTCCATCCCTGAAGGAGATTAGGGGAACCAGATGGGTTTTGCCTGATAATCGAAAATGGTCATCATGAGACTAGTAATTCCAGATTTTTTTTAAAAATCTGCCATGGTAGGATTCGAACCTGGGTCACCAGAACGTGACTGGATCTCTGGATTGATCATTCAGCAATCCAGGGAGGATTGTATAACAGTCAAAATTGCTGTGAAATAGACGAGGAGGAGTGTGCAGCAAGTTAATATTCCAGTCAAGTGGACAGGAGGAGCTCCGTATCAACCAGTATGTGAGTAGAGCAGTGAAGTTGGTAAAAAGCATTGCAAATGGAGAGTGGTGAATACGATGAGATAGTGCTGCTGTGGGGGGGAGGGAGGAGATAGAGCTGGGGGGTGAGGGGGGGAGATAGAGCTGTGAGGGGGGGAGGGAGGAGAGAGTGCTGTGGGAGTGAGGGAGGGAGAGAGTGCTGTTGGGGAGGTGGGAGAGAGTGCTTTGGGGAGGGGGGAGAGAGTGCTGTGGGGAGAGAGAGGAGAGATTGCTGTGGGGGGGAGGGGGAGAGAATGCTGTGGGGGGAGAGGGAGAGAGTGCTGCGGGGGGGAGGGGAAGAGAGTGCTGTGGGGGGGGAGAGAGTGCTGCGGGGGGGAGGGGAAGAGAGTGCTGTGGGGGGGGGAGAGAGTGCTGTGGGGAAGAGGGAGAGAGAGTGCTGGTAGGGTGCATCTTTAAATAGCTCTACATTAAAAAGCATCCAGAGAATGGTTAGGTGAATGCTTCTACGTTTTGTACTGATTAAACTCCTGCAGTCCATTAGCTTTGTAAAGTAAGGGAGGGATTTTGGACTGGTAGTGGGAATGTCTGGAGTGGGACAAGGTCACTAGCATATTTATTATTCTTTAAAGGGTGTAAATAAAAAGCTTAGCCAAAGGAAAAACCTGGACAGCAGACCTCGTAAGTATGATGTATTCCTCCTGCTCTATGTAGGAAGTCATGGACACTTCCAGTGTCTCCAGTGACCGTGTGTGCAGGAGATGTGTCCAGCTGCAGTTATTGACTATATCTCAGAGCTGGAGTTGCAGGTTGGCTCACTGTGTACACAGGATGGGATTGCACCTGGTCAAGGCTGAATCAATGTCCTTGGGAAACTGTTTGCTAATGTTACTGGGCAAGGTTTAAACTAGAATGGCAGGGATTCACTATTTTTTTAAAAAGAAGTGATCAAGTTGATTTAAAAATCTCAGCCAATTTATATACTTCTTAAGATAAACATTTATATACAGAACAAACAGAAAAAGTTTTATAACTGCTCACAGTTGTCAGTCAAACTGGAAAGTACAGGCCTCACACTGCAATAATGCCAGGTTATGGAATCAGTCACAAATACTAATCAATTGTGGTCTCCCTGCTGTAGGAAGATGTTGTGAAACTTGAAAGGATTCAGTAAAGATTTACTAGGATGTTACCAGTGTTGGAAGGTTTGAGCTATAGGGAGAGGCTGAACAGGCTGGGGCTGTTTTCCCTGGAGCATCGGAGGCTGAGGGGTTTATAAAATCATGAGGATCATTCAAAGTTTGTGAGAAGATTTGTAGCTCGGGTGCTCGTTGTTGTGGTTCCCAGCTCGGTGAACAGAACCACAACAACATGAAGACCATTGATAGGGTGAATAGTCAAGGTCTTTTCCATAGAGTAGTGAGTCCAAAACTAGAGGGCATCGGTTTAAGGTGAGAGGGGAGAGATACAAAAGGGGCCAAAGGAGCAAATCTTTCACGTAGAGAGGGAATGGAATGAGCTGCCAGAGGAAGTGGTGGAGGCAGGTACAATTACAACATTTAAAAGGCATCTGGGTGTGTATATGAATAGGAAGGGTTTGAAGGGCATTGCTGTATGCTCGCTAATGGGACTAATTTAGGATATCTGATTGGCATGGATGAATTGGACCGAAGGGTCTGATTCTGTGCTGTACATCTTTATGACTCTATGACTCGAATTATTTGAGGTTTTGGTGGGACATTTTGTTGACAGCTGGGATGATGTCCCAGAACACCGGACTAGAGCTTTTAAACAGCCACCAGCAGATACTGTGGCAGTCTCCATATCCTTTCACAGGGCATTGGGCCACACTCCCATTAAAATCCACTCCATGACGACACACTGCTGAATCAAAGATCTGAAAATGTGTTGCTGGTTAAAGCGCAGCAGGTCAGGCAGCATCCAAGGAACAGAAAATTCGACGTTTCACCTGAAACATCGAATTTCCTGTTCCTTGGATGCTGCCTGACCTGCTGCGCTTTAACCAGCAGCACATTTTCAGCTCTGATCTCCAGCATCTGCAGACCTCACTTTTTACTTGAATCAAAGATCTGACGGGGCCACTTTCTCCTGAGTCTGAACTGGAAACTTTCAGCCTAAAGTAACAAAAGCAAGCTTCAGATGGAGTATTACAGACACTGAAACAAAGGGTCAATGTTTTATACATTGCACAGCTGTATTGGTAGTGATTTGTCTCTCGACAGCGACTACCTGTTCTACCCGAGAACATTGTGATTAATTCCTAACAAAAATCTTACTTATTCTTAGCTCCTCTGTTCATGAGCCACAGACCCATCTCCTGCTTTCCTTTCCTGTCCAGTGTACTTGAACACATTGTGATTTCCACAATTACCGGAAAACATTTAACTGAGTTGCCTCACTTAGATTTCCATTCCTCCCACAGAAATAATTCAGGAGCAAGTAAAAATCACGAGTGATGTTCTCTGTCATTGTCAACTGCCAGACACTTAATAAAAAGGGAGAGGGTGTTCACGAGATGCAGTGGATATCAGTCCTGCCTTTGAGCTTGAGTCAAAAAGAAATGGCAGATGCTGGAATCCAAAGTAGACAGGCAGGAGGCTGGAAGAACACAGCAAACCAGGCAGCATCAGGAGGTCAACATTTCGGATGTAACCCTTCTTCAGGATTGAGCTAGCAGCTTCAAGTTCAAGTCCCATTCCAGGACCTGATAAAAACTGAAGGTGCATTCGGGATGTGGCCAAACAGGGTATCAATCTGCAAATCCTCCAATATGCCTGTGACAGGCAGTAAGCCCCGAGTCTCCTGGTCAGCCAGAGCCTTTGGGTAGCTGCAGCACAACAGAGCACATTAAAAGACTCCACTTGTATGTTATTGCCTTGCCAGCAGGGTCCTTGACCAGGCCAATATGCCCAGCATCGAGGCACTGACCATCCTCAATTAGCTGCAATTGACTGAGCACATCGTCCGCATGACTGACACAAGACTCCCCAAGAAGTATTCCCAGCTCCAAAACAGCAGATGGACAGAGACCCTCAGGGCCTCACTGGTGAAGAGCAACATTCCCACAGACACCTGGGAATCACCAGCCCAAGTCTGTCCAAAGTGGAGAAGGAGTATCCGGGAAGGTATCAAGGACCTTAAGACTTGCCATTGGGAAAAAGTGAAAGCTGGCGGAAAGTAGCATGCTGCCACACCAACGCCCCACCCACCCCCTTCCCATGACCACCACCTGCTCCAAGTGTACCAGAGCCAGTGGAAGCCGCATTGATCTGTACAGCCACCTACCAACTCGCCCTGAGAGTGGGAGAGAGTCATCCTCATCTGTGAGTGACCGCCAATGAATGATTGCCATGGGATGTGCACCATAGCTTCCAGCTTTCAGGGATTGGCAGAGACAGAGTACAGAAAGGGACAGGGAAGCTACTGAACATCAGAATCTTTGAATAATTGAGAGAAATTGGATATCCAAGTAGTTGCACAGAGTAAGGACTTTCCTGATCTCTTTGCCAAAAAGTGTGGCGCTGGAAAAGCACAGCCAGTCAGGCAACATCCGAGGAGCAGGAAAGTTGACATTTCAAGCATAAGCTCTTCATCAGGAATGCTGCTCCTGTTCCTCAGATGCTGCCTGACCAGCTGTGCTTTTCCAGCACCACATTTTTTGACTCTGATCTCGAGCATCTGCAGTCCTCATTTCTCCCAGTTGATCTCTTTGTCAGCCACATGATGCTGTAAACATATGGGAAGCAGTGGAAAGTGGCTCCTGTTTAATTCTGTGTAATTTGGCTTTTGAAAGTCAAATGTTTTATGTTATTAATTAATAAAATAAAGTTTGACACTTGTGATATGTAACAGGTTTGTGAATTTTCTAAACTTTTGGAATTAATAACTTTGCACAAGATCTGATATAAAAATACTTGTAATATTTTGGGATCGAGTTGTTAATTCAGCATGTTAAGTCATTGGTCATTGGGGAAACTGATGTAACCGCTATCGTTATTATTCATCTCTTTCCAAAATGTATTTCTCTGGGATATTTCTACAACCAACGCAAAATAGCTCCCTATGCTATATGTTTAACAGTGTTCTCTGAATTCCGTCTAAAAGTTAATCAATTGTCGTGTAAGATTTTTAACTGGATGCATGCCTGCTGCATGAGCAATGATACTAATGAATAACACACTCTATAATAAATAGGTCTTGCTTCCTTATGCCAAAATGCAGGCACAGTCAACACAAAATAATTTCTGTTCGAACACTTTTCACACTGTCCCAACTCTGCTTGTTCCAAAATTGTGGATTTGTTGAACATTTTGTGAGTCCAACAATGAGGGAGGCACAGTGGCTCAGTGCTCAGGGCCAGTGATCTGGATTTGAGTCCACCCTCAGGCAACTGTCCAAGGAGTCTGCACATTCTCCATGTGTCTGTGTGGGTTTCCTCCGGGTACTCTGATTTCCTCTCAGGGTCCAAACATGTGCAGGCTAAGTGGATTAGCCATGGGGAATACAGATAGGATGGGGTGGTGGGTCTGGGAGCAATGCTGTTCAGAGGGTTGGTGTGGACTCAATGGCCTGCTTCCACACTATACGGATTCTATAATGATTCTACAATATTTTAATGGATTGACTTTGCTATATTTCGCTCAGGATTGAGTTTGGCCATTGAGCTAATATGCAATTTCTCACAGACCTTCTACAGGTTTGTCAATAAGAGATCTCTACTCTGCTGGTGTCTGTTGGAATGTAACATCTCCACAAGCATCTGTGATATCCTTGAGCAGCGGGGAGGCATCTCAGCTGATCAGGTTGCAGAATCTTTATTGAGGCACACAATCTGCAAAGGACAAAGTAAAACCAACAAGTGTAAAATATTGTACAGAAAGCAAAATAAACGTTGGGATATGCACATTGTGTTCAGGTAAAATATGGATGATTAAAAACTACATTAAGACTAAATCTACAACTTTGTTTTTCCCTGTGTAAAATTGATTGTTCAGAGTTAGGGAGGTTTGCTGTGTAGGTGCTGATGATGCTTGAGTCATAAAGCACAGAAACAAACCATTCAGTCCAACCAGTTCATGCCAATCATAATCCCAAATTAAACTAGTGCCACCTGTCCTGCCCCTTATCCCTCCAAACTTTCTTATTCATTTACTTATCTAAGTGTCTTTTAATTGAGGTTATTTCCCTTTTTACTCAGGAATAATAGAGTGATAGCTTGACAATTGTATATCTGTCATAAATGAAGAATCATGTACTCATTATGTGGAGGTGCCAGTGTTGGACTGAAATCGACTTATTTAGAAGTCTGATGACACCAAATTATAGTCCAACAGGTTTATTCGAAATCACAAGCCTGTGGAGCGCTGCTCCTTCTTCGGGTGAAGTGACAGAGCCCCGTGGAGATGCTGCTTTCAAACGATACTAGGGAGGTTGCGACCTCTGCTAATGGCTCAGCAAAATGCTTGTGGGAAACTATACATGAGGTAAATCCGGAAAGAATTCCTTTGCTCTTCACAGGAAATCTGAATTATTAAACGGTACGCAATCAAACTATTGTAGTCACAGAAAATTAATCAAATCCGTAACTTTGGAAACCAACAGAGTTGAAACATTATAGAATGTCCTGGCAGAAATTTTGACTTAACAATGTCCGCACACTGACATAAAGCAATAGTCCCTGCAAATTATAGGAAAAATTATTCATCTGGATCAGTGATGATATTCCAATTAGAAGTATCCAACAGGTTTATATAAAAAAAAGGCCAAAAACATTATCAGGAATCTAAAAGCAGTTTGAACTCTTGAAAAAACTCTTCTTTCTCCCTGACTATTTGAAGCTCAATCTGTTACATATTTCTACGAGTTGGCTTGCTAGCAAGGGTCACTCATGGATATACCATGTGGAGGGTAGATACCTTTTTGTTGTTTTTGTGTCTAAACAGGCATATCTTTGATAATGTATTTTATGAGAGCAGTGAGCAATATTTACTTTGTAAATTATTTTTGAAAAAGATGTCTTCACCATTTTCAACCAGCCTGGGCTTTGCTAGTTTTATCTAGAGTCCTTTTGATCTGAATTGAAATACATGTCAATATAATACTGTTTTGAATTTAGTTCCTTATGCACTGAAAGGAGAAAACAAACAAAAAAAAATCAATCCCACGTACTGATACTTTTTTTTGCAAGTGGAATATAATCAGAGCAGTGCTTGACTAGCTGGTTTGGATGGAAGCCACATTATATTGATGCCCATTTCTGTTGTTGGATCCAAGTTGGTGAAAGTGTCAGCAAACCCACAATTGAAGAGATGATGAAGAATTAGTATTTTCATAGCAATATCATGGTATCACCGTACATAAGGATGGATTGACTTCATTTCCACTCCCACTGATTGAATTTGGAGGACTTGTTACTTTCAGTTAAGATTTTTGGCTTAGTGTAATAATTCCTGTTTTAACATAAGCTTCTCAATGATTCAGGGTGAAGATGTGATTGACAAAGCTTTGTTCCCAGACTATAAAAAAGAAGTAATGTTCTGTGTACCTGGGTTTGACTCCCATTGTTCTGAGGATAGATGGCCATATTATCAGTGAGATTAGTAATGCCATCTCTTCTAGTTTATTGCATTCTTCCCAGCTTCATTTCACCCTGTCCACCATAGCAGCAGATGGAACATTCTGGAAAGCTGCACCATATTCTTCAATCGACCAACAACTGGGATTTGGTCAATAAGCAACTGGGATTGTACCAAGCTGCACTGAAGTCAACCCAACCATTGATCCAACATACAGTGGATAATGAGATAGACATGCAATACAATCAATTATTAAGCCATTGAATGACAAATAACCAAAATCAATGCCATAACTAAGCGAACACAACAGCCAAAGTCATTTGAACCATCCCCAAAACAATGATTGTGAAAATGAGCATGATTGTGGCTAAGGTCTTCCAAGCTCCATGGCAGCTACTGTCCACTTGTATCAATCCAGCCAAAACTGTTGGTTACCCCAATTCCAAAGCAATTGCTGTCAGTCAGTCCTAAAGAACAGCACAGAGATAATGTCAGTCTGAAGAGAATTCCAGGTTGTAATGGAGTAATTGACATGCTTTAGATGGTTGAGCAGTAAGGCAAGTCAAACCTTTTAAGCTTCAGGGTTAATCAACATTTCAGACTCCAATTTTGAATTGACTGGTACAAGACTTCAGCAGGAGATGTCAAAATACAGCATTCATTGCACCATAATGTTGACATTAAAGCCCAGCACCTAAATGATCAGTTCAACTGAAAGCCAGCAGGAACTAAAGAGGGTATTGTATTCATCTCTCAGATGGATAGCTCCACCCCCACCCACTCTTCCACAATGGGTGCAACAATCAAAACCTTGTGACTTGTTACTCCTTCTTCTTTCACTGAAGTTTCTATTGAAGCTGTCCTCTGTTTTGGGCTTAGCTAGCATGTAATTCCTAGAAACCAGTCTCAGTCATTGGAATTTTCATGCCTTCCAGAGTCCGTGACTAATTTGTAAGAGTGTGGGCTAGCTCTTTCTTGCTCTCTAGTAAATCATGCAGGCAAGTTCTGCAGAAAAAAAAACAACAAGGACTGTTTCCTCTAAGGTTGCAATTGAGATGGTTGACTTTCTGATACTTTAGTAAAGGAAGCTAGATAAAGCAAGCTGGTTTTATTAAAGGCCTTATATTAAATATGATGCATTACAAGCAAAGTATTGGATAGACAAAATCTGTTTTTGATTCTTAACTCATGAGATGTGAGTGTTGCTGGCTAAACTAACAATTTTTGCCCATTGCTAATTGCTCTAGGGAAGATGGTGGTCAGCTGCCTTCTTGAACCATTGCAGACCTTAGGGTCTATATACACCCACAATGCTGTTTGAAACAGTTGCAGAATTCTAACAGAGCATCACTGAAGGAATAGTGATGTAGTTGCAAGTTAGTATGGTGTGTGGTTTGGAGAAGGACATGCAGTGGTGGTGTTCCCAAATATCTTCTGCCCTTGTCCTTCTGATTGGTAGAATTTGTGGATTTGGAAGGTGCTGTCAGAGGAGCCTTTGGAGTTACTGCAGTACATCTTGTAGATGGTACACAGTACCGTTACTGTGGGTTGGTAGCGAAAGGAGTGTTATAGGTGGTAGATGTGGTGCCAATTAAACTGGATGCTTTATGCAGAATGGTATCAAGCTTCTTGAGTGTTGTTGGCGCTGCTCTCATCCAGACAAGTGAAGAGCATTCCAACACACTTCTGATTTGTGCCTTGTAGATGGTGGACACAGATTGGGTAAATGGAGGTGACTTACTCACCACAGAATTCCCTGACACTGATCTGCTCTTTATAGAATAATAGTATCCCTACAATGTGGAAACCGGCCATTTGGCCCATTGAACCATCACTGATCATCCAAAGAGCATCCCACCCAGACCCATTCCCCCACCCAATAACTCGTGGCTAACCCACATACCCCTGGACCCTATGGGCAATTTAGCACAGCCAATTTACCTAACCTGTACATCTTTGGACTGTGGGAGGAAACCAGAGCACTCGGAGGAAACCCCCACAGGGAATGTGCAAAACTCCCCACAGACAATGAAAGTGAAATCCTGAGGGTGGAATCAAACCCAGGTCCCTGGCGCAGTGAGGCAGAAGTGCTAACCACTGAGCCACCATACCATCCCTGTTGTAGCCATAGTATTAAGATGATGGATTCAGTTTAGTTTCTGATTAATGGTAACCCTCAGGATGGTGAGAGTGAGAAAACATTGATGTTAATGCTATTGAATAGCAAGGTTAGGTTGTCTCGTGGTACAGATTCCTCCTCTCTCTACAAGGATCTCAGTGAGTCCCTCTCCCACTGCAACTCCCAGTGATTTCGCTGCTTATTGGATGCTGCCTGAACTGCTGTGCTCCTCCAGCACCACTGATCCAGAATCTGGTTTCCAGCATCTTCAGTCATTGTTTTTACCTCCTATCTTGTCACAGATGGTCATTGCCTGGCACTTCATTATGTGGGTGTTACTTGCCACTCATGAAGCCAAACATGGGACTGCTCCAAACTTTTAGGCCAAACATTCTTCTTCTGGTCTTTGCAAATTGATGTCCTGTGATATAGAGTCACATGATGCGATGGGAGGTCATTCAGCCCAGCATGCCTTCTTTCAAATATATGCCATTAGTCCAGCTCCCCAATCTTTCTCTGTTGCCTGGTGGAGGTTTTCTTTTACTGTGCATGATCACTTAGCATTGAGTTTATAGAAATTGAATACTTTATTTGACTCCCTACCTGATAATGCGGAGTTATTTTAATTAATTTAAGCATAAATGACAGAGCCAGCATTTGTGCTAAACTCCAATTGTCCTTAAGTAAAAATTATTACACCACTGGCTAGAATCTTTTCTGCAAACAATTTGACTTTAGCACTATTAAACCACATTCTTCCTGGACTTCCAATCCATGGTTGTGAAACATCCAATTGACTCATTTATGTCAATGACCATCTGGTTCCCTACAAGGGGTCTACTGGCACAGATCCATATTTTTAAGGTGCCAAACTGTGATTATGATTGGTTTGCTGTGACTGTGCTGCATTTAGTGCACAACTTGAGGCAGCTGAGAGGAAATAGCTGAATATTTCCAAATATTTTGAGGTACAGTTAGGTTTGAGTTCCAAACACCCACACTTTAAAATTTGCCCTTCAGATCCTTAACCACTCTGTGATGAAGAAACATTGTTTTAAAAAATTAACATGTTTGAAAGGAAAATCAAATAACAGTAGCTAATTGGAATATGTTCATTTTAAAGCTGTAATTAGATTTGAAGGCTTTGCCCCTTGTTTTAACATTCATTTGGTTTACAGAAATCATTTGTTATCCTATATAAAGACCAATGAAATATTTCTGTTCCTTATTGGATTCTGGCCAAATTCAAAGCAAAATATTTCACTTGCCCCATCAATCCTTTTTAAAATTCCCCTTTGAAGTCAAAATGGGGAATAGGAAAAATCATGGTAACAGTGAAAAAGTCCCAATGGATTAAAATCTCACTGGATAAAAATTTAAACCTTATCAGTTAAAAGCCTAAATTTGTATAGTGCCTTTCAGAATCTTGGGGCATCCTTTAAAAGCCAATGAAATATGTTCTGAAGTGCCAATGCTGTCATGGTGGAATACAGGGCAGTCAAGTTTTTTGTAATGATAATATTTTTAGAGTCATAGAGATGGGCAGCACGGAAACACACCCTTTGGTCCAACTCGTCCACGTCAATCAGATATCCTAACCTCGTCCCACCTGCCAGCACCTGGCCCATATCCCCTTCAAACCCTTCCTATTCATGTACCCAACCACATGCCTTTTAAATGTTGCAATTGTACTAACCTCCATCACTTCCTCTGGCAGCTCATTCCATACATGTACCACCCTCTGTGAGAAAAAGTTGCTCCTTAGGTCTTTTTTATATGTTTCCCCTCTCGCCCTAAATCTATGCCCTCTAGTTCTGGACACCCCCACCGCAGGGAAGAGACTTTTTCTATTTATCCTATCCATGCCCCTCATGATTTTATAAACCTCTATAAGGTCACCCCTCACCCTCCAACGCTCCAGGGAAAACAGCCCCAGCCTGTTCAGCCTTCTCCTATAGCTCAAATCCTCCAACCCTGGCAACATCCTTGTAAATCTTTTCTGAACCCTTCCATGTTTCACAACATCCTTCCGATAGTAAGGAGACCAGAATTGCATGCAATATTCCAACAATGGCCTAAGCAACATCCTGTACAGATGCAACATGACCTCCGAACTCCTATACTCAATACACTGACTAATAAATGAAAGCATACCAAATGCCCTCTTCACTATCCTATCTACTTTCAAGGAGCTATGACCCTGCACTCCAAGGTCTCTTTGTTCAGCAACACTCCCCAGGACCTTACCATTAAGTATATAAGATCTGCATTCTCAAAATGCAGAACCTCACATTTATCTGAATTAAACTCCATCTGCCACTTCTCAGCCCATTGGCCCATCTGGTCCATCCTGTTGTAATCTGAGGAAACTCTCTTCACTGTCCACTACACCTCCAATTTTGGTGTCATCTGCAAACTTACTAACTATACCTGTTATGCTCACATCTAAATCATTTATATAAATTATGAAAAGTAGAGGACTCAGCACTGATCCTTGTGGCATTCCACTGGTCACAGGACTCCAGTCTGAAAAACAACCCTCCACCACCACCTCTGTCTTCTACTTTTGAGCCAGTTCTTTATCTAAATGGCTAGTTCTTCCTGTATTCCATGACATCTAACCTTGCTAACCAGTCTCCCATGGGGAACCTTATCGAACGCTTTACTGAAGTCCATATAGATCACATCTACCACTCTGCCCTCATCAATCTTCTTTATTATTTCTTCAAAAAAAACTCAATGAAGTTTGTGATACATGATTTCCCACGCACAAAGCTATGTTGACAATCCCTAATCAGTCCTTGCCTTTCCAAATACATGTACATCTTGTCCCTCAGGATTCCCTCCGACAACGTGCCCACCACCAACATCAGCCTCACTGATCTATAGTTCCCTGGCTTGTCCTTACCACCCTTCTTAAACAGTGGCACCACATTAGCCAACCTCCAGTCTTCCAGCACCTCACCTGTGACTATCGATGATACAAATATCTCAGCAAGAGGCCCAGCAATCACTTCACTAGCTTTGTACAGAGTTCTAAGGTACACCTGATCACGTTCTGGGGATTTATCCACTTTTATGCATTTCAAGACATCCAGCACTTCCTCCTCTGTAATATGGACATTTTTCAACATGTCACTATCTATTTCCTTACAGTCTATATCATCCACATCTTTTTTCACAGTAATCACTGATGCAAAATATTTGTTGAGTATCTCCCCCATCTCCTGCGGCTCCAGACAAAGGCCACCTTGCTGATCTTTGAAGGGAAAGTGAGGACTGCAGATGCTGGAGATCAGAGCTGAAAATATGTTGCTGGAAAAGCGCAGCAGGCCAAGCAGCATCTAAGGAACAGGAGAATCAACGTTTCATGAAATCCTACCGAGCAGCTCTAGCAAATCTCCCTGCCAGTATATTAGTCCCGTTCCAATTTAGGTACAATCTGTCCTTCTTGTACAAGTCACTTCTACCCCAGAAGAGATTCCAATGATCCAAAAATGTGAATCCTTCGCCCATACACCAGTTCCTCAGACATGCATTCACCTGCTTTATCCTCCTATTCCTACTCTCACTAGCTCGCAGCACTGGGAGTAATCCAGATATTACTACTCTTGCAGGCCAACTTTTTAAATTCCTGCCTAACTCTCTATATTTTCCCTTTAGAATCTCATCCTTTTCCCTTCCTATGTCATTGGTTCCAACATGTCCAATGACCTTTTGCTGTCCCCTCTCTCCCTTGAGAACATTCTGCACCCTCTCTGAGACATCCTTGACTCTGGAACCAGGGAGGCAACACACCATTCTGATTTTTTTGCTGCTGGCCACAGAAACATCTGTCTGTGCCTCAGACTAGAGAGTCCACTAACACAATCGATCTCTTGGAACCCAAAATACTTTTCATTACATTAGAGCCAGTCTCAATACCAGAAACATGGTTGTTCGTGCTACATTCCCCTAAGAATCCATCACCCCCTGCACTTTCCAAAAGTGCACACTTATTTGAAATAGGGATAGCCACAGAAGACTCCTGTACCACCTGCCTATCTCTCTTACCTTTCCTGGAGTTAACCCATCCTTGTGACTGTATCTGCAACTTTTCCCCCTTCCTGTAACTGCCATCCATCACACCTCCTAGGTCTTGTAAATTCCTCATTGCTTCCAACTGTCTCTCCAACCGATCCATTCGATCTGATAGGATTTGTAACCAATGGCATTAATTGCAGATATAATCCTCAGTAATCCTTAAACTCTCCCTAAACTCCCACATCCAACAAAAAGAGCATATCACTCTACTAAAGGCCATTTTTTGCTTCTTTCAATCTACAGACCCAGAAAATAACAGTCTTATTCCTCTACAAAACACTGCTCCAGGCTAATGTAATACTTTTTGCTTATGTTTTTAAGTTTAATCAAGAGAAATATCTCAATTAAACATATAATCAAGAAAGAACCCACTCTACTCACTATAGCAGACTTACTGTCAGGCCACACTAAAAAATATTCACTTATCTGTTTCTGGGCTGTGACCTCTCCCAAACAGGTTCCTCCAAGATTAGTTGTGAATTTCACTGTTTGTTAATTTTCCCAGGCATATTCCAATGTTCAGCGATACATGAATTCAAACAGCAAAACCTGCTGTGTCAGGGAGCAGTGTGGGTTTCTTTCTCTCTCTCTCTCTCTCTCTCTTGCACGAACTGACCATGTGCTTCCTTTGTCTGTTCCTCTCCCTTTTAAAAGTGATGTTCTTTTCACTTTTTTTTCTCCAAAGTTCCAAAACAATGCCACACCATATAAAACAGTAATTGCTGCTCCTGGAATTTGAGGAAATCACTTCCAACTCCTAAAATACTTCAAAAAAGGAGCAGCCTGTTACAGCCAGAAATTGTTGCCATCCTCCATCTTGGATTACCCAGAATTCTTTATTGTGAGGTGTGATTTCATACTGAATACCTGTGAGACAGTGCTCGATCTAAAGACTGCGTGGGCAGTTTGTGTTCATGTTTTCAAGTTCCCTGAGCCAGACCGCCTGAATTGAAGATGTTTGCTTCTATTTTTGCATTCTTCAGCATTGACTGAACCTTAAGGTCCCCACTGAGGCAGATTGTCCTCATAACCTGCCAGCCCTTTGATTGACAACAGCATAGAGATTCGAATTCAAGCGGGACTTTGGAAAAGGCAACGTACCACCTTTTCAGCTAACTCGTTACAACTGATACATGGAATTCTGGAAATGACATACGATAAAATGACTTACCCACTCACAGCTTAGCAAAAAACTAAACTTGTGCCCATGTCTTCAGGAACCAAGTTTGCAAGAAAGCCAGTTTCTGTTGTAATTTCTAGTACGAATTAACTTGCCACTAAAGGAGCGAAAGATTGAGATACAAATATGTTTTCACTTTCATCCGTATAACGAAAATATTGTTTTTGATTTGTAATTTGTTTCTGATTGTGAATTGTAAGATGGAGCTATGCTGATGTTGCTGAGTGGTAATGAATGATATCTAGAAAACTGGTCACTACATGCCAGGGAATAGACAAATGAGCATGGCAATCCATGATAGCTTTGTGTCTTCTGGTTGGGAATATGTTATTTTTCTGCATTTTCAAATGAATCTATCGTATCTCTTCTCAACTCTTGCGACTTGTAGTTTGACTTATGCAGTCATGCTCAGTGACAATGGCAGATGCAATGATCTTTATGTTTGTGGTTCTGAAGCAACGATTGAGTTGCTCATTTGTGTTAAAACTGAGGAGACTCAGCGATCTCACTGGATGTCCCAGTAAAGCAGCCCATATTTCATCGTCTCAGCCAGTGTTGATTGTGAAAAGAAAGAAAGAAGCATTGTTACTGGGGGGGAGGGTTTGAGGGTAGGCATGGGAAGAAGTAGGAGAGGGAGGGAGGAAGGATGGTGGTAAACTGATTAAACAAAAAGTCAGTTCAACAACCACATAAATCAGGTTCAAGCCCAATGAGAGGACGAGGGTGGATTTGAGAGGGATTTAAGAAAGAGTTTCTAACAATTTGAGAAATGTAGCACAGGGTAGTGCACATTGTTCTGAGGAAGCTACCACATCAGTTAAAATACAGAACCTGTATCCACACGTCTATGTGTTGAATCTCTCTGTAAATCCAGTTTGCTGCAATATGCCATTCATGGAGGGTAAGATATTGAAGTGTTTACAAATGTAAATTGATGGGTCACACTAATTGCAGCACATATGGCAATGAAAAGGAATGGAAGTGTACTGATCCCATGAATGAACAGAGATTACACATCCTGTCAATTGGTGCCGTTTAATTCTCTATTCAAAGGCCAAATTGGCAAACGGTAAAGCACTGAGGAGAGGCAAAGGAGGTGGATCAAACCCTCAGAGCGTGTTGAGCCAAATGAAAGAAGGATGAAGTTGCACCTGCAGACAGTGCAGAGCTGAGATTACAGAATGATCCGTGCTTACTACAGCAAATAGCTACCACATTCTCAATACAGCTCTGAACACGGTACACAGCACAGGCAGGGCACACAAGAGTCTGGGTCATGAGCTGAATAATAAAAACCAATTGCAAGAGTTTACTAAGGAAGGACTGACATTGTACCAAGTGCCTAATAATGCAATAAAAATGTTTTCAAAATATTGGCAATAATGAAAATAAGAGAGCACCTTTCTTAAGCACAGCATATCCCAGAGTTCCTTCTAAGGAAGCATGTAGCAGGTTTTGCACGGAGATTGCACTAAATGAGCACTGCACTAGCAGATGTGCCATTCTTTGGATGAGGCATTATAAAGGACCCTTTACAGGTGGGTCTCCATCTGTAATTGTCCTGAAAGGGTTCATGTTGGAGACTGCATTAAATTCTGATGACTGCAATCTGATAACTGCTGGGTAAGTGTAAGAGGGACAATCTTAAGATTGAGTGAAGCACAGAATACTCTCCCCATTGTCTTAGCATCAGAATTGAGTGAAGCACAGAAAAGTAAGGCCCTAGGGAGTGTTGCTGAACAAAGAGACCTTGGAGTGCGGGTTCATAGCTCCTTGAAAGTGGAGTCGCAGGTAGATAGGATAGTGAAGAAGGCGTTTGGTATGCTTTCCTTTATTGGTCAGAATATAGAGTACAGGAGTTTGGAGGTCATGTTGCGGCTGTACAGGACATTGGTTAGGCCACTGTTGGAATATTGCATGCAATTCTGGTCTCCTTCCTATTGGAAAGATGTTGTGAAACTTGAAAGGATCCAGAAAAGATTCACTAAGATGTTGCCAGGGTTGCAGGATTTGAGCTATGGGAAAAGGCTCAACAGGCTGGGGCTGTTTTCCCTGGAGCGTCGGAGGCTGAGGGGTGACCTTATAGAGGTATACAAAATTATGAGGGGGCATGGATAGGATAAATAGACGAAGTCTTTTCCCTGAGGTTGGGGAGTCCAGAACTAGAGGGCATAGGTTCAGGGTGAGAGGGGAAAGATATAAAAGAGATATAAGGGGCAACGTTTTCACACAGAGGGTGGTACGTGTATGGAATGAGCTGCCAGAGGAAGTGGTGAAAGCTGGTACAATTGCAACATTTAAGAGGCATTTGGATGGGTATACGAATAGGAAGGGTTTGGAGGGATATGGGCCGGGTGCTGGCAGGTGGGACTAGATTGGGTTGGGATATCTGGTTAGCATGGACAGGTTGGACCGAACGGTCTGTTTCCAATCTGTACATCTCTATGACTCTATGACTATAATACTCTCCCCATTGTCTTAGTATCAAAATCGTACCCAATTGCTGTCATACAATGAGCTCCATCTTGTTTAGAAAATAGCCTTTCCTCAGAGAGGTTCATAGAATCCTCACAGGGTGGAGCAGGCCATTCAGCCCATTGAGTCTACACCACCTCTCCAAAGAACATCCCACCCCCTTACCCTACCCCTGCATTTCTCATGGCTAACCTACCTAGCCTGGACACTATGAGTAAATTAGCATGGCCAATCCACCTAACTTGCAGATCTTTGGACTGTGGGAGGGAACCTGAGCACACAAAGTAAACCCATACTGACATGGGGAGAATGTGTAAACTCCACACAAAGAGTAGCCTGAGGATTGGGCTTGGGTCTCTGATGCCGTGAGGCAGCCATGCTGACCACTGAGCCACCATGTCGCCCTGTGAGACTGTTCCTGTACCACCGTGAACCAAGTGGGCCCCTAGACCCAGACAAGGGGCAGAGGGCTGGGGTCAGCATCTTTCTACTCATAAATACCACAGTCAGAACTTCATAGATAAATGGAACAAAACAAGAATCAACAAGGAAGCACACCTAAGGGAATTTCTCGGGCAGTGTGCCATAAGTAATGAACTCAAATGCCACTTCGCAAAATAACACAATGAAACTCACAGAAGGAGAATGTCCCAAAAGCGACATTGCACATCACAGACTAGGATGAGTGGCTGCAGCTGTGGAGAAAGTTACGTCAGATAAATGCACAGATTAAAATGGCAGTGCAGGCATTTTGATGTGAGAGGAACAGTTGACACCAATGAGGACATCAATCTCGCAACCCCTTACCTCAGGGGCTGGAAAATGTCTGGGAAGCACCGGAGTTGAAGGCAAGGACAGCGAACATCAAAGAGGTGAGTGTGCCTCTCTTTTCCTGATGTTGACAGTTAGTGATGTTATCTCCACTTCTGAAAGCTGGCCCCAGTGACAGAACAATGGCACATGTTTGGAATAGTTACAGCGAACTCTTGTGTTATTTTCCAACAATCAGCAGCCTGAAGCTTCAGACTGAGGAGTATTGTACACTCAAACTCTAAGCTCACTGCAATCTCTGAGGGAGTCACAATCTGGTTGAGCTCATTGCTGTTTTGTTGGCAAGGTTCAGAAAACTGATAAACATCTTCAAACAATTTTGGAATGGTATACATTCAGAAAGCCGAAAGTGTTGCATTGGACAGAATGTACGTTTAATGGCCCGAAACTTGTTTAGTTCAAGTGAGTTCTGATTTGAACCAACTATCCAAACTTACTCATCACTAATAACTCAATAAAGGCAATAATTAGATATTCTGTTCATCTTCAGTTGAGAACAGAGAACAGTATTTTATTTTCTGAAAATGCTTGGTTTCTGCAATGAATGGCAGTTTCCTGTTTTAGCTTCAATATCTCCAAAATGCTGAGGTCTCTGTCATTCGGCGTAGCACCTGTCGACGAACCTGTGGAACCATCATCAGACAGCACAAAACATTTTTGGATAATAATTTTCTGAGGTCGCTGGTGGGAGATTTGGAGGTGTGATGGCTGGGGAAAGTTATCAGCCAGCAGGCCAGGATCCCAAGTCCTTCCATCTTAGGTTAGACACGAGGTGGGAAGGCAATTGTAGTCAGTGAGCAAGCAATTAAAAAGGACTTTAGCCTTAGATTCTCTCTTTCCCAATGGGGGAATCAACCCACGATGTGGCTCTGAAAGACAAGCTGGAGAAGCATAGAGGAAAGAGCATCTTCAGTTATGCTATGATGGTTTTGACCATTTACACTGAGGAGTGAGGGACATGTCCAGGGGAGGGATTGTTTTTCAAAGCAATTTTTCTGACTGTACGTGCTGTCACTATGCAGATACTTGGAATACACTGGACCAATACATCAGTTACCATGGAGTCCTTTAGAGTACAGAGACCATAGAACAGCACAGCACAGAACAGGCCCTTTGGCCCTGGATGTTGTGCCGGCCTTTTATCCTACTCTGAAATCAGGTTAACCTACATATCCTTCAGTGTACTAACTTCCATGTGCCCAGCTATGAGTTGCTTAAATGTCCCTATGAGTAGCATGAGAGTAACTTGCACCATCCACCTCAATTCACCAGTGCATTTCATGACACCCTTGCGAAGTGATTAGTGTTGTTTACTACATTCCTGGCACTTTATAAATGCATGATCACGTTCATACTCATGTTCACGTTCATGTTCATGTTCATGTTCATGCTCATGTTCACCAGTTCATCCTAATGGTCACGTACATGCTCATGTTTACCAGTTCATGCTCAAGTTCACATTCATGTTCATGTTCACGTTCACGTTCATGTTCATGTTCACCAGTTCATGTGGAGTTAAAAATCCATGATCTTGGGACCTTGCTTTTCTCATCTAAGAATCAAATGAACTCTGGGTAATATTTTAGAGTTTAATAAAATTCTGTCCAGATTAACTTAGATTATCACAACATTTAACACATTAATAGACAATACGTTTCTTAAACTTAATTTCAGGCATATCCGTTTGCGAACTATTAAGACAATTCCAGGTTTCACGGTGTTGAGAACAAATCATTTCTTTTCAAGGGATGTTGGCTTATTAATTTAAATTAAGACAAGAGAGCTGAGCCCTTTGAAGCATTGATCACTTTGAAATGCCTGCTCAGAACACTTAAGTTGATTAACCCTTGATTGGCTATGCATTGTATTTTCCAAATTGAGAGTGTGGTGCTGGCAAAGCACAGCAGGTAGGCAGCATCCGAGGAGCAGGAAAATTAACTTTTAGGGCATGAGCCCATCATTAGAAATTAGGCGTGTGAGCCGAGGGGGTGGAGAGATAAATGGGAGGAGGGTGGTGCTGGGGGGAAGGTAGCTGAGAGTGTGATAGGGAGATGGAGGTGGGGGTAATGGTGATAGGTCAGAGAGGCAGGAAGGAAGATAAACAGGTAGGACAGGTCAAGAGGGTGGTGCTGAGTTGGAAGGTTGGAACTGGGATAACGTGGGAGGAGGGGAAATGAGGAAATTGGTGAAGTCCACATTGATGCTCTGGAGTTGGAAGGTGGAAGATGAGGTGTTCTTCCTCCAGGTGTCGTTTGGTTAGGGTGTAGCATTAGAGGGGACCCTGGACCTGCATGTCCTTGGTGGAGTGGGAGGGGGAGTTGAAGTGTTCAGCCATGGGGCAATGGGGTTGATTGATGTGGGTGTCCTGGAGATGTTCCCTGAAACGTTCTGCAAGTAGGTATCCTGTCTTCCCAATGTAGAGGAGACCGCATCGGAGCAATGGATACAATAAATAACATATGTGAAAGTGCAGATAAAACTCTGATGGATGTGGAAGGCTTCTTTGGGGTCTTGGAGGGAGGTGTAGGTGCAGGTTTTGCAATTACTGAGATGGTAGGGGAAAGTCTGGGAGGGGAGGGTGGGTTGTTGGGGGGCACGGACCTGACAAGAGAGTCATGGAGGGAATGGTCTTTACGGAAAGCAGATAGGGATGGGGAGGGAAATATATCTCTGGTGTGGGGTCCGTTTGTAGGTGGCGGAAATGGTGGAAGACAATGCAATGTATTTGGAGGTTGGTGGGGTGGAAGATGAGGACTGGAGGGGCAGGGTTGGGGGTTCTGTCCTTGTTGTGGTTGGGAGGGTGGGGTTCAGGGGCAAAGGTGCGGGAAGTGAATGAAATGCACTGGAGGTCATCATCAACCACGTGGGAGGAGAATTTGGGGTCTTTGCAGATGGAGGCCACTTAGTGTGTTCTGTGGTGGAATTGCTCTTCCAGGGAGCAGATGCAGCGGAGACGGAGGAATTGGGAATAAGGGATAGCATTTTTACAGGAGGTAGGGTGGGAGGGAGTGTAGTCCAGATAGCTGTGGGGGTTGGTGAGTTTGTAGAAGATGCCCATGTTGAGTTGGTCACCGTTGATGAAGATGGAGAGGTCCAGGATGGGGAGGGAGGTATCTGAGATGGTCCAGGTGAACTTAAGGTTGGCATGGAATGTGTTTATGAAGTAGATGAACTGTTCAACCTCCTCATGGGAATACAAGGTGGCATCAATACAGTCATCGATGTAACAGAGTGGTACTGGTGGGGAGTGGTATCGGTGTAACTAAGGAAGATGGACTGCTCTACGTAGCTGACAAAGAGACACGCATAGCTAGGGCCCATATGGGTGCCCATGGCGACCCCTTTTTGTCTGGAGGAAATGGGAATATTTAAAGGAGAAATTGTTGAGGGTGAGGGCCAGTTCAGCCAAACGAATGAGAGTGTCAGTGGAGGGGTACTGGTGGCGGTGCTGTAGAGGAAACCACGGAGGGCTTGAAGGCCCTTGTCATGATGGATAGAGGTATATAGGGACTGGTTGAGGTGTTGATGGCCAGGGAAATGAAATTCTTGGAGGAGGTAGAGGATGTGGGTGATGTCCCGAAAGTTTGTGAGGAGCTCCTGGACCAGGGGATAGGACAGTATCGAGGTAGGCGGAGATGAGATCGGTGGGGCAAGAGCAGGCTGTGATGATGGGTCGGTCGGGGTAGCCAGGCTTGTGAGTCTTGGGAAGGAGGTAGAATCGGGTGGTGCGGGGTTCCCGGACAACGAAGTTGGAGGCTGTTTGTGGGAGATCCCCCAAGATGATGAGGTTGTGTACAGTCTGGGAGATGATGGTTTGGGGATGGGGGTTGAGGTCATGGTCAAGGAGGAAGATGTGTCTTTGAGTTAGTGCCTGGGTTCAGTGCTGTAGACATCAGTATGCCAGACTACCACTGCTCCCCTTCCACCCCTTGTCCACCAGTTTGATAGTAAGGTTGGGTTTGGAGCAAGGGGAGTATAGGGCTGTGTGTTGTGAGGGTGAGAGATTGGAATGGGTATGAGGGGTGGACAGGTTGAGGTGGTCAATGTCCCGGCTTTGGAATACTGTGGTAGTTTGGCGCACTGACCTCCACACTGCTGAAGACCTGTCCTACTTGTCCATCTTCTTTCCCACCTATCTGCTTCACCCTCCTCTCCAACCTATCACCTTTACCCCCACCTCCATCCATCTATTACACTGTAAGCTACCTTCCCCCCACCCTCTCCCATTCATCTCACCATCCCTTGGCTCACAGCTTCATTCCTGATGAAGGGCTTTTGCCCAAAACGCCGATTCTCCTGTCCCTAGGATGCTGCCTGACCTGCTGTGCTTTTCCAGCACCACGCTCTCGACTCTGATCTCCAGCACCTGCAGTGCTCACTTTCTCAGAGTTTTCCAACATAGTCATTAAAAAACAATTCCAAATATTGCGATTTTCGATAGACCCAATTGAAGCCTTCATCAGCTGAACAATTGTTTGACTGGGATGGGAGGATTTCAGTTCTCCTTTGGATAACTGGAAAAGTCTACGAAGCTAGTTGATGGTATGCTGTGGAGAGTGTGTCAGGTGATAACCTTTCCAAACCATTTAACATGTTATATGGAGGTCAGGTTGTGCAGTCTTTTTTATACTTGAGTCTTTTCAGTTTCTTCTTTGCTGAAGTGATTAATAATTCCACAAAAGCTCCGAACAAAGGAATGATGATGGGCGGCATGGTGGCTCAGTGATTAGCACTGCTGCCTCACAGCGCTAGGGACCCGGGTTCAATTCCTGCCTCGGGCAACTGTCTGTGTGGAGTTTGCACGTTCTCCCCGTGTCTGCGTGGGTTTCCTCCGGGTGCTCCGGTTTCCTCCCACAGTCTAAAGATGTGCAGGTTAGGGTGAATTGGCCATGCTAAATTGGCCGTAGTTTTAGGTGTAGGGGAATGGGTCTGGGTAGGTTGCTCTTCGGAGGGTCGGTGTGGGTTTGGTGGGCCGAAGGGCCTGTTTCCACACTGTAGGGAGTCTAATCTAATCTAATGTAATGATCAAATTTCAGACATCTGGTCGGCCCTTCAACTTTCCCACCCCCAGTACCTCCAGTGAGGTCAGCAAGAAGCATGCTTATAACCTCCAGTTTGCACTGAATAGGAAAGCTGTGGCCATGATATTTATTGACCGAAATGTTATAATGACCTTCAGCAGGCTTAGAAGGACTCTATTCAGGAATTGTCCCAATGGAACAGAATTGATAGCTTGCTGGCATTAGGAAGACTGAGTATTCCTACAACGGGTTGGAAAGATAGATTCCGTGGAGTCAAACCAGACCAAGTTCATCAGAAAACCCAAACCTACAGTGGTGCCTTTGGGTCTTTGAGATGTTGCAAAACTTGCCTCGTCTCAAATAAGAACTCAACACACCCAGATCGACAGGTCACACTGCTGTTTATAATATGCTGAGCTATAGAAAATCAGTGTCAGGATAATAAAGACATAGCTCTGCATTTGATTTGAATGAATGATAATGTATCGAACGTCTTCCACAGAGTGTGAACTAGCAGTGTGGGATGGTGAAACTTTTTCAGTATGTTTTGAATCATTGATATTAACCATAGGGAAATGCTAATGGCCAAGCAGCCACAAATGTTATTCAATATTCTGACACATCTCTGGAATTGTACTGTTGCCAATGAAAGTAACTTCTGTGGCCACATTGCAAACAGCAGTAATCTTCAGAAATGGGACTTTAGCCCCAAATGACCCAGCAAACACCAACCAGATAAGCAATTAAAATGCTTCACGCTAATTAATCAATGGAAAGCTGCCCATTTCCTCTCTTTCTGATTTAAAAATGCTCTCCTCCTCAAGCTCTCTTAACCTGCACCCCCAAAGCTAAGATCCTCTTAAATTATAAATGCTGATGGGGCAGGATCTGATGATGCCACTGTACTTTGATGACAATTTCAATTTTGACTGACTACAAAAGTCTAGAATAGAGGGACCTAAGGATTCAGGTATATAACTCTTTGAAGTTTATGTCATATGCAGGCAGGGTGATTAAAAAAGGTGTTTAGTGCACTTGCTTTCATTGCTCAGTCCTTTGAGTATAGAGGTTGGGAAGTCATGTTAAGGTTATTGGTGAGGCTTCTTCTGAATGCTGTGTCCAGTTGTGGTCACCCTGCTATGGAAAGGATATTATTATGCTGGAGAAGGTTCAGAAGAGATTCACCAGGATGTTGCCGGGTATGGAGGGATTGAGTTATAAAGAAAGGCATAGGTTGGAACGTTTTTTCACCCGACCTTAGGAGGCTGAGGGGTGACCTTATAAAATCATGGGAGACCTAGATAAGGTGAAAAGCTAAGATATTTTTCCTAAGGTGGGGGAGTTCAAAACTAGGGGACATATTTTTGAAGTGAGAGGAGAGGGATTTAAAGAAGACATGAGGGGCGAATATTTTTACACAGAGGGTAGTTAGCGTCTGGAATGAACTCCTTGAGGAAGTGGTGGATGTGGATACAGTTACAACATTTAAAAGACATTTGGATAAGTACAGAGATAGGAAAGGTCTGGAGGGATATGGGCCAAGTGCAGGCAGCTGGAACCAGTTTAGTTTGGGATAATCGTCAGCACGGACTGGTTGGATTGAAGGGTCTGTTTCCATACTGTCTGGCTCTATGACTCTATAACAGCTTTTCCCCAACAGGTGAAGGCCAATGTGAGGAGGATTATAGCTTATGATGTCTTGGGATTCTAACATTTTATTATGAGAAGTTAAGAAGCTTCCTTTTTGAGGGTGGATGGTAGCAGTGATACAGCGCTGAGTTAGTAATCCAGTAGCTACTAATCTGGAGTCAGGGGTTCAAGTAGCAACCGGGGAAGTTTGGACTATTTCACTAATGAAAACCTGAATCTAAAAAGTAGTGACCATACAGTTACCAGATTATTGCAAAGGGCATCTGATTCACAAATGTCCTAGAAGGAAAGGGCCCTCTGATCTTAACTGTTTTAGCTTATAAGTGACTCCAGCTGGTAGAATGAGAATTCAATTAATAAAATCTGGAATCGAAAGCTTGTCTCAGTAATGGTTACCATGAAACCATCATCGATGGCTGTAAAAACCCATTTAGTTTACTAATATCCTTCAGGGAAAGAAAGCTGCTGTACAGGCAGTTCCTGGGTCATGAATTGGTTCAATTCTGGAGTCCATTGGCAGGTTGAAGCACAGTTCAGGAGAATGGAAAGCAGCTTGTAAGTACAGAAAATGTTCAGAACTCGAGTCTTAAAATTTTAAATCTTTGTATGGAATTGCTTCCCTAAGTACAAGTGCTTGTAAGGATGGCACAGAGGTTAGCACTGCTGCCTCACAGTGCCAGGGGCCTGGGTTCAATTCCTGCCTCAAGTGACTGTCTGTGTGGAGTTTGCACATTCTCCCAGTGTCTGTGTGGGTTTCCTCTGGTTGCTCCAGTTTCCTCCCACAATACAAAGATGTGCAGGTCAGGTGAATTGGCTATGCTAAATTTCCCATAGTGTTAAGTGCATTAGTGAGAGGGTAATGGGTTGGGCCGAAGGGCCTGTTTCCACAGTGTAGAAGAATCTAATCATAATTATGTGATCATCAAAAATTAAGCCTGGTTCATTGCACAATATCAGGTCAAGTATAGCCTGTTCCCTGGTCATCTCCACAACATGCTACTCTTAGCAACGATCCCAAAAGCACCCCCTTATCTAGACTACCTTTGCCAATCTGATTTATTCAGTCTCTGTGCTAGAATCAAACATGGGCTCCTGGCACTGCGAGGCAACAGTGCTAACCACTGTGCCACCATGCCACCCAAAATTTCCCATTATTATTGCCATGCCTTACTGAAGAGCTATCATTAGTTTTGCCTTTATACCCAACCCTGCCACATGGTGGTATCCCGTCTGTCATAAATATCCTGTACCTTTACTATTCAGATATGTCTCTATAAAGGCTATATCAGGGATGCTCATTAGTGCAGAATTGGAGAATCTCAAATATCTTCAAGGATTGAGGTGCTGAGGGAAATCGCACAGATTCAAACCACTACAAATGCCGGAGGAAAGATCACAGAAGCGCTGTACAGGAGGCTCCCAAGCACTGAGGATGTCACCTAGACAGGGGACGAAACGTCTGCAACACAAATTCCCAGCTTGGCGAACAGAACCACAACAACAAGCACCTGAGCTACGAATCTTCTCACAAACTTTGGATGGACAAAACCAAGATCTGATGAACCAGAAGCCAATGTAAGTCAGCAATTGTTCAAGGTTGATGGTCAAGGTTGAGATTTGAACAACAGAATTTTGGTTAAGCTGAAGTTAATCCAGGGTGTAACAGGAGGAGAGGCTCAGTCATATTTCAATCTGCTTTCTCTGGCCTTGTTCAGGCCAATGGACAACAAGACTCTACTACTGGTCTTTCACAATCTCCTTCACTCCAGGCCAGCTGCTGGTTTGCTTCTTAACTGCACTATGTAAGATCTCCCTTTTATTCAGGTCTCACCTTCTTGTTGAATCTGGTGGTGTCCATTCAACTGCCACATTGGCAAGGTATGGATTGGGAGGAGAACTGTGTGCCCTGCCTGTCTCAGTCATCACTCTGTCATGATGTCCCAAAGATGCCTCGCTAGTCCTCTGTAGCGTTCCTTCATTGGCAATGATGCTACCTCTTTTACAGATGCCATTCTCCAAATCACTCGAGATGTTGCTTCCTGCACAAGGGAAGTGATTGAGGTGCTCAATGCTCTGATGTCCAATCATGATGGGTCGGGGGGGGGGTCCTTGTTGCCATCAAGCCATCATCATCTTGGTCCTCTTGAAGCCAATGTGGAGACCAGCCTTGGTGCCACTGCTGTTGACCGTGTCTTGGTGCAACTTCTTTGGCCAGCAAGACAATGTCATCTCTAAATTCCAGCTCTGTCGACTGGTGGTAGTGCCATGGGATGCCAAAGTCTGCACCACCGTCACCTTCCTCAACATAAAATCAGTAATGAAGAGGAAAAGAAATTGGTAGAGTATGTACTCTTGCTAGGCTATTACAACTGAGATTGGAGCAAGGTACTCTACTGATCTAGTCGCACCACTCCATTGGTCACAACATATACGTAAACCATTTACCCAGTTATCAATGTGTCCAATTGTATATGTTCTATATATTAGATTCAGAATAAAATGATCCATTAACCATATTTCTTTGAAAAGCAATAAAATTGTTGATTTATTATAGCAAGACTTACTCAACAAAGAAACAAGACTGACTAACACATAGCTTGGAATATGAAGGCATGAGAATTTACTTTTCTAAATAACCTCAATGTATGCACACACACAAAAACACTTATATGTACACATACACACACATCAACACATCCAAACACATACTCTCTCACACACATACAAACAAGTACACTCAAACACATATACAGCACACATACATAAACACACTCAAACTCACACACAAAAAGCACATATAAAAACATAATACTCAAAAACATACACACACACCCCCACACACACTCACTCTCTCAAACATACACACTCAAACCCATACATAAACACATACAAACGCTCCTATTTTCTTTGCAAATATTAACTTTGAAAATGTTATTTTAACTAAAACAATTGTCAATTATCAAAGAATAAATGGATAATATATCAATTGTTTCCAATCGCTTTCAGTCTTGTGGCCTTGTTAATGTAGACAGGACCACTGAACACAGACAGTTGTCACTAGTTGCATGTTAGTGTGCCTCTAGAATGTCTTCAGATGCAGTTCATTCAGCAGATTAAGAGGACAGCTTCTAGAGGGCTTCCAAGAAGTACAGAAGCTTTGGTTTATCAGCTCTTGCCTGGGTTCCTGGAAAAAGATTTCTCAGGAAAGTGGCAAAGGTACCTTAAGGATTTACACCCTACTCCCTAAATGAACAATTTCAAAATGCCACTCTCCTGATGGCTGTAAATGCAGACATGTGACTTCCAGTAAACCCAAGCAGTCAGCTGAAGACTTGACTCTTTTTTTAAGACAAGTGTTGCACAATACCTATTTAGTGACTTGAAGAAGAAACAGGTCTAGTTGTCTTCTCAGTAATCAAAATGTCTCAATTTCCAAAATCCTTTAGATGTGATTCCTCAAAACAAAAATCATGAAAGGAAAAACCTTCACAATAGTATTCCTGTGTTGACATTGAAGAAGTTTGTTGCTACTTGTGCTGGTCGGGACACAGCAGTTGGAGTTCTAGCATAAAGCTTTGAAGCATCCCGCTACAGGATGCCATGCTGTCTTGTGATAAACTGGAGTGACTGCCAATGGACACTATCAAAAACCTTCTTGGAATCAATGAAGTTTTTAACAAGTGCTTTGAAATCAGTGCTGCAGAAAAAGCAAGTAGTGGCCATTGATGCATTCATGTGAAATTCTCTGTGGGTTATTTAAATTACAGCTTTAATCCACTTCTTTTAAAAGAGAAAGTTGTGGCAACAGCTTTCTCCTTCCAGGTACACTTCAAAGAAACTAAACATGCTGCAACAGTCCATCTGGTTGAGTTTTCCTTTTTTGTCAGCTCTCAGTAGTTTGTTTCCTGTAAACTTACTCATTTTATTCTTAATTATTTTGCCCTACTTTTTGCCATTTTCCATTATCTGCCTATTTTCTGTACAATTTCTTCTTCAATTTTCTTCCTTGCCAAAACCAAAATCAAGGAGAACAGATTTCCTGGTTATTCATCCATTCACTGTCTGTGGGACGCATGCTGAGTACGCATTGACTGCTGTGTTTGCTGACGGAACAGCAATGACTGCATTTCAGAAAATAATCAATTGGTTATGAAGTGTTTTGATATGGCAGTGTAACAATATAATCCATAAAGGGCAGTGCAATCAGCTGGAGGGGGGTGGGTGCAATTCATAAATAATGATCGTGGGGGGGGAGGGGGGGAGGGTGTCAGTCTGGAAGGGGAGAAGGGATACTGTGATTAGGAAATCACAGCCATAAATGAGGGGATGGTGATTGGAAGGTTAAGGAATAGTTGGCAGTGTTCACTGCTCTTTGAGTGTAGCCCTCCAGCTCCTTATTCATGTAATTATACTATAATCACTTACACTTGTGGGTAGCAACCTGCAATGGCTCCTTTCAGAGAGCCCCAACCAGGTCATATTTAAGTCCTGTTTCCCAATGTATAGGCACCACAAACTATAGAGCAACCAAAGTTACAGCAAAGGCTTCAAATAGATGCTAAGCCACTAATGTACATGCACCAAGGCATACACACATCTCACTCTAAGCTACCTTATTATCTTTCCCCACTGTAACACATTAACACATCTGGGTTGTAATGGTGGAAATTTCCTATCTGACATTTTGAAGAAAACAAAGTCTAAGAAACAAACCCCTCACAATCAACTTTCTCAGCCATTAGATCACAAGACAACTCTTTACACATATTGACAATTTTTTGGGAAATCAGTTCTACCATTAACAATTTGCTTTGGAAAGTCCATAGCCTTGATGGCTTTGGCAAGTTAAGGCAGATAAACATCATCATCAATGAGAATGTTTCAACTGTTCCCTAACAGAGGGAAGAGTTGTTCTGACCAGATATTTCTACATTTACTTTCTTAAAAATCTTTGATAGAACATAGAACATAGAAAAATACAGCGCAGTACAGGTCCTTTGGCCCCCGATGTTGCGCCGATCTAAGCTGATCTTCAAGCTGATCTTAAAAAATTATTGCTCTCCAGGCAACGATTGGAAAACTGAGCAGAAGAAATCTGTCTGAGGGGGCTAGGGATATATATCTATTCAAACTAGGTCATCAATGTATTCCCTTGATTGGAATCTCACAATCTGTTAGAACTCTCCAATTTGAGAATGCAGCATTTACACTGCAGAAGACAATTACCGCGCAAATTCACAACAGCTGAATGTGAACAGCCAAGGGGGAGCTATGTTGCACTGACAATAAATCACCAACATGAAGCATTCACTTTTCTGTTTACAAACCCAATTCTAGGCTGGAAATTCAGTGTAGGGAATGGGAATTTTCAGAGGTACCTCTGGCCATACTAAAGATCCACAAGGCAGGCTTCGAAAGTTCTATTGAGAGTCTGCCTGGCACTAATACAATGTGCTTTCTGAATAAACAACATTAAATGTCAGAGTAGGATCTTCATCACTGAGAAGAGTACTTTGATCAAAGAGCCAGTTTGCTCACTTTCCCTTCTTTTGAAATCTCTAAAGGGATTATTTGTGTTAACCCAGAATAGCAACTCTTAGGGCTAAATTGGTGAGCTTGAATTATTGCTGAGGTTAGGAGAGAAAGGGACCAGCCTCGAGCATTGGGTCAATGATGGAGAGGGCTGAGCCCATGCAACACTCGGTGATCTGTCAGGGATGTTCAAGACACTGGGAGCATCCATAGTGGGGGCATGGAGGAAGAGGTTGGAGATGATGTCCTGCCCTTTGGAGTGTGGAGCTTCTTTTATTATGAACTTCAACATGAGATCTATACCCCTTAACATGCCCCTGGAGAACTGGGCATATGATAAATTAGGTGCCCAAGAATTTTCCTATCTGCTCCCACTACTGGTGAGGCTCTGCCCTGCTGTCAGTGGCTGGGGAAATCAGCTCTTATAGCTATCCTACCATCACATTGATTTGAGCACAAAATGGTGAAACATAGATGCATGTTGCTAACGATGTGAACAGGAACTTAACTAACTGCCTTGGTTCTCTAACAGTGCTTGTGTTACATTCCTGAACAGTTGTATTTGATTTTTCTGACCATGTCATTGTTTGTCAAACCACAAAAGGAATAAACAGCTCTTCTTCCCTGCATCAAAATGGATGTTATTTTTGTCTGGAAGAGAAGCCAAAATGCCGATGTGTGGTAATGTAATGAGACTGTGAAAGAATGTAAACATTGTCCCTAGTGTATCATAACAGCCTGTCACATAGACACTGCAATTTCATCTTAACTTTGCTCATTGTCTTGTGTATGGATTACTGACGGTGTGATCTACCTCGATTTACATCACAGGAGGCCATTCAGTCTACTGTACCTGCGCTGGCTCTGTCACAGTTATCGAATTAAACTGATTTCTGATGTTCCTTCCGCACAGCTCTGCAAAGTTTCCTTTTCAAATCTATGCCTCCTTCCACATTACAATTGAAACTGTTTCCGACTCTTTTCAGTCAAATCATAATGACCTGCTGCGCAAAGAAAATATCTTCCTCACCCTCAGTTCAGTGCTGCCATGCCAATTGTCATAAATGTGTATCCTCTGGTAAGCCTCATATAAGGTACACAATACAAGGTTCGGTTAGCTCAGGTCATTGGTTTGCAATGCAGGGGGCCAGCAATAGTATCAGTTCAATGATTGTACTAGTTGAAGTCAGCCTGAATGTCCCACCTCCCCAACCTTCAGATTAAAACACCACTAACACTTCTCTCTCTAATGAGTTGTTCAGCTTTCTGGGATGTTAGCAATGTTAATAGACGTGAGAGGGTTCATCTCAGAGTTGTGCAGAAGCTTCACCCACTCTGATATATAACAGAGCCACTAGGTGGAGCACTGGGCAGTTTTAGGCTTCTGTGCAGTTGAAGTCGGAGACAGACGTTTCTTCTATTAATCACAGTGGCTCAGGAGTTAGCATTACTACCTCACAGCACCAGGGTCCCAGGTTCAATTCTAGCTGTGGGTGATTGGCTGTGTGGAGACTGCACATTCTCCCTGTGTCTGTCTGGGTTTCCTCCCACATTCCAATAGTGAATTGTCCATAGTCATCAGGTGCATTAGTCAGAGGGGGATGGGTCAGTGTGGACTTGTTGGGCTGAAGGGCCTGTTTCCACACTACAGAGAGTCCATTCTAATCATCTAACCTTCAGTGTGATGTTACCTGTACATGGCTCCTAAGATCCAATAAAGTGTATCTTATTACATAAAGTAAGTGTTTTTTTCTGCTAAGACTCATTTATGGTTGATCCTTCCCTATAAACCAATGGAAAGCCCCTAAAGAAGCATAGGAAGAAGCTCTACCCAATGCACCAGGCCTTATAATTAGAACAGTTGCCAACCCACGCACTGGCGGATATAGGATGCTTCTGGTGTTCTTCCATATCAGCCTGGTTGTGGAACTAGTGAACAATAACTCAGAACAACCCTTATTTCAACAGAAGGTTCAGAGCAGACTCTTTTCTACAATATAAAGTCATGCAATTGCCTGCTAGCCAAGCTAATGCACCAGGGAAGAAATCCAGATCAAAGACACCTGGCCCAGAAACACCATTCCCTCCAATTTTTACTGTCAAAAACCTCCAACAAAAATGCCTTGCATTCATGTAGCACTTCTAACATATCAAATGGCCCCACAGTTTTTGGAAGATGCACAAGGAACATGTCCCTGAATCCATAGCCCAGTGTTTGTCAAGGTTTTGAAGTGAACCATTCTGGCAATGTAGGTGTTACCTAACCCCTGATATCCATCACCGTAGATTGTTTGAAGTAGTAACATTGACAATAATCAGAGTGAAAGACAGGAACACACATACCATTCACTGAGGTTGGCACGGCAAGTGAGTCTGAAGCTGCTTGATATCTTGTATTTGGAAGAAAGATGCTGATGGGTTTGTGAATATGGATTGTTAACCAAGTGCACGGAACTTAGACTTAAACACCTAGAATTGAACAGAGGTCCTCAACAACCTCCCTTTCCTTCTCCACCAATATTTTGGGAAATAATGGATAATACTTGGCTTTTTGTCTGAATAAATTAAAAATGCTTTCAATATTTCTTGTTCCTATGACAGATTTGCTTAGTATATAGATGTTAAAAATACATATTATAGTTTGCAACTATGATAAAATGTGCTGGTTACACAAATCATATTGAGTTCAGGTTTAGTCAACTCAGGCGACTTAATAACTTCCCACATTTCAGATTGACAATCCAGCAATAAATAAGGATCTACTGACCTCTCCTGGTGGTGTCGACTTAAAAAAAAATCTCTATCAGAATTTTTCAAAATATACCTTTCACAATTTAATGGACAATTGAAGATGTTTTACAACCAACTTTACATAGTTTTATGGTTACTTTTCTTTGTAAACTCTTTCTTTTTCATGTGTTTATTTAACACTAATTAGATAGCAGTATTTAAGACATGATTGAGTGAGTCAATGTATTTTAAAAAAAGATGAAATGTTATTTTTCAAGCAATTTAGTTAAGTTACTTTTGTAGGTTTTGATTAGTTGGGGGGGAGGGTTATGTTGGTTACTCCATCTTCATTGGTTCCTTATTCTAGTTTCATTACTATCATTGAAGAAAGTGGAGTCACAGGTAGGTAAGATAGTGAAGGAGCTTTTCCATGGTATGCTTTCCTTTATTGTTCAGAGCATTGAGTACAGGAGTTCAGAGGTCATGTTGTGCCTGAACAGGACATTGGCCAGGCCACTTTTGGAATATAGTGTGCAAGTCTGGTCTCCCTCCTATTGGAAGGATGTTGTGAAACTTGAAAGGGTTCAGAAAAGATTTGCAAGGATGTTGCCAGGGTGGAAGATTTGAGCTACAGGGAGAGGCTGAACAGATGGCTGTTTACCGTGTAGCATCAGAGGTTGAGGGATTTCCTTATAGAGGTTTATGAAATCATAAGGGGCATGGATAGGATAAATAGACAAGGTCTTTTCCCTGGGTTGGGGGAGTCCAGAATTTGAGGGCATAAGTTTAGGGTGAGAGGGGAAAGATTTAAATGGGATCTAAGGGGTAACATTTTGATATAGAGAGTGGTACATGAATGGAATGAGCTGCCAGAGGAATTGGTGGAGGCTGATACAATTACATTTAATTGGCATCTGGATGGGTATATGAATAGGAAGGGTTTAGAGGGATATGGGCCAAATGCTGGCAAATGGGACTAGATCAGGTGAGGATATCTGGTTGGCACGGATGAGTTGGACCGAAGGGTCTGCTTCCATGCTGTACATCCCTATCATTCTATATGTAGACCATTCAGCCCCTCAACCATGCTGCACCATTGATGGCTAAGCTGATTGTGGCCTTAACTTTTCTTTCTGCCCACTCCCATTAACATTTCATTCGCTTGTTCATCAAGAAACTATTTACCTCTGACATAAAAATATTCAGTGGCCCTGTCTCAACCAGTCTTTAGGGAAGAGAATTCCAAGGGCTCACCTTCCTTTGAGAGAAATAAAACTCTCCTCATAGCCATTGAGAAGGAGGGTGATATTTTTGCCTTTATTTGTCAAGGCATAGAGTTTTAAGAGCAGGGAGGTGATGCTGATAATCTATAAAATGTTGGGTAGGACACAGCGAGTGCAGTTCTGGAATCCACATTATAGGAGACATTAGATTATAGATTACTTACAGTGTGGAAACAGGCCCTTCGGCCCAACAAGTCCACACCGACCCTCCGAAGAGCAACCCACCCCCTTACATTTACCCCTTCACCTAACACTACGTGCAACTTAGCATGGCCAATTCACCTAACCTGCATATTTTTGGACTGTAGGAGGAAACTGGAGCACCCGGAGGAAAGCCATGCAGACACGGGGAGAATGTGCAAACTCCACACAGACAGTTGCCTGAGGTGGGAATTGAACTCGAGTCTCTGGCACTGTGAGGCAGCAGTGCTAACCACTGTACCACCATGCCGAGAGATGTGATAGCTCAGGACAGGGTGTAAAGGAGATTTACCAGGATGTTGCCTGAACCGGAGAGTTTAGTTATGAAGAGAGATTGTACAGACTAGGGTTGTTTTCTTTAGAGCAGAGGAGATTGAGAGGGAAACATGATTGAGATGTGTAAGATTATGAGGGGCATAGATAAAGTAGACAGGAAGAAATATTTCCCCTTGGTGGCCAGGCTCAATGGTCATGGGGCATAGATTTAAGTCAGAAGGTTTATAAGAGTATGTGAGGAAAATAATTCTCACCCAAAGTCCCAGAATCTGGAACTCACTGCTTGGAAGGATGTTGCAGAAACCTCCATAATATTGAAGTATTTAGATGTGCACTTTTGAAGCCAAAGCATAGAAAGGTATGCACCAAGTATTGGAAAATGGGATTAGAATAGTTAGTCAGTTGTTTTTGATTGGTGCAGACTTGATGGGCTGAAGGGTCTTTCTCTGTACTGGAGACCTCTATGGCCCTATGGCTTTAGTCATCTTAAATAGGTGGCCCCTTATTCTAAACTTTGTCTGCTAGTTCCAGTTCTTCCACAAGGGATCGCTCTTTCAGCATTTACCCTGTCAAACCTTTATCCTCAGAATCATATGTGTTTCCATTAGATCACGTTCTGAATTCCAATGGATATAGTGTGCAAACTTTCTTCATAACATAACCTTCCCATTCCAGGAATCAACCGAGTAATCCTTCTCTGAACTGATTCTAATATATATATATATAATAAAATACACTTTTTTAAAACAAGAAAACCAAAACTGTACATGGCTTCCCAGGTGTTGTATTCCTAATATCTTTTAGAACATAGAACATTGAACAATACAGCGCAGAACAGGCCCTTCGGCCCTTGATGTTGCACCAACCTGTGAACTATTCTCAGCTCGTCCCCTTACACTATCCCAAAATCATCCATGTTACAAGGCAACAAAACAAACCTCCTGCTTTATTCCATTCACCTTGCAACATTTCATTTGCCTTCCTAATCACTTGATGTTCCTCCTTTTTAACTTTATGATTCAAATTCCAAGACCACCAGACCCCTCTGTTCTTCCAAGTTCTGCCTCATTATTGCCCTTATTTAAGTTTAAAATACTGTCTTAGAACCATGTTTCTCTCCCTCACTCCGAATGTGATATTTAGTCATGTTACAGTCTCTGCTACCTCAGGGCACCTTGAGTATGAAGCCATTTCTTAATCCAGTCTCATTCTACATTATGAGCTCTAGTATAGAGCTCTGGCTTGCTGTAGAATGTGCTACTCTAATAAACCTTCCAGAAACACTTCATTAATTCTTTATCTGGTCTGCAGTGGTTCAAGAAGGCAGCTCACCACCACCTTCTCGAGGGGAATGAGGGACGGGTAGGAAAGGTTAGTTGGCCAATGATGCCCATGTCCCATGAACAAATACTAAAAGGTTGCCAATCTGATTCATTCAATCTAAATATGGATTAAAATCACCTTCAATTATTGCCACACTTTTCCAACAAGTGTCTATTATTTCTGTCCATTTACTACATCCTACAGTTTAGTTGCTGTCAGGAGACCTATAAACCACTGCAGCAAAACCCTTTACTATCTTCCATCTCGAACAACTCAATCATTCTTTAAGGACTTAATTAAATGGCAGATCTTTATGGTCCTATTGTACTGGAAACTGTTCCCTTTTTGTGTGCATTTGATACATTTTATTACTTTTCTTGGGGTTAGTTAGCAATAAAATTCCTTTCTCTTTCATTCAAGAAAACCATGTAATTAGCTCCTTATAATTAATAAATTAATTTTGGCTAGTACCCCATTTTAATTGAAGTGTGATACAGCTGCAGGAATAAAGAATAAAATACATTTGTAACGTCTCACCCAGGAGATTAAACAGAGAGGCCAATCCCTCTTCACCTACTCATAATGATAAGTGAGCTGTTAACTGCAACAGAGCATTGTGACATGGTTTTTAGGATCATAAGTGGGGCTTTTAATTTGTCATTTAAGACTCAGCCTAGTTTTATTTAAAGCAATTACAACAAACTTAGTTTTAACAGGCACCTTATGAACTGCTATTCTTGATAAATCGGCAAAAAAAATATATACCTCGAGTGCCATGAAATTTACTGTCCAATTATTATAGCGTTTAATTTATTTATTTCATTGTAAATGTACATGGTGTTCAATCAAATGGCCACAGGAAATGTCAACAGCTAATGCAATTTTGAGTCGTAGAGTCATAGAGATGTCCAGCACAGAAACAGACTCTTCAGTCCAACTTATCCATGCCAACCAAATATCCCAAATTAATTTAGTCCCATTTGCCAGCACTTAGCCCATATCCCTCTCAACCTTTCCTATTCATATACCCATCCAGATGCCTTTTAAATGTTGTAATTGTACCAGCCTCCACCACTTCCTCTGGCAGCTCATTTCATACAAGCCCCATCCTCTGCATGTAAAAGTTGCCCCTTAGGTACCTTTTATATCTTTCCCACCTCACCTTAAACCCACGCCCTCTACTTCTGGACTCCTACAACACATGGAAAACATTTTAAAATGTGTTGCTGGAAAAGCGCAGCAGGTCAGGCAGCATCAAAGGAGAAGGAGAATCGACGTTTCGGGCATAAGCCCTTCTTCAGGAATGAGGAGGGTGTGCCAAGTAGGCTAAGATAAAAGGTAGGGAGGAGGGAGGGGCGTTGGGAATGCGATAGGTGGAAGGAGGTTAAGGTGAGGTTGATAAGCCAGAGAGGGGGTGGGGGCGGAGAGGTCGGAAAGAAGATTGCAGGTCAAGAAGGCAGTGCTGAATCTGAGGGTTGGGACTGAGAAAAGGTGGGGGGAGGGGAAATGAGGAAGCTGGAGAAATCTGCATTCATCCCTTGTGGTTGGAGGGTTCCTAGGCGGAAGATGAGTCGCTCTTCTTCCAGGCATCGTGTTGCCATCGTCTGGTGATGGAGGAGGCCAAGGACCTGCATGTCCTTGGCGGAGAGGGAGGGGGAGTTAAAGTGTTCAGGTGGTTGGGTTGGTTGGTGCGGGTGTCCCAGAGGTGTTCTCTGAAACATTCCGCAAATAGGCAGCCTGTCTGCCCAATGTATAGGATGCCACATTGGGTGCAGCAGATGCAGTAAATAATGTGTGTGGAGGTGCAGGTGAATTTCTGAAGGATATTGAAGGATCCCTTGGGGCCTTGGAGGGAAGTGAGGGGGGAGGTGTGGGTGCAAGTTTTGCATTTTCTGCAGTTGCAGGCGATTGGTGGGGCGCCTGTAGCCTTACCATCAAACCGGCAGACAAGGGAGGCACGGTGGTAGTTTTGCACACCGATCTTTATATTGCTGAGGCTTAATGCCAGCTCGTGGCCACCTCCTCCTACTGCCCCTTGACCATGACCCCACCTCCCACCACCAAAACCATCATCTCCCAGACCATCCATAACCTCTTCACCTCAGGGGAGCTCCCATCCACCACCTCCAACCTCATAGTCCCACAACCCCCCACCGCCCATTTCTACCTCCTGCCCAAAATCCACAAACCTGACTGCCCCGGCCGACCTATTGTCTCAGCCTGCTCCTGCCGTACCAAACTCGTTTCTGCATACCTTGACACTGTCCTGTTCCCCTTAGTCCAAGAACTCCCACCTACATTCGGGACACCACCCACGCCCTCCACCTCCTCCAGGATTTTTGCTTCCCCAGCCCCCAATGACTTTTCTTCACGATGGACATCCAGTCCCTGTACACCTCCATCCCCCATCACGAAGGACTCAAAGCCCTCCGCTTCTTCCTTTCCTGCCAAACCAACCAGTACCCTTCCACTGACACTCTCTTTCGACTGACTGAACTGGTCCTCACTCTTAACAACTTCTCCTTCCAATCCTCCCACTTCCTCCAAACCAAAGGAATAGCCACGAGTACCCACATGGGCCCCAGCTATGCCTGCCACTTCGTTAGATATGTCCATCTTCCGCAGCTACACTGGCACCACCCCCCACCTTTTCCTCCGCTACATTGATGACTGTATCGGCACTACCTCGTGCTCCCATGAGGAGGTTGAACAGTTCATTCACTTTATTAACACCTTCCAACCCAACCTCAAATTTACCTGGACCATCTCAGACTCCTCCCTCCCCTTCCCAGACCTCTCCATTTCTATCTCGGATGACCGACTCAACACGGACGTTTATTATAAACCGACTGACTCCCACAGCTACCTGGACTACACCTCCTCCCACCCTGCCCCCTGTAAAAATGCCATCCCATATTCCCAATTCCTTCGCCTTTGCCGCATCTGCTCCCAGGAGGACCAATTCCAATACTGAACAAGCCAGATGGCCTCCTTCTTCAAAGACCGCAATTTCCCCCCAGATGTGATCGACGATGTTCTCCACCGCATCTCCTCCATTTCCCGCTCCTCTGTCCTTGAACCCCGCCCCTCCAATCGCCACCAGGACAGAACCCCACTATTCCTTACCTACCACCCCACCAACCTCCAGATACATCAGATCATCCTTCGTCATCTCCGCCATCTCCAAACGGACCCCACCACCAAGGATATATTTCCCTCCCCACCCCTATCAGGTTCCGGAAAGACCACTCCCTCCACTACTCCCTCGTCAGATCCACACCCCCCACCAACCCAACCTCCACTCCCGGCATCTTCCCCTGCAACCGGAAAAAATGCAAAACTTGCGCCCACACCTCCCCCCTCACTTCCCTCCAAGGCTCCAAGGGATCCTTCAATATCCATCAGAAATTCATCTGCACCTCCACACACATCATTTACTGCATCCGTTGCACCCGATGTGGTCTCCTATACATTGGGGAGACAGGCTGCCTACTTGCGGAACGTTTCAGAGAACACCTCTAGGACACCCGCACCAACCAATCCAACCGCCCCGTGGCTGAACACTTGAACTCCTCCTCCCACTCTGTCAAGGACGTGTAGATCCTTGGCCTCCTCCATCGCCAGACGATGGCAACACGACGCCTGGAGGAAGAGCAACTCATCTTCCACCTAGGAACCCTCCAACCACAAGGGATGAATGCAGATTTCTCCAGCTTCCTCATTTCCCCTCCCCCCACCTTTTCTCAATCCCAACCCTCGAACTCAGCACCACCTTCTTGACCTGCAATCTTCTTCCCGACCTCTCCGCCCCCACCCCCACTCTGGCCTATCACCCTCACCTTAACCTCCCTCCACCTATCTCATTCCCAACGCCCCTCCCCCAAGTCCCTCCTCCCTACCTTTTATCTTAGCCTGCTTGGCACACCCTCCTCATTCCTGAAGAAGGGCTTATGCCCGAAACGTCAATGCTCCTTTTCACTTAATGCTGCCTGACCTGCTGAGCTTTTCCAGCAACACATTTTTAAGCTCTGATCCCCAGCATCTGCAGTCCTCACTTTCTCCTAATGGAAAATACTTTGTCTACTTGTCCTATTCATGCCCCTTATGATTTTGTAAACCTGTATATGGTCACCCCTCAATCTCCGATGCTCCAGGGAAAATAACCCCAGCCTATTCAGTCTTTCCCTATTGCTGAAACTCTCCAACCCTGGCAACATCCTTGTAAATCTCCTTGTAAAGGGAGATTACAGAGAGCTAGGCAGAAATTTTAAAAAGGAGGTCCTCGAGAGTAGTAATATCTGGATTACTCCCAGCGCTACGAGCTAGTGAGGGCAGGAATAGGAGAATAGAGCAGATGAATTCATGGCTGAGGAGCTGGTGTATGAGAGAAGCTTTCACATTTTTGGATCATTGGAATCTCTTTTGGGGTAGAAGTGTCCTGTACAAGAAGGACGGATTGCACTTAAATCGGAAGGGGACTAATATACTGGCAGGGAAATTTACTAGAGCTGCTCTGGAGGATTTGAACAAGTAAGATGGGGAGTGGGACCCAGGGAGGTAGTGAGGAAAGAGAACGATCTGAGATGGGTACAGTTGAGATCAGAAGCAAGTCAAACAGTCAGGGCAGGAAGGGGCAAGGTAGGACTAATAAATTAAATACAAGGGGCCTAACGGGGAAGGCAGATGAACTCAGGGCATGGTGAGGAACATGGGACTGCGATATCACAGCAATTACAGAAACATGGCTCAGGAATGGACAGGACTGGCAGCTTAATGTTCCAGGGTACAAATGCTTCAGGAAGGATAGAAAGGGAGGCAAAAGAGGAGGGGGGGTGGGTGGCATTTTTGATAAGGGATAGCATTACAGCTGTGCTGAAGGAGGATATTCCCGGAAATACATCCAGGGGAGTTATTTGGGTGGAACTGAGAAATAAGGAAGAGATGATAACCTTATTGGGATTGTATTATAGACCCCATAATAGTCAGAGGAAATTGAGAAACAAACTTGTAAGGAGATCTCAGCTATCTGTAAGAATAATAAGATGGTTATGGTAGGGAATTTTAACTTTCCAAACGTAGACTGGGACTGCTGCAGTGTTAAGGGTTTAGATGGAGAGGAATTTGTTAAGCGTGTACAAGACAATTTTCTGATTCAGTATGTGGATGTACCTATTAGAGAAGGTGCAAAACTTGACCTACTCTTGGGAAATAAGGCAGGGCAGGTGACTGAGGTGTCAGTTGGGGAGCACTTTGGGGCCAGCAACCATAATTCTATTAGATTTAAAATAGTGATGGAAAAGGATAGGCCAGATCTAAAAGTTGAAGTTCTAAATTGGAGAAAGGCCAATTTTGACAGTATTAGGCAAGAACTTTTGAAAGCTGAATGGGGGCAGGTGTTCGCAGGTAAAGGGACTACTGGAAAATGGGAAGCTATCAGAAATGAGATAACAAGAATCCAGAGAAAGTATATTCCTGTCAGGGTGAATGGGAAGGCTGGTAGGTATAGGGAATGACTGAAGAAATTGAGTGTTTGGTTAAGAAAAAGAAGGAAGCATATGTCAGGAATAGATCGAGTAAATCCTTAGAAGAGTATAAAGAAGTATACTTAAGAGGGAAATCAGGAGGGCAAAAAGGGGACATGAAATAACTCTGGCAAATAGAATTAAGGAGAATCCAAAGAGTTTTTACAAATACATTAAGGACAAAAGGGTAAACAGGGAGAGAATAGGGTCGCTCAAAGATCAGTAAGGCTGCCTTTGTGTGGAGCCACAAGAGATGGGTGAGATATTAAATGAGTATTTTGCATCAATATTTGCTGTAGAATAGGATATGGAAGATATAGACTGTAGGGAAATAGATGGTGACATCTTGCAAAATGTCCATATTACAGAGGAGGAAGTGCTGGATGTCTTGAAATAATAAAAGTGGATATATCCCCAGGACCTGATCAGGTGTACCCTAAAATTGTGAGGGAAGCTAGAGAAGTGATTGCTAGGCCTCTTGCTGAGATATTTGTATCATCTATAGTCACAGGTGAGGTGCCGGAAGACTGGAGGTTGGCTAACGTGGTGCCACTGTTTAAGAAGGGTGGGAAGGATAAGCCGGGGAATTATAGATTAGTGAGCCTGACCTCGGTGGTGGGCAAATTGTTGAAGGGAATCCTGAGGGACAGGATGTGCATGTATTTGGAAAGGCAAGGACTGATTAGGAATAGTCAACACGGCTTTGTGCATGGGAAATCATGTCTTACAAACTTGATTGAGTTTTTTGAGGAAGTAACAAAGAGGATTGATGAGGGCAGAGTCATAGATGTGATCTATATGGACTTCAGTAAGGCGTTCAACAAGGTTCCCCATGGGAGTTTAATTCAGATAAATACGAGGTGCTGCATTTTGGGAAAGCAAATCTTAGCAGGACTTATACACTTAATGGTAAGGTCCTAGGAAGTGTTGCTGAACAAGGAGACCTTGGAGTGCAGGTTCATAGCTCCTTGAAAGTGGAGTCACGGGTAGATAGGATAGTGAAGAAGGCATTTGATATGCTTTCCTTTATTGGTCAGAGTATTGAGTACAGGAGTTGGGAGGTCATGTTGCAGCTGTACAGGACATTGGTTAGGCCACTGTTGGAGTATTGCGTGCAATTCTGGTCTCCTTCCAGAAGGAGAGAGGCTGAAATAGGCTGGAGCTGTTTTCCCTGGAGCATCGGAGGCTGAGCGGTGACCTTATAGAGGTTTATAAAATTATGAGGGACATGGATAGGGTAAATAGGCAAAGTCTTTTCCCTGGTTTCAGGGAGTCCAGAACTAGAGGGCATAGGTTTAGGGTGAGAGGGGAAAGATATAAAAGAGACCTACGGGGCAACTTTTTCATGCAGAGGGTGGTACGTGTATGGAATGACCTGCCAGAGGAAGTGGCGAAGGCTGGTACAATTGCAACATTTAAGAGGCAGTTGGATGGGTGTATGAGTAGGAAGGGCTTGGAGGGATATGGGCCGGGTGCTGGCAGGTGGGATTAGATTGGGTTGGGATATCTGGTCGGCATGGATGAGTTGGACTGAAGAGTCTGTTTCCATGCTGTACATCTCTATGACTCTATGACTCCCGAGGACCTTACCATTTCATGTATAATCCTGCCCTGATTTGCCTTTCCAAAATGCAGCACCTCACGTTTATCTAAATTGTATTCCATCTGCCACTCCTTGGCCCATTGGCCGATCTGATCAAGATCCCGTTATACTCTGAGGTAACCTTCTTCGCTGTCCACTACACCTCCTATTTTGGTGTGAGTCAACTTGTTCTCAACTACCATGATGTCAGTTGAGGGTGAGAGTGAGAAGGCTGTCTGCCGGTTAAGTTTTATTTAAGGTAAAGTTTCAATATTATTTAAGTGATTTATGCTGTAAAAAACTATAACAGTGACATGTGTACTCCCTGCATTAAGTTTTTATCATGTCGTGTGTGTTTTTATGTTGATTACGTGAACCTCGTGACTCTCCGGAGTATTTGATCAACCGGTATACTCCTGGTCCCATAGTGCCAGATAATAAAAAGCTCCCTGTACTTTATTTCAAGAAGCTCAATCTGACAATATTTCACTCTGGTGTTTTACAGATATGATCATCATTAACAAGATGGTTGAACAGTGGCACAGTGGTTAGCATTGCTGCCTCAGAGTACCAGAGATCTGGGATCAATTCCAGCCTCAGGTGACTGTGTGGAGTTTGTACAGTCTGCGCGGGTTTCCTCCGGGTGCTCCGGTTTCCTCCCACAGTCCAAAAATGTGCAGGTTAGGTAAATTGGCATGCTGAATTGCTCATAGTGTTAGGTGAAGGGGTAAATGTAGGGGAATGGGTCTGGGTGGGTTGCTCTTCAGAGGGTCGGTGTGGACTTGTTGGGTCAAAGGGCGTGTTTCCAAACTGTAAGTAATTTAAATCTAAGACACATGTCTACAAACCATTTCTTGAAGAGTGTGGTGCTGGGAAAACACACCCGGTCAGGCAGCATCCAAGGAGCAGGGAAGTCGATGTTTCGAGCATAAGCTCTTCAAGAGCTTATGCTGAAAACGTCAATTCTCCATCTCCTCGGATGCTGCCTGACCTGCTGTGCTTTTCCAGCAACACACTTTTCAACTCTGGTCTCTAGCATCTGCAGTCCTATGAAACATTTCTGCCTTGCCTCATTACAGTGCTTATGGTGTAGATTTCTACACTTCCCATTTAACAGAACATCCAATAACACTGCCTCCCACACCCCCGCCCCCAATTCGTGGTTTGGCCACTTGTGGAGAGACACTGACATATTTAGTTATTTTATTGTTCATTCACAGAATGAAAGCATCACCAGCCAGGCCAGTATTTATTGCCCGTCCCTATCATTCTCAATAAACTATCAATAGAAGATCTTCAGTTCTTGAAATGAACTAGACGAGATGATAAAGAGACAAAAAGTTTTAAAAACATCAACCCAGAAAAGCTGACTGATCAAAGAATGACCCATTTACCTTCTGATCAATACTCTGAAGGAGGATTTTTCAAAATTCTTTCAGTGCTGGATTCCTCAGAGGGAGCATCACAGAAAAGCTGTGCTGAAGTGCCTGACTGACTATGTCACAATGCTATTGGCAGTATGGCCCTTGTTTTGTGAGTACTGTATACATATACATGGGTTTGCAAACCAGAGCAGTGAGCCAACTCAACAATGGATTCTTTATCTTCATTCATGAGATGTGGGTGGCACTGGCTGGGCTAACCCTTATTGTACAGCCCTAGTTGTTCCTGAGAATATGGTGGTAAGTTGCCTTCTTGAACTGGTGCAGTCCAGGTGCTGTAGGTTCACGCACAAATGCCAGTAAGAAGGTACTTCCAGGATTTTGACCCAGTGGTACTGAAGGAACAGAGACATATTTCCAAGTCAGGATTGTGACAGGAACTTGCAGAGTGTCGTGTCCCATTGTATCTGCTGCCCTTGTCCGTCTACATGGAAGTGGTCATGGGTGTGGAATGTACTGTCCAAGGAGCTTTGATGAGTTTTTGCAGTGCATCTTGTAGATAGTACACATTGCTGCTACTGCGCATTGGTGGTGGAGGGAGTGGGATGCTTGTGGATGTGGCGCCAATCAAACGAGCTGATTTGTCCTGATTTCTGATGAAGGGCTTTTGCCCGAAATGTCAATTTTCCTGCTCCTCGGATGCTGCCTGACCTGCTGTGCTTTTCCAGCACCACTCTAATCTTGTCCTGAATAGTGTCAAGCTTCGTGAGTGTTGTTGGAGCTGCATTGGGGAATATTCTAGCAGATTCCTGACTTTATAAGTTCATGACATGGAAGCAGAGTTAGGCTATTCAAACATGACTGATATGCTCCTCACCCCCCTTTCCCTGCCGTCTCTCCATATACCTTCAACCCATTACCAATTAAAAATTTGTCTAACTCCTCTTTAAATTGACTCAATGTCCCAGCATCCAACACACTTTGGGGTAGCCACCTGTGCCTTGCAGATGGTGGACGGACGTTGGAGAGATTTCTTCTAGCTGTTTGTGAGATTCTTGCTTTTGTTTCGGTGCTTTCCATTTGTCTGAAGTTTGAAAAAATCTACAATGAGGTGAGTGTGACAGCTGCTGATCTTGAAGATTCTGCACAAACCGGTTGCTCCCTGACTTGGACACATGGGTAGGTTTCCTCCTGGGAATAGAGTGTGCAGGGAGAAAGAGCAGAGGTCATGCAGATCAGGACAAGATACTGGAAGAAGGAGTAGGAAGAGAGGGAGAAGCATTGTTTCCAGTGAGTGACGAGAATGCTCATGGACCCATTTACCAGTCTGAACCACCGAGACAAACAATGCGCGAGATATTTGAGCTTCAGTAATGTCATTCATTTTTAAAATTTGTCATTTTGCTGCCATCACAATAGCAAAAATAGATTTTTTTAGTATTACAACAAATACAAAACAACACAATTCAAAACAATACAAAGAAAGAACACAAAAAATGTTTAAAAATCCCAACCCGCCCTCATGTACAAATGTATAAATATATATTGAAAAATATATAATAAAAAATCCCAACTAACTGTTTAACTAAATAAATGATAATAACCAACAACAAACTAATAGTTAGAAATAACTCATCTCAGCCAAACAAGACACTCATATGTTCCTCCCCACTGGATATTGGACTTGCAAAACACAGTCGTTACAGTTATATAAAAACCTTTGTTAGTATGGCAGATAAATCTGTGACCTGGTACTCCAAAAGGGCTGCCATGTCTTATAAAAATTCTCAGTTTTGTGGTGTACCATACTTGTGAGAAAATACAAAGGAATATGCTCCATAATAATCTTCTGCCAACCCGACAGGCCAGGGGGTGTTTTTGGGTGAAGCCAGCAAGATATTCTTTCTTGCACCAAAAGTGGGGATGTTGAAAAGTTTTTTTCTTATGAGCATCTGCAGGGAACACACTGGGCAGGCCCAGAAGAAGAGAGATCAGGTCTTTCGCCACCCTTACATCCAAAATCCTCTCCATTTGCTCCCGCCACAGTGCTCCAGTATGTTTGAAACCTACCACAGGGCCAGAGTCAATAGGTAAGGGTGCCCATACAGACCTTCCACTTGGGCCATGTTGAAGATACCCCTGGTTTAAATTTTGACAAGTGGTCTGGAGCCAAGTGGACCTTGTAGAGAATCTTCAAATGTAATGCATGGGTCCTACTGCAAATTGATATCTTTCTTGGGTTTTCTCAAATATCTTCCTATGCC